>NC_134137.1:67395000-68020000 GCF_033958435.1 Carettochelys insculpta
TTTAGTTCAGTGTCCAACGACAGGGTGTCAGTGATGGTGGACCCGAGGTAAATGAACTCGTGGATGACCTCTAACATATAGTTGTCAATGCTGATTGATGGGGATTCAGCAACATCCTGATCGAGTACGTTTGTCTTCTTTCACCAGATCCCAGCTCACACGAAGTGCAGAAAGGAGAGGGATTCAGATCAATCCACAAAGACAAGGCCCACAGAACCTGGCTCACATGAGGGGGGCCCATGGAAGGAGGTTAAATTGTGCATAAATAGGCAAGAGACCTCCCCAGATCCTGACACAGACACTCCAGTAGGGACCGGTCTCACACACACCCATATCCCAGGTCACATGAGGGGACAGGGAGAGGGGCCTACAACTCCCTAGGTGGGCATGTACACCACCCACCCAAGATCACTGCACATGCCCAGAAGAGCAGGAACCTTAGTAACTCAGTTCCCTTAGGGAGGGAAAGGTAAGGGTTTCAACACCCCACCAGATCCTGACACGCACAGAGAGAAGGGGAGAATGTGGGGCTGACAGGCCTCCCAGCTTCTCTCATGACCCCTGCAACCTATCCTCATTTGTCTCCCTTGCCCCGATGCAGCTCCAAATCCTTCTCACTTAATTACCTCCACTGCTCCACCCCATAAAATGTCTTTATCCTGCCAGCAAGTATTCACATGCATATTTTGTAAGTATTTTGATACAGAACATAAAAAGAAAGCTAACAGAGACAGAATTCAGCATTAGATCACCCAACCTTTTCACCATTCCTGCCCAAGATGCAACCAGAGCTTATATTGCCTGGGTGTATCAGGTTAAAAGGACAATAGCATATTCCCTGTAACATCCAGATCATATGCAACTTTGAAAGCGAAAAATTTTGTCATCCCTTCTGTCCTCACATGCTCAGCGTAATCCTGTAGGCATGCAAAGATGTTTGTCAACATTTTTTTTTAAAACTTTCCCCAAGTGTCTGGTCAATGCCATGCACTCTCTTGGGAGGTAATTCTGAGACAGTGATGCAGGGATCTGAGCCTTGGGTTGATTCCCCTCTGTGAGCAAAAACAAGGTGCTAGAATCTGTCAACTATAATAAAAGCTGTTTTCTTCAGAGGCTATATCTCAGAAACTCATTGGTCAGAAGCAGGCACTATCACCAGGCATACCAAATTTCAAGGTTATCTGAGTTACTGCTTAAATTTTGGATTACAAAGAAAATCATTGGGACAAGTTGCCTGATAAAGAACATTGAAAAGGTATGTAATATGAAAGATGCTAAACATATCCTAAAAGGTACAACAACAAAATTTGTTATAAATATCCTCTGAAGAACAGATTTTAATTTTTCACTAAGAGCACTGACTAGCAGAAGTTTGTGTGAACTTTAACATAAACCAGTGAAGAAACTATGGAGGAATTAATTTTTGTAGATATGTCTTCTTATAAACATCCTTAGTACAAATCTCACAAAATAAGGCTTGATTGTAAACAACACAGTCATTCTTTATTTTGTGATAGAAAACAGTACACTATTATGAATAACTATTACTGCCATTTAAAATATTTAGCTTTTACCACCAGTTTTCTGAAAACCTTCTTGATTTCATAAGAACTATAAAAAACCATGACACAAAAGTCCACTTTGTCCTTTAAGTTACTCACTTTCACAGATTTAGTCACATAATAGTGCTTCAAAAGGTCAAAAACGTATCAAATCAAAAGCAATTTGAGAACTACTTGGCTCCTTGAATGATTAGTCTACTAAAAACAAAATAAAAAATGGAAATATATTGGACTTGCTAGCTAATTTTTTTCAACGTACCTCTAAAGATTCAGATCCCAAAAAAACAGTTATTTAAAATAGTTGTTTACCTTTTTCACTGACACTCTAGGCTTCGTTTGACTGCTTCGGTGCCTGGTATAAGTATCCATGTTTTACTTAATATTGGCAGTCATGGAAGAATGTCAGCTCAAAAATACCTATAGAAAAAACATTTATCACATTATTTATGCTTCCTATTTACCTCACATACATTTAGAAAACTAATTTTGGTGAAACAGGCAATGAATCCTCAATTCTATGGTAAAAAGATATTTTAAAACTGGAAATGTTTAAAATGTTCATCATCTCCCAATCAACAGTGGGTGAGACAAGTTCCTCTGGCAAACACAGGTTGGTGACAATGACATACACTTTATTTTTAAACATTTCACTTTGTTGTCCCTGAATAGCAATGAAACTTACCAGAATTGTATCACTGTCATTACTGATGTGGAATAATAACTACAAATTTTACCAACTGCGCAAACACGTAATGTGTCTATATTCAAATACATAATAGAACACATATATGGGAACTTTCAATTGTGCATTCTGCACTCATCTTTGTTAAATTAAAACCATTTTTTCCAAACCAAACAAAGACTCCAATCCTCAACAATGAGAGGGATGATATTCTGGAGCAGCCTCACAGTAAGAGCTGTGGGGCAAACAACTTAGTTACAAGAAAAAGCAGAAAAAATTTATGAGTAAGACTGTGTGACAGGGCTGCTTGCGATGACAGGGCTCAACAGTCAAAAGGCTTAAATCCATTCGATATCTTAATATTCCTTAAAGAAAAAAAATCATACTTCAGTGTTTCAGCCAGTCACTTGACAGAGCCAAGAAGGGATTTCTCCACCCCACACAATCACCCCCATGTATTCTGGAGGGTTTTTTAATCTCCTTCCTCTGAAGCATCAGGCATGGCCACAGCTGGAGATGAGTAATTGGACAGATGACCAGAGTTCTGGGGTGTCGCCAACCATCTTCTCTTGGGTGCTTGCCTTTTGGTTCCTGAACACATACTCAGGGTCAAACTGATCAACACAGATGGGGTCAGGAAGCAACTTTCCTTCAAGTCAGATTGGCAGTGACCACAAATGGGGTGTAAGAGGGTTTGCCTTCCTCAGTAGCATGCGGTTGTGGGTCATTTGCCTGAATTATGTGTGTCTAACTTAACCATTTGTCTGCCACAGTAGGGCTTCCGGCACTAGTGTAGTTCAGTCCCTCCTATTTTCTGTTCGTGAAACAAAACTGTCTAGTATACTGTGAGCTGTAGCTCTTTACTGTAATTTTGCTTGTTGGGTTTTGTGTATGGGCACTGGATGGTGTCAAAGGTTGGATATGTGACCATATCAGGGAGATAAGATTAGATAATTTGGTGGCCATCACTATGACATTATGACCAGGTCAAGTTTCAAATTATGGCTTTCTTACTACAGCATTTTCTAAAAAAAGTGTATACAGGTTTTGAATTAAAAACTGAAGTTTTTCTCCCAACTCACAAACAACTAAAATTATTTTGCTCAAAGTTCCGGGAGGGCGGGAGGGACACATTTAGGCAGGGACCTAGCAAGAAAATCTGTCAACTGACTACTGAGCTTCTCAGAAAGCAATGAAAGGAGGGAGAAAATGCAAACCCTTTGGCAATATTAATTAAACTCTCAAGCACCTACTGTAGCACCAAATTAAACAATCCTCGATTGTCAATTGGCTAGACTAGAAAGTCTTGAAGGTCTTTTTCTTCAGACCTCAAGTATGAACTGAAATACCATAAAGTTCACTTCAGTTTCAGGATGACACTATTTTCCATGACACACAATCAGCAAAGAAAAAAAAACATTTTCCACCATTATACAATATAACAATTTACATTTATTAATATAAATGAGCATTTTTAAATTATGTGATTTTAATTCAGCAACCGTATCTTTGCTTATTTGTAGGAAAAAAGCCTAAAATGTATTTTGTAGAAATATATGCTTAATACCATGTTTATAACACTTATAAGTAAAAAGAGATGAACTTCTGGTTCTCAGTTTCTAGATCATTACTTTGTGCAAATGTTTGCTTTAAAATTTATATTAAAGACTTCCAAAGCAAACTTCTATAATAAAAATAACAACATAAACCCTAAAAACTATTTTCTATTAACTTTATTTCTTAAATTACACAACTATTATGGAACTGTCAAAACACTAAATTGCCTAGCCTTCAATTTTTAACAAACAGTTATTCTCAATATGCATGGATCCATTCTGACAAAACTACAAAAAACAATACATATCTTAGAAACAGAACACACAGCCACAGTACATTAGAACATGAGAATACACACACTTATCACTTCAAAAATCTTTAGTCTATAATTAGTAGTTCACCACTTTGCTATTTCTAAAAATTAACAAAATTAAGTTAGAAGATGGTCTCTATTGCAATTGCAATCTATTTTTTTCCAATCTTTAATCACAAAGTATAACATTTTAGGCCGGGTTCTAGCTGCATAATTATCTGAGGAAGTGTTAAATTTTAGTTACTCTTCTTCTGTCTTAGAATTTTTAAAATAATCTTTCACTGTTGTAAACACAATTCCCCATTTTAACAACACAGTAAAAATTAACATGACTATTTTTGTTCATTTCCTGGTAACATACCAGCAACACAGATGACAGCATCACCGTCATAAAAATAGCACAGTATTCTTTATCCATCAACTGCATTCATAAGAAAAAAAATGTTAGGCACCATTAAGAAAGAAATAGATAATAAGACAGAGAATCATAATGCCATTATACAAATCCACCTTGAATACTGCCTGCAGTTCCCCCCCCTTATTCTCAAAAAAAAAAAAAGACACATTGAACTTAGAAGGTACAAAGAAGGGTGTACAATTAGGGTAATGCACCAACTTTCACAAGAGGAAAGACTAAAAAATTGGGATTATTCAAATTAGAAATGAGATGACTAATGGGATTATAAAACAGGTCTACATAATGAAAAATGGTGTGGAGAAAGTAAAGAAGAAAGAATTATTCACTTCATCATAACCCAAGAAATAGGGTTCAGCTGATGAAATAAAAGGGCAGCAGATTTAAAACAAAAAAATGAAGTACCATATATACTCATTCATAAGACAATGTGGCAGGGCGTGTGAAGATTCAAAGAGCAGGAGCTGTTTATCAACAGGTCTATACTCTCACTGTAGATTAGCGGTCGGCAAACTTTGACTCCTGGCCTATCAGGGAAAGCCACTGATGAGCCAGGGCCTTTTGTTTATGTGGAACTTTCACAGACTCTGAGCCCTGCAGTTCCCATCAGCTGGGAATATTAAATTGCAGCCACTGAGAGCTGTGGGACACTCCAGATAAACATAACCTTCCAGCATACCAGTGGCTTACCCTGACACAATGTATCAGAGAGGTAGCTGTGTTAGTCTGTATCTTCAAGAACAACATCTCTCCATTTTATTTTTGAATTTTTTTTTTTTTAAACCTCTGAGCTGCAATGCATTTGCAAATTTGACTCCATCAACTAAGGACTAAACAGAGACTGGGAATGGCTGGCCCTTTACAAAAGCAGTCTCTCTGTGCTAGAAGTTCACATCTCCACATCAGAATCTGACAGTGGGCCACATCCCCCCTGACTGATCTGACTTGTTTTTTCTCCTCTCTTGATGTATACTACTGATAATGGGCCATTTCCACCCTGACTGTATAGACTTTGTCAGCTCTGGCCCTCCCTTTTACTGGGACCCCACTCTTTAAATACTCCTCTGAAACCTCCCCTCCCCCAACTCATGCATCTGATGAAGTGTGTCTTTGCCCACGAAAGCTTATGCTCCAAAATATCTGTTAGTCTATAAGGTGACACGGGGCTTCTTGTTGTTCCTGACACAATGGACTATCAACCTATGTAACTCTTGGCCCCTGGTTGCTCTGAAGACCAAAAGTATATGTGGGTTCAAGAACTAGTTACTACAGAATAAGGCTATCATAGACTATTAGACAAGATAGTCAGAAATGGAACCCCATGTTCTGGGTGCCCCTAAACTCTGACTACCAGAAGCTGGAAATGGATGACTTGGGATTGTCTGTCTATCCCCTCTGAAGTATCTAGGCCTGGCCAATGTCAGAAGACAGCATACGTGGCTAGATCAACCACTCTTCTAACCAAGTAAGGCCATCATGTTGTTATGCACTATCAGCAAAGGAAGCAGAAGACCTCTTAAACTATTTTTATTTTGTAGTTTTCCTGAGATGAAACAGAAGAGATAAACAAAAGTAAATATGTTTTTTCCCCACCTTAAGAGATACTTTCCTTACAGTGATTTTAAAATGTAAAATATTTGCTGAAACTAACACTCTTCTGTTGACCATCCAAAATATTGGGAGCAGGACTGCTTCTGGATATAGAATATCACATAAAATCTTTCTAAAAACATTCAGTAAAACAGAAAAGGTCCATTAACTTAATTTTTCTTAATTAAATTAAGGCAAATTAAACAGACTAACTGTGGCTACACCTATAAAACCAAATATTATGCTAAAATTAAAAGTTATTACTTAATAAAAATACTTATTTGCCCTGGGTGAGTAGACTACAGAAGAGAATAGGGACTGTGACATCACAAGTGAATAATTTTGTGGGGAAAAAATGTATTTTCTTTTGCAGCAACGAAGGGTCCTGTGGCACCTTATAGACTAACAAAAGTTTTGAGCATGAGCTTTTGTGAGCACAGACTCACTTCATCAGATGCTGGTCTTGGAAATCTGCAGGGCCAGGTATAAATAAGCCAGAGCAAGGCTGGGGATAACAAAGGTTAGCTCAGTCAGCAAGGGTGAGGCTTCCTAGCAGCAGTTGATCTGGAGGTGTGAACACCAAGGGAGGGGAAGCTGCTTCTGTATTTAGCCAGCCATTCGCAGTCCTTGTTTAAGCCAGAGCTGAGGGCATCAAATTTGCAGATGAATTGTAGCTCAGAAATTTCTCTTTGGAGTCTACAGCAAAGAAATTTCAGGACCAGACTCCAAAGAGAAATTTCTGAGCTACAATTCATCTGCAAATTTGATGCCCTCAGCTCTGGCTTAAACAAGGACTGCGAATGGCTGGCTAAATACAGAAGTAGCTTCCCCTCCCTTGGTGTTCACACCTCCAGATCAACTGCTGCTAGGAAGCCTCACCCTTGCTGACTGAGCTAACCTTTGTTATCCCCAGCCTTGCTCTGGCTTATTTATTCCTGGCCCTGCAGATTTCCAAGACCAGCATCTGATGAAGTGAGACTGTGCTCACGAAAGCTCATGCTCAAAACTTTTCTGTTAGTCTATAAGGTGCCACAGGACCCCTCGTTGCTGTTACAGATCCAGACTAACACAGCTACCCCTCCGATATTTTCTTTTGGTATCCATCCAGTAGTAGTAGTAGTAGTAGGCATCCTTCAGTCTGCATAGACTATGGATCGCGCCCTTTAAAATTTCAGTTGAGGACTTCATTTACAGCGTCTATTGTGACTATAAAGACCCACACGAGAGTGACAGTCCTTGCTGCATCTCTTGCAGATGTGGTGGGTGTCTGGCAAGTCCTTAGTGTGCTTTCTGTGTGCTCCTTTCTCCTCTGCTAGCTGTCTGATCTTCAACTCGCCCTTCTGAAGGCCCTTGTGTAATCCCTGCCTCCATCTGCTGCGGTCGTCTGCTAGTTCTTCCCAGTTGTCCAGCTCGACATCTACCTCTCTGAGATCTCTCTTGCAGACATCTTTGTAACACAACTGGGGGCGTCCGGGAGGTCTTTTGCCAAAGGCTAGATCACCATACAGGATGTCTTTTGGTATCCATCCACAGTAAAAGCTAAAATCACTAATTTGTTTCTTCAAGTGAACGGACTTAGAAAATTTCACTACCCTACACAAAATTTTAGAGAGACTTACAAAGCTGATAAGGCACAAACAACAGCATAATTAAGCCTAAAAGCAAGACATGAAAATTCCACTTGCCTACTCATTTGCGTGGACTGGAGATGTTGTCCAGACAAAGGGGTCCAAATCCACTAATTGCCTTATAATTTAGAATCTCAAAACCAAGCTCCTATTTCTATTTTAGTTGTGTCATTTAGTATCACTAAGGCTAAATCTTAAGGTTATGAAATAATATTTCAAATGTAAAGAGATGCAGTGGTGCCTTCCTGAGTCTGAGATGGACAGCTCCGATGCCTCTACTACTATATCTTTCCCAAGAAGCAGCACAAGTAAACTTAAGAAGACTGCAGTCATTTTTACAATCCATCACGTCTATTATTTGCATTACAATAATACTCCAGAACTCCAGTCAGGAGCCTAGTGTGGTGCATTGCTGAGTGCTAGGGAAAGTTAGGAGCAGCCAAGAGGCAACCACTACCTCTAACAAGTATCAGAGAGGTAGCTGAGTTAGTCTGAATCCTCAAAAACAAGTAGTACTGGGGCACCTTATAGACAGATATTTTGGAGCATAAGATGCATCTGACGAAGCAGGTCTTTGCCCACAAAAGCCTATGCTCCAAAACACATTAACACCTCTAACAGGAATCAACCCACTATACAAAAAAAAACAAACAAACCACAACTGGTGCCAAATTTGGGAGGTGGGAAAGAGACTCCTCATGGGTCCCTAACCTGAAACGGCCATAAAACATTAGACCAGGTGCTAGGTGTGGGGGTAGGGAGGGGGGATCTCTGGTCGGACTCCAGCACCCTCGCGCTTGCCAGTAGCTGAAGTGGCTCCCGGCCACTGGCCAGGGAACTACACATGGGGGTGTCTCAAACCAGCTGCTCTGCCGGGCCCGGGGCGCCAGTCCAGCGCTGCTGCGACACGCACCCGGTCCAGCTCCCGGCCGCAGGGGGAGAGTGCGGGAGGCGGTCTGCGGTGCGCTCCTCACAGGGAGACGGAAACGATGCTCCCCACGCGGGGACGGGAAGGAGAAGCGGCCCCGGGAGGGCAGGACCGGGGTACCAGCGCCCGCACCGCACCCAGCCTGGACCGGTCCCGTCGCCAGTGCTGCTCTGCCCGGCCGGGTCCGTCCCGGGCAGCCTCAGGCGGACGGGCTCCCGGGGAGGCGAGGGAGGGGCCTACCTGGCTCCGTAGCGTCCGGCGCCCGCAGCCATGTCACACCCCCTCAGCGCCCGCCGGCCCCGCTCCAGCCGCCACCGCAGCGCTCTGGCCCCGCCCTACCCCTCCGCCGCTCTCGCGCGACTGCCAGAGAACCCTCGCGATGCTTGCCGGGCCACAAGCTCGCTCGCTCGCTCACTCGTGCGCGGCCACAGTGCGACGCTAGGTCAGCACCGTCGTCCTCGCTTCCGATTGGGCGCGGGGACAGCGCGGGAGTGAGCGAGGCAAGGGGAGCAGCGCGCGCCTCGGGGGCGTGGCGCAGGTGTGCGGAAGGCGCCGCAGAAGGCCTGGGAGTGGGGGCCGGACGGACGGGCGGGGAGGGAGTCAGGCTGGTGCTAGGCGGAAGGGTACCGCACGTGGACTCGGGAGGGGGCTCGTACGGGTAGCTCCAGGAACTTCTTTCGTGGCAGCCAAACACATTTCAGCGGGTGGGCTCCATCCCGAAGCAAGCAAGAGCTGATGCATGTGGAGCAGGAGATGCACCTGCTTGGGTTTGGAGAGATTGGGCGAATTTGAAGGGCAGCTTGCTGCGTTGGAATACAGTGTTCTTTCACTGTACGTTTTAGGCTTGATGTCCTTTCTCATTTTGTCTGTGGTTCCCACCCCTACAATTTCTAATTTCATCCTTAGTTTTTCCTTTTATAGAGTGTTAGCTTGTCCTTAGTGCTGTTTAGTGCATCGTTTCATATTTCTCGCATGCACCTTCGTCACCATTCTAGAGGCTGTACACTCATATATTTACCCTACTACTACCACTTGCACCTTAAGCTGTGTAGTTCAGGAAATCAAGCAAGTTAGGGGCTACAGTCTCTGAATTTTCTGGGGCTTCAAATATAAAGAACCAGGAGCCCACCAGTCCCAAGGAGGTCACAGAGTCAGGTAGGGACAAACAAGCTCCATATTTCTTGAACACTTAAGGAGGAAGTTTAATACACTTAAGAGTACAATTTGACCAGACAGTATCCGTTATGGAAATGCTCCCAGCGAGCATTTACAGATTTTGTAAACTTCTTTTCCCTACAGTAAATAAGCTTTAGAAGCCATGCAGTTAATCAGCTTATGAAGGAAGTGCCCCATTGTTTCAGCCTCTTTGGTTTAAAATACCTTTTAGTGTTCAAGACAACTTCCCTGAATGTTCACGCTCAAAAACAGTTCAGAATAAAAAAGGTGAATAGGTGAAGAGAAGCTTTAAAAATAAACCTGACATCTTTTTCCGTTGTTCTACAAGTCCCTTTGGACTATTCAGTAATAATAATGTCTTATGACACTTTGCCAAATCTTAAATTCAGGATTTATAACCACTAGGAAAACATAAAAACATAACCTACAGTATACCATAGTTTGCCTAGAAGATAGTTTTCATACCTCATTTTAGAAATGGAAATTGACCATTGAAATGTTGATATTTCACAGTCTGATGTAAATGTTGCATTTATGATTCCAAAAGAAAATGTGAACATATCTTATTCTCTATGTTTCTTCTGAAAAGAACACCTCACAGCAATAGCTTCTGAAACTGGATGTTGTACGTACACATCTCACAGAGCTGGAAGGAACCTCAGGAAGTAATCAAGTCCACACCCCTGCTTTCTTGGCAGGGCCAAGCACCATCCCTGACAGATTTTTTTTTTTTTATCTATTTGCTCTAGACCCTTAAATAGCCACCTCAAGGACTGAGGTCACAACCTGGGTTTAGGGGGTTAATGCTCAGCCCACTGAGCTACCCCTTCTGTAGGTCAAATATATGTTTTTTCTTGTATTTATGGAGGAAAAAATACCCATTGCAAATGAATGAAGGTTCAAAATTTAATAACTTTATTTATAGTCAAGAATTTTCAACTCCTAGATGCACTAACGTCATCTGAAAAGCAGCAAATACTTATATTTTACTTGCAATGCATTTCACAGAAAAACAAGACTTGTATCTAACCTAAGACTAGCTGATTAAGACCACTTCTGGAATTACACTTCCCAAATGTCAGCTACCTTGTAACTACTGCTTAAGAATTTTTAAATCCAAGTGGACAACATTCAGAGCTAGAGTGACAGGACTTAACATCCATGTTGGAAATAGTTACAGATTTCGGAATCGTCTCTCTCTCAAGACATCAGGCATGGCCTACTTATGTGTACTGGGTGCTATTTTATGGAAGCTCCTGCCATCTTTTATCGATGTCTCCATTAATACAGTAATTTCTAGAGCACACTTTAGAATCAAACAAGCCACAGTTGATAGCTCTTTTTGGATTGGTTCATTTGCATAGCCCACCCACCAGGCCTTTAATGTATTATTTAAATTCCAAACTGGCAATGCTCTTTCTTAATTCACCCATGTATTCATTTGCTTTTCGATTTGGCATATTCCCTTTGCAGTTACAGTGGCTTTGAGGATAGTGATTTAGTAGATTTTCCACTCAGCAAACAGTTTGTCTTATACCACGCAGCATCTTATAGGATTAGTCTGTTATGCTACACAAGATCACCTCCTCTTTTGCATCCATTGAATTCATGGATTGTGCCAAATGAGAGAATTTGTTGGACCATGGGAGGTCGATATTGTCTAGCACATTACCAACACATCCACGGCTTAGTGGGCTCTTGGAAGATATTTGGGTTAAATTACAGAAAAATGACAGCACAGAACACAGAGCCAAAATGTGGCTGGAAACAAACTTTATTGGACCATGAGAAACTTGGCCACACCTGTGATAAGTGATTGTACAGCTAACTAAAATCATGTGGGATTACAGATATTGCCAGACAACAGAGGTCCAGATTAGAGACCTGTAGTTATTATGTACCATTGCAGACTATTAACACAGTTGAGCCATTCCTCTTTTATGCTATCAGTTCAATTTTCCCCAAACAATCAGACATTTTTTAACACTTTATTTTCTAAATGAGCAGTTAACACAGTCCTGGTAACTGCAGTTTCTTTTTCAGTTCCACTGCAGCGCATGGTAACTACTTCACTATATTCTTGGATTAAGATCCATCCTCATTGCCAATTGTTGCAACTTTTCCTTTTTACAGAGTATCAAAACCTAGCTTCATATACAGTAAACCCTTAAATTATGCAGGGGCTGCATTCCTGCAACACCTGCAAAACTCAAATTTTTGTGTCAGGATTTTTTAACACCTTGGACATTTTCGTCCCCATGGGCCAGGGAATACATGCCTTTGGCTGTGTAAAATCAGTGCAGGCACATGAAAAATCTAAAGCGTCACAGGCTGCCATTTAGCAGCATTACCAACGGTCACTTTTTGTCAGTTGGTTCCCCCGATAACCTAGACTCATGAATAATTCATAACTAGGTGTTCAAATTCCAAGCTCCTGATTGGGTAAAGGGGAGAGTTTCTGGAATTTTCCTTCCCTCCGAGGACTTGGTTGAAAACCACACCTGCATGCAAATTTAATCATGAATATTTATACAGAATCATGAATTATGTATGAGGACTAAGAATATAAGCAGGTGCTGCAGAGCACTCTGTGGCCCTGGGAGGTGCAGACAAGGATTCTGCAGTCCTGTATAGGGAGGCGTGGCTGCAGGTGCAGCATCCGCCGAGTCCCTTAGGCCAGCCCACAGAGGCGAAGCAGCTGCATCACTCTGAGCTGAAAATCACTTCGCTGCCGTCCATCTGTGGCGCTGACTGGACTCGGGCAGCGCCTATGCTCTCTAGCAGCAATTCCTCTCCACCTGTGGTGCCAGTGGCAAGTGGTCTCCGTGGGGCGGCAGCCGAGCATTGAACTGGCCCGCCTTTGGTGGGTACTGCGCACTCGGCTGCTTAACCCAGAGGCCGCCATCTTACCATCGTTCCCACCTCTCCACCTGCGGCACCGCCATATTGATTACCGGACTCTTCTACTTACGTGGACTTGACTCAACACTGGACTCGACTACAGCTCCTGGACACGTAACATACCCGGATTAACACTTTATATAGATTCACTACAAAACACCTGGGACATCGGGGCCCCCAAAGCAGGAGTAGGGGTCACACCCCTGCAGTGTGCCGGCCTGATGAGGTCGGCACAGAACCCGAGGGCCTGACCCTCAGGGCCGGGCCTTGGAGCCCACGGTATACAAAGTACAGCACATTTAATTATTAATTCTTGACAGTTTTATATTATTAGTATTATTAGTGTTATTATAGTATATATTAAGGTATTCAGTATTACTTTTTAGGAAGGTATTAGTCCTCACCCTGTTTTACCTGTATATTCCTCCATTTATATATAATAGTGAGTGAAGGCTTGACCATCAGCTGCCAACCTTAAAGCTACCTGAGGCAGAGCTAAGGCCACCCAGGAGCCCCCTTTAATTAGAGCCTATTCAGGGGAAACGGAAGGCCTCCCACAAATAAGAGGCATCAACCTTGACCGCCCCCCAGGCCTTTACATTGGGGCAGGTGTAGTGCCCTGCCCCCGGTTAGAGGCGGGGGTTAGCACCCCTCGCCCTACCTGTATTAGTTGGCAGCAGGGATGTTTAAACCCTTCCCCTTTTACCTATCCCTTCCTACTAATAAATTCGTTTTTTGCCTTCCGGCTTAATAAAATTTACATCTACATCCAGGAATCATCAAATCTTCACAATGTTACCAGGAAGTTTCTAGGTATTGTTAAAGTTGTAGTATAGATAGTTTGTTATTTTGTTAGTGTGCTTCCAATAAAAACCATTATTTTGTTACTATTTTAATCCTTGTCTTTGGTTTCGCTCTTCCTTGCCAGCCATTCCCCGCTAGGAGGCTTGGGGGGGTGGGTCCAGTGTGAACAAGGGTGGAGCTCTCCTACCTGGGTTTGCAGCAGGGAACTTACTGGGTCCGGGGATCTGTGCTCAGGAGGTGTCAAACAGACCTCCTTGGTGTAGGGCTTTGTTTAATCTAACATCCTTTAGCTTGTCCAGAAAAAAGCCTGGCATTTTGTACAAGTCAAGGTTGGGGAGACAGGAACCAGGCTGCAGCCTGGTTCCCACTTGCAGGACCTGGGAAACTGACCAGCCATGTTATCATCAGCATCATGCCATGTGCTAAAAGCCTTCTCCTTGTCTTCCCCCACCGGCGCCACTCTCAGGCTGACAGCCCTGCGGCTGGGGGAAGGCATGGAGAAGGTGCTCTTAGCCTGCCTAGATGGGAGCATCTGTGGGCAGCGAGGCAGGCTGACAGCAGCAGAGCAGCTTCAAGTTGTGCTGAAGTCAAGTTAAAGCAAGTTACATGCAACTTGAAGCCATGTATTTTGAGGGTTTACTGTACACACTGCTGACTGGGAGGTGTGAATGCACAGATAACTGTACACACTGGAAGCTTCACAGACTTTAAAAGATCCTAGCAAATTCCAACATGCTAAAATAACGTTTTAGGGCACCTTTTTCAGCAGCAGGCGGATCACTTGCTAACTAAGGGGTTGTCACAAAACCTGTGTTGATTTCTCTCAAAGATCTCAGAGGTGCAAAATTTTGAACTATCTACAAAGTCCTGGGATGAGATCCTCATCCTTGGTTCAACTTTTCTGGGCAAACAACCTGAAAGCCCCCTATCAGATCAAGGGAGAGTTTTTCCAGTGCACGCACGGCCTTAAAGCTGCCTCCTACGGCTGCGCTTTTGTAGGGTGATTTTTGTGGGTGGGGGGACAAGCTGTGCTAAGAGAAGCACATGAGGGAAAGCACTGCAATCAACAATGCCATAGAATCACAGCAATATAGGACTGGAAAGGGACCTAGATAGGGCAGCTAGTCCACACCCCAGCCCTGAGACAGGAGGACTGTATACATCATCCTAGAAAGGCTGATTCTATTTAGATAATTTAGGCTAAGTTATGATAAAGATCTCTCCAGCTTGCAGAGCAGCCTGTGATCAAGAGCACACAAAGGGTGGCTATAAGCCATCATAGCCTGTAGTATGTAATCTGAGCCCTGATAATGAAAGTTGTCACAAATAGTAACTAGGGACTAACCTAGTCAGTTTGCTATTTTCCTGACTGTGAAATTTGACTGTGATTTAGTTTAAACCATGAAGTTTACTGCTATCATTTCCAGCTTGTCCAGAATCTGTTTTATCCCAGAATCCTAATTAAGTATCATCTTTAAATTCCAGCACCTTACAAATAAACTTCTTGACTGCCATTTGCTGATAGTCCACCTGTTGCTCTCTTCACAGCCTTGCAATACACATTGGTGGGGAGGAGGGTGTTACGGGGACAGAGAGATAAATATAATTAAATAATCCCTCCAAAAATATATTACTGCACAGTATTCCCTGAGCACTGCTATACTGTGATTTCTCTGATGTGTTTTGGTTCTTTATAGAGAGAAACGTAATATGTACTGTATACTAGTACTTTCTGAAGTAAGATGTGAGGGAGATTACGCTGTTTTCTGGACTGCATCTGTCATGTAAAACCTCCAGTTCTTTAATCTGAAGTGACATGTGAATGATCAGACTCATTCCATTTTATCAAATATCCTTGTACTATGGAAAGTTCAGTAGGAGTAAGAGACTGTGAGTAAGTCTGTACTAGGGAAATAAGTCAATTTCACATACACAATTCTAGCTACAGCATTTACTTAACTAGAATTGACATATCAGAATTGACTTACTTTCCTAGTGAAGTCCAAGCCTCTATAGTCTCATGTCAACTTCCCTTACTCCACATGATAGCGTGGAGTAAAGGGTTCGACCACTGAGCCCAGAGAGGTCAATTTTGACACATCTTCAACAGACACCCAAAATCAAACTCCAGAAGATTGACACCAGCGTGTTGATCTTCCAGTAAGTATAGACAAGGGCTATAAATCTTACAGACAGAACTCTGCTGAAAAATCTCTTTGAAAAGTGGTAATAAAGAGTTTTTGTACAAGACTGTGTGAACCATTTTTTTTAGAAACCGCACAAGATTTAAACAGAGTTACATAAAGTATCTCTATTGAAATAGTTCCTTGATAACTAAGCCATTATGGAGAGCATCATGAAGTCGTCTACACTGGAATGCAGTTTGCCATTGTATGGCTGCATAGTGCAAACCTGACTTCGAAATCTGGAGGAGTCCATGAGAATTATTATGGAAGAGTGTCCTGTTCCATGCATCTCTTTTCCCTTCTTTTGCCTCATCATAAGAAATATAGGAATTGCCATACTGGATCTATCTATATACTTCTGTAACTTGTTCCAGTGGCCAGGGTCATTATTAGGTGCAAGGGACCTAATAATTAAAGACTAATCAGAACATAGAGGAAAATTTTTCATAATCTCAAGAGAGATAGGGTGGGTGAGAATATTAGTGTTGTTTATTGGGACAACTGTTGGTGAGAGACGTTTTCACACCATACTGACCAGAGGAAATTCTCTGTGCAGCTTGAAAGCAGTCTGTCTCCAGTTGAAGGTGGTCCAATAAAAACATTACCTCACCCATCTTCTCTCTCTGGTATCTTGGGACTGACAGGCTAAAACCACCATTGCAAATTTCATATCTCTGACATTTAGCAACCAACTTACCTCCCAAAGCACGAGCATATCTCTCTTTTCTTACCCTATCTTTTTCAATCTAATGCAATTATATATGTTCCTGCTATTCAAATAGACCCTGATCCAATATGTTCCATTGACTTAAATGGAACTTGGACCAGGCCCCAAGTTACTGATCTAAATATCTTGTGCTAGTGAGTTTCACATGCTAAGTATGGGCTGTGTATAAAGCAATGCCGATTTATCACTTTTAGATTTCAGTGAATGACACCTTGTTCATTATGAAAAAGGGTAAATGGAGCACCTGACTTGAACCAATTTTCCTTGTTGTTTACCACTGCCAATCTAATTCTGCAAGGAAAAGCCATAAGGACATTGGATATGAAGTCAGAAATTGCTGTGAGGCACATCAGGGGATTAAATGATGGAAAGAGGATGAGAGGAACGGAACTTCCTGTGCACAGCTTAAAAGGAAACAAGCATGGAATGACCGATATTCCTGTCATCACTCTGATCATGTTGCTTGGCTGTTGTATCCCTGTTCCCTGCTCTTCAGCTGCTTTTGTCTTTTAAAGCCTGCATTCTGTGCCACAATTTGCACAAACAGACACTGAGGCTATGTCTAGATAGCGGGCGCTATTTCAGCATACAAATGTATCCCAAAATAGCACCCCATGTCTGTGCAATGCGCCCATTGTCTTGAAGCAGTTTTTGAGGTAACAGGCATGCTATTCTAGCATCCTTGTGCACCTCATTGAAGGAGGAGTACAGGGATGCCTCGAAATAAGGCTTTATTTTGGCAGTTTAGACAGCACTGTGTGCCAAAATAGCCTATTTCAAAACCTACTCAAAATAAGCTACACAAATTGTGCAGCTTATTTGAAGCTTAGGGCATAGTATAGACATAGCTCTACCGTCACATACAAGTCAGTGGTAGCTGCAGGATAATCAGGTCCTTTGAAAACCGGGTTTCAAATTCAGGTGCCTAAATAATTATTTGAGATCCTATTTTTGGCACTCATTTTGGAAAATCTTGTTATAGAGTTGAAAGGGAATTGCCTCCCTTAATGCACTTCCTTTTAGGAGCTGCAAAATTTAAGTAGCTCAAGAGAATCAGCTAGTACCATGGATCTTAGTGTCCTCAGGAATTTCAAAGCTCACCCAGGCAACAACAGGCTACCTGACTAATTGTCCCTTAGTTCTCAGTGCCCTGATTTCCTCTTAACTTTAGGGAGGCAGGGGACATTGAAGAAGGCACCAGCATGGGACCCAAAGGGACCCTTTGCCCTGTTGATCTCAAAGTGTTCATGTTCCACCTGTTCATGATATTGTGATCCAAGCAGGGGTGGCAGGTTTGCAAAAATTTTGGATGTGCTCAGAGCCTGTCACCCACCCCCATTTAACCCCCCACCACTGCCTGAGGCTCTGGGAGGGAGTTTGGGTTCCAGGTGCAGGCTCCAGACTGGAGCAGGAGACTGGGGGGCTGGCAGAGGGCAAGCTCTGGGAGAGAGATTGGGTGCAGGTCCAGGAGGGGTGAAGGGTGGAGCTTTGGGGGTCTGGGGAACAGAGGGGGTCAGGAATGCAGGCTCTGGGAGAGAGTTAGCGTGCAGGTGGGAGACTGTGGTGCAGGATCAGGGAGAAAATGGGGGTGCAGGTGGAGGTCTGGGTGAGCACTCTCTAAGCCGTGCACTTGTGCAGCCACACAGGAGAGACGCCAATGCCACCTGGCTGATTAGCAGCGCGCCCACTGCTAGGGCATCTGTTTCTGCTGGTGGGGCACATTCACACATACCTCAGTGCACCTAAAATATCTGCCCATGGATGGCAAAGATGTAAGAGAACAGTGGTCCAGGGTGCAGGCCCGGGGAGGGCATGTGGGTTCCGGCTCTGGCCTGGGGCAGAGTGTGGGGTCTTGGGTGCAAGCTCGGGGAGGCAGGTTGGCGGCTGGAAGGGAGGAGAGTGCAGGCTCTGGAGGAAGTGGAATGCACTCAGGGGCATGAGGTAGAGGACCCCCACTCGCTAGCAACAGCTCCTGCGGAGGTGGGGGGTCTCTGTGTGCTGCTGCCCCTGTGCACTCCCCTGTCCCTGCTGCACGTGTCATCCAGCCCCACCTGCCACCCTGGCTGATTTAAAACGCCCTGAGTGGAGGGATGCTGCTGGTAGCACAGTGGGCTTAGAGCAGTTTCTGGCCACTCACCCACCCTGGCTACTGACGTGACCATCCCTGCGGCTGGGGAAGGAGGGAGATGGGGTCTCTGTGCCATTTGCTGCTCTGCATCCTACCCGAACCTCCCCCTCTGTGGGGCCTGCCCCATACCCATTCCCCCCTCTCTGCTGCACTCCCTGGCTCGGTGGCCTGTGTCCTACCCCAACCCTCCCCCCACCAGTGGAGTCTGCCCCCAACACCTGCGCTGCCCTTCACCTCACACTTGGTGGCCGAGACTGCCCAACACAGGGAAGAAGTGGGCGTGGGGGGCTCCATAAGACACTCGCACAAGAAGTCCCCCTCTGGCAGCAGCTGGTCAGGTGCAAGGTTCCCGCCTTTCCTCTTGCTCCACAGGAAACCCCTCACTGTGGCCCCTGGGGAGAATAGGGAGGGGGGAGCTGATGACCATGTTGCACCCTCCTCCCACTGCTCTTAGGTACATCAGACGGCCCACCTGCTGTGAGCCTCCTGCCTCCTTGTTTGCAGGTCACTTGCCCCTTTGAAGGAAACAGAGGCAACATCTAGCCTCAGGCAGGGGAGAGACCCAGGACCCCAAATGTTGTTAGAGCTGAGTGCCCCACCCTGAATATTTCATGTTACTTCAGTAACTTGAGCCCATACAATTTGCCACCTAGGATCTAAGTGATATCTGGGTGCAGCCTTCACAAAGAGCCATAGCTGGTACAGGTGACTGATCAGCAAACTCCTAAATTTAGTCAGAACAGAGATGTGTGTTTTGCACTTTGCCAAAGGACTGACCCATAATTCTGAATTCCTGGCATTTGGATATTACATGCATTGGCATTTGACACTGCAAATGTTTCTCATCAGTTTTGCATGATTTCCCCATCACCTTGCCTGGCATGAAGAGAGGCAGTGTGGTGAATAAAGCGAGTAAGATTGTTCTGACTTTATTTTGAAATTAACCTATGAATGAGATCAACAAGAAGTCTTGTGGCACCTTATAGACTAATAGATATTTTGGAGCATAAGCTTTCGTGGTCAAAGAAGCGGGTCTTTGCCCACGAAAGCTTATGCTCCAAAATATCTGTTAGTCTATAAGGTGCCACAAGACTTCTTGTTGTTCTTGAAGCTACAGACTAACATGGCTATCTCTCTGATACTACGAATGAGATGTTATTCAGGTCTATATCTAAAGTTTTAATGGTTAAATCTATTTTTAAACTAGAAGGAGCTGAAAAACCTGAGACAAAATCCCTAATGTTTCAAAAGGGGGGCCATTGTCATCACTTTCCAATTCCTAAACTATTATCAGACTTATGTGCCACAACAAAATCTTTACAAGTCACTAATGTAATTTTTGTTGTGACAGATGATTCATCCTTAACAAACGGATTTAAATCTCTGAATTAATTGAAAAAAAAATTAGACCTGAATAACATCTCATCCTTACGTTAATTTCAAAATATAGTCAGCACAATCTTACTTGCTTTATTCACCACACTTCCTCTCTTTATGCCATGCAAGGTGATAGGGGAAATCATGCAAAACTGATGGGAAACATTTTCAGTGTCAAATGCCAATGCATGTAATATTCTACATGAGTCATGCATCTCTTTGCCCATGGAAGCTTATGCTCCAAAATATCTGTTAGTCTATAAGGTGCCACAGGACTTTGGTGTTTTCAAAGATACGGACTAACACGGCTACCTCTCTGATACTGGTAAAGATCTTGGTTTTTTTTCTGTTTGTTTCACTTTCTGTGTGAAGCTACAGACTAACACAGCTACCCCTCTCAGCATATTTCTGAGTACCTTTCATTCTGAAAGTTTCCAAAGCAATTAGGAAATTGCAAACCTCTAAGCAACCATTGGCTTTGAAGGAAGCTGAGGGTTTACCATAACTCTAGAAGTAACTCAGCTCCTTGCAAAAATTGAGCTGATTAGTGAGCTCTTGCTATTGAAATGCAGCTCTTGCTGGGTTGAAACACAGCAACGATTTAAGAGCAAGATAGAAGGTGACAAAGAATATCATATCCATTGAGACTGCTGGGAGAGTTGAGGTATGGAAGTCAAGGCACTAGCATTAAATACACAGGAAAACTGCCACAGAATTTTTCATGATCCTAAATTGTGTTCATTTCACAGAAAAAGAAAATCTCCAGCAGAAAAGTGGCCGTTAGCATCTGGCTGTGGCATTGGTTACAAACAGAGTTAGAGATAATGGTGACGCCTACCGTGTCATTCCAAACTGCCCATCAGTTTTCTTCCAAGTTGTCCCAGCCAAATGCGAAGTCTGTTAATCTGTAAATTCTAGTAGTATTGCTACAGGGCTTGGTTTTTATTTCCCCCCAGTAGTGCCTCAATGTTTCCCTTTTAATTCAGTGGCACCATTTCAGATTTTGGTTTGGGTGACAGCCTGTGGATATGGCCATAAAGAAGGAAGGTTAGGGTTAGGGCATGGGGGGAGCAGATTGAGGACAGTGGCATCAGCAGTTCCACCTCGCACACCTACACACAACTCACCCCTTTCCAGGAGCTACTAATTCACTGGAAAACCCTTTTTGGTAGATGACTTAGCAATTAGCTGACAGGAACACTCTAATTTCTATATAAATGAAAGAATAAATAAATACGAAACCCACTCAGCTTTAATACTAACATATTCTGACATCTTGTGGCAAGTCACTTAAGGGACACTGGTTAACCTTAAAATTTTAATATATATTCTTTCTCACTCACTCTGGGGCGGGGGAGGGGGTGTAGGGGAGAAATCGAAAGAGAGAGAGAGAGAGAGTGAGGACTCCTGGGCTCTATCTCAGCTCTGGGAGGGACATGGGGTCTACTGAGTTATACCAGGTGGCACATACATTTGAGATCTGTATGAAAACATCAGAATAGCCATATGGGGTCAGCCCAGGGTCTGGCCTTCCAACAGTGGCCAATGCCAAGTGGCATTTCAAGAAGGCATGAACACAAGAGGAAATCATCAGATGATCCATCTCCTATCACCTATCCCCAGCTTCTTGCAAACAGAAGCAAGGGACACTATCCCTGCCTCTTCTGACTAGTAGCCATTGATCTGGTCTGCTGATGGGGGCAGGGGGAGAGAGCTGTTGCTTTGGGCCCTGGCAATTCTAAGAGGCCCAGGACTCCCAGCCACCACTGCCTGGAGCCCTGGTTCCCCTTTGAATAATAGAATATCACGCACTCTGCAGGGCTCTGAGTTTCATAGGCTGACCATGAAGAAATAATTTTGTTTGTTTGTTTTCAATCTACTTCTTATAAATTTCATTGGGTGACCTTCTTGTGTTACATTAATGAAGGAGTAAATAACATTTCCTTATGCTATTTTTTCTGTTCAGCTCATGATTTTCTACATCGCTAACATACCCCTCCAACCTTTAATCATTTCTTTTCCAAACTGAAAAGTCCCAGTCTTTTTAATCCCTCTTCAGATGGAAGCTGCTCCTTACCCCTAATCATTTTTAGTGTTTAAGTCTCACCTTAACAAAGCACTGGCTGGGCTGATCTGATGGGTTTGGTCCCGCTTAGAGCAGGGGGCTGGACTCAATGGCTTTTTTAGGTTTCTTCCAGCTCTATTGTTCTATGATTCTATGATTTCTGTTGCCTTTTTTTTTGTTTTTGTTTTTGTACCTTTTCTCAATTCAGTGTCTTTTTGGAGATGAGATAACCACATCTGTATGCAGGATTCAATATGTGGGCGTACCATGGATTTATATAGAGGCAGTAAGATATCTGCTCTCTCTTATTCTTCATCCTTCTTTAATGAGGCCTAATATTCTGTTTGCCTTTTTGACTGCTGCTGCACATTGAGTGAATGTTTTCAGAGAACTATCCATGATGACTCCAAGATCTCGCTCTTGAGTGGTTATAGATAAATTAGTCACCATCATTTTGTTTGAATACTTGGGATTATTTTTTCCAGTGTGCAGTACTTTGCATTTATCAACATTAAACATGATTGGCTATTTTGATGACCAACCACTTAGTTTTGTGGGATTTTTTTTTACGCTTTTCACAGTCTGCTTTGTTGTTAATTATGTTGAGCAGTTTAGTACCAGCTGCAAATTTTGCCACCTCACTGTTTACCCCTTTCTCCCGACTATTTATAAATAGGTTGGAAAAGATTGGATGCAGTACAGATCTGTGGGGAACACCACTAATTACTACTCTCCCCTCTGAAAACTTACCATTTATTCCTACCCTTTATTTCCTGTCTTTTAACCAGTTATCAGTACATGAGAGGACCTTCTCTATTATCACAAGACAAATTATTTTGCTTAAGAGCTTTTGGTGAGAGACCTTATCAAAGGCTTTCTGGAAATCTAAGTACACTATGGCCGTGTCTACACTAGCCCAAAACTCTGAAATGGCCATGCAAATAGCCATTTCAAAGTTTACTAATGAAGCACTGAAATACATATTCAGTGCCTCATTAGAATGCTGGCAGCCACAGCACTTTGAAATTGACGTGGCTCGCCACCGTGTGGCTCATCCAGACGGGGCTCCTTTTCAAAAGGACCCCGGCAACTTCGAAATCCCTTTATTTGTAACAGCATATAGGAATAAGGGGATTTTGAAGTTCCTGAGGTCCTTTCCAAAAGAAGCCCCGTCTGGACGAGTCGTGTGGTGGCAAGCTGCGTCAATTTCAAAGTGCCGCGGCTGCTGGCATTCTAATGAGGCGCTGAATATGTATTTCAGCGCTTCATTAGTAAATTTTGAAATGGCCATTTGTATGGCCATTTCGCAGTTTTGGGCTAGTGTAGACATAGCCTATATCCAGTAGGTCCCCCTTGTCCACATGCTTATTGACTTCCCTCATAGAATTCTAGTAGACTAGTAAAGCATGATTTCCCTTTACAGAAAGCACATTGACTTTCCCCCCAATAAATTGTCTTCTATGTATCTGACAATGTTCTCATGATGATCTAAGGGTCTTTGAATCAGTTGAATGACAAGACTATTTTTACCTTAGTCACCCTGCCTCCCTCTGTTTATAAACAAACTCCCTGTCCCAAAAGCAAACTGTTGCTTTTAAGAGGCACTTGCACTGGAGGTATATGCACTTTAAGCAGACCTAGAGTATGAAATCTAGGGGTTCAAACTCAAGGGGGTTACTACAGAACCCTGTAAGCCCATCATAAATGGTTCCCTTGTTCTAAAGTATACACATGATATAGAGAAATCTATTCAAAATAGCTTTTAATTTTCATGGTGATACAATTGTGCAGCCACTAGGTGAATCGTTTTCATAAGAATCTGAAAAGCTCATCTATTCCCGTATGCAAACATATCAACGGTGCCATTAGCCAAAATAACTATCTAATAAAAATCACATGTAGCTGTTAAGATTAATGAGGAAATATCAGGTCCGTGCAACACTTTCACTGATTTATTCATTAGGCTCATTATTCATATTATTTTCACTGAATGATAGCTCTGTGGTTTGAGCATTGGCCTTCTAAACCTGGGATTGTGAGCTCAATCCTTGAGGAAGCCTTTCAAGGTCTGGGGCAAATAGATTAAAAAAAAATCTGTCAGGATGGTGATAGGTCCAGTTGTGAGGGCAGGGGACTGGACTTGATGACCTTTCAAGGTCCCTTCCAGTTCTATGAGGTATGCATATATTCAGCCTTGGACAGTGGAAGTGGAGGAAGATGGAAGAGAGAGCTTTAGGATGTCTTTCAGAGTAGCCTTAGTAGTAATGCTCAATGGATGTCCTCATTAATACAGCTCTGACAAATTTACCTTCATATACCTCAGGTCACCAGTAAGTTTCTAGTGCCGTAACTGCCTACAGAGCTCAAGGATGGATTAAAACGTTATCTTGGGTCAGCATCCAACACAACTGTGGGGCCCTGAGACACACATTTCCTCACCTTTTCATAGGTACGGGGGGAGATGGGAGTCGGTATGACTGAGACATGCATCCAAGCCATCAACATGTTGGTAAAATGCTAGGAGAATGAAAATCCTCATTTCTCCAGTACGTGTTTCCCCTCAAACACATTCCTTCTCCCAGCTCAAAAGCTCATGGAGAGCCATATCATAGCTAGCCTAAGTCAGCATAGCTCTACTGTGATTATTGTCTATTTATATTAGCTGAGAATCCAACAGCTTTGACTTTCCACTTACCTAGGATTAAGTCTTTATCAAACATCTTTAGGTTTTGCATATTAATTTTTGTATACAGCAGAAATCACAAACCCAAGTTATATTTAGATAAAAGGGAAACAAAGAGCTTACTTCTTCAAACTGTTTCCCATTAGTCCATCAAGAGGAAAATATTGATTAAATTTTAAGATGAATTGACTAATAAAATGTGAGAGCAATTAATTTTCTTTTTGTAGCTTATATATTTTCAGAAGGGATTCAAGTGAATCAGATGTCTATGGTATATAGCAGATGATTCCCTAGTCAACAGATATGGTTTAATAATTCAACTTCTATTTAAAAACAAGGAGTTTATTAAACCTTAGTTGAACTTAATGAGTTATTAAATAGAGGCTCTGGAGAAGTAATCAATAGCCTTATACAGTTAACAGTTATTGAGTTTTCAGGAATTTAGTTTCATTTAGCTGGGCTACCTCTTCCGGTAGTTTTAGGAGATAGGAATACTAACTCTCAATATTTTTATAGACACTAGATTCTGGGCGTTACAAAGGAGAGATTACTCACCCTGTGCAGTAACTGGAATTCTTCAAGATGGTTGTCCCCGTGGGTGATCCACTTTAGGTGTGTCAGCACCACTGTGCTCACAAGCCAAAGATTTTTCCAGCAGTGCCCCTCAGCTGGCTGCCTGCGCGCACAGAGCTCAGGCTCAAAGACACCTGTGACAGCTACTGAGCATGTGTGGACAGCCTGCCACCTCAGTTTTTCTCTGATCTGGACGCCTAGGTAAAAATCTGAAGCAGAGGGGAGGTGGGTGGGAGGTGGAGCACCCAATGGGACAACCATCTCTAAGAACTCCAGTTACTGCACAGGGTGAGTAACCTCTCCTTCCTCTTCGAGGGTCCCCGTGGGTGCTCCACCTTAGGTGACTACAGAGCAGTTTCAGGGTTTGGATGCGGGAGCTTAGGATGTTGTGTGTTGGCTGCTAATAGTATGAAGTGGCCAAACTTGGTTTGAGAGTTAGAGTAGGATTGTACAGCATA
Organism: Carettochelys insculpta; assembly: GCF_033958435.1. Classification (NCBI taxonomy): domain Eukaryota; kingdom Metazoa; phylum Chordata; order Testudines; family Carettochelyidae; genus Carettochelys; species Carettochelys insculpta. The sequence continues at coordinate 67,420,754 of NC_134137.1, forward strand.
GTGACATGTAAAAGTATTTGCAGAGGCCCACGTTGCCGCTCTGCATATGTCTTCTGTGGATACGCCCTGGGGAAAGGTGATAGATGTGGCCACTGCCCGAGTGGAATATACCTGAAGATTTGCAGGAGGCTGTTTATTCATGTTAGCACAGGTGAGTGTTATGCATCCAGAAATCCACTTAGAGCATCTCTGCTTAGAAATGGGCACGCCACGGGACCTGTCCACCATGGAGACAAACAGTCGAGGTGTCTTACAGAAATCTTTTGTTCTTTAAAGGTAAAAGGCCAGTGCTTGCCGTACAACCAGGGTATGCAGGGACCTGTGCTCGTCACTGGCGTGTGGTTTGTGGAAGAATAATGGTAAGTAGACTGGCTCACTACAATGGAATGAGGTGAGCACTCTTGGGAGGAGCTTAGGGTGCGCATGCAGCACCACTTTGTAAAAGGTTGTAGAGGGAGGCTCTGACTTGAGAGTTCTGATGTCTCCTACCCTGCCTGCTGATGTTATTGCCACAAGGAAAGCTACCTTCATGGAGAGATGTAGCAGGGAGCAGGTGGCCAATGGTTCAAAGAGTTTCCCCATGAAAGATGTGAGAACTCAACTGAGGTCCTGAGCTGGTGCTGGGTCCTTAATTGGGGGAAAGAGGTTTTGAAGACCCCTCAGGACTCGTTTGACTGAAGGGTGAGTAAAGACTGAACAATCCCGAATCAGCGGGTGGAGTGCTGATATGGCAGCTAGGTGGACCCTGAGGATACTTACTGAAGGTTCATTTGTGGCATGTGGGTCAGGTAAGTGAGTATTTGTGGAACCCCTGATTGCATTGGGTTGCACGATTGTAACTGGCACCATGATATAAAATGCTGCCACTTTTGAGAATGTGTCTTCCTTGTTGTCTGTCTTCTGCTGTTTTCCAGGATCATCCAAACCTACGGTGGGCATAGGAGCTCTAGGTTCGTCAGCCAACCAGGTACCATGCATGTAGGAGGGAGATGGTTGATGGCTGGGTGGCAAACCAAGCCATTCTGCTGAGCGAGAAGCATTGGAACAAGAGGGAAGTGATGAGGGGGACTCCTGGAGAAAAGCAGCAGGTCAGAGAACCATGTTTGTCTGGACCATCTGAGTGCTAGGAGGATGACCTGAACTCCATCCCACTTTATCTTGACCATCACACCCTGAATGAGGGGTATCAGTGGGAATGCATACATTAAAGGTGCATTCCATGTGATGTTGAATGCATCCCCTGGAGAGTTGCAGCCTAATCCAAATCTGAAGCAAAATAGGGGGCAGAAAGTGTTGGCAGATGTGGCAAACAGGTCCATCACTGGGAAGCCCCACTTGCGGAAAACGTGGCGGAGGAAGGACTTGTTGATTTCCCACTTGTGGTGTGTTGAGAAAATGCGACTGAGATCGTCTGCCAGTATGCTGCTCTTGCCTGGGATGTAAGCTGCAACAATGTGGATCTGCGGGAGGATACAGCACTCCCAGAGTAGTACTGTTTCCTGGCACAGTTGTTTCGAGTGTACCCCACCCTGCTGGTTTATATAATGCATGGCTGTCGTATTGTCTGTTAATATGCGCACTGTAGTGTTGGAGATCTGTGCAGAGAAGTGCATGCATGCCTACCAAACTGCTCTCAACTCTAAGAGATTGATGTGCTATAGTTGCTCGCTTGGGGACCATGTACCATGGACTACTTGGTTCCTGAGATGAACACTCCAGCCCATGACGGAGGCATCCGATGTGATTGTGCATGTGGGAGGGGGTCTCTGGAAAGGCTCCCATATGCACACATTGCTGGGTTGCATCCACCAGGTGAGGGAGCGCCTGACATTGGCTTGGATGCTCAGTGTCTTGTTCAGCGGCTGTAGGTGGACCTGAATGCTGCTCTGAACCATGCCTGCATGGGTCTCATTTGTAAACGTGCATTTGGAACCACCGATATCGCTGCTGTCTTGTGACCTAGTAGGCATAGGCATTGTCTGGGAGGTAAGGTCGGTGAAAGCTGCAGACCAGTGACAAGGTCTTGTATTGCCTTCAGCCTGTGTGATGGAAGTGACGCTGTAGCAGTCTGGAAGTCTCGGGTGCCCCTATGAATTTGAGTCTTGGGGTCAGTGTAAGAGTGCATTTTTGAAGGTTTATGCACAGGCCGAGGCTGGAGAAAAGAGTCCTGGTGAACAACATTGCTTGCTCCTTCTGCACCCAGGATTGACCCCTTATCAGGCAATCATCTATATAGGGAGAGATGATTACTCCCTTTGTTCTCAGGAAAGGGGTGACCACTACCAGGACCTTTGAAAAGATCCTCGGTGCTATATATAGGCCAAAGATATTACCTGTGTTGGTAATGTTGATTTGCTGTGGTGAATCTGAGGACTTCCTGTGTGCTGGGTGACTGGATATATGGACGTATGCATCTTGCAGGTCGAGAGTGGACAGGCAGTCCCCTCTTTGCAGAGTGGAGATAATAGTGGCTAGCGTTACCATCTTGAATTTTTGACAGAGAATGTGCCGATTCAGGTATCTGAGGTCTAATATGGGTCTCCAGTCCCCTGATTTCTTCTTCAGGAGGAAGTACCTTCAATAGAATCCCATTCCCCTGTTCTCAGTGGGTACCTCTTCTATGGCCCCCAACCAAAGAAGTTGTTGTGCCTCATGCGCGAGCAGTAACTCATGAGAGGGGTCCCTGAAAAGGAACAGGGAAAGGGAATAGGATTGGGACTTGGAGGTAAACAGGATCACATAGCCTGTTTGCACAATCTCTGGGAGCCATTGGTCGTTTGTGACAGTTCACCATGCGGGGAAGAATGCTGCTAGCCTTGAGAGAAAGATGGTGTGTGGCTCCATCTGGGGCCCACGATGTAAGGGGGCTGTCCAACTGTCGACCAATATTTCAAAATGACTGGTGCAAAGGGGCCTGGTGAGCCAGGGACTGGGTTGAGGATTACCTCCTCATAGGCTTCTTCTGGTGTTGCCTAGTGTCGCATTTCCTGTTATTAAAGGCCGGTGCCTTGTATCTGTAGTTGGATTGTCTGTTCTGAGGGTGCTTGAAGGTGGTCAAATGGAAGCCCAGAGTATGCAAGGTTTCCCTTGATTCTTTGATGTCGTGTAAAGTCTCATTAGCACTCTCGGGCAAAGAGGTGAGACATCTCAAAGGGCGGGTTTTCCACCATGGCCTGGACCTTTTTGGTGAACCTGGACAGCTGTAGCTGAGACACGCACCCACGACTAGTGCAGAAGCTAGGGACCCGGCCGCAGTATCTGCTCAGGCTAATGCAGATTGCAGGGCTGGTTTTGTGATTAGATAGCCTTCAGTCATGAGTGCCTTGGCTAGCAGGGCCATATAATCGGCAATTCGCAATTGTAGGCTGGCTAAGAAGTATGCTTTCTTCCCCATTGCGTACAGCCTTTTCGGTCTTTGTCCCAAAGGTTGACCCTGTAATTGTGTTGCTTTCCTCTCAGAATAGGAGAGCCTCGGGCTATGTCAAGAGCTTGCAGGTAGCAGAGAGTGCCTGGAGTGAAGGTAACAACAGGAAGTCCTGTGGCACCTTATAAACTAACATAGACCTTATAGACTATCTTCAGTGGAGGTAATCAACAGCTTCTCCGTCAAAGTGTAAGGCAGGAATGGCGAGGGGGTGCGGGTAATCGGTACTGGAGCCCCCTGTGCGGTCGGTACCTAGAGGCGCACTTCCTCGGTCCCGGCTCCTGAGGTTCTCCCTGCAGGCTCTGGAGCAGTGAAAGCAGACGCCGCTGTGCTCTGGTCAATTAGCGGCTTAGTCTGCGGAGCTGACGCAAAGGGTGCGTCAGAGAGTCTCACCGCTTTGGTAAGGAGGGGTTGGACCTCCCCTCTCGGGCGAGGACACCTGCACTGCCCCCTTAACTGCAGGGAGGGTGGCAGCGCGGTGTTTCCAGGCGGTCCCTTGCACTCTCGGGGTCACAGAGCCCCACAGACGACCTTTCCCCTCTTTGTGGGGCTTGCCAGTGCCAGAGCCCAGTCAGTGCTCTCGATGCCCCATGGGCTGCGCCTGGGGGGGGAAGTCTGTTAGCTTGGCAGGAGCCAAAGCCTGCCCCGCAGCGCTGCTGCTCTCGGGCTCCGCCCGATCCTTTTGCAAGGCTCCTGCAGCGAGGACAGCCTTCAGTTGTGTGCTGGCGTCCCAAGCCCCAGACACAGCCAGAGCGGACATCTGACGGAGAAAGTGAGACGCCACAGGCAGAGCACTTTTTAAAGCCCGGGAAACGGGGCATGAGTAAGTGGCTGGCTGTGCTTTAAAGTGGAGCCGGCAAAGGGCAGGGGCCGTTTAAGGAGAAGCCGCTTCAGCAGCTCTGCTTGCAGCCCGTCAGTCAGTCAGTTTCTGTCTGTCTGATCTTCATTGTTTGTCTGTCTGTTTTTTTAGGGCCGAGGGAGCAAAAAGAGAAGTTACTCACCTGTAGTAACTATGGCTCTTCGAGATGTGTCCCCGTGGGTGCTCCACAATAGGTGTCGGGCTCGCCCGGCGCTGCAGATCAGAAATCTTCCAGCAGTTTATCCTGGATCGCGCATGCGCCGGCGCGCGCCCCTCCCTTGCGCGCCCTCGGCCATGTGTGCGATCGGGTCCCTGCCAGTTCCTTGACCAACCGCCTCAAATGCTCCTGAAAAACACCAGACAGAGATCCGAAGCGGGGAGGATGGGCGGGTGGTGGAGCAGCCACGGGGACACATCTTGAAGAACCATCGTTACTACAGGTGAGTAACTTCTCTTTCTTCTTTGAGCGGTCCCCGTGCGTGCTCCACAATAGGTGACTACCCAGCACTAACCCAAGTAAGGAGGTGGGTAATCGATTCATGTGCAGCTTGCCCCCGAGAGGACTGCTGTCGACAGACGGGTATCCTCCTCAAATACTCGATGCAGGGCATAATGCTTGGCAAAGGTGTCGTAGGATGACCAGGTCACCGTTCTACAGATGTCTTTTAACGCGATGCCCTTGAAGAAGGCTGTTGACGCCGCCACCACCCTGGTGGAGTGAGCCCTAGGCAGGGCCAGCAAAGGGGTCTTTTGAAGCTTGTAGCACATTTTTATACAGGACACAATGTGCTTTGAAATTCTCTGTGAAGAGAAGCCTTCCCCTTTTGACCTGGGAGCGAGAGACACCAGAAGCCTGTCCGTTTTCCGGAAGGACTTAGTTCTGTCCATGTAATAGGCCAACGCCCTTCTCACGTCTAGGAGATGTAGGCGCGCCTCCTTGCTGGAGCTGTGAGGCTTCGGGTAAAACGAAGGTAAAACTATTGGTTCGTTAAGATGGAACTCCGAGGAAACTTTTGGAACGAAGGCTGGGTGTAACCGTAAGGTTACTGCCTCCTTTGAGAATACTGTGCAGGGCGGCGTTGCTATCACTGCCGCGAGCTCGCTCACCCCGCAGGCTGACGTAATCGCAAGGAGGAAGGTTGTTTTCATCGTAAAGAGTCAGAGGGGTGCCGTGGCTAATGGTTCGAAGGGTGGTCCCGATAGCGTGCTGAGCACCAAGTCCAAACTCCACGATGGCAGAAGCGGTTTTCGAGGGGGGTAAAGGTTTACCAGCCCCTTCAAGAACCTTGTGATGACAGGGTGGGCGAATACAGTGGGCCCTTCTTCTGTATGCCGAAAAGCTGATATAGCAATGAGGTGGACCTTTAGCGAGGATAGAGAAAGCCCATCTCGTTTGATGTCCAATAGGTATTCTAGTATTACGGTTCTAGGAACGTCAAGGGGAGCTAACTGTTTGGCGGAACACCAGGCTGTAAATTGAGTCCATTTCTGTTCATAAATCCTCCTGGTGGAGGTCCTTCGGCTACACTCCAAGACTTGTTGTACTCCCTCCGTACACGTGCTCTCTAAGGCGCTGAGCCATGGATTAACCATGCTTGTAGGCGCAGTCCCTGAGGGTGCGGGTGCACTATGGACCCCTGAGCCTGAGTGAGTAAGTCCGGCGCCACCGGTAGGGGGAGTGGTGGACGATCCGTCATGCATAGAAGCAAGGGAAACTATTGTTGCTGGTCCCAAGTTGGAACTATGAGCATCATGCGAGCTCTCTCCCTTCTGGCTTTCTGCAGAACCTTGTGGATAAGCGTTGTGGGGGGAAACGTGTAGAGTAGAGGGCCCTTCCATGAAATCATGAATGCGTCCCCCAGGGACCCCTGCCCTATTCCTGCTCTGGAGCAGTACTGGGGGCACTTCTTGTTGTACTGAGTGGCAAACAAATCGACTCGGGGAAAACCCCATGTACGAAATATGCACTGTAGCAGGTTGGAGCGGATCTGCCATTCGTGCGTGAGTGCGAAGCACCTGCTCAGCCGATCTGCCTTCACGTTGTGGGTGCCCGGCAAGTACGAGGCTTTCAACGTTATGTTGCTGGCGATGCACCAGTTCCACAATCGGACTGCTTCCGCACATAACGCACGGGATCGTGCCCCTCCTTGTCGATTGATGTAGAACATAGTGGAGCTATTGTCGGTATTGATCCCGACTACTTTGCCATGCAGGTATTCTCGAAAATGTCTGCACGCATCTCACACTGCTCTGAGCTCCAGTATGTTTATGTGCAGTGTCTGTTCCACAGGGGACCATAGCCCCTGCATTACCTTGTTGTTGATGTGCGCTCCCCATCCTATGTGGGAGGCGTCAGTAGTCAGAAAAATAGAAATTTGTGGTTGGTGGAAAGGCACCCCCACTAGCAGATTCTCGGGATTTTCCCACCATGCTAGGGATCTGCGCACCTCCGTTGTGGGTGACACTACCCTGTGGACAGTGTGAGATGCTGGTTTGTAAACACTCGTCAGCCAATGCTGCAGGCTTCGCATGTGTAACCTGGCATTCTGTACCACAAATGTCGCTGCTGCCATGCGCCCCAACAGTTGCAGACACGTTAGGACCAGCACCGTGGGGCTGTACGTCATGACTTGCACCAGGGAGTTGATGGCGCAGAAGCAGGCATCGGGCAAGTATACTCTTGCTGTGATAGAGTTTATGCGTGCCCCTATGAACTCTATATCTTGCGTGGGTTCGGTCTTTGACTTTGCAAGGTTGATAACTAGGCCCAGCAAAGTAAATGTGTTCGCGGTGATGCGTATCATGCGTAGGACCTCTGCCTTTGAGGCCCCTTTCAGTAGACAGTCATCCAGATATGGGAAAATAAACACCCCCTGTCTGTGCAGGTAGGCTGATACCACTGCCAGGGTTTTGGTAAAGACTCTGGGTGCCGAGGATAGGCCGAATGGAAGAACCCTGTATTGGAAATGTTCCCCGCCAACCGTGAAGCGGAGGAAGTGTCCGTGTGCCAGGTGGATTGTTTTATGAAAGTAAGCGTCTTGTGTAACCCTTCTGTTAACGCCAGATGCCTGCCAGAAGGGCCGGGTTCAACTCTTGTGGGGTTTTCCTATCAAGGATACAATCAACCGGCTCGAGCCCCCACCCAGTGGCCTGGGACAATTTCACCCCCGTGCTGGGTGCCTGTAAGGCGGTTCTCCGCCCCCTCGCAAGCACAGAGTCTGAGATAGAAATGGCTTGTTTAATGACCGTAACCTACCCCAAGGTTACAGCAACAGGTGCAGTATATCTCAGCACAGAAGAGACAAAACCCCTTTTACCCAGATACCATCCCCATATGCAGTAGAACCCACTCTCTTGCTGGGGCTCTTGGCCCTTTTCCCCACACACACACAGTTACAGGGTGTACCCTCTGCGGTACAGTCCCAAACTCAAAGCCCACAGATACATCACCAGGGCAATACTAGCTGTCCACTTGTCTGTAGCCTCCCCTTGCTGTCACCAGCCGCCTGCCGGTGTCTACCGTCTACCGCCGCCGCTCCTACCGGCCGCCCGCTGGTCCTGCTGTTGTCCGCCAGTCCTAACCCCACTGCTTGGGACTGCCCTAAGGCAGAACCCAGTGATTGCAGCTCTGTGTGGCCTCAGCTGCCACTCTGTGATTTCAGCTCTTGGTATTTCTAGTGTGGGGTTTCACAAACACCCTAGTATCCAGCTCTATCTTTTAACAGGTGGGGAGGGTTAGTCAAGCCAGGCTTACAGCTATATGGCCAAGGCATAGGCAGGGCCAAGGCACTCAGCAAGCTGGCTCAACCCATACCCCTCCCCTTGCTCTCTCACAATGCTTTAAACCAGGGAGCCCTGTGTAATCAATGTCTTACGCAGCTAAGGCGACTGCCCTGTCCCCCCACAACAGCCCAGAGCATTGGTGAGATCTCACAACTCCCACCTTAAGTGTCAGCTTAAATTGTGATTTTACAACTACATGTTTACAATAGACCAAATCTCATGGCTTACTTGCTACCCATTAGGCTTTGCCTGAAAAGGTATCACACATGCACACCTTTTGCATTCTTATGCAGATGACCTCTGGGAGACTCATTCCTCCCAGCCTTCAGCAGCACTGCATTCCTTCTGCCACATTCCCTACACTTGTAAGTCGAGGGCTGCAAACCAGTCTCCATCGTCCAGTGCCGTAAATATGGAGGCAACTGTAATCATCCGGAAGCGCTGCTTGTGCAAGTAACGGTTGAGGCCCCGTAGATCCAAAATCGGCCTCCAGCCTCCTGTTTTCTTCTCTGTTAGGAAGTAGCATGAATAAAAACCTTTCCCTTGGAATTGTTCCGGCACTCTTTCCACTGCCCCTATGAACATGAGGTGATCTACCTCCTGCTTCAGCCTCGCCTCGTGGGCAGCGTCCCTGAGATGAGGCCGGGCGGGAGGCTTCGTTGGTGGAAGTGACTGGAAAGGGATCGTGTAACCCGTGGCTATAATTTCTAGCACCCATTTGTCTGTGGTGATCTTTTACCATTGGGAGTGGAACGGTTTGAGGCAATGATGGAACATGAGATGAGAATGGCATTGAGCGATGGTATTGATAGTGCAGCCCCCGACATACCCGTCAAACTTGCTGTCTCTGGGCCTGTCCCGAGGGCGTACGGCTTTGTTGAGAACGTCGCCTGGGAGCCCTGTGCTGCTGCTGCTGTTGATGGTGCCCTTGGTTGTAGCCTCGCTGATATTGAGCGTGCTGTGGTTGGTAAGCATAGTGTCTTTGCTGAGGATAAAATTTCTTTTTCTTGTATGGGGGAGTATAAATACCCAAGGTCCTAAGTATGGCCCTCGAGTCTTTGCTGGAGTGGAGGACCAAGTCGGTTGAGTCCACAAACAGCTTTTGCTTATCAAAGGGAAGATCCACGATCTTCGCCTGTAGGTCTCTGGGGATACCAGACGTCTGGAGCCAGGATTCCCTACGCATTACCACTGCTGCGGCTGTTGAATGTGCCTCTGTGTCCGCCACGTCCAGGGCAATCTGGACTCCCATCTGCAACGCCGCATAGCCCTCTTGAACAATCGCCTTTAATGCTGGCTTCTTGTCCTTCGGGAGTGGATCCATGAGGGGAATGAGTCTAGAATAATTGTCAAAGTTATGGTTTGATAGATGTGCCGCATAATTTGCCATTCTCAATAATAGGGTAGAGGAAGATAGACCTTCCTGCCAAACAGCTCTAGCTTCTTAGCATCTTTATCTGACACCCCTGATTTGTACTGAGACGTCTTCGACCTCTGCTGGGACGATTCGACCACCAAAGAATTGGGTTGCAGGTGACTGAAGAGGAACTCCATGCCCTTGGCTGGGACGAAGTACATCTTATTCGCTCTCTTGTTCGTAGGCGGAATAGAGGCCGGAGTCTGCCATATGTTAGTGGCTGACTCCATAATGGCTTCGTCCAGTGGGATAGCGATTTTAGATGAAGCCGGGGGTCTCAAATTTTTCTGGAGTTTATGGTGCTTCTCCTGCACCTCTGCTATTTGAATGTCCTGCGTGAAAGCTACTCTTTTGAACAGCTCCTGGAATTGTTTAAGGTCATCCGGAGGGGAGACATCCCCGGGGGCCATGGCCTCATCTGGGGAGGATGAGGAGGAACCACTGGGGTAAACCTCCCCCAAATCCTCTGGCTCCCGAGTTCAGTGATATACTTGCTCCCTGGAGGACTGTGAAGGGACGTCTCGGGATTCTGGACCTAATTCCCCCTGGGACAACTGTGCTCCTGTCCCAGAGCGAGAGTGTACATGGGAGTATTGACGAGTAGTAGGAGGGGACCTGCCCCTGGATCTACACCTGCGGTGTCTGTGTTCAGCATGATGAGGACGACCATAGCAGCATGGGCAAGGGCCCTGTGATGGAGACCTGGACCACGATCGGGGAGTGTACCCATGATGTCTGGGAGAGCGGGACCTCCGCGACGACACAGATAGTGGTGAAGCCGGTTTGTAATAGTACTCAAGGGGATCCATGCCCAAAAATGGTGAAGGTGGCCCAAGCCACGGCGAAATTGGTTGGAGGAAAGGAGAGAGAGGCCCGAGATAAGCCGGTGGAGTTACAGCCCAGCGGTGCGGCTGTATCTTGTGTATCTCGGGGCGGGGGCTGGGTGATAAGGGCAGCGCGGCCCTGCCTGAAGATGGACTAAGGTGCCGAGTTTTTGCTTTTGCCTTGTGCCCCCCGTGGGGTGGGCGCCGCCCCCTCCCATGCCGGGGATCTTGGCCCCGTTGTCGGCGCCGCACTCGGCACCGTCAGCAGTGGTGCTGCACGGGTAGCTTCCTCCAGCGCTGATAGGCTCCGTGCCGGGTGCCCCTGCGCTGTTGGCACCGCAGAAGTTGGTGCTGCATGTGTCGGTGCCACTGATTCCGGTGCTTGCCGTGCTGGTGCTCGCGGCGCCTTCCGTGCCGCCTGTTGTGTAATCAGAGGCTCGGCCTCTGCCACGTGCGCTGCTGCGCTGCTGCTTTCATGAGCTCACGGCTGGGGGCTCTGCGTTCCACTCATCCTGCCTGCTGGGCCCGCCAGCAAGGATCGAGCTGGGGAGAGTTTCCTCCTTTTCTGCACGGAGGGGGTCAAAGAGGCTGCCTTCCTTTTATGCGACCCAGAGGGCCCTTCTGTGTGAGGCTTCTCCGGTGGTTCAGGCTGGAGAGCCTTGTCAAACAAGATCATTTTGAGCCTCATCTCTCTGTCTTTCCTGGCCCTGGCTGTAAGCTTAGCGCAGTGGGAACACTTCTGGGTAACATGCGACTCTCCCAGGCAGCGAATGCATTCACTATGCCCATCTGAGGCCGGCAAAGCCTCACAGCATGACTCACACTTCTTAAACCCTGAAGAAGCCATCGCGGTGAGTCTTTACTGTTAATAGGGTACTTAGCCACTAATCAGTGCTTTCTAACCCAAAATAACATTCACGGCCTTCAGGGCAGCGGACGGCTTAACAGCCTTCTTGCCTGCCCCTCTCTCCTTCGTTCCTCTTCTCTCTGCCGTCTAATATTCTCTTTCTTTCTCTTCTTTTTTTTTTTTTTTAATAGTGACAAAACAAACGAACTACATGTAAAAAACAACTATCTTATCTGTCTATGGCTTTAGCTGGAGCGGATTCCGTCTGCAGCCGATGGCGGTTGAGAAGGAACTGGCGGGGACGAGATCGCGCACATAGCCAGGGGCGCACAAGGGAGCGGCGCGTGTCGGCGCATGTGCGATCCAATAGAAACTGCTAGAAGAATTCCAATCTGCGGCGCCGGGCAAGCCCGACACCTATTGTAGAGCACCCACGGGGACCACTCGAAGAAGTAGTAAAATGCGACCAGAGCCAGAGGCACAAAGGGAAGACCTGCGCTGACCGGCGGCCCACGCACGTGCAGTTGCTGTCACAGGCCTCTGGAGCCTGTGCTCCGCGCGCGTGCGGGCAGCCTGTGCAGGGGCACTGCTGAGAAAATGTTCGGCTGTGAGCGCCGCGGTGCTGACGCAACTAAGGTGGAGCACCCGCGGGGACCCTTGAAGAAGCAGCAATCCACTTCATGGTAGAGTAGCCGCAGGGAGATGTGATTATATTCAAAATATTAACAATGAAGACATTCAGAGCTCCCTTGCTGCAGGATAAGACCATTTACTTCTTGAACGACCTTCAGTGGACATGAAGAACAATTGGTCCCTATCCTCTTTATAATAAGTCTTCATATATGTTACTGGCCATCAGGTCCCCTCCTCAGTCATCTTTGCTCAAGATTACACATGACCATTTTTTTTAACTTTTCCTCTCAGGTCAGGTTTTCTTGAGGTGAGCTGACAGGTTTGCTAGGCCCCTGGGCAACGTGGTGGTGGAGGGCTGGCTCTGCACTCCAGAAGGACGCATGGACTCCCGTGGAAAGGGTGGGGCCAGGACAGCCAGCCCTCAGTGCTGCCGGGATGGTGCTGCCGCCATCTCCCTCAGCATCATCGGAAGTGCACCATGTAGGGGCACTGGCAGCAATTTAAAGAGCCCAAGTCTCTGGCCCCTGCCAAGTCTCTGGCCCCTGCCACAACTGCAGCAGCTGGGAGACCCTGGCCCCTTTGACTCATAGGATGCTGGGACAATTGCTCCCAGCCTGTCGGCGGGCGTGAGTTTTCTAAACCTTTTAGCATTTATCTTGGTTCTCTCCAGACTCTTGCCAGTTCATCTACATCTTTTGCAAAACAAAACAGCAGTCAAGTTGCACTTTAAAGACTAACAAAATAATTTATTAGGTGAGCTTTCGTGGGACAGACCCACTTCTTCAGACCGTAGCCAGACCAGAACAGACTCAATATTTAAGGCACAAAGAAGCAAATATTGAGTCTGTGCTGGTATGGCTATGGTCTGAAGAAGTGGGTCTGTCCCATGAAATCTCACCTAATAAATTATTGTGTTAGTCTTTAAAGTGCTACTTGACTGCTTTTTTGTTTTGATAGTGTATAGACTAGCACGGCTTACTCTCTGCTACTATCTTTTGCAAAGCGTGGCACCCAAAACTGGGCACAGTAATCCAGCAGTGCCCAGCAAAGCAGACTCATCATCTCCTATGTCTTACATACAGCATTCCAGTTTTAACACAACCAAGAATATGTCACGTTGCTGGCTTATATTCAGTGTGGGATCCAATATAACCCTGATCTTTTTCAGCAGAAAAATTGACTAGCCAGTTAGTTCTGATTTTGTAGTTGGGCATGTGACTTTTCCTCCCGAAGCACAGTACTTTGTGCTTGCCTTTATTGATTTTTATCTTACGGATTTCATAGCAATTCCCTAATTTATCAAGATCATTTTTAATTTGACTCCTGTCTTCCAAAACGCCAGCACTTACCAGCTTGGTGTCACCTGCTACACATTCTCGTTTTCCATTGTCTAAATAGTTAGTTACACAGTTGAATAGAACTGGACTCAGGACAGATCCCAGCAGGATCATAATAGATTCTTCCTCCCAGTGTGACAGCAAACCATCGGTAACTGTGAGTGTACATCAAGTTTTGCATCCACTTTACACCAGTTTCATCTAGAACACTCTTCTCTAGTTTGCTTTGTGAATGTCAGGTGGAACTGCATCAGTAACCTTACTAAAATCAAGACTGTCACATCTGCAGCTTAAGCATCCCATTATGTTCTGCCTTCCCACAAAGAAGATTCTAAATCCCTCACACCTTGATGTGCTCAGAATACAAACACTGAGCCATGGCACTGTGCCACCATCAGATAGCCACAACAGTTGGCTCCATTTATTTATTTTGTAAACTTTTTTTTGGTTTCTGGGATATATATTCAAAAGCTGCAATTATGTAATTAGAGTGGCCTGTAATAGCTCCAAGGAGACAACTAGTTAAACACGTAACTAGACAATACTCCCACAACTATTTCCAGAACAGTGGTAGATTTTTAACTGATGCACACAGGTGGACTGTTTCAGTGGTTCAAATGGCGTCATTTTTTCATTTTTGGTGCTGCGCCCACTCATAGCATTAATGTGAAATGACAGATGTGTAGTGCTTTTTTGCCTTTCCTACTGTGTATTTGCACCCCACCCCAGCCATCCCCATTTGGCTTTAACTTATTAAGAGCAGATGCCTCACCAACTGTTTCACTAAAGAGCATAAATAAGAATGGGGTGACTTTTAGGTTTGCTCATTAAAGTTCTATTTGTGCAATAGTTCCAGTTCCAACTCCTCCAGGCCTGACAATTCATGTTGCTTTTGGATTTTTACATTTGTTGTCATAATTTCGTGTCCTTTAGTTGTATTCACTGCATTCAATACAATCATGATGAGACGGGGATAAATAATTAAACAAAAAACCCTATCGTTTTATGTTGTTTTCAGTTTAAATTTAACATCACGTACATTTAACCAGATTCTTTTAAATGGAAATTGCAGAAATCTACCTGTATATCACAAGGTGAGTGTGTTATAATGAAACTATTAATCTTATTCGGCGTCTTTTTTTTCCTTGTTCAGACACACGTAACAGTGGATGGTGATTTTTTTGTGTGAAACCTACAAGTAAGTACATAACGTTTATCATTACCGATGCCTCCCAAGTATCCTGTGAAGTGAGTCAGACTATCAACAATGATAGATCTACTCTTATGCTGTATGAGGTTATGTCTAGACTACAAAATAAAGTCAAAATTAACAAAGTTGAATTTGTAACACTGGATTTTATAAATAGTAACAGAGAGAGGTAGCCATATTAGTCTGTACTCCAACAAAACAGAACAGTAGATCCATTTCTTCAGATCTGATCTGAAGAAGTGGGCCTGTCCCACGAAAGTTCATCCCGAATAAATCATTTTGTTAGGCTTTAAAGTGCTACATTTCTGCTGTTTTGTTTTGGTGGATTTTATAAAGTCAAAGTTGAGCATCTGCACCTTCTCACAAAGTCGACAATGTGTTCCCACCAATCATCAAAGTTCGACTAGTATCAGAGGGGTAGCTGTGTTAGTCTGGATCTGTAGCAGCAACGAAGGGTCCTGTGGCACCTTATAGACTAACAGAAAAGTTTAGAGCATGAGCTTTCGTGAGTTAACTCACTTCTTCAGTTAACTTCAGTTAATTTCAGTTAACTCCAGCATCTGAAGAAGTGAGTTAACTCACGAAAGCTCATGCTCTAAACTTTTCTGTTAGTCTATAAGGTGCCACAGGACCCTTGGTTGCTGCCAAAGTTCAACTGCTTCATCAGTGAATTGTGGGAACCTATCCCACAGTTCCAAGAGCCCTGTTGCACTCTGGGTTTTTTGCTGCTGCATTATGGGAAAAAAATGCCCTGCAAGTGGTTGTGGGATTGTGATGTTATCTTCCCACACTGCGTTGCCCTCAAATGGCCATTTTTCAGAAGTCTCTTTCCCCAATGAGATATTTTTTGTGTCATCTGCATCACGGAATTTTTAACTAAATGTGCCCTGACAGCACCCGCTGGTCATCTTCCCAGACTGTGCTGCCTTCATTTCCCTCCCTTTGAAACCAAACGGCCAGTTTTCAGAAGGAAATTAGGAAAAGTGGGGAATCCTGGAGGGCACTGGTGTGCAGAAGTTAGCATCCCTCAGAAGGAAAGACAGTGTCTTCCTTTCTAGTGGTTAGGCTCTTTCCCCCACATTGAAAACCACGTGAACAGGCACCTGATTACATACAGCAAGGTTGGGAGAGAATGCCAGAGGGCTTAGGTGTACAGTAAAGTAACTGCCAGTGTGTGAGAGGGAAGGCAGAGAGCACACAAGCTCCATTCACAGTGCAGCAAGCCAGGGAGCTGTCTAATCTCACGTATTAGGTGGCCTGTTCTCTAGTGTCTGTGCCATGCTAACAGGAACCTCAGTGGTCTCCGGTGAAAGAACAAACACCTTGAGTGGGAGCTTCCTGATAAAACTGTACAGTAGCCAAATGGATCAGTAAAGTTGCTCAGGCTACAATAACCTGTGAGCATTTCATGAAACCTATAAATTTACTTGCATTCAGTGGGGCTGGGCACCTGTTTTTCTACTCAGTAATTATTCTGCCTGCAAATAGCAAGGGTGCCTTTCCCTGTCCTGACTGTGCCATGCCACCAGGTACCTCAGTTCTCCCCTGGGGATAGAACACGTTTCACAGGGCAGAGCAGCAGGTCAGGGAGCTGTTGTCCCTCTGTGAACATGCAGCAAACAGGACACTGCACAGACTGTGTGGCTCCCTTGAGCCACACACTTTGTAAGTGTGGGCGGGGGCAAAGGGTGGGGCAGCCCACAAAGCAGCTATGGCCAAGGCCGGCCCCTGCATCCTTTGGAGCCGAGGCTCGCCAAAGTTCCCGTTAGCATGGTGCAGGCACTGGGGCCCAGCCCACAATGCAGTTATATCCAGAGCTGATGCTTCAATCCTGTGGGGCAAGGAGAGACCCAGGGGACTGTGAGGCTCCCATTAGCATGGAGAAGGCACGAGATTCGAAGGGCCCAGCCCACAGTTCAGCACTGGCCAGGGCACCCCGGTGACAGCCGTCCAGCCCCTGAATATCTTTGCTGCAGGGGGGAGTCTTCCCCTGGTGACAGCCAGCCCCAAAATCTTTCCCGCCTTTGAAGCCTTCACCACGCACAGGCCAGGAGCCGTTTGGAAGCATATACCAAAATGGGCAGCAGGCACATCTTTCTGTTGAGTGGAGGGCTAGCCACATGTTGCGGTTGGTTGGGGATAGCCCCTGACTGAGTGGCACCTGTAAGGGAGGGAGGCTCCCCCCATACAAATGTGACCTGCAGTGAAGAAGTTTCTCAGGCTCTCACACAAGCATGACCCCATCGCCTCCCACAAGTGTGACCCCTACAGCCAATCCGCCACGTGCTGTGTTGGGGCAGGGGCTAGCCCACATGACAAAATGAGTCCCTGGCTCTCCTGATGACTTTCTCTCTTAGTGTAGACCCAGCCTAAGAGCTAACGTCTGCTATTTTCTTTCCTTCTTGCCATTTCAGGCTAACTGTTCACTGGGATTCAGGTGAAGCTTTGAATATTACAGGTTGAATCTCCCTAGTCCGGCACTCTCTTATCCAGCAACCTCTGTAATCCAGCATGATTTTAGTTAACCAGATGACCGCTTCTCCTGGATGTGGCCAAGTTTCCTGTGGTCCCATAAAGTTTGTTTCCAGGCACCAAACCTGCCTCTCAGTGTTCTGTGCTGTTAATCGCCTAAATTTCTTCTAAGAGCTCAGTAAGAAGTAGTAATATTGGTAGTGGTGCTAGACAATACTGACCTCCCGTGGTTTAGCAAATTCTCTCATTCAGCAACAGTCAGGTCCTGAGGGTGCCCAATGACAGAGGTTCAACTTGTACAACAAATCATTTTGGGTTACTTCAAAAATAATACACACCAATAAATAAATGAAAAGCATTTCAACTATGGGCTTGGATCCCAAAAAGAGGTGAGCATCTGGAGCTCCCATAGTATTCAACGTGCTAGTTTTGACATTGAAAAGATCTGGGTTACTAGGAGAATGACTTTCTGATTCCACACCTTTGTATTTATGCTCAGCAAAGGCTCTCAGGTTGGAGACAAAGTCCTGAACAAATAAAACCAAGTGCTCACTACCCCAAGAGCAGGCCCATATGTCAGAGAACTGTAGTGGGTTAATCTTTCACTGGCCTTTCATGGGAAAAAGAAAAGGCTCTCCTCTGGATGCACCATGATCAGCACAGCTACTTTCACATCCTACCCCCTGGGAGCACTAGGCCAGTAGCCAACTGATACAGAACAGAAGCAGAGGAAGTCTCTTCTGAATCTTGACAAGAGATCAGATCATTCATCTGTTTAGCTGGGGTGTTGTAGCCAGACAGAATCCCCCTGCTCTACTCCATCTTACCCCTCTTAGGTGCCTCAGAGCACAAAGGACAAAAGGAAACAGCACAGTTTTGATGCCTGGGAGCGCAGATGAGCTAATCTCAAGCACAGTCTTTGATGCCTCAGAGCACAGATGTGCTGCCTCATCACGACCCTGGACAATGGAAGAACACAGATAAGAGAACTAACAGGCCAGCTGATGACCAAAGGGCCTCAAACTGCCCTTGGCTGGTACTGATAATTGAGACGCCTATACATCATCCGAGGAGAGGAATCTCACGCCCATACGAAAAGAATGTCCTGTCTTAATGATTTAGTTATCTCTGTCTTACAAGTATAAATTAAGTTGCAACTCCCTTGTAAGAACTGGCGTCACAAAGGCGAACCAGTACAATTGGCACCGTTAGATAAGGAAGAGTGTACGTGACCCAAGGGGTATAAAGAAGGGTCCGGCAGCCCACTCTAACTGAGCTCCAATTACCTATACCTGCCGGTCGGGTAAGGTCTTTGCCTCCCGAGGTCACAGGGGACGTCCTCCTCGTACTCTTCTTCCCGAGGGATTGAGTGAACGACGTTTGGCTACGCCAGGAGTCAGAGGACGCACGGGTGAGAATTATACCTGCAATGTACTTTTGTGCACGTTTAATAGGAAGAGCTCTGTAAGCTAAGGTGTTTTGTCCTTATCCGTGTAACTTATAATCTAATTGGTATGCCATACGTATCATCCTACTAGTAGTTAAGAAGATACAGCAATAACCTTGTAACTGCTAAGATTCTTATTTCTGCTTTTTAATAAATAGTAACCATTTAAGCTTCATCCTGACTCCTTCCAGTTACTGTAACTCGGCTGAACACAAAGAACCCCAGCCGGTTTGGCTATATTAGCATGGTCAGTGGTAAGCTGCAGTGAGAGCTGAGCGCTGAGTCGTGTCGCCTCCATGGGACAAACTCCTGGGGCACCCGTCAGCCACCCTGGCTGCCTGCTGAGAAGGGACAGTGTGTCCTAGCAGTTAAAGACTCGAGTGAAATAAGGCCCACAGACCACTCATAACCCGGCCATTGGCTAACAGTGTTCAATATGTACTTCTAAAAGAAATGTTTGAGCTACTTTCACTTACTTATTGTATATTTGAATTTAAAGTCAAATTTACTCGAGATTTACAGTCACATCTTTTTTTATATTTAATTTGCTGTATGTCAGCAACATCTAACACAAGATCCCTGCAAAAGAAAACACCTACACACACAGTGACCTACTTAGAAATAGCATGCTCACTTGCACGTAGGCATAAAGAAAGCCGTTATTTAAAGTCTGTAATTTACAACAACTTTAAGGCCTTGTGGGGGCATACTGCAAGGAAGTGATGCATGAGAGCCACATATCCGCATTTTATTCCATTTGAATTTACAGTTTTATTTTAAACTACAAAAGCTAAATTGTGTAGACTGAAGCAGAATCTCCTATTGATTTAAATGGAGAATTTTACTTTAAAACTGATGGCACTGATAAAGTCCCAAGTTCTCAATTTCACTGTTTAGCATTAAAAAAAAGCACCCTCTCCACTAACATGTAAAACTCAGGAAATTATGGCTTTGTCCAAGACTTCAGTCACCATCCCCCCATACAAATAACCTAAAGACTTATTACACACATTGAAGGTATTCTGTTTATTCGAGAAGGAAGATCTCAAGTGAGTGTCCATTACAGGAGGCATCTCTCTTAATGTACAATAAAATCAACCATTGCTTCCAGCAGAATACAAAAATACACATCTCAGTGACTTCCATACAATAATAAATATGTAACCATGCATCCAACAATAAAAAGGCACAGAAAACTGGTCACTTAGTAGTCATAAAAATTACTAGCTATAGTAACAAAGCCACTCAAATTATCTGTACAAGGAAATGTAACAATATATTCCAAAGGTGAAAACACAAACCATCTTTAAAATAGTATATGCAATAAATACCTCAATTGTTTTATATATTAAAAATAAAACTGTGCCATTGTAAACAGTATGTAAACAAACAAAACTCACTGTTCCTTACCATTATTAAAAGTAAAGAAAGCCAAAAGTTATAACCCTGCTCTGTTAGATATATTTCATTGGCAAGTTTTTCAGGCAGTTTAAAGTTGCTCTTTTCTGCAGCAAACAGAGCCCACTGTGTGTCACATTCTTAGAAATAAGTACTACAGCATTACTATGCTTTGAAACTGAATACTTGAAATGTAGTAAGTCATTAAATATTAATTAGAAGATTGTCAGAACTTAAATTTAAGAAAAGCAATTTTTGCAGTGTTATGGTTGGACAAAAATAACTGAATTACATTAAATATAATAGTGTCAATAAATTTTAGCCACTTATGCAGCATTTTTCATTCATTGAGCAGAGTACTCGACAAAGGTGGATAAACATTATTATTTTACATTTTACATTTTACAGAAGGGGAAACTGAGGCACAGAGCAGTTACGTGACTTGCCCAAGATCACACAGGAAGTCAATGGCAGAGAACTACGAATATAATTCAGGAGTCCCAATTGCCAGTCTGGCACTCTACCGACTGGACTATACTTCCTCATTTCTCACACACACACACACACACACACACACTCTCCTAATGTGAGATTTGATTTGATGTGTCTCTTCGTATGCGTTTGGAGTCCTGCACTCACAATTCCCAAGTATAATTACAGAGAGATAATGAGTATGTGTAGTAGAGTTAATTGCTCACATAGATGGGAATCGGCTCCCACTGACAGTGATGGAAGTTTTACTATTGATAACAATGGGGACACAATTGAATTTGGAGCATCCACGCAAAGCCTCAGGAAATTCTTTCCACCAGCCTAGTTGTGAGCCTTTGCAGGCCTGATTGCAGGATCAAGGCCTTTATGTTCAGTCTTTTGGGGTCTCATCCTGCATACAACAACCAGACAAAACTCTCCACACATTCAGAGTGGCAGATAAGGTCATTTTCCAACGGGGAAGGACAAACAAACAAACAAAAGCCCCTAAAAATGCATGAACCTAACTAATTTTTCTCCTAAAGAAACATCAGGAAGTGACGTGTTTAGAACTTCCTTTCCACAGGAAAGAATTTAGCTTCTCAGTTCTTCAGCTTTCAATAACATTGGTACAGAATCATAATTTTAAGAACCCTATCATATTCCTTGGAGGTTCTTCACCAGTGACTACCTGTGACAAACACTGATCGGTTTTAGATGTGCATATGCCAAAGTGAACAGTGGTTCTTATCTAAAATTAATATATTTAGGGCTAGATTAAGGTATTACAGTACGTATATCAAGGTATGTTTATTTAGATGTTTCACAAGATAGCATCTTTTCATGGCAAGTGGCATGGGGCATCCACCTGAAGTACACACAGGTTCACACATTCCTTTACAAGGGACTCAAGAAGCACTACATTGTTGTACAATAGACTCATGACTTGCGCGTAGGTTGCATTCCTGGGCAACCCCAAGTAAGTCAAATTTCACGTAAGTAGTGACCAGGTTGAGGAGGGGCCCTGCCGCCTTCGGGTCCCCTGGTCCTGGCTGTGCCTGGCTCTCTGCTCCTGTGGGCGGCAGTGACAGGGAGATCAGAGCCAGGCTCAGCAGTGCTGGTCAGCTCCCTTGCTCCCAGGAGTGGTGGGGAGGTGGGGACCAGGCGGCAGCCTGCCTCCCTACTCCTGTCCACTTGTGGGAGCTGGGAACTGTGCAGGTCAGTTTCCTTGCTCCTGGGAGTGGCAGGCAGCTGGGAGCAAGGCACAGCAGCACTGGTCAGTTCCCTGGCTCTCCCTCACTCCTGGGAGCTGGGAAACCGACCAGCACTGCTGCACCTGGCTGTGGGCTTCCCTCCTCTGGTGGGAGCCAGGAGCCAGGCTGCTGTTTGGTTCCTGGCTCCCCGCCACTCACTGGAGCAAGGAAACTGACCAGCAGTGCAAGGAAAGGGGAGCCAGGCTGTTGCCTGCTTCCTGGCTCCCACAAGTGGAGGGGAGGTGGGAGCCAGGCTGCCACCTGGTTCCTGGCTCCCTGCCACTCACGATTTTGACTAGCATTATTGCAAAAAACACATAAGTCAAAAACATGTAAGTCGGGGGTCTGTTGTATTTCTCTTCTATTGCTGCATATCAAGGACCTGATACTCCAGTGTGACAGTTCCATTCACTATAACTGATTGTCACATTCAGCCCTACCGCTGCATACTTATGCAATACATTTTTATGGATCTCAAAAGAAAAAAATCCATTGTAGGATTAAGCTGTCAAAATGCTCCATGTCTTTGTTATCATTTTAAATGACCACATTTTGACCAAAAAGAAAACTTTTAAACTGTCTAACAAAGTATAGAAAAGCCATTATGGATAAAGACATGGGGCTTCTGGTTCTAGACCAATTAGAGGCATTAAGATGATGTTTCTGGTGTGTCAAGGTCCAACCTTGAGCGTTACCAAGGGGGGGCATTCCTCCCCTCTCCTAAGTTATTCAGTGCTTCCTAGCTTAAATGAAGGTTTTCATAATAGCAAATCCCATTTATTGTGACTATAATCTTCTGCTGTGAACATTATTTCTCCTGGATAACAAGACGTCTCCCGTCACCAAACATACTACCTTTAAAACAAACTACCTGACCAGCTAGATGGTTTGCCTGCTCTAGGAAGGTTCAGTGTTTCAGCCTTCTCAGTACACAATATAAGAGTGGTTGGACTAAGGTCAGGTCTACATGAGGAGATAAAACTGATTTTAGACGGGCAAATCCCGCTATGAGAATTGTGTAGCTGAAGTCAACGTATCTAAAATCAGTTTTTGCTGCTGCCCACACAGTGGGAGATTGACAGGAGAAATGTCCTGTCTACTTCCCTTACTCTACATGACTGCTAGGGGCACCGGGTCAATGGTTGCAACACGACAATTCAGTTTAGAACCCTGCCTCCACCAATGTGCTAAATCAAACCCTGGAAGACAGACTGCAAGTGGGTCAGTTTTCCCCCAATGTGTAGATGTACCTTAAGTAATTGTTTCAATGTTCAGACAGAGATCAACTGTTTGAAAGAGAGTGGAACTTGTGTGAAACAATGATGATTTTTATCGTATATATGGTTAAGTTTTCCAAAGTGTCTGTTTTAAACATATAGCCAACCTAAGATAGGAAGCACTCAGATACTCCAATGACGGGTGACACTACAAAACCCTAAGGTAGCTGGGTAACTAGAAGGTAATATCCTACTGCTCACTCAAATGTAGGGAGATGAAACTCTGTGAGACGAGGGTGACTAGAATTGTGTGTGTGCACCTCCGTTCCTGAACACTTCCTCACACATGCTAAATATCCCTTTTTTTCCAAGATGTTCAAAGAAAAGCATATACTCTCACATTCACCTACTGGTCATCAACATACACATTCTCTTTAATTTATGTCCTCATCTGACCCATGGAAGAGTAAATAGCTTCAGTGGGTTTTCCTAAACCACCTCATTAACACAAACAGATGCCTTTGTAACCAAAAAGAAAATTAGTGCCAAACAAACCCTATTTCCAGAGATATTGACGGAAAAATGTTAATAGTTTTTAAAAGGACTGTAGAACAATAATTATACTAGACAGGATTCTTCCTCAGCTTATGACAATGATTTTAACATTCTAAATTCTTCCTTATTATTCAGATTCATGATTTATTGTTGCATTTTTCTCAGCTTTCACAGTAAAAACACTGACTCATCAGATTCTCTTTTGCTAGTTCATTTCATGTCAGGTTCATTTTCTGGTTCTCATGCTCTAGTCCAAGTGGTGGGCAACCTGTGGCCCATCAAGGTTCTGGGTGTGGCTTGTGAGACATTTTGTTCACTATTGGCCACACACCTGCTTGCCCAGTTCACTGGTTTCTGTCCACAGAGGGTTTTTTTGTTTGTTTGTTGTTTTGTTTTTTCTCCTATCAGTATTACTAAAGTGACCCACACATAAACCAAGGGCATGGGAAGTTAGGTGAGACTGTGAGAGCCATGCACTCTCTCTGCATCTGATCAAAGTGCTGCTATGGTCAGTTGACACACCCCACAAATTCTAGGTATGCAAGTTCAGTTAGCAAAACTACCCTATTCCAGGAGACTTTGTAAGAACAACCTTGTAATCTGCTGAGATAAAGGGGCCCAGTCATGTGGCCCACTCACTAGCCAAGGGTGCCCACTGATGCTCTAACCCAATGCTGCAATATTTGGGTTGCAAACATTAGCTTTGAATAACGATTTCTTTTACCAGAACTTAAAAAAAATCAAAAACATTTCTACTTGTCTTAGGTATTGTAAAATATTGTTTTAATTTTATTGTATGTCATTGATCCTGAGTGTTTCCATTCCAATTTCTCACTGATATTAATTTGTTTTTAACTTCTGAAATATTATTCCCCAAAATGAACTAAATAGGCTAACCCTTATATACTTTGACTATTAGAAATTTAAAAAAATGCATAATTGTTTTTAGTTCTTTAAAAATAGTTATAAATGGTCATTGGGGTTTATATTAAGCCTTTTCTTTCAAAAAATATGCTGCTATCTGGTTAACTATTAGTTGTGGCTATAAAAGTCATGTCTAATGAACAGCAGGTAAAATGCTGCCTCAGTTGGGTAATGTGCAAGTATAACTAAGGGCAGCTTTCGGTCCACTCTACTGCAGCCCTCATTCATATATGTAATGCATATGTGAACGGTCTACTAGAAACTCAAAGGATTCCTCACATCAATTAGGGCTGCAAGATCAGGTCCAATTTTGGATTAGATTTCTACTGAGTATTGTTCTGTATGGGTTTTTATTATTTTAGTTTTTGTTACTTCTGGTGATGTGCTATTTTTAGATTTATAAAAATTTCATGGTAAACTAATTTCAACTCAAATACAAATCTGTGCACAACCATCCAATACCCAGCACTTTTTATTAACACAGCTGCTGTCACATACAGACAATACTGGTTTAATCAAAGTGCACCTGTGTGATTACTTAGCTTCCCCAGCCCCTCCTCTCATTCAGGTATGCAGTAATACTTGGATCAGATTTTCATCAAAGAGATCCTTTATAGGCACTGAAATAAGAGGCCAGATTTTTAAAAGTGCAGAACTTCTGCTTATGTACTTAAGGCGGAATCCTGGTCTCAAGCCCTCTGGCTTCAATGGGGTCTGTATTTCATCTGTAGATTAAATTATAGGTTGAATATGTCACTCTTTGATCCGGCAACATCCATGGCCTGGCATGATTTTAGCTAGCTGGATGTTCATTCATCATGGCATGGCCAAGTTCTTATCAGTGGTAGCTGAGAGGCAAAAGCTGCTTCATTTCCCTTCATAAATGGGAGCTCAGGTATTTGAAAATCTGATCCTTTGTGTTTAAGCGCCACTAGCTGTAAATGTTAAAGCACAACCACAGGCTCATGTGCATAGATGTCAATAGTTTTGCAAATTTACTCAAGGATGTCAATGTCATTGATGAAGATGATAATTTTTTTTGTGGGGGAGGGGATTCTGACTGGGTTAAATACTTCTTTTGTTGTAATACTTAGCACAGCAATACACGTGAAAGTTTAAGATTTAGTGAACCCTGCCTGTGAATGCTGGAAATGTTAAAATCCTGTGCTTCTGACAATTTTACTTCTTTTTTCACTATTTTGTCCTTTACTACATTCATTTTTAAAACAAATGAATTGGTATTTAAGTGCCTACAGTTGAGCCTTTAATTCAATAAATCAGATGAACAGGTCCTTTTCTTATTTCTACTGAATTTAATGAGAGTTTTGCCACTGACTTCAATGGGTTGCAGAGTTGGACCCTGGGAATTCTGAAAACTCTTTTTGAAGAATGAAGATAGGAAGCTTTTCAAATGTAATATAATTTCTGAGAAATAAGCTGGGCTTCTGTATGGCAGAAATGAGCATTTCAAGTACATAAGCAAACCATTAACAGAGCTATTAAACATAACACAACAGCAGTAGAAAAAGAACTAGAAAATGCATTTTTGTATAAAATATCAAATTCCACACAATATCCCATATATAGATAAATATAGATTTATACAACCAGTGAAGACCTTCTGTCGATGATTATCAAGTGATACATTGTATTATCAACATTGCTGATACCAATATCAGATTTTTGTCTGTAATGCTATATCAGCCAAATTTCAGTTCCTGCCCAAACTCCTCAATTACCTCAAATCACCAAAAAAATCCAGCCAATTATTTTACTCAAGCCAAGAACACAATCATGTACAATTCCTGAAAATATTAAAATCTTTACAGCTTGAATGAGCAGCATTTTGATATAAAAATCATACTCCAAAATTTATAACCTGTTACCATGCATCAGCAAAAGGAAGATCTTGCTGTATAAATGTAACGCAATAAATGCGGTAGTGAGATATTTATCCTGTTGGGAGAAGAAAAATTCCACGTAAGTCTCTGTGGCTTTGAATTACTCACCCAGCTAATTCCTCAGTTGTAAGATAAATATATTATTCCAACTCATTTATCTTCAAGAATATATATCTCACAGAGCTGAAACTTTCACAAATATCAACACTTTTTACACCATTAATTTACTAGTTACCAGAACTGTCAAACAAATGAAAGAGCCTAATACTTAGAGGTACAAATATAGCTATGAATAAACAGTGGTAAACATTAATAGTGCAATCAGAAACATTAGGAATCAAGCAAAATATATTCTCTGTCTCTCTTTCATGTCCAATTGTCATTTTTATGTACAATATATTTTCTAAACTATTCTTAAATAACATTTTAAAAAGTAACACTCCCATACTTTCTGTTATGCCTTGGTTTATATATTAATTTACCAATCAGTGTGAAACAGGTTTTTTGCCACCCTACCAGAAGGCAGGGCTATGATACAATGACAGAATGCCGACAATCTTTACCAGGATACCCTGTGGAAAAAATGTCTCATGTGGGCATTGTGCAGTTTTCATAAGGTGAACTGATATCAATTAATCTAATTAAAAAGTATAAACTGGCAGAGTACATATTTGTATAGAAAAAATACCTGAGACTGCAGAGAAATCCATGAAAATTAAATATGGGCATTATAGATAGGAAAATAATTTTCCTTACTTGCATTAAAATGTTTTAGTGCACACCAGCTGTACTACTGTTACTCTTTTCCCAGAGCAGATGAGATTAACGGCTTGTCTACACTACAACCTTAGGTTGATATATTCAGCATTAAATCAAAATTATAATGAGTGTGTCTACACGGCCCAGTCCCTTCTGTTGACCTAAGGCTTTTACAGTCGACCCCTGTACTCCACCTGGAGTGGAGCGGAGTGGAGTAAAGACTGAGACAAAATCCTTGCTTTGAATTAAAGGCAGTGTAAATGCTCTGGCAAGCACTCTGAACTCCAGTGCTCTTCAACCAGGGGAGCAGGAGAAAACCCAGGAACTTTTGAATGTTCACTTCCCATCAAGAAGCATGGAGAGCTCACCACCACAGCTGTTCATTCATGTACAGGGTCACAAATGCCTCCAGCAGGGAGCATTCAGGAAACCGTGGATCTGATTCCTAGGAGAGTAGGGGGAGATGGGAAAGTCTGTGCAGGCAGAGCTCCGAGTCAGCAAAAGTAATGCTGATATGTATGCCAAAATTGCAAAATGCATGGTGCAAAAGAGATATCCCAGCAACACATAGAAATGCTGTATAAAAGTAAAGGGGCGTAGACAAGTGTAGCACAGGATAGGGCTGGTTCTGAGTCACAGGCATGAAGGGTGACAACATGCACCCAGAACCACCCATAACAGCGTTTTCATCCCATGAGGCATTGAGATCCTAGGCCAGAATTCCAATCTGTTGCATGGACCATGGTATAGCTACCTGCAGTGCATCACTCCTTGAGTGGATGCAAACCCTGGCAGTAAGGATGTTCTGTGTCGGCCACTGCCACCTAGTGGAGACTTGCAAAAATCACATTTGTTAATTTAGCGGCTCAAAGTCAAATTAAATAAAACAGACCTAATTTTGTAGTGTAGACACGCCCTAATAGAGAACTATTATGCTGAAATAGACACAATGCAGCTGGGCTTTTTTAATTATTGGTTTTAGCTCCTTGCCTTAAGTATAAAATCTTTTCATTTTAAACAGAAATATACTTGGGAGTGGGGGTTTACATGAAAAAAAGTAGAAATGGGAAAATGCACAAAAATATAGAGAAAAGGAAAACAATAATTTCACATTTGTGTACATATGCCTCCCCTCACAACATGGTAAAAACTAATAAAGTTTGCATTTGTGGTTTGAACTGACTTTTTAAAAGAAGACATTGTGTATCATAAGAACGACATATGTACCCTCTGAAATAATGGTTGCTACAACAGTTGAATAGAAGAAAGTAAAAAAAATGTAAAATATCAAACCCTGGTTGTAAGATAATATATCTACCCATGGCAATAGGCTACCCTTTGAACCCTTTCATCCTTCTCAGCTGTGTCATCTGAATAAGCCCTGTCGCTTGTTCACTAATGACACTGACTGCTCTATTTTGTCTTGCACATATTTGCAATGGGGCGGAGGTGATTTGTCTGCATAGAGGAGCGGAAGAGTCATCTTAAGTGCATTAAACCTTGGGTTTTTTTCTTCCACTATTTTATTTGCTCAATCTAATTCTTGATCTTCCCCCTCACCCCTCCACTCTCTGATTTGCTCACCTTGATTATCTTTTTCTGATTTGTCCTCCTTGCTTACTGTTTTTGGTTCTCTGTGCCTTAAATATTGAGTCTGTTCTGGTCTGACTATGGTCTGAAGAAGTGGGTCTGTCCCATGAAAGCTCACCTAATAAACTATTTTGCTAGTCTTTAAAGTGCTACTTGACTGCTTTTTGTTTTGATAGTGTATAGACTAGCACGGCTTCCTCTCTGTTACTATCCCAAATGCTGGTGCTTTTAAGTTTGCAACTTTGAAGTTGCTGTGGCGAGAATGCATCACAGCACCTCATTGCTATTCCCCACTCGGGCTAGTGTAGCCACAGCCATAGACTTATATCTTCCTTAGTTATTTTGGTTCTACTCATCAATGCATTTGGAACTGATACACTACATTTTTAAATCATGCTTTCATGAAAAATTTGTTCTCCTGTCAAATAAAGTATAAATAAGCTGTGAAATTCTTAGTCTACTTGTACTTTAAAAGCCTCCACTTAGGTAACTGAAGTTAAATTCTTTGGCATTTAAAAAGCCAGGACTATTGGTAGAAAGACAACAGTTAAAAAGTTGTCCTATCCTGAGGTAATCTTTGGAGTGTTTTTACAAAGAAGAATCATTAATAACACTCTTTCCCATTCTAAAGGACTTAACCCTTTTCAAAGGCAGTCACTTTAGTCCTCTTTCTCAGTTTCTCTATAGTTTTAAGAAATCCTGCTGCATATGCCCCATATTATGCATTGTATGGTGAGTAGGAAAGCAAAGAAAACCTTTTAGTGAATTATAATTTTGATTTTACAAGAAAGATCATTATATATTCTACCACAACACCCACAAATTACAGTGAAGTTGGAAGAAAAAGAAAATGTAGTTTAGGGAGACATAACAGATGTTATGTCAACGTAATTAAAGGGGTCAGTGTCAAGGCCATATTAAAATCTCTCCATTGTTTCATACCCTTTTAGTACAGAAGCTTGAAAATGATGCACTTGACAAACAATTTTTGTTTTGATTTGGTTTTTGCTGAAAACCTAATGGAACTCAGTTTCTTTCTTTTGTTTATTTACAAGCATAAGCAGTTATGTCAGCATAGTTCTCGGAATTGTGTCATTCTATTTATTCTATGGTAAAAAGCACATAGTGCATCAGACAGAGAGATTTGGTATTTATTTTTTTTAATTAAAATTTCCTGGCAACAGAATGGAGAAGAATGTTAGGAAAAAAATAAAGATATTTGCCTTCCATGGGACAATAATGCCTATGAAATGAGAAAGGTAAGTCAAAGTTCAGACCAATGACTTGGCACTGTTCCCTTTAAAATTATGGAAAAAACTTTTTTAAACAAAAGTCTGCTCAAATATCAGAAAGAAATCACATATTAATCTACTCTTTAGCTAACAGGGGACTAAAGCTCTGGTGTTGAAAGGGAGAATTTAAAGCCATGCCTCTTTTGCTGATGTGCTGTGCTCTTGCAAACAGCAAGGAGGTAGTCCATTTTATGCAAGTTCAGTTAGAATATAATGAAGCTTAAAAGGTGGTTGGTGCTCCCCTAGAACTTCAGAGTAGACACTTCCTATTGACAGGAAGGGTTCTTCCATCACTGTACTTAATCCACCTCCCTGACAGGCAGTCATTGGAAGAATTCTTCTATCAACCTAGTGTTCTTTACACTGGCGATTAGGTCAGCATAGCTAAATCTCTCAGAGTTGTGGATTTTTCACATAACAGAAACATAGCTATACTGATGTAAGTTGTCGGTATAGCTCAGACCTTACTATGTGACTATGCCCAAGCTGTGAATCATCATGATATCCTTAAATATATAAGTAGTCTTCCTTTATTTTTATTTACAGAGATATTAAATTATTTCCCCTTTAGATAAAATACTTAGTAAAAATGATCTGGGAACTCAATTATAAAACTACATCTTCTTTAGATGCACCCCAGCTGAATTTCATAAACCCTGTTCTAATGAAATGTTTAATATCAGAGTAATTTTAAATGAACCTGTTTACACTCTGTACAATTGTTTTGCCCGTGATTTACCTATGCATGCATAGCGTACAATACTTGGGAAAGGATTACCATTTTTTCTAAATCTGTATGATCTACCAATGCAATAGTACTGGTGAGAAACAGATTAATTATAGATATGTGGAGCAGATGCATACATTGTTTTGGTATTTAATGAACTCTTAAAAATCAATATTAAAATAGTGCACATGGCTAAGTTCTTGTATCAAACCCAGTAAGTTTACCTCACAAAATCAAATCAGCTGTAACATTAAAAAAATTATGCACATAGTACATAACAATAAATTACTTCTGGCTTTTAAAAATGTTTCTCTAACATTTTTAATCCTATTTTTGCATAACAAAATAAATAACGCAAGTAAGCTCAGATATGCTACAGATATTCAAGATAATGGACCAGCTATATTAAAATGCACCATAAGAAAGATCTCTAATAATTTTTCATTTGGGAAGCTGATTGATAATTTTGTGAGGTACCTGTCTGTTCAAAACACTCAAGAGTTAATTACCTACTTTACATGGGTAATTTAAAAATGTAACTATAGAATGTGTCAATTATATGTAATGCACATCATTTGCTGAATATGGCACAGATGCTAAGCATTCACATCCACAAGTCCTTTGCCACATAACATGTTTAGGTAAAATACAACACTGAAGAATAGAAAAGTGCCTGTAACCGAATAAAAGACAAGAAAACATTAATAAATTAAATTGTATTAAAACTGATATAAAAATTGTTCAAGTGTTTAAAGTATCAGATGTGTCATGCAAAAGAAAGACAGGCAATTTAGACAGGCACACCATGCATCACAATTTGCATTTGTGGTGTCTGCAACCATACTCCTCGGCCAGTGAGTGCTTAAGTACCTGAGGCCATGTTGGTCTTGCAAGCAAAACCAAGAACATTCCATCTCTCAGTCTTCCATACAAAATGTTTTAGGCAAGCTGTGTCTCAGAATGTTAACCAGCAACCTCAGGCTCTATAGTGGTACATTGCTGCACTGTAAGAGAACTGTACTGGGCCATATGTAAGAAAAGCAATTACTTAACTACTTTTTCCAGGCAATACAGTTCACTATATACCAACCTCTTTACCAAATTGTGCTTTCTTGAACTAGCCAACTTTGCACTCTAAAGAAAAATCTTCACAGAACATACAACCTTTTTTTTTTGGCACAAAACCATTCTGATTCTCAGATCATCCTCATCACCACACAAGAATGCGGATATATTAACCTGCATCATACACCAGTGCTTAGTCAATCACATAGTAAACTAAAAGACAGCAAAGTGTCTCCACTTAGCTCAACTAGCAATTCTCCCTCTTTCCAAGGACAGCACCCCTACAGTTACACTTCAGACAAGGGAGCGTTCTTGCCAATCTCTTTAATTCCCTGGAGAATTCGCTTCATATGACCCACTTTCGTTATCCCCAGGTCCTGCAAAAGAAAAGGAAAGGAAGGTTTTAGTTACAAGAGAGAAAATCTAATATGATTCAGCTATGCAGCAGACACAGAACCTTTAGTTAATTTTAAGTGCTTTGCAACTCTAAACATTTCTAAATGTGGAAATAGCAGAGTGCTATCTAATGTCGCATAAACATATATTACAGAAACTTCTCATGAACATCTTTCTATTCAGCACAGAGGAAATTACTTACCTGCAATAATTGCTGATATCTTATACAAACTCCTACTTTTTGTTCTGCTGACTATTGTGCACAGCCATGAGGCATTTTAAATATCCAGAAATTGCTCAATCTCCCTCTCCTCTCTAACATGACAGTTCTTGGCTTCGAGGAATGTGATAGATCATAGCTTCCATCCATCAATTTTTATTTTATCTGTGGCCCTAATATGCCCATCTGATCTGCAAATACAGACATCTGCAGTCTCCCATGGGAAAGTGGATGTAGGTCTACAGATATGTAGGACAACTTTCCTTCAGAGAACAAGAGCCAAGGTTACAGTGAATTTCTCAGGGCAGGTCTACACTACAGGGGAAGGTCAAATTAAGGTAGGCAATTCCAACTGTGTTAATTACATAGCTCGAGTTGACATAGCTTAATTTGGGCTTCTGTGCCATCTCCATTAAGGGAGATCAATGGGAGCCTGCATTCCCTTTGATTTCCCTTTCTCCTAATGGGGGGGGCAGGAGTACAACAGTCAACAGGGGTCCCCTTTAAATTTGATTTAGCGCATCCCCACTACGAGTGCTAAATCAAACTCTGGCCAATCTTCCCTGAAGTGAGGACATACCCTCAATTAAGAAGAGAAAGTATCTTAACATGAATATGCTTGGTGATTAAAGGAACATTTCTAGCAAACATGACAATGACATCCAAAAGGAAAATGGGAAAGTATGCAAGAAACAAGTCTGAATGTGTTGTACAGCTTTATGTACATTGTACACCAATGTGGCATTTCAGATCAGCTAAAATGTTCTTGATATTGGTTTCCGGGACCCAGCTCTTCAGGACTGGAAGTAACAAGGCTCTCTTAAGAAGAGGCCTCCCTGCCCCATCCCTTTCCCCAACCACTCACACCTTTGGAACTCAGCCTCTTTGGCAGTGGATTTGTAGAATTTCAAGGGCATTGAGCAAAGGTTACTTATTTGTTTCACCTGATTCATTTTCATTCACTTTATTTCAACTATTTGTCTACTTTTTTACAGAAGCCATCATACATTTATTTAATACAACCCACTCTGGGTTGCTTATGGAATTTATTTTTCATTTTTTGTAAAAAGTGTTCAGTTGAAATAAAAAAGGAATATCATCTCTGTTAAGCAGTCAGAGCAGCAAATGAGAATCCTAACTCTGCTATCGACAGTGTAATTTCAAGCAATTTATTTAAGCTTTCTGAGCCTCAGCAACCCCACATACAGAACCCACCTTCGTTAAACACTTTGGAAGCCTTGGATTAATGATTCTAAGTAGGTCCATGATATAAATATCAAAGTCATTTGAAAAATTATGACCATATGAAATATTTCTGAAATATAAAATTTTCTACTTTAGGAAGATAATTTTTCCACATCAAGGATAATACAGAGGGGAAGGGCAGTATAAAATTATTATTATTATTATTATTATTATTATTATTATTGTGATGTATTGTAAAAACCTTGGTAACAACATATATCATGGTATACACACTTTCTACAAAGAGTTTATATATACTTCTTCTGAGATCATCAAAAACTCAGGAAGTATGCACTGATACTTAAGTTACTGTATAATTTTAATTCCATTACCAACCTGAGACAAGGAGAGTATGGTATAATATATTGAAAAAAATCCCTTAATTTTATAAAAATGTAAGTGGGTACAAACTGAACATATTGGCCTTTCTTTACTTTTGGAGAGCTGAGTTCCAATTCTGGCTGGGTTGAAAATTAAAAGAAATTGGTTTGATTTCCTAATGCACTATCATGTACCCAGTGCCAAATCACTATACATGATAGCCTTGAGCTGTAATTAGAAGGCCCTGCTCAGATTAGACCCACGACTAAAACTACAAGAATTCTATCAAAACAAAAAGCAGTAGTGTATAGACTAGCACGGCTTACTCTCTGTTACTATTCTACAAGAATTCTGCACAGCTAGTTGGATTCACAGACTTATGCTAAGAAACTTGTGGCACCTCTGACTACACTACACTAAAAGTTCAAAGCAGCTACTTAGAAACCTCTTTGTAACTATTTATCTGATGATTTACTGTTTCCATCTAAATTATAGTTACTTCAAAACAGAATTAAAATATGCATCTTTCACCATTACCATCAAGGATAGGCATGAATTTGATGAGGCTTTACCAGGGATTTAATTCATAAGGTTTCTGTGAGATGCACATGGCAGCAAGATTTTATCAGACTTGAAGGATTAAAAAGATGATAGAACCACTTTGTGACATCTCCAGAACAACAGCAGCACTCTCCCCAACCTAGGCCTTTGCCCTCATTGCAAATTCTCTTGTCCACCCAGAGGTTTGCGAGCCTCAAGAGAAACAACAGTAAGAAAACTCTGAATTTCACTACTGGAGACTTCCACAAACTGGTTTAGAAGGCAGCACATACTATGACATAAGCAGTACTCCCGACTTCTAACAATGCTAAAAAGTTGCAGGGATTTTTTTGTTTTAACATTTGCTACAAAGGGAGGGATCTGGAACAACACTGCAGATCATCTACAATTCACACCCCACTAGAAAAAAAGCATACATTATTTACCTTGTATCTGGTGTCATTATTTAACTGACATCTGCTTAATGAATTTATATTTAACCAACATTTGTTCCACCCTCTGGGTTTCCAAAGACAGCAGGCTAATATAGTTTGCGAGGGGGACCTGCAGCACAAGTTCAAGTTTAGCATGGGAGAAGCACCTTCTCCCACCACCAAAGTTTTTCCATGCCACACTGGTAGGCTGTGCTGCCAGTCCACCCTACAGTTCATAGCACCCAATGATGTAAATACTCAACAGATCCTTGACAAAAAAGCTGGAGAAGAGCCACTTGGTGAAAGTTACAGCAACAAATGTCTTCTTAAAACCGCCATCAGGAAATCTTCATCTGTATTATACTCTGCAGAGAAGGGTAGGCTACCTAGTCAGCTTCCCCACTCACTCAAAAGCTTGCCCTTCAATCTTTGACCAAAAGTGTTCCATTCTAAATACATTCAAACAATTAGGACATACACAGAGTTCTGTGTTACCATCTTCAAGAGCAGAGATTTTGCCCACCTGCACTACTTGTTTGACAAAGCCATTCAGTGAGTCTAAAATCCAACAAATCTCAAAAGATTTAATTTTTTTAAAATTCTAATTGCTATTAGGGAGACAAGTTGGTTGTAGTAACAGCTTTTATTCAATCAACCTCTGTTGGTGAGAAAGACAAGCTTCAGGGTCAATATTCCCCATACTGACAAGAGGGGTTCTCTTTTAAGAACAGGTAATCATCTTCCCAGGAAGCAGAGTCAGGTTGATGGGGGTTTGGTTGGCTCACTTAGGCCACCCAGTGACATGGATTGAATTTTCAAGCACAGAGCAGGCCCTACAGCTCTTCTTCAGGTGTGAAAAATGTACTTAGGCGTGGTCTACATTGGAAACTAGATCAATATAACTATATTGCACAGGGGTATGAAAAATTCACACCGTAACTCTAGCAAAGTTATGAATTGGGAGCTTAAATTCACAACTGTGCTAGGCACTAAGAATCATAGACTCAATAGTCATACCAGCTGTACCCTTAACAACCCCCTCTCCCAAGCTGCCTCCCAGAATCCCCTTCCTTTCCCTCTGAGTGTGATAAAGTGCCACTGAATCTTTAATGATCCATTGAAGTGTATGTTAACTAATTATGCTAAACAACATACTTCCTTTTGTATTTAGATGTGACACTCTGAATACAGTTCTCAGACCTGAAGAAGTGCTCTGTGTGAGGTTGAAAGCTTATCTAGCTCTCCAATGGAAACTGACCTGATAAATATGACCTTACACACTATTTATGTCTAATATCCTGGGATCAATTCAGCTACAAAAACACTTAATTCCTATTAATTTCTTTCAGTAAATTAGCAGAGGTTAATCCTCAAGGAGAAGTGCTCACAATTTTTCCTGTTTTTGAAATACTGAGTCTGTTCTGGTATGGCTATGGTCTGAAGAAGTGGGTCTATCCCACGAAAGCTCACTACCTAATAAATTATATTGTTAGTTTTTAAAGTGCTACTGGACTGCTTTTTTGTTTTGATTTCCCATTTTTGAGTAATTGATGTGCAAATGAGCGTCTTAAATGCACTTACAATATCAAATTAAAGGGCCATAATCAGTACTATACTCTGGCTGCTTCAAACTTGTCTGTCCCGCAAAAGACAGGTTTATTGCTCCTGAGTGGCACAGAGCAGCTGGAGAGTACAGAAGAAACTAGTATATATTGCTTTCTAGTCTCATAAACAAAAACCTTATAAAATGGGTGAATAGATTTTGCACAACCATTGAAAGAAAACGAAGCACTCTGCAACCAGAATTTGAACTGATAACTTTTCTAAAAGTTATGGAGAAAGGTGAAGTGAAGGAGTTGTATTAAAAACTGGATGTAACCTTATGACAGTGCTTCTGGCACACACTAGATTTTGAGAAGCCCTGCCTGTGACAGACTGCTGGCTAAGAAGAGTGAGCTGGAGCTCTGTCAGCTGCAGCTGTAAGGGTAATTGGTGCTGGCTGAGTAAGCCAAAACCTGAGAGGTAAATGGGGAAAAGCTGCAGGCCCTGTTAGTCACAGGGCTATATAAGCCTGGCAGGAAGGAAGTAGTGGGAAAGAAAGGGGAAGAGACAAGGAGTAGAAGGCTGTGCTTCCCTGCCTGTTGACTTGACTTGACTTGACTTGACTTGACTTGACTTGACTTGACTTGACTTGACTTGACTTGACTTGAGGCAGGAGTGACCCATTCCTGAACATATAGAAGCTGGGGGGAAGTAACATGGACAATGAAGAGTATGGGTGCTTGCACAAGTCTCTGACTGGTGTGTGAGTTCAAAAGCAGCCCAAAGCTACCAGGCTCTGTGAGCCTGTTATGCTGCCTTATAACAATTCAATAATCCAACCTTGCCCTCCACTCTGTTTCTCCTGACCCCTCCTCCTCCCACACCAAATTGCAGGGCAAAGCAATGACAGGGCAGACTGTTGGGGCTTCCTGGGATGTCAGGATTTTATTCTCCAGCTCCTGTGTCATTGGCACTGTTTCAGTTCCCTCCTCCCCTGCGCCAGCACAGGAAGGGAAAGATCTTGTGGAGGAACGTCCATGCTAAGATCAGGCAGTGGATGCTCAGAAAAGGGCATTATGAAGGGCAGAAGCTTGCTTGCAATGTTCTCTAGTTTGAACAGATCTCACAGAGAGGCACAAACCGAGTCCAGGACACAACTATGGCAGAGAGAAAAATGGTGTCAGGGGTTCCTAAGCTTGTTGAGTTACTTTCAACCCACCTGGAAAAGGTGATTAGAAAGTGGTCACATTTTAGCACTAGGGATCTGGTTCACCAAAGGGCCTTCCTGGTGCTATAGTTTTGCAGTAACCTCCTGAGAGTAGAAAGGTGGGCTGGTAGCAGTGTTCCTTGTAAGCTGAGTGCTTCAGCAGCCACCCTAGAAAGGTTTAAATGCCGCCCAGCTGATTAGCAGAGCACCCACAGCCAGCATGTTTCTACAATGGTGCAGATCCACACATGCCTTGGTGCACATAACAAAGTTTATTTCACACATGGAAAAAATCAGAACATTGGCCAGAGGGCTCAGTTTAAAATGGTGATGGACAGGAGCCATTTCCCATAGGTCATATATAGTGAGAGGTAAATCTACTCCAGACAGTCTAGGGAACAAGACAGTTACGCACAGGTTGGGGATCAAGACCATGCTATCTAGTACAATGCAAGCTTTGTACATGTGTGGGTTGCCATGAGGAAAGGATGTAGGTGGACCCTAACTTCCATGTGTATTTAAGACCTCATTTAGTTTTCACATCTCAGTAGTAACACGGGAGAAAAATATGGCAGGGGAAATTTGTGGATATATTTTCCAACATCACTGTAGCACAGGCATACAACTTTGGTCAAGACCACAGGTGCCAAGAACTGTCTCTAATTGACTGTTTGCATTTAGAATTCATGCCAGTAAGGTTTGCAACAGACAAGTGAGTGCTTCACTCAACTATTCAGATATGCTGCTAGAATACAATAAAACCCATATACTCTTGGCCAAAGGGTCTGCTGGGTGACAGTAAGCATTTTACTGGAAGGTCCACAGATACTTTAGCAAAAATATGAAACACACCTGACAGTATACTGGGGTTACGGCACATGACCTATCACCTTTTGTAGCACCAGGACAGTGGCCACTGGCAATCTGATTCATCATTTTATCTAGCTTCAAGAAGAGTCAGTTGAAAGCTGCTTGGTTAAGTTTCAGTTGCTTGACTGTGCAATCAAAATGACCCTTACACAAGGCCACAGGGACCTTCCTTGCTTACTGCAATGCTGATTAGTACCAGTCCACTCTAATAATTTTGATCTCTTGGGTTTTTCATTCCAAGGTTTTTTATTTTTTTATTTTGCAAATGCCACAGACCTGGGATGCCAAGTTTCCTGTCTGGCATTGGAATCATCTGGTCCCTGTTCCAAATGACCACGCTGCACCTGAAGCTGGGGGAGTGCGAACATTGTCTGAGCTTGCTGGAGGAAACTAGCTTTATGGGGAAGGGCAGGGGGTGGGAGCGAACAGTCAGAAGCTGCTGTAAAAAGGGTGGGTACGGTCAGCATGGCAAGGCTGACTCATCCCCTGGAATCTAAGTGAAGAAGGATCTAGAAAAGATAAATTCAGGTGTTAGACACACTTTCACCATACAGCAAGCAAGGCAGCACTCATCCTTCTTTCTGTCAAGGTGCATATATCAGGTTGGGTTAGGACCTACTGTGGGCATTGTGCTAGTCCCTCCTTTTGAGGGGCACTAGAAAGGAATTTTTATCTCACCACTAAATTGGTTTCAGTGAAAAAAAAAATTTTTTTTTTCTTCCCCACAGTAGGTGTCTGGGAGGATCTATTTTGCTGGGAGGAGCAAAAGGTATTGGGCTATCTATTGCAACATAGTCTGTAAGATATCCTTTGCAAGTGCTCCACTGAAAAGGCATCCAGTGACCAGATAAATGGGTTGGCAAAGGATTTAAAAAGGAGGTGCCAGTTAAAAGAACAGAATGGGCAGCTGGGTCAAGTTCAGACCAGAGATTCCTTTGGCAGACAACCAACTCCCCACTTCTCAGAGCTCACATTATCTCTCACCTCTGGGGTAGTGTGTACGGGTGCTAAGATCCAAGCAGGGGTTCGCTGAGGCCTCTTGATGGAAAATGAAGGGGGACTGACAGAGGACCCATAGAATTGCCTGTACTGTACATTTTCATTTGCTGGGTAGTCCCATTTAATACTAAAGCTGCAGCTTGCTTAAATCCATATCTAGGTCTCCAGTTCTCCTTTCAGTATAGTTGGACAATGGGTAGTTACATCAGAGACTGGAATGTTGTCTGTGAGGTAACATTTGGATAATTTTCTGTTTCAGGGCTCTTGCCTGTTTGGGCTCTGTGAGGCCGCAATGGAAGCATTTAACGCGGTTACAGAGAGGCTCAGGGCATCACTGATGTAGGATAAAACAGAAGGATCAGTAACGTGTATCGCACAACTCTCAGTATTTTACAAAAACACAGCTACCTTTGTCAATGGTATTCCTCCCATGGCAGACACACAACATCAGCATATCTTACAAGGAAGTATTGCAAACTATGGGAACAATTTTTGCACAATTTAATGGAATATCCTTATGGACATTCACATGGAAACATAGCCAAGACCTGCAGCAACGTTCAAACATGGCTGGACATAATGACTTGCATTTTACATTTAAAATGTTAGGTTGTTGCATAAGTTGAAACCACTGGGTTTATGCAGTATGAGAAGTTGCAATTTGTTGCATGAGTATTTCTCAAACACATTATGAAGATGCCATTATTTCTATTCCAGGAAAAAGTAATTTCCTGAATCCCCAAAGATACTGTTTCTATTACATATAATGGATGCACTTAAGTAAATCCTGCCAAAGACCAGCTGTCTCAGATATCACCATTTCAAAGTGCAAAGTAACTATCATACATATATGCCAGCCTAATATTTTTCAAAACACAAATGTTTCTTCTTCCAAAACAAAGTTCTTATATATTTGAACTGAGCAAAGAAGAATGATTTTTAATTTTAAATAATTGATCTCAAGAAAACAGAATGCTTGATTTTTTCACACAATTAAAAACTGACCAAACACAGAAGAAAAAGCTATTCTGAAGGATATACCTCAACATCTGACAAACTTATAAGCCTGCAAATGACCAGTGCTGAAGACTACTATAATTCATTCATCTTTCACAAACTGGCCCCTGAAGTACTGTATCCATTACTTTAAATGAATTTTTACTCAATGACCTTGCACTATATACATTTAAAGTAATTATCACTAGCCTAATAAATTGATTATGAACAATTAACCTTTTACACTGATCCTCCTTAATAAATCTAGGTAAAACTGAGATTTTAAATTAACGATATAACACACTGATGTAAATAAGACAATGGCAGTGCCTTCCCTGAGCCTAATGAAACATTTTCCTATATGAAGGATAAGAAAAGATAATATCCAATATTACTGATATCCTTTGCTTAAAAATACAGGTCAACATAGAAGGAATTCAGGCCACAGGTCTGTGTAGAAATTTACTGCATATTTTGCACAGTATAAGCCAAGCTACAAGCACATAACAGAAGCAAGGACAGCAGAAAGGCTTGATTTGGTTTTTGACAAAGAAAATTCTCAAGAGCAGAAAGTAGCACAAAGGAAATACCTTAAGATCTCGCCTTTCCAGGTGTAAAAGCTCAGAGCCTCGGATGTCATGGCTGATGAAGATTTCTTTGTACTCTCCCAAACTGAGCAGATCCAGCCAAGCAGCAACTTCATCTGTGCCCCATTTTTGAACTACCAAAGTTAAGAGCAAAACCCCCTTAATTTCTACATGCTCAAATGCATTACAAGCAAAGGTTAGGCCAAAGAGAATGGAAAACAGAGTAGAACCGCCGTGCTAGGAAAGGGAAAGGTTAAAGGTATAATTTCCATAAAAATGGAGTATCTTTTTACATGCAGGTTAGAGGTGAGCAATAAACACGAGAAGGTCTCCAAACAAAGATGGGGTTCTTTGCTCTGCAGCCGTGCTTTCAGCTTTACTCCAGGTTCCTCAACAAAGCCATCAAACCTCATATATCTCTTTTGATCATCTTAGTCCACTATACATTAACAACACTTTATTGGTTGTAGTGCAGCCAGGAAAAAAACATTAAAATATTAAAAAGTAGAAATCAACATATATATTGTAGTCCAATAGCGATCACAGCATGCAGGTCCAACTTTAGAAGTTTCTCTAGTGCTCTTACTTAAGGCAACACATATGCTATTAACCACACCAGTTGCACAGGTCATTAAAAATCTCTACGTCAACATTGTTCTCTAAGGTTAGTTGCCCACATTAGTCTTAATAGGCCAAGTTTATTCAAAGAAAGTAGGTTTTATGCTACTGACTGCTATTCTTTTCCATCTTGATTTCCCTTTCGTTCAATGCTGATTAGCTTCAGACTGAAGTACTCTAACATGGTTTATGCTTTAACATATTAGTGAACAGAGAAGCTAAATTCAGATTACCAACTGTAAGGCGCTTGATTTGCATTTGAGGGCAGTGTAACATACTGTCAGCTGAAAGACCAAGGTGCTGGAGCAGTTTTAGTCTCTTGTGACACCAGTTATTTCAGGGCATAACATTAAGGCAGTATGTTCACAGATAACAGTGGGGAGAGAGGAGAGTGGAGTTTGTTCAACTTCATCCACTGAATGATGAGAAAAGCGTTGTGTTTGATGTACATAATTAACTAGTAAAAACTTACTTGGGATTTTAAGAGACAACTGATTAAGTTAAACCAGTGTTAATGAAAGCTACTGTGCAGCCTCTTAGCCCACCCTGAAAAGTTGGAATCAGTGCTTTATACAGGCTTGGTCTACAGTAGACCTTACAGTCAATTCCAGATATGCAATTCTAGCTACGGCAACTGCATAGCTAGAATTGACACATCTGCAGTTGACTGTAAGGTCTGTCTTTCTTCACTGAGGGAGGTAGATGGGAGCATTTCTCCCATCAACCTCCCTTACTCCTTGCAAGAACAGAAGTATAGGGGGCTGCCTGTGGACCCCAGAGAAACTGATTTCACACATCTTTACCAGACACGCAAATTTGAACTCTGGGAGATTGATCCTTCGACCTGGTAAGTGTAGACATACCCACAGAAACAGAACTGGTTTGTCAATTACTTTTGTTGGCATGGAGTTAGTTAGATACAAGCACCCAAACAAACACATTGGATGTTTTATCCCAAAATTAGATGACAAAATAACTTAAGTATTTTTTAAAATATTTATTCTATTCACCTACTCTTTTGGGGTTCCTACTGATACACACCTGCTAAGCATACTGCATAAAATCCTCACCCTACTGAAGTAATCAATCAGCAAAACTCGCCCTGGCTTCAGCGGGACTCAGATTTTATTCTCTAGGAGTAGCACATTATTTGTAGCTGTGACGAAAGATATAAAATTGTGTTTTCTTCCAAAAGTTATGACCTTTCTTGCAAAGTCAAAACACATACCAGGCTGAGGGCTGCTCTTGTGCTTTTGGACCTTCTCCTTTTTAAACTTGGGCACTATGCGGAATACCGTACTTCTGTTGTTTCTTTTAACATAATCCAGAGGGGGATCCTGCACAGAAAGAAATGGGAGACAGCCACTAGACCTTAGAACTGCTACGCTTGATGATACGGAATTCCAATTTGCTACTGTTTTGAGAAAAAAAATGTTTACTTAGGAGTATTAATCTGACCTACCTCATCATCATTTGGTTGGAAAACATAATAAAGCCATGGAATCTCAGCAAGTTTTCTCAATTCAATCTCCACACTGTGTAATGCATCAGACAGCAGCTCTTCATGTGGGGGATCCAACTGCTATTTATAAACAAACCAAAAAAATAATGTTTAATGACTGGCTTATACTGAAAGTAAACAAATGCGGAGTTTCTTACCAAATTTAATTTCCTGTGAATGAATTTCACCAAACTGGAGATTATATTTTGGTTAGTCCTTAATACAAGAGTGACTGAAACAACTACAACTTTGGTACGTGCCTCCCTATCAGTGCCTGCCATTACTCATGGAGACTTACAGCACAAGGCAGAATCTCCCCAATTAATGGATGACCAAACCCTGAGAAAACACATTTAAAGAAAGAAATTCCATACTCGTGTGGCCTTCTATCTCCATCAGTCCAGAAGCACAACTGGTAGTCAGCACAGGGCCAAATGTAGAACTATTAATAGTCTGATTTTTTCCCAACTCTGTTATAAGCTCGTGGATGTATCCTCTTATTGCTGGACTATGATTTCACGAAACAAGGGAGGTAATTAATAAAGACCAAAGGTGTGGAGAAAACTTAGAGAAAAAACAGGACTCAGAGAAAACAAATGTTATTTATTGTGTCAGGAAGTCCAAGGCTGACTTTCTTCAAATATTTTCACATGATGCACAGCCCTTCTCTGCTTAAGAAGCAGAAATGGAATGGGTGGAATAACCAGGATTCTCCATTGAAGGCCTTCCCACGATTTCAATGCCCCTTTAATAAATTAAGCCACAGGGGGTTGGGGGAGAGCCTCTGGATCTGGCCCATGGCTTAATTTGATCTGGCCCACCACTACAACTCTCCTCAAGTAGGGAGCTCACAACCCTTGGCTTAGCAGGTCAATGCTCAAAACACTGAGCTATCCCTCCCCACTAGGAAGGAGTATTGTGGAAAGGGACCCAGTGGTCATAGTGAACCACAAGCTAACTAAGCCAACAATCTGACACGGCTGCACAAAAAGCAAACATCATTTTGGGACGTATTAACAGGAATGGTGTA
Source organism: Carettochelys insculpta (assembly GCF_033958435.1). Classification (NCBI taxonomy): domain Eukaryota; kingdom Metazoa; phylum Chordata; order Testudines; family Carettochelyidae; genus Carettochelys; species Carettochelys insculpta. The sequence goes on from NC_134137.1 coordinate 67,464,665, forward strand.
AGCAAGACACGAGACGTAATTCTTTCACTCTATTCTGCACCAGTTAGGCCAACTGGAGCACTGTATTCTATGAGGGAAGACTGAAAGAATTGCATTTGTTTAGTATAGAACAGAAGGCAGTGGGGGCATGATAGCAGCATTCAAGTACATAAAAAAGTGTTACAAAGAGGAAGGAGAAAAATTATTTTCCTTAACCTCTGATGATACAAGAAGGAATGTGCTTAAATTACAGCAAAGGAGGTTTAGGTTGGACACCAGGAAAACTTGCTGTCAGAGGGATTAAACATTGGAATAAATTGCCTACAGATACTGTTGATTCTCTATCATTAAAGATTTTTAAAAGCAGTTTAGACAAACACCTATCAAGGATGATGGTGCTTGGTCCTGCCATGAATGCAAGTGACTGGACTTGACAACCTCTCAAGGTTCCTTCCAGTTCTATTATTCTACGATTGGCTAAAAAAGCCAGGCAGTAAACACATAAAGTCTGTTGCATTGAATGGCCAAGTCCTCCCTGCATGGAGGGATAATGGGGCAGAAACTTCTCTACTTTGAGGGGACTTGATTAATGAATAAGATATACTCCTTGGCAGTGCTTTTTAGTGCTGGTAGTTGCAGTGGAAAAAATCAGTTAGTTTTGAACTTCTGGTGAGAAGGTACACTAAGAGGTACACTTCATCCTGCTCTCATTGAAATCAATGTGGAAACTTCAGCAGAGATATGAGAATTTACCAAATTAATGCAAGACCTCTTCCCTGAATGCCTAACAGACCATGAGGTCTTAGAATCTTCATGTTTCTAATGGCAATATTAGCCTGGTGAATTTGTCATTAAGCCTCCTCAGCTGGGGGAGGAGAAGTTTGATGAGGAAGGAGAAACTATTGTAGTGAGACAGTCCCAGCTGCCTGCTTCCCTCCCAAAAAAAGATTCACAGGTAGTACAGGCAATGCTGGCATCAGCTACATGGCTGTCAGGAACATTGGGAACAGAAAAGAGGAGTGATGAAGAACTGGAGAGGTTACAAAAAAAGATAAGAAGGGAAAAACTCAAGAGATCTGCTTCTTTGCCAGGGAGAGAGAGAAATTGTGCATGACTGCAAGTGGGAGTAAACCAAAAGTTTCAGATGCATCCGTAGATATGGATCAGACCAACGTAAATGTTGTTTCAGCACTGATGGAAGCACACACCTGCATAAAAGGGATAGCTTAGTTATTAGAGTACTAGACTTGTAAACCCATGGTTCTGAGCTCAACCCTTGAGGGGGCCTTGCAAGGGTCTGGGGCCAGTTAGATTTCATATATCTGTGAGGGATGTTGATAGGTCCTGGATTTGATGACCTGAGGTCCCTTCTGGCTCTATTTTTAAAGCCAATAAATGGAGTGGTTCAATTATTCAGGGGCAATTTAGGGATCTGGGGCAAACAGATTTAAAAAAAATCTGCCAGGGATGGTGATAGGTCCTGCTGTGAGTTCAGGGAATTAGACTCAGTGACCTCTTGAGGTCCCTTCCAGCTCTGTGAGACAGATATATCTCTATATATAGCACAGTTATCATTTTCCATAGCTGGTGCTCTTTGAGATACGTTGCTCATGTCCATTGAACTTCCCCACTGTCTGAGTTCTTTGGCAAGAAGGAACTGAGGGGGCTGGTGGCACCTTTCATAGCATGGCATGTGTACGCTGCTCCCTGGGGGCCAGGACCGCCTCCCCTACAGGTACTGCTAAGGGAAAATTTTCTGGCAACAGTGCATGTTGCAAGCACACCCACATATGTTGAATGGACATGAGCAAAAACTCAAAGAATGAGGGGTTTCAGTGTATAGGACTTCATCGTTTAAACATACTCTATCGACCCTTCATCCATTGCATCACAATCACCATCTAAAGATTATTGAACCAAACCCCTTTCTTGAAACAATTTTAAATCCAAATATTGTATTTTTGCCTCCCCATTAACATACAAGAATTCGAAATCTCAGCAGATTTCTTCCTCAGTATTGGAAACATTTATCTAAAGTTCCCTTCCTAAAGGTAAACAACACAGAGCATGTGCCTGATATGATAATACTTCTAGAAATGAACAGCTGACATAGTTTTCAGATGGCAATGACTTTTAGTCATAAGGGAAATAGCATTTGTAGCATTTATTCTGGATGTGCAAAGGCATTTATCTTAATGCCATTCCTTTCAGACTCATGTCCACCTACAGAAAAATATTCCAATCAATATCCATTTTTAAGTATCACACACTTAGAGTACGTAATAAAATATTAATACATTTCCTCCAGAATCTTAATGTATCAAGTGACAGAAAAGCACGAAGAACCCTGTTTCTTCCCTCCTCCCCTTGCCATATCCAATATACCAATTTCTAACTATAGGTCCAGAGCATAATGTACTATTACTGAAGAACTTCATTATTTCTAGATCCACAACCAACCAACCAACCAAAGAAGAGATATAACTTTCAACACCAACAAAGCTTTACTGGACAATTATTAATTAATAATGACTTAGGAAATAAAACTAGCTCAGTGGTTTGAGCATTGATGTGCTAAACCCAGGGTTGTGAACTGAATCATTGAGGGATCTGGGGCCAAAAAAAGAGGGATGGTGCTTGGTCCTGCAGAGAGTGCAGGGACTGGACTCAGTGACTGCCTAAGGTCCCTTCCAGCTCTATGGGATGTGCAGCTCATTAGATTAAAATTGAGGGAAGGACAGCTCAGTGGTTTGAGCACTAGCCAGCTAAACCTAGGGTTGTCAGCTCAATCCTTGAGGAGGACATTTAGGGACTGGGGCAAATAGATACCAGGGGTGGTGCTTGGCCTTATCAAGAGGGCAGGGGACTGGACTAGATGACCTCCCAAGGTCCCTTCCAGGTCTAGGAGACATGCATCTCCAACTACATTTTATATTTTAAACTAATTCCTGCAGGTCAATGGACTAGAAGAACAATTCATAATCTATTCCATTGCCAATACAGTTGTAAAATAACATCTCTGATTCACCCTTTCATAGGTTCTAGGGCACAGTATTTCATTGCATTGTACAGAGGGAGAAGTTACACAAGATGTTTATGAATAAATAAATAAAACATTTATTTTTATGTTCTTACCAAAGGAACCCTTCCAACTAGTAGTGATTCAGTTTCATTATGTAGTGCTTTCACATTGACAGCTATTTCAATGGCAGTGTTTCTGGTGAGACTCTGGGGAATAAAAACAGAACAGTCAAATGAAGGACTGTAAGTTAAAGTGTGAGCACAAGCGCACTGAATTTACAACCGCAACCTTAGCCAGCTTTCGTAAAATAATCAGATAGAATAAATTTCTCAAGCAGAGATGAATCAATCAGACCAAATAGATCAATGTATGTGGGCCAAAATCTGATCTCAGATGCATCTCTGAAACTGCCACCAAACCTTGTGGGAATGTCACCTGTCTAGTTAGGGACAGCGTAGACTGTATTAGTTTAAGTAAGCATCCAGTATGGACATGAGGAGAGGAGGGAAAGAGGAGGATGTCCAGTGTTTGCTAGAGGGTTTTCACCTGACTTTGTTTACTGAGGTCTCAGATGTGTTAGAACTGTGTGAGCAAACTTATTTAGGGCGGGCCCCACTTTTCATCCCAGCAATTAGCAGGGCCCCCCAACCTGTCTAATGTAATCCAAACCTACAGAAATTTCAGATATGTTAGGGCTTACCTCAATTCCCTGTCTTCAAACCTACAGAACTGTGAAAGGTCAGGAATATTAGCAGCTACAGGCTAATTAAGCTAGTGTAGCACTATAAAGCTTTGTCGGTGCTTCAGGCTTCATTCTGCAGAGCATTGAGTACAATGTCCCTGCTTCCAATCACACTTAACACTACGCATGTACTTAATTGCTGTGCTGTATTAGGGAGCACTCAAGTGGTCTCCCAGAAGTGCTGTGCTACAGTCCCTTGGTGATAGTGGAGGCCATGGGGAAGGAGACAAGCCGATTGCACTCATCCCCCGCTTATGAAATTTCACACACCCTGTGCTAGAGTATCAAGTGACTAGCCACTCGTTCTTTACAGCTGGCTAAGGCCACTAGAGAAATTCTGGGTCTTTATAATCAAGGATTGTTAATGATTGTTCACATAACCCTTGAAGGAGTAGAGCAGATCTGCTGCCACTTTAACTTGCACTGGATGGTCTGCATACCATGATGATGAGACTTTTAGTAGAGTACATTAGGTTAGATAAAATTAGACCGATAAACTCATGTTTGTGAAATCATGTTAGCGCCCAAATTCTGCAAAGGCTTAAACTGTAGAGGCTGGGAGATAAGGAGCTCAGTTCTGCTCCTCCTGAAATGATTTCAGAAATACCATGTCCTCCATACATACCAGTAAGGTGTGTCTACATCTGTGTGTGTGTGCCTGCATAACTACAGCTGAGTATAGTTCTGGGTCCATCTTCCAGCATTCTGCATCATGCTTTTAATGGTATGATCTGCTATGCCACTGTATCCTCCTTTGCACCCTTCCCCCATCTATTTCCTGTATGTTTAATGTTTCACTCCCGCTTAGGTCCAGTCTCCATAAAAGGCAACGTTTCTCCACCCACCAGTACCTTCCTCTTCCCGACTGAGGAGGGTGAAATGAGGGCTGTCAGGCTTCCTCCAATATGTTCCAAATCCATGGGGAGGGGAGTCTTTGTCCTCTTTCCAGTTCTTTCTGGTTACCTTTGCTGATACTGTCTCTGCTTTCAGACCCACTGAAGTAGAATCTCTATGGAGTCCATTAAGTGGCCCTACTAGCATAAGGAATGCTGAGGCTGCTGCTGTGGGGGCAGGAGCAAAGGTATTGCTGGTTTCCTTCCCGTTCCTTTCAGTGGTTGCACCTAGGTCACTCTCATCACTTGAACCACGTTTGCAGGATAGGCGCCTGGGATATCAATGATCTCACTAGTTAACATGATAGCTGTTGGAAACTGGTGATTGAGAGTATTGGACTACTACAGGGTATCCAGAGATGTGTCTCACACAAGGGTTACTTATAGCTGACATGTTATTAAATAAGGCTCTGCTGTTCCTTTACCTCAGGAAACCTTGGATTGGCTTTATTTAATGCATGGGAACATGCATTGACGGCATGAGCCAGCTCCTGTTCCAACAAGCTGTGTATTTTTGCTGCTTCACAGATTCTACAAAAATATAAAAACCAGGAAAGATACTTCATCACTTTCTTGATAACCAGTTAAAAGGTGCTTGAAATAAAAAAAAATGGCAGATGGAAGAGAAATATTTCACAGAACATTTACACTAACTGTACAAGAGTCCTTGTTTCTAACTATCCAAAGCTTACATATAACACCTTACATGACAAAGCACAGAAAATTATATTTTCAGCTAAGCAAGTATTTCTGTGGAAAAAGTCTGTGGCTTCAGCAGAAAATACTCGATTTTCATCAAAAACCTTCTGGTAAAACCTCTGAAAATGTTCAATTTTTGACTGAATTTTTTTGATTTATTAACACACAATCAAAAATTTCAAGGAGGAAAACAACATATGCTGATCTGCTGTAACACATAAAACAGACTTTTGCAATACTGATATAGTGATCACAAAAATATTTAGTAAAAAAAAAATAGAACCCTCCTGAACTCTGTAAATAATTCTACCTAGGGTAGTATGCTACTATCCCATCAAACCTATTTGTTCTACTGTACCTGGTAATAAGTTCTTCTGCAGCTTGAGAACAGAGCTGTATTTGTGCAACTTCCTCTTCTGTAGCCAATTCAACAGCCTGCTGAGGGTACAAGTGAGATCGGAGGACAGGCTTGCAGGAATCATACTTCTGTTTGTCTTCCCAAGATTTCAGGGTATTTTCAAAAGCCTGATGAAAATGGTAGTATATATTAGCTCACAGCACTTGCAGGTTTTTATTTAAGTTTTAAGGGTGAATAAAAATTGATTTTTTTAAAAATAAATGGATTTTTAATTTTTAGAAATTATCAACAAAATACTGAATTTATCCTTTAAAAATAACAGTTATAATTGAATTTCACCACAAACATGCTACACATGCACTTAGAGTCTCATAAAAATATATGAATGGTTCTAGTCTGTCCAGACTAACTATTAGCTCTTGCTTCTTAAAAGTTCTGGGACATTAATTTCTACTTCTCAGCAGACTAAAAAGTAACATGTGCAAAGAAAAGCCACAAGTTTGATAGGATTGTGTTGCTCTGTGCCTATGTAGTGGTGGATCTTGGCTAAGCATAGCAAAGGAGTTAGTTAAGACCAGGATGTGCAAAATAGGGGGAAAGCCCCCTGGGGAGGTCTGAAATTTCATAGGGGGGATGCAGCATGATCAGCAGCTGTTGAAATATGTTACAGTTTTTATGTATGTGTAGTCACATTTATACACAGATTAATAAAGTTCTTACATTCTGCAAACTAACAGATTTATTGGAGCATAAGCTGCCACGGACAGAGTCTCACTTTACCAAATGCATACTCGTCATGCATCTGATGAAGCGAGTCTTTGCCCATGACAGCTTACGCCACAGGACTTCTCGTTGTTTTTGCAGATATAGACTAACATGGCTACCCCTCTGCTACATCTTACAGGTTGAACTTCTCTAATTTAGAATTCTCATGGTCAGCAAACTCCATAATCCGGCATGATTTTATTTAGCCAGACGACCACCATCATGGGTGTGGTCAAGTTTCCCACAGTCCCATAAAGTTTGTTTCCAGCCACCAGTCCTGGCTCTCAGTGTTCTGTGCAGTTATTTTGATGTAATTTAACCCTAAGTGTCTTCTCAGAGTCCCGTAAGAAATGGATGTGCTGGTAATGTGCTAGAAAACATTGACCTGTCATCTAGCAAATTCTCTCATCTGGCACTGGACAGGTCCTGAGTGTGCTGAATGATAGAGGTTCAACCTGTACATACTTATTTTCTTACACATGCTGAAAGGTTTTTTTTCCCTATGAACATAACAAACATTCCCTTTGATTTGGATTACATTACACAGGTTGTGGGGTCCTGCTAATTGCAGGGATGAAAAGTGGGGCCCGACATAAAAAGTTTGCTCACCCCTGCAGTACAGAAAGCTGCAGCAAAGAGAAAAAAAAGTTACTCACCATTTTAACTGTTGTTCTTCAAGATATGTTACTTATATGTAGTCCAGTTAGGTGTGTGCGCACTAGATGCATGACTGATGGAAAGTTTTACCTTAGCTGCTACCCATCAGGTTGGCTGTAGAGCCCTATATATGACCCTGCTGAACCAGCCATTCCTCTGTTCCCGGCTACTTTGACAGTGGGGAAGGAGCAGGGCACAGTTTCTGCCACAGAGGTTGAAGTGCCAATTCCATGAAGAGCTGATGGAGCTGAAAGTCATGCTCCTTGTGAGACTGGGGTTTAAGAGCCTCGCAAATTGGGCCCTTATCAGCATGATGAGCTTCCCCCAAACAATGAAGGCAGGAGTTGTGGGGGTTGCTTGTCAGCACAGACTTCAAGCAAGGGGCTGCACTTCTAGAAGCCCTGGGACTTGTTCATGCTCCAGTCCCAGAGGGGACTTGAGAAAAAAAGGGAAACCCTTTTTCATTCACTGACTGCCTAACACTAACTAGCTACAGAATAATGGCTATGCTAAAGAACTATTTATGACTATTTACACAATAAAGAGCTAGGGAAGCATGGTGTAGCAGCAAATACTCAGCTACAGTACCAACAATCCAAACAAGCAGTAAGGAGGAACTGAGAGATGGTCAGGTTGGCAGAGTCATAAATATGGAGCTATACCTCTCTCATAGAGCTGGAAGTGACCTTGAGAAATCATGGAATCCAGTCCCCTGCATTCACAGCAAGATCTATCACCATCCCTAACATCTTTTTAATTTTAATCTATTTGCCCCAGATCCTTAAATGAGGCCCTCAAAGACTGAGCTCACAATCCTCAGTTTAGCAAGCCAATGCTCAAACCACTGAGCTGTCCCTCCCCACATATCTAGGGTTCTGCACTGGTACCACTCCAAGAAGCTCCACAGCTGATCCAATGGGTAGCAGCTAGGGTACAACTTTCCAGCAGTCATGCACCACTTGAAAGTGCTGCTTTTGAATGCTTGCAGCTCAGCACGGCTACACGGGGGTCCTTTCAAAAGGACCCTGCACTTTTGAAATCCCCTTATTCATCTCAGCAGAACGGAATAAGGGGATTTTGAAAGGTGCGGAGTCCTTTTGAAAAGGACCCTCCGTGTAGCCACGCCAAGCCGCACCCATTCGAAAGCAGCACTTTCAAAGCACCATGGCCGGAAGTGTCCTAATGCTAATGAGGCGCTGAATATTCAGTTCAGCGCCTCATTAGTAATCTTCGAAATGGCCATTTGCATGGCCATTTTGAAGTTTTGGCCAAGTGTGGCCACAGTCAAAGAGATATGAGCAAGGCTTGAAGAAGGGTCCAGAGCTGCTCTTTGTCACTCAGTGTAATTTTTTGCTTTTTATATTACAGAATACTTGCCTGTTATTTTGAACCATTGTGGCCACTGACCACAATGTTGATTCCTTATTTTACTTCAGCATAACTCAGCTTTTCCAAGGGAACCCCATCTGATACTTGTTTTCTCAAAAGACAGAAGTAACAGCAAATTCAGTGGGGCTTACTCCAAAATTAAGTGCACTCTAAACAGGTGAGGACTCAGAGGCTACGTCTACACGTGCAGCCAACATCGAAATAGCTTATTTCGATGTTGCGACATCGAAATAGGCTATTTCGATGAATAACGTCTACACGTCCTCCAGGGCCGGCAACGTCGATGTTCAACTTCGACGTTGCTCAGCCCAACATCGAAATAGGCGCAGCGAGGGAACGTCTACACGTCAAAGTAGCACACATCGAAATAGGGATGCCAGGCACAGCTGCAGACAGGGTCACAGGGCGGACTCGACAGCAAGCCGCTCCCTTAAAGGGCCCCTCCCAGACACAGTTGCACTAAACAACACAAGATACACAGAGCTGACAACTGGTTGCAGACCCTGTGCCTGCAGCATAGATCCCCAGCTGCCGCAGAAGCAGCCAGAAGCCCTGGGCTAAGGGCTGCTGCCCACGGTGACCATAGAGCCCCGCAGGGGCTGGAGAGAGAGCATCTCTCAACCCCCCAGCTGATGGCCGCCATGGAGGACCCAGCAATTTCGACGTTGCGGGACGCGGATCGTCTACACTGTCCCTACTTCGACGTTGAACGTCGAAGTAGGGCGCTATTCCTATCTCCTCATGAGGTTAGCGGCTTCGACGTCTCGCCGCCTAACGTCGAAGTTAACTTCGAAATAGCGCCCGACGCGTGTAGACGTGACGGGCGCTATTTCGAAGTTGGTGCCGCTACTTCGAAGTAGCGTGCACGTGTAGACGCAGCCAGAGAACCTAATAGTTATGCAGAGTGCAAACATGAAAAAGCCCTGAAAGACAGTTACCCTTTCTGTAACTGGTGTTCTTCGAGATGTGTTCCCCATGTCCATTCCAAACTGGGTGTGTGCGCGGGCGCATGCCTGTTGCTGGAAAGTTTTTGGCCCTAGCCAGTAGCCATTGGATCAGAGTGGTGCCCCTTGGTGTGATGCCAATACAGCAACCAAAATATATGCACCGCTTGCCCTGCCCCAGCTCAGTTCCCGCTTGCTGGCTATACCGACAGAGGGAAGGTGGGTGGGCTTTGGAATGGACATGAACAACACATCTTGAAGAACACTAGTTACAGAACAGGTAACTATTGTTTCCTCTCCAAGTGATTGCTCATGTGCATTCCAAATTGGGTGAATACAAGCAAAATATCTAGAAGGTGGGGTCAGAGCCCTGGAAGGAATGTAAGACAGTCCTGCCCACCTCCCTAGCATGCGGTGTCAGTGCATAATGGGCCGTAAATGTGTGAACCGAGGATCAGGTGGCCACTCTGTAGATGCCCTGGATAGGGACATGGGCTAAATATGCTGCAAAGAACGTGTGTGCTCAAGCAGAGTGAGTCCTAATTGGGGGAGGGGAACCCCCACCAGCCTATAGCATTCTTTAATGCAAGTCACTATCCAGGAGGAGATCCGCTGGGAGGAGACTGGGAGGCCCCGCATTCTATCTGCCACAACTACAAACAGCTGCTGTGACTTCCTAAAGGGTTTGGCCATTCGAATATGCAAGGTATGTAAACTCTGTTTCTGGAAGAGGGATGAGGTTTTGGGTAAAAAAACGGCAAGGAAATACCCTGATTGACATGGAAAGAGGAGACCACCTTCATTAAGAAGGCCAGATGGGATCTTAGTCTGACTTCGTCCCTGAGGAACACCATATAAAGTGGGTCCACTGTGCCCTCAACTCAGATACCCTCCTGGCTGAGGTAATGGCCACCAGACATGCTGTTTTGTAACTTAGAAACAGCAGAGAACAAGAAGCAAGGGATTTCAAGGGGGCCCGCATAAGTTTTGACAACACCAGATTAAGATCCCAGATGGGTGAAGGGGCCCACACCTGCAGTTTGACCCTCCCCACCCCTTTCATAAATCTTTTAACCACTGAGTCTGAGAAAACTAAGGATATCCCAGGGCTGGGGTGAAAGGCTGAAATGGCTCCCAAATGTACTTTGATGGAGTAATGACATTTGATAATGACTTTCCTTCCTGATTTAAATATCACAAGTAGTCCAAAATCACCAGTATCGAGGCTTATAACGGAGACAGTCCCCTCTGAGATACCCAAATACAGAACGTTTTTCACTTGGCCACATGGGCCGCCTTTGTGGAAGGTTTCCTACTGTTCAACAACACCTCCCTCACAGGCCACGAGCATGAGAGCTCCATGGCCTTCAACCATGGAGCCTCCAAACTGTGATGTGCAGGGAGGGAAGGTTGGGGTGCTGCAGTCGCCCCTCCTCCTGCTTCAACAGGGCCAGGAATGATGGGGGTGTCATTGGTTTGCAAACTGATGTTTCCAGGAGGACCAAGTACCAGTGCTACCAGGCCCACACTGGGACCACCAGGATGACAGATACCTGATCTGACCGAATTTTGAGTAGGACCCTGCGGACAAGCAAAATTGGAAGGAATGTGCATAGTATCGGAACTCACACATCTGCCCAGGATCCAGTTCTGGTAAGAACAAAACATGTGGCACTTCACACATGGGGATGCCCCCGCTTTTGGAAAATTGAGTGCAGCACATCTGTAACAACCGAGATGGTCTTCCAGTGAGCTAGGGACTCCCAGGAGGTAACAGGCCTTTAGAAGGAATCTGATGGTGAATGCAAAACTCCTAGAGCCTGAGAGCCTTGTGATGCAGGGGAGAGGAGCATGCACCCCCATTTGTTTATACAGTACATTGCTGTTGAATTGTCTGTGCTCACTGACATACAATGTCCTGCTAAACTGTCCTGAAACACTTCACATGTGAACCTGATAGCTCTGAGCGTCTGAACTTTTATGTGGAGCTGGAGGTCTGCTTTCCACAGAGCCTGAGTTTCATGTCCCCCCAAATGTGCACCCCCCCACACCAGGTTGAGATCCAAGGATATCATATGAAACCCCAGGTCCGAGGCGTCCAATACCAGGGAGAGAGAAGGCTGCAGGGGGATGAAGAGAACTCCTGCGCAAACCATTTATGAATCTAGCCACCAGTGCAGGGTTGACAACATTTGTGGTGTCTAGATTACCAACAAATCTATGCTGTCTCTGATGGGACAGTACACCAAGGCAAGCCACAGCAGAAGAGGGCACATCCAGAGTCTAGCATACTGGACGACAAATGTGCATGCTGTCATGTGACCCAGCAACCTCATGCAGCACCCGGCATTTGTGGTGGGGAACCTGATCATATTGTGGATAAGAGACACGATGGCCTGAAACCTGTTGTCTGGCAAGAAGGCCCTGGCGCGCACCCCATCCAGGAGAACCCCCATGAACTCCACTGTCTGACTGGGAACCAAAACTGACTTTGCCCCATTAACCAAGAGGCCGAGACTGACAAACATTTGGTGGATCAGCTGCATGTGCTGGTGCTCTTGGTCCTGCAAACGGCCTTTGACCAACCAGTTGTCCAGGTACGGGAACTGCTGTACCCCATGCTTGTGTAAGAAGGCCGCCACCACCGCCATGCATTTGGTAATGACCCTTGGGGCAGAGGAAGAACTGAACGGGAGGACTGTGAACTTATAATGAACCCCATCTGCCACAAACTGAAGAAACCTCTTGTGAGGAGGATGAATTGCTATGTGAGAACATGCGTCTTGTAAGTCAAGAGTGGCAAACCAATCCCCCTGTTCCAACATTGGAATAATGAGACCCAAGGATATCATATAAAACCTTGTATTTTTTACAAACTTGTTCAGGTCTCGTATTTCCAGTATGGGTCTTAAACCCCAATTTTGACTTTGGAATTAGGAAATATCGGAAATAAACCCTCTGCCCCTGAAACGAATACAGGACCTCCTCTTCCCTTTGGAGAAGAGATTGCATCTCCTGCCTGAGCAGACTCTATCAGAAGGTCCCTGACGAGGGATGGGGAAGGAGGGTGGGAGTGGGAGTAGGAAGAAAATTGGATGGCATACACCCTTTCTACCATGTGTAGGACCCATCCATCTGAAGCTATGTTGAACCAAGCAGGGTATAAAGGGGGTAGGTGGAAGGAGAATAAGGGACATGCTGGAACTGCCATGGAAATTGGTTGTACCACTCCCGACCACATCATCAAAACACTTCTTTCAGCCTTGGTGGGTGCTTTTGATGACCCTGTCCTTGGGTCTGATTGCCAGGGCAACTTCTGCTCAGGCAGTTCCTCCTCCTTTTAGTAGCTATTTGCTGTTGCGGGGGATTGTCTAACAGAAGGTTGAGTGGTGAAGCACCTGCATTGGGTCGATGGAGTGTGAAGGCCCAATGACCATAAAGTGGCTGTCAAATCTTTCAGGCTGTGAAACCTTTTATTGGTCTTTTCCAAAAACAATGAAGGGCCTTTGAAGTGAAGGTCCGATATGGTCTGTTGGACGTCATTTGGGAGGCTGGACATTTGTAGCCATGTCCCCCTACACATAGCCACCCCTGAGGCCATAACCCAGGTAGCTGCATCCACCGCATCCAATGCCACCTGCAGTGGTACCCAGGATATGAATTTGTTTTCTGTCACCACTGTGGAAACTCTGGCTTGGCCTCGGGAAAAACCAGCTCTGAAAAGCAAGACAGGGAACTGACAGTATTGTAGGCATTGTAGGAGCTGATGAAGATCGTGCCCATAACAGCGGAGACAGTGCCTCCACCAGTGCCAATGATGTTGGGAGCAGTGATATCACATGAGCCAATGAGGAAGCCTCCAACCTGCAGGGCAGATCCTGCAGCTATTCCAGTGGAGGTGTGCCCAGCAACGCTGAGGATGCCGAGTGCAGCACCTGGGGGGCTCCCAGCACCCTAGATGGGAATCCTACAGACTGCCCCTGCATTTCATGAAATGCTCAAGGGGTCTGAAAAGGCCACTGTGTTGCTCCCTGTATGGTCAGTGGCCACCTGTTATTGCCTGAGCACTGGCTCTGGTGCCTACAACAGCTGCAGTGCGATGTCCATGTACTCCCACACTGCACTGAGATGGAGTAATAGGAGTTCAATTCCAACACCGACTCCAATGCAGAAGACCATGGAGGCACCATAGGTTCCGATACTTGCACCAACCCCTGCTGGACTGGCACCTGTGCCACTGCCGCTGAATAATGTATGTGAAATGGAGCTGTCGTCGATGTCCTAGGCTGATGAAAGTGCTTCGGCACTACAAAAGATGTCGACGATGTCAACAGAGAAGGGGTCTGTGTGGCACCCTGGGTTGGCGTTGGCCCCGTGGGCAGCCCCTCATGCATGGACATAGTTCCCTCCATCAGTGATGGGCCCAGCACTACGATCTGTAGCAAGCCCCGTGCCACACTAAATGCCTCTGGCATCAAGGGCAGCCCAGGTCAGCGTGGGCTCCTGCCTTGCACCGGTGTCAATGCACGTGCCTCGTACTCTAGTCCACAGCACAGCAGAGCAGACTTCTTGGGGCCAGCCAAGTGCTTTGCCCCCAAAGGGGACCGGCCCCTATCATGACTCTTTTTCTTCCGAGGAACAAGGGACTGGCTCTTATGGTGCCTTGCAGCGCTAGGTGCCTGCACCTGTTCACGGTGCCGAGTCTTTGGATGGTGCCGAACCCTGCGATGGCGCTGGTGCACTCTGCACCAATGAGGCTCCACCACAAGTCCCCGGTGGGGCCACGTCTGGTTGTAGGGCTACCTCCATGAGCGGGACTTTAAGTTGCTGTGCTCTGTCTTTCGGAGTCCTGGGTTTTAAAATTTTGCAAATGGAGCAACGATCTCCAAGATGCCCCTCACCCAGATAGCTCAGACAAGTCTGGTGTGGATCACTTTTGGGCATCCGCTTGCCACGTTTAGAGCCGTTTTTAAAACCTGGAGAGCCAGGCAACTCTGGGCACAGAGGTGCCAAGAGGGGCAGAAACTCCTGCCTCAGCTCTCATAACAATAGAACAGTTAACTACCAAACACTATGAACTATTTTCAACAAACTACAAACTATTTACACTATAAACAAAGGCTAACAGCTAATGACTATAAAGAGAGAGACAGAAGAGAGATCCAGCAATGGACAGCACTGTGAGAAGGAACTGAGCAGGGGGCAGGGTGGGTGGTGCATATATTGGTTGCCATATTGATGCCACTCCAACCCGATGGCTACTGGCTAGGGCAAAAAGCTTCCCGTCAACTGGGCATGCACCAGCCCATAACCCCATTTAATATTCAAATGTTCGACTAGCTTAACAATTTTAATTACAAACTTTTCATTACTAAACAAAGTAACATCATCAGTGCCTAGTGAGAGATACACTAAAACTGGTCTTTATATAGTCCTTTTTACATAGTCCTAATCAATGATTAGTTCTTCATTGGTTACTCATGCCTTCCAATTTAAACATATTGCCAATGACCACGTTCTCATTAATTGTTCTTCTATTATCTGTTGATCTCATGGGTTCAAACACTGGGTCCAAGTTAATATGCCGGTTAATTGCATCATTTCCAGAAAATCACGCCTTCAAAAATTCTCTTCCCTGCCTAGATCCAACTTGTCCTATCACCTTCACATTATTAAAGTCAAATATATGGCTGGTGTTATCTTCATGCAATGAAACCAATGATAAGGGATCATGCCGTTTTACAGCCATTTGATGTTTGTATATATGTGTACTTAACTTCCTTATGGTTTGTCCAACATAATGTTTGGAACAATTTGAGCATTGGATCTTATAAATCACGCTAGTTTTACAAGCATGTTCAACTGAGTCTTTTGGTTTAGATAAGATGTTCCTCAATGTATTTGTCGGTCTGTGTGCAACTTTAATCCCAAATGGCTCTAGTAACCTTGATGTAATCTCAGAGACATTTTTAATGTAGGGTAATCCTATTCTTTTAACTGGAGATTCCATGGTTATAGGTTTTTGATTTTTATATAAACACCTTCTAATAAAATTCATTGAATAACCATTTGACTTAAATACATAATTAAGGTGCTTCTCTTCTGCTTCATATAGCAAGCTTGTACTACAATGTGTATTAACTCTACCAAAGAGGGTCCTTACACAGCACACCCTTAGTTTGGAATGCACATGATAAATCACTCGAAGAAGAATAAACTTGTTTAAATGGCAAAGTAGCTATCACAACGTAAGTCATGGTGAAGGTAAAGAACTGATTTCAGCATCCACTCAGGAAGTTTGGGGAAGCTGAGAACATTTAAACTCTTGATTCTAGAGTGCTAGACTAGTACACAAGCCCCTGTAGACGAACTAGTTTGCAGTGGGTTCTGTTACTATTTGACAGTACCTGTAGTCTTACTGTGAAGATCATGAAGAGGCACATTATATACCTTATTTCCTATGTAAGTGTAGCTAAAACTTCCAATTTATGATAAATACAAAGGTAGTGTCTGAAAGAGAAAAGTATATCACAGATACTCTATGCCTAATCAAAAGCAGGGATGTTACTATTGGTAAAGATAGATAATCAGAATATTTACTTGTGGCTATTTGATGATTTCATCTTAACAAAAGAGAATTATTGTTATGGGCAGACATTCTAGCAGGTGACAAAGATCTGAGGTAAGCTGTTTGTGTGAAAGACCATATCCGTAGTAATCTTTTATTTATTATTTCATGTTATTTTCTCTTATTATAACTGATTGAAATTGTTGTAATAATGAAACCAATGAACTAATCCATACAAAAGATAAAATGCTTTCTGTTACTTACTCTGTCTCGTGTTAACATTTGAGCTCTGTTTTTATGTATAATTTTAATAACCCCTGGGGGCTGGATCCATGCCTCTCCATCTACTTGCACTGGAACCCCTTCATCTCCAAGTATGGTGATCTTTACTGATCGACACTGAAAGAGAATAAACATCTTATTTCACAGAGTAATAAATTAATGAAACTGGCAGTCCATCTGCACTAGACTGGTTGTTAGCAGCTGTGGCCTCTATCCAGGTTTATCTTGAGGGTAAAACACTGTCATACTTCATTCATCTTTTATGATGATTTGTTACCCATTAAAACTAAAACAAAGTCAACATTTTATTAATGTATAATGCAGTGTCTGTCTAAACTACCTCTTTTCTCTGCACTGTCCCAGCTATCTTAGTTGCTTTCCAACAAGATTCATACCTGAGCTATCCTGTGGTGTTGCAATTTGATGACTCTTGAAACTGCCATCTGCATGCTGCCAAATACTGCAACAACTTCTAAGATTTTGTCATCAAATGACGGTGCCCCAAATATCTGAGAGGAAAAAAAGATTACTATTGTATCTATGCTCTTATTTAGATTGCAATCTACACAGATCCTGTCTCCTTTTATGTCTGATGCAATTCCATGCATACTTTGGCCATATCTACACATGCCTCTCCCTTTTGGAAGGGGCATGCTAATGAGGCACTTCGGAACAGGTTAATTAGGCGCTGACATGCATATTCAGCACCTCACTAGCATAATGGTGACCAGTCAAGCTTTGAAAGTGTTGCATTTGAAACACAGACTGGCTGCATAGATGTGGGTCCTTCAAAATAAGTGCCACACTTTGAAATCCCCTTATTCCCCATTTGCGTCTATATAGCCAGTTTGCATTACAAAGGCAGCACTTTTGAAGTGTGACTGGCTGCCATTATGCTAATTAGGTGCTAAATATGCATGTCAGAGCCTCAGTAACCTGTTCTGAAGTACCTCATTAACATGCCCCATCCAAAAGGGAGGGGCATGTGTAGACATGGCCTTTAAGTAGTTAAATACTAAAACTAATGTATTTGAAAACTAAAATTCTAGATTCAGGTGTGTATAAATTATACCCTAACTTGAACATAGCAAAGGACTGCCATAACAAGGGTGACCACAATGGCAATTAAAGTAACTAAAAGCCACAGTCTATTGTCCATATATAGCATAAGTGACGGGAATAAAAGCACATACTGAGAAGTATTAGTCAAGATTAATGTGGCAAACATAACTATATTAATCTCCATCTGATCAATATTCCTAAAGTCCAAGAGGGCTTTCAAATGAAGAAAGACAGTGTTATTATTTAACTAAGCTCAATTGTGTATCCTTCTTTGTCCAGAATTCTGTTTACACTGTCTTCAAATTTACATTGGTAAATGATGTCTCAACACCACTTCATTTAAAGCTAAAGATGAATCTCATTTTAGACCATAAAATTCATCTATTGTGAAAATGTAAACTTTGATTGAACTTCCTGTTTTTGTACTAAATTAATGGCTCAGTGCAGCCAAGACTTAAGTACATGTCTGTTGACTTCAGTGGAACTGATCACAAAGCACAGAAGTTACGCATGTGAATTGAGTCTTTGCAGGACCAGAACCTAACACTAAAAGCAATTGTTTCATCTTAGCTTGGCAGTGCCCTAAAATAAAATTTCTCTCTTCCTCTCCCCTCAAGATATATTATATAACCCCCAGTGGCATGCAAATGTCTTACATGAATATAGAACAAAGGGTTATATTTTGCCATGTGCTTCTCTTTCTGTTTCTAATAAATTTTGATAAGTCCAGTTTCAGCTTATTTACCTTAAAGAAAAAAAATTAAAGCATTTCCTGTACCCCTGAATTTTTTAAAAAAGCAGGCATGAAATTACTATGCTTGCTCCAAAGCATGGAACAGTAACCTGTGAGGCTTTAACTTTTCTGCTCTGTGCTACAAACTGGACCACCACCTTTCAAAAGAAAAATCAAGATACTATGTAGGATGAATTAACAGAAGAAACACCCTTTAGAGACATCAAGTAATTCAATGTGAGACATTAAGCTTTTTTTAATACTCGTTAATTTGGTGAATCTTTTGGACTCCTCTTTAACTGAATGAGTCTGTCTTATTTCTGTTTTTTCAATTTAAATTGAAAGGTGATGACTAGATACTGCTGTCTTAATATGCAATGTTCTCTGTCTACTTTAGTTTACTTCAATTTCTTTGTGACAGTATGTATTCTGTAATGTGAATGCTGATCCATGTGCTATGCCTTTTTGGTGATGTTCAACAAAATGGCATCCTCCATTCAATGTGACCTGAGGAGGATGCCTTTTTGGACCTCATTTTAATGATGAGGAATGCAATGCCTACACTCAATAACACAGCTGCCATACTCCTGCATTTGAAAGGCACTCAGTTTGCCCTTTGCTTGTAACCAGTGGACCACAGGTATTCCAGGATACCACTTTTCCATCTTTCCAGCAGCCGGATGACAGCCTCCTCACAAGCTGGGTTGAATTCCATTCCCTTTGCTTGCTTACAAAGCCAGTTCAGCTACTGTTTTGTCTTTGGTGCAGGGATGGATACTGTTACATTCTGGTTTATTTGTATGTATAATTTACTTGCACAAAATTTCTGTTCTGTGCTTTTTTAAGAAAAAAATAGACTTGTAAGAATTCAAATTTTAGAATTAGGATCGCCCCCACCCTTTCCCTCCTGCCCTTTCCTCCCCACCAGGCTTTGCTTGTAATCCTCACTGCCCATTCTCAACTAACAAACTCCCTGGGATAACTCCACATATACAAAATGCAGTGAGTGTGTTGTGGCAAACCCAGCTACGCTCACTGAGCAATCTTTTAGGAACAGACATGGCTGTCATGACACCTTTTTTCTGTTCAGAAATGGAGACCCAGCAACTTTTCAAAGACTGCCACCAGTATTGCTTTCTAGATCAGCAATCAGTTGTGCATCTAACCTCTCACAGAATAAACTGTCACCTTCATAAGACTTTGGTTATGAATGGCAGCAAGGCTGCACACAGACACACGTGTGCTGCATACAAATATGATTGTTAAAACAGTCTTCTCTTTTTCTTGACCCGCTGAAAAAAAGCAGAAATTCCTGAACATAACCTGGGTGGATGTTAGAGAAATTTCCATGATGTAACATGGATACGGAGACCGTCAAAACTGTAAATATCTTTATTCAAATGCAGCTTGAACTGACTGCCATTCTCAAAAGACATGTACTATGAATAGGAAAAAAAAAATCTCCAAAGAAATAATGTTTTTGATGAAGAAGAAGGAAAAAAGGTGTGGGATTGTGAGTGGTAAGAAGGTTAAGCACTTTGGGGAAAATGTTAGGGACAGTCTATGTTAAAACACAATCTTACTAATAGGTCGAATTTTAAATGATAATTAAAAGTACAAAACCATGTCAAAACAATGCTGTGATTCAGACGTCACACACACTAACCAGGGAAACTCAAAATTATGGTAATCCCACAGCAATCAAACTAGATCTTTCGTGCATAAAGTATACTTCAACCGTAAGTATCCCATCTGGCATACCCTCAAAGGAGTGAAACAGTAGAGTATGCAGTAAAGTGTCTGTGAAGTGTAAGGTCTGTCAAGAAAAAAAAAGGACCATTTTGAATCAGCCCATAAGCTTGCTGGCAACAGTGTATACAAGATATAGACACAGAATGTATACAAGACATAGACACAGTAACTAATGAATTCTATCATATTTAATCCTCTCTTTAGTGTACTTATTTATTCAGTTCCTGTTTTGAGATTCAACAATCCACCTCCAACGTTTTAAAGCATGGGAGCAAAATGCAGATATAAACCTGCTGACTGCCTCCCTTTTCTGTTGGATACAGTGCACATAAAAGTGAGTGAATGGGGAAACCCTGATTATGCCAGATCATAAACTTGTGCACAAAAGAGGGGAGGAATTGTTATTAACTTTCATCATTGTTTGAAAAGGCGTCGTATAAAAAGTCCATGGCCACATATTCTCTAAGTATTGAACCCTAAATAAAAATTTTGGTGATTTAAGGGGAGGGGGAAGGAAAGAAAAAAATGAAATGAAAATAAAAGTGATACATTTGCAATACAAATGGAAAATTTTAATGCAGGAGCACACATATTTCTAAACTGAAACCATGTTACAGAATCATAGAATCATAGAACACTAGGACCGGAAGGGACCTCGAGAGGCCATCGAGTCCAGTCCCCTGCCCCGACGGCAGGACCAACCACTATCTACACCATCCCTGATAGACATCTATCTAATCTGTTCTTAAATATCTCCAGTGAGGGAGATTCCACAACCTCCCTTGGCAACTTATTCCAGTACTTGACCACCCTGACAGTTAGGAACTTTTTCCTAATGTCCAGCCTAAACTTCCCTTGCTGCAGCTTAAGTCCATTGACTCTTGTTCTCTCCTCAGAGGCCAAGAAGAACAAGTTTTCTCCCTCCTCTTTATGACACCCTTTAAGATATCTGAAAACCGCTATCATGTCCCCCCTCAATCTTCTCTTTTCCAAGCTAAACAAGCCCAATTCTTTCAGCCTTTCTTCATAAGTCATGTTCTCCAGACCTTTTATCATTCTAGTTGCTCTTCTCTGGACCTTCTCTAATTTCTCCACATCTTTCTTGAATTGGGGTGCCCAGAACTGGACACAATATTCCAGCTGAGGCCTAACCAGCGCAGAGTAGAGCGGAAGAATGATTTCTCGTGTCTTGTTCACAACACACCTGCTAATGCATCCCAGAATCATGTTTGCTTTTTTTGCAACAGCATCACACTGACTCATATTTAACTTGTGATCTACTAGAACCCCTAGACCCCTTTCTGCTGTACTCCTTCCTAGACAGTCTTTTCCCATTCTGTATGTGTGAAACAGATTATTCCTTCCTAAGTGCAACACCTTACATTTATCTTTATTAAACTTCATCCTGTTTACTTCAGACCATTTCTCCAATTTATCTAGATCATTCTGAATTATGACCCTATCCTCCAAGGTAGTTGCAACCCCTCCCAGCTTGGTATCATCTGCAAACTTAATAAGCGTACTTTCTATGCCAATATCCAAATCATTAATGAAGATATTAATGAAGATATTGTTATGGAACAAGGGCTTCCTGGTAGTTATCCAAATGACATACCTGGACTATTACAATTAAAGGAGAACAACAATAGTGCAAAGTACTTTTTGTAATTTTTGCTTCAAAGGTTTCTTTTCTTTAGAGTTACTTACATCATCCTCTTTGGTTCCACCCCAGAAGTTAGTGCCACCAGCATAGCTTGGAATATTTAGCACAGCTATGCCTTGAAGACTGGGTAAGGGAATGTATTGTCCATCACACTGTAATGCATAAAAATCTACGTGAGAATGTAAGACAAATGACCTGATAAAATAAATAACCATTTCTAATTCGCAAAACATTTCAACAAAGCCAGCAATGGAAGCTAATGTCAATACTGCATTGAAGTCTATTTTTCTGATGCTGGGGAGTAACTTTACATGAATGTACTCTTCAAGCAGTAATCAGGATTTTTTTCTTAAATTTCAAAATAGTTAAGCTACAAATATGTGCAACAATGTCAAAAGGTAACTCTTGCTCTCTCTCTCTGTCCCTTCACAGAAATCTGCTCAAGTTCCCAGCCATAGCTATGACAATCTCTCTACCTATTAGCAATATGGGTTTGGTTGCTGTTCATGACAGAATACTGGGCTAGCAGGAATGGTTAGATGCAATTGAGATCTCACTGCTGGAAAAATAACTATCCCACCGAAGTGAAAAGAAATTATACATAAAATATTAGAAACAAAAATATAAAATAGTATAAACAAATATAAAGTTAAAATTAAATTAATACATTTAGAATGTATACAATGATAATAAAATGTAAAAGGTATGTAAAATAGGTAAAAAGAGGAATACTACTTTTATAAACTAATATATTGTGACATTCCATTTGTTAACCACATAATGACAAGAACCCACTGCAGCATATCTTCTCATTAACTGCGGGATAAAACCTAGAAAAAATTGCCACAAACAATGAGAAAAAGTATTTACTGTGAGATGCCACTTTAAATTTGAGATTCCATTGCATGCTGCCACCTTCAGTTTTCGTTATTTCACAAAAGGTCTCACTCACCCATTAGAATCCCACCCTGCACATGTATTCATAGTCCTGCTAAACTATCATTATTTAGGTAGCATCCAAAGTATACCACATACTTTACTTACAATGCAAGATGACCACTTCCTACCCTGAAGTGCTTATGATCTAATCATACAAACAATGAAAGATGGAAGGAAAGGATTTAATATACAAAGGAAAAAGATGGAGTTCAGCAAAAATTTTCTTAGCACTTAACATGCTTGATTTCTCTTCTGTATCTTCCTCAGTGCTCTGAGCTGTTCATGCTCAAATGCTATCCCATGATGAAAAGACTTTCACCATTTCCCTGGCACATGGCAATGTCCACTTCAGACAATTTACAGAAACACAGCCTGTCAGAAGCTATTCATGAAATTACAAATGTGCAAACAGTTTCTGGAACTGCCAGTCACTCTTTCTACATTTCCATCCCCTGAAACAACTCAGGGGTTGTGTCCGCACTACAACCATCTTTCAAAAGAAGCTCTTCTGGAAGAGATCTTCCACACAAACTTCTTTCAAAACATCATGTCCACACACAAAAAAGCAGATCCAAAGATGGATCCGCTCTTTCAATAGAGAGCCTCCACATAGCCCTCACTTTTCTGAAAGAACAGGCCAGGGAACAAAAAATCTGGCACCATGAGGACTGCTCTTTCAAAAAAAGGGCCCCCAACCGGGGCATCTAAACATGTTTTTTCCCCAAAAGTACCTTTCAGAAGAAGGTACTCTTCCTCATCTGGCAGAGGAAAAGGGCTGCCGAAAAAAGTGCTGCGTTCTTTCGATTTCAGAGAGCATTTTGTGTGGAGATGCTCCATGGGCTCTTCTGGAAAAGGCACAGGTTTTTTTGAAAGAACTTGCTAGTGTAGACACAGCTGGACTTGTATGAAAAAGTAAACCTACAGTGAGTGAGTGAAAACAATTACGAAAGTGCAACACATTGAACCCACTTATGGAAATGTGGCCAAAAATACATTAGAAATATGTGCAGTAACACTTGTGATGTCTGATTTTACAGTATTCCACCCTAGCAACAAATCAAAATATAAAAATTTAAAGCATCAGAAGTATGGCATGAGATGTGACAGTGCCACTTTCAAATTATAATATATGTAATATAATATATAATTAGTTCTAACGCTTGAAAATGAATAATTGTATTTCATTCCTCAATGCCATGTCCTTTAACACAGCAGATAAGACTGATTATATAAGTTTATACTGTACTAAATATGACACTTCCACTGACTTTTACTTCCCAAAATATTCAGAAATAGTTATGAAAAGGTCAGATTTGACGGCTATAATATATCTTATTCAAAAGAAATGTTACATTTGCAGGTTCTTAAATTAGAAATCCACCTGAAGCACACATAATGTTCTTTCCTATCATCATCTTCACTAAATATAGTACAATTTCTAGATAATTGCTAAATCCTTAGCTAATGGAAATTTGCTTCTATTATACTAAACCCTTCTAAACCTCACTCAAGAAAAAAGTTACAATAATTCAAAATTACTCCCTCAGCTTAAAGAATATCTTCATATAAATAACATGAACTTTCAGAGAAAATATTTAGCACAAAGAAAGAAAGACAAGTTTGGAAGAAAACTTATATAACAGTTTCACATTTATATAGCGTTAATCTCTTGATACATCTCAACATGTTAAGCTGTAAGGGTGTGTCTACATAAGCCTCCTCCTTCGAAAGCCGCTTCTTTCCATTTGGTTTGGGAAGAAGGGGCTTTCAAAGATTGGGGGGTCGTTTCGAAAGGCCCCCAGCAACATGGGCAGTGCACCTTCGAAAGCGGCACTTTTTAATCACCATGGCCACTATTATGCTAATGAGGCACTGCATATTCATGGCAGCCCCTCATTAGCATCTTTTGAACTTCCTCATTAACATGCCCCTTCCAAAAGGAGGGGGCTTGTGTAGAAAAACCCTAAATGTCTTTTTCAAGGTCCCAGTATTTTGAAAAAGGCTTAAATATGGTTTTAGAACTAGAGCAGGTACTAGTCAAATTGAACTGATTTGTTCATGTATCTGTTCTGTGGCAAGACAGTATCTCGCTGCTTCTACACAGCTCCATCACTAATGGAGTTAAGAAAATCTGATTTGCTAGTTCTTTATGTACTAAATTCATGTTCATCTATAATTTACCTTGAAGTCACTTTTAATAATTCTTAAGCCCTCTTTTCCAAGATGTTTTTATGTACTCTATAGACATGTAGCCAGGTTCCATGAAGGTTAAACCAACCAGATAGGATTAATGATCTCCCCGCCCACAGACACACACATAGGCTTTGTCTACACATGCCCCTTCCTTTTGGAGGGGGCATGTTAATGAGGCAGTTTGGAAAATGCTAATGAGGCGCTGACATGAATATGCAGTCCCTCATTAGCATAACGTCAGCTGCACATGATTCGAAATTGCTGCTTTTGGAACACATCTGCCTTTGTAGATGGGGGGGCCTTTTGAAAGGACCCCCAAGTTCAAAAACCCCTTCTTCCTATTTGGTTTTAGGAAGAAGGGGCTTTTGAAGTCAGAGGAGTCCTTTTGAAAGGCCCTCATCTACATGGGTGGATGTGTTCCAAAACTAGCACTTTTGAATCACGCATGACCACTATTATGCTAATGAGGTGTTACATATTCATGTCAGCTCCTCATTAGCATCTTCCAAACTACCTCATTAATATGAAGGAGGGGGCACGTGTAGATACAGCCATAAAGTCTATGTTACTATGCGCTGTGTGCTATTTCGACGTTCAAATCAACGTTAAGCAGTGAGATGTCGAAATCGCTATTCCCATCAGAAGATGGGAATAGCGCCCTACTTTGACGTTGAACATCGAAGTAGGGTGTGTGTAGACGATCTGCATCCCACTACTTCGAAATAGCGGGGTCCGCCAGGGCGGCAATCAGCTGAGGGGTTGGGACGTGATGGCCAGCCCCTGCGGGGCTCTATGATCTCTGCGCCCAGCGGTTCTTAAAGCTGCACGGACCCGGAAACCCCGTAGCAGGAAGCTGACACCATGCACGCAGCAGCCGTGCCACGAGGTGTCCCTGCACAGCCCAGAGGGACACCATGGCAGCCAGCCAGCCTCCCGAGCACCCCCAGAGCTCCCCCTCCGGGCCATCCCAGGGATCCCAGGCCTCCAGCCAGTGGGGTAGGAAGTGGGGCCCCTCCTGGACTGACCCTGAGCTCCGTGACCTGCTGGGGCTCTGGAGTGAGGAGGAGGTGCTGCACATCATGGGGAGCAAGCAGCGGAACACAGAGGCTTTCACCTGGCTGGCCGAGGGCCTGGCTGCCCAGGGTCACCCTGTCTGCACTCCTGACCACGCCCGGGCCCGGGACTCAGCTAGCCAGTCTGGGGCTGCCCCCACCGCTTGCCCCTATTACCGGGAGATCAGGGCTATCCTGGGCCCCTGGGGCACCTCCTCCCCACCAGCCACCCTTGACACCACGTCCGACGAGCCCCAGCCGGCATCGGAGCCAGGGTCAGGTCCGGAGTCCAGCCCTGCCCCACCAGGGCTAGAGTTGGGACCCTCCACCCCAGCCACTGAGTGGTCCAGCGAGGAGGGGAAGCTCATGCTGGACATCCCGTCCCGCAGCTCCAGCCAGGTGTCTGCTAGATGGGCATCTCCTGATCCTGGCAGTGCACCGTCAGGTACGTACCCCACAGGGCACAGACCCCCTGAGCATGGGGCGGGGGCACCACTTGACTATGGGCCCCACACATCCCCACAACACCCCAGCCTGCCATGGCCCGGGCACATCACGGCACAGGGACGGTGCCACAGCCACCAGTGCCCAGCAGCACCTCCACCCATAGACAGTGCCGTGCCCCACCCCCAGTGGGAGGGGAGAGGGGCGGACCACTGGAAGGGGCCACCCACAGGATCACTGCACGCACCAATGGGAAATGGATGGTGGGGGACACCGGCCCTGGGGGGATGGGGGGTGGGCCACAGGTCAAGGCTGGGTATTCACGGCCTCCCTTCCCCCTTTCCCCCTATTTCTGCAGCCGCACCATCCGTGGTCCCAGACAGCCCTCCAAGACCACCGGAACACCAACGCCCGGGGTCACTGCCTGCCCCTGGACGGGCCCATCCCCACCAGGGCCACTGCCACACCACATATGACCCCGAGGTGGCTGTGGCCCTCCGGTGCCAGGAGGACCTCATGGAGCAGAGGCTCCAATTCGAGGAGCGGGAGACTGCCTAGCGCTGGAAGGCCTGGCGGGAGTTTATGACCACCTTCAACCGGGTGACCGACACCTTTGAGGAGCTGGTGGCCCGTCTGCCCCCACCCAATGTCCTCCGTGCTGCCCTCCCTGCCGCCCCGCCTGCTGATGTCCTGCCTGCTGCCACACCTGATGTCGTGCCTGCTGCCCCACCTGATGATGTCCCGCCTGCTGCCCCGCCTGCTCATGTCCCGCCTGCTTCCCCACCTGATGTCCCGCCTGCCGCCCCACCCACCAGCTCCTCAGGGCAGGAGCCACCTGGGGCCAAGGACCCGCCTCGGCCATACCTCCCTGTCCTCCCAGCCCCCAGCCAGACTCACTGGGGACCCCGGCTGAGAGGGGGACTGGCCAGCCAAACGCGGTGGGGCTCGCGCCCTTCCAACCCCGCCCCAGAATGATGGACCGATGTGTGGCCTGCCCATGTCTCCCCCCTGTACATAGTTGTCCCCACCCTGTATATAGTTATTTATAGTTGACTCCCCCGTACATAGTATATTAGAGATGTCCCCACTTGTATATAGTTATTATTTTCATTGAATCTGTTTTATTTGCTAATATTATATGCCGAAAAGAGGCGACATTTTCGTTCCTGTAAATAATGATAGTTTTATTTTTCCAAAAACCTGTGTCCCGTGTGCTTTTGGTGAGGGTGGGGTGTGGGTGCTGGGGCGGGGTGCAGGTATGGCCGGGGGGGTCACTCACTGGGTCCCCTGTTCAAAGTACTCCCCTAGGGCCTCCTGGACCCGTACCCCATCCTGGTGGGCCTGGCGGCTCGGGGAGTCAGCTGGCTGGGGGTAGGCTGTTGCGGCCTCCTGTGCCCAGTCCTGCACAAAGGCCTCCCCCTTGCTTTCCACCAGGTTGTGGAGAGTGCAGCAGGCCCCCACAGCCTGGGGGATGTTTGGGAGGCCCAGGTCTAGGCATGCCAGGAGGCAACGCCAGCGGCCTTTCAGGTGCCCAAAGGCTCGCTCAACCACTTGTCGGGCATGGTTGAGTCGGGCATTGTAGCGCTCCTGGCTATCAGTGAGGTGGCCTGTATAGGGCCATATAAGCCAGGGCTGGAGGGGGTATGCTGCATCCCTCACAAGGCAGATGGGTATGGTGGTGGTATCCCCCAGAGGGAGATCCCTCTGGGGGATGTAGGTCCCCACCTGCAGTCGGTGGCATAGTCCCGAATTCCGGAAAATGTGGGTGTCGTGGGTAGAGCCAGACCAGCCCATGTATATGTCCTGGAAGTGGCCACGGGTGTCGACCATGGCCTGCAGGACCACAGAGTGGTAGCCCTTCCTGTTGATGTAGAGGCCACCACTGTGGTCTGGGGTGTGGATGGGGATGTGGGTCCCATCAAGGGCTCCAAAGCAGCTGGGGAATCCCAGGGCGGCGAACCCCTCAATGGCCGCGTCCAGGTCCCCAGCTCAGATGACCCTCTTCAGCAGCAGGGCACTGAGTGCACGTACCGCCTGTGGGGAGGGAACATGGGTGCCTGTGAGGGTTTGCAGAGTGTGACCCCCTCACCCAGGCCCCCCTCCCCAGGCTCCCCTCCCCAGGGGCTTCAGCCCCAGGCCTCCTTACCTCCATGAGAACAGCCCCAACTGTGGCCTTTCCCACTCCAAACTGCTCTCCTACGGAGCGGTAGCTGTTTGGAGTGGCCAGCTTCCAGGCAGCTATTGCGACCCTCTTCTCGATGGTGAGGGCGCGCTGCATCCGGGTGTCGTGGTGCCTGAGTGCGGGGGTGAGCCACTGGCAGAGCTCCATGAGGGTCTGCCAGCTCATGCGGAAGTTCCACAGCCACTGGTCATCATTCCATTCCCCCATAACCAGGTGCTCCCACCACTCGGCGCTGGAGGGGTAGCTCCAGAGTCAGTCGGGCACCCGGTGGGGTGTGGAGAGGAGGGCCCGATGGTTGGGGGTGTCTCCTGGTGCTCCTGGGGAGGGCTCCCATTCCAGAAGCTGCTAGGTGGCTGCCCAGGCAGCACCTAGAAGGGTGCTTGCTCTGCGGGAGGCAGCTTGTAGGGCTTCCAGCTGCTGCTGGACGTCCATGTCTGTGGGCTCGAGGTCTGCGAGGCTTGTATCACCAACGCAGGGCTGCTCATGCGGTGCAGACCGAGTGTGTCTGGGAGGGGCCCTTTAAGGGAGTGGCTTGCAGCTGGCCCAGAAGGGCTAGTGTGCTCTGTGACCCAGTCCGCAGGCTTTCCTGGCCCCTCATTTCTAAAGAGGGGGCTTGTGTGTGTGGACGCGCCGCGTTTCCTTCCGGGGCGGCTCTTTTCGATGTTCCCCGGTGCTACTTCGACGTTGTATGTCGACGTTGGCAGCCCTGGAGGACATGTAGACGATAATCATCGAAGTAGCCTATTTCGATGTTCTTACTTCGAAATAGGCTACTTCGATGTAGTGTCCTAGTGTAGACGTAGCCTTGGTGCTGTTGAGACCTAGTTTCCATTCAGTATGCCTCAAAAACCATCAAAACCTCATACTGGTATCTGTGGGATTTGCATTTTGAGAAAACAGATCCCTTAGATCACAAAAATTAATAACAGTGACAATAATAGAAGTTATTTGGAAACACTGAACACCATACTTGTGCAGATTTCAAAATACTTATGTTTCTAAACATTCAAATTGTGATTAACTTCTCATTCACCCAGATTTCATAGAGTACATTTCTGAGATGCAGATTTTTCATAGATTCACTTAACTTGTTATATACAAAACAAGTGAGATATTTCCAGTTGATCCCCAGTTAGCGTACAATAAATTTTTGTGATGAAAACTCATCAAATCTATAAATAAAATCAATATTACCTCAAGCTGAACTTTTTGCTCTAAGTTCTTATAGGTCCTTTGCAGTAACTCTTTGGTACCAAGCACCCCATACCACATCATGTTCTTTGTCCGACTCCTAGAAACAAGTAAATAAAAAATAACATACTGAAGCATGCAATTTGTCATACAGTGCAGCTGTGGAAAGAGTAAAAAATTAAAGATATAAGATCAAGCAAGCAAAATGATAACATTTAGGAAAATTAAATGCCTCTGCTTTATCATTAAGTACTCCATTACCGGCATTTCTCAGGGTGTTCCTCTCGTTTATTATTAAATTCTAATGAAATTTTTGCGTCTA
This sequence comes from Carettochelys insculpta, assembly GCF_033958435.1. Classification (NCBI taxonomy): domain Eukaryota; kingdom Metazoa; phylum Chordata; order Testudines; family Carettochelyidae; genus Carettochelys; species Carettochelys insculpta. The sequence continues at coordinate 67,494,496 of NC_134137.1, forward strand.
ATCCAATTCCAAAGTAGTTGTTCATGACACATTTTTCTGAATATCCTTCCCTGTGAAAGGAAATACATATATTTAAGGAAATACTTATATTTAAGTACTCAGTTATGAAGTTATCTGAACCATTACTTTAGGGCATTGAGGTAGATTGTGGCTGGCCTTAGCATAGGCTTGCAATCAAGGCAAGGTGCAAAGCATTTACTGATTGATCCTAGACTTATATGGGCTTTGTCGCTGCAGTACCTGAACTGCAGTATCTGAACATCTCACAAAATGTAATGAATTTTAACTCACAACATCCCTGAAAGGGAGAGGGAAATGCTATTATCCCTATTTTACAGATGTGAAACTGAGGCACACAAAAAGTCCACGGCGGAGCAGTAAATTGAGCCCAAGTCTTTGGCTGGTCCCATAATCACTGGATCATCCTTCTGCTCTATAGCAGTCACAGGGACTATGGAGATTAAGTCACCTTAAAAGTGACAGGGAAGAGACAAGGCCTTTGCTCCACACTGCTGCAGAGGGTGGCTTCTCAGTGGTGGAAGAGGTTGCATACTCCTAAGGTGGGCAGAGGGCATGCTCCACGCATGGTCAAGGAGCTCCATTTTTCCTTCCAATGGTCCTGCTGTCGCAACGCAACTCTGCATTGTCTAACTTAGGATCTCATTCTAAAAGACAGTATCTGGCTCCCTGAATTTACTACTATCTATAAAAATTATGCTTTAAGATTTGTGCTATTCAGTCTCATAATTACAAAGTACGATTACCTGGAGAAATGATTAAGGAAAAGAGACTAACCCACAACAAAGTCAATTTGAGAAAACAAAGAGATTTTCTTACAGTGAATCTGGATCAGGGTCAATGAATGGGGTAGCACCAAAGGGATCAATGTTTGCAAGTAACATTTTGCTGATAATAGAACTCCCTGCAATAGAGGCAGCTAATCCAGCCCTTAAACCTGAAAGAGAAACCACAAACAAAAGAATATTAAAAAACAGAGTCATAACAACTTTGTAATGTAACCAATGCAGTTCTGAGAGGTAATTTTGTCTGTAGTCCAGCACAGGGTAGACAGGAACTGCACTTGGACAGCTCTGCTACCACACCCCAGTTCTTATCTACATCACCTCTCTCTTCTACTCCTGGCATCTCTTGAGCAGAAAGACAATTGATTTGAATTCTGCGGTGGTTCATGGTCCACCACTGGAGAAAAATGTCTGGATTTCAATCCAAGTCTGCTGAGGTGATAGGCTGCACAGTAATTAACTGGCTCACCTATTGCTACTGAAGGTTACCATATTTTTCAGCTCTTAAACCACCTGCCCAAGTCTCCAAACTGTTTAATTATTTTGGGTTGGTTGGGAGAAGAGTTGTGGGGGTGTGTAGGCTTCCACAATAGGCCAATTGTTCACGCAGTCTGTCAACACACAAACTTTTAGAGATGTTGAACACTTTAATTCAGTTTGATAAATGTAAGGCCAACCAGGAGTTCTTCCTTTGCCACTTTTTCATTCCAGAGAACTTCCCTGAAAAATGTATTTACACTTTGATCTCTTCAACATGCAGGAAGGGGTTGAAGACAAGCAAGAGAAGGACAAAGTAGGGAAACAAACAAATATGGATGGAAAAATGAGAGTAAGGGATCTAGAGAACAAAAAGACAGTTCTGGAAAGAGAGGGCGTATAACAAGTCAGATGGGTAGGAAAAAGAGAAAGACAGATGTGTAAGAAAACAGAAATACACTCATCCCTCGCTATACGAGCACAATTGGTTCCCAACTTCCTGCTCGTAGGTGAAAACTCATAAGAGGGACACTAAATTCCTATTAAAATACAGGTAAAAGTCTCCAATTGGCTCCTAGAGCTCCTTACTCGGGGAAGGAGTGGCAGCAGATGGCGTGGCTTTTGAAGGGTAAGTGAACCTTGGGTTGGGGAGGGTTAAAGGCTGGGAGCAGTATGGGGCCGTGAGCAGGAGGGAGGATTAAATTCTGGTGGGGGGTTCAGGCTGTGGGGGGTACAGGAGGTGCAGGGGGGGTCTGGCTGCTGCGGTCTGGGGCTTGCAGGGTGGGGGTGTCAGGCTTCTGGCCCGTAGGAGTCAGCAGAGGGGTCTGGCTGAGGGGCTGGTTAGTCGGCCGTGGTATGGGGCCACGGGCCAGAAGAGCGATCTGGCTACAGGGCCGGTTTGCTGCCGCTGCTGCGGTGCAGGGCTGATGGGGGGTGTGTTCTGTCCGTGGGGCCAGAGGGACAGTTACACTGCCATGGTACAGGGATGCAGGGCCGGCGGGAGGTCAGGTTGTGGGGCCACGGGGGTTCAGGCTGTGGGGCCAGTGGGGGGTTTGGCTGCAGTGGGTTGGGGCTGTGGGGCTGGCCGGGGGGTTAGGCTACCAGGGGTTGGAGCTGTGGGGACAAGGGGTAAGGCTCGTATTAGCGGGGGGGGGGGGGGCGGAATTCACTCATTGAGTGAACCAAGGGAGGTATATGTGTCCCTCGTTGAAGCAAGTACTCATAAATAAAGTACTCGTTTAACAAGGGATGAGCATACAAGTTAAATGAAAACAAGTAAAGGCAGAAGAGGAGAGGCTGGCAGAGACAACTTTTAACTATTGGGCTAAGGAACAAGTTTTGTTTTTATCACGAGAAGGGTCAAAGTTTGATTTGTTCTACCCAGTCATGCCCATATTGGCAAATATCAAAGTAACATGCACAACTGTGTTTAACTAACGCAGACAGAAATTTGCTTTCAAATACTTTTAATTAAATTAGTCTACAAACAATATATAATTAGTTTCAATATTTGCTAATACTTACAATGGAAGCTCATTAAGCTAGTGTTTTAGCAATGCTTTCTGGTATATATTTTTGATTTGGGATGTGCACAGATTTCCTAACTGCCATTGTTGCAAAGTACTTTTTTTCCACAGTTTAACTTACAGCTTTAATGATAGGAATGCGCCCTTGGCATTTCATTCAGTCAAAAGAACATTTCCCACCAGACTATACTAAACTAGGACAGTCTTCATCCATTAGGGAAGCAAGGTTCCTTTGACTCCATTAATCAGCCAGTAATGGATGATGTATTGTTATTTAACAACTAATTGTGGCTATACCAAGACATTGAAAGGACTAGCAGAGTTCAAAACCCTCATTACCGGGGCAGATTATCCTGGTGTTTAGTACGGGGAGGTTTTCTTTGCTGGCTGCCACAGCTGGGGCAGAAAAAGAGCCAGTATGGGAGGAGATACCCCGACTTGTTTGTTGATCTGGAGACTTTGGTGCAGTTTTAACTATGCCAAAAAAATATAAAGAAAGAAAGTTAGAACAACATACACACACAAGCTGCAAATATAGATATGCATATGTGTTTGTTTAAGAGTCAGAGCCTCAACATATTGTACTAGTGTGAAATATTAATCTAACCTATTAACCCTCAGATCTCCGGAGAACCAGCAAATGCCTGTATTGTTTTGTATGAATAGTGTGTGTTTGTTTGCGATGGATTACTTGTAATGGAGTTAAATCAGCAGGAACTGTTGAAAAATGAGAAATGCCCTAACTAAGCAGTAACCCAGGATGTGCAACCATCATAACTAAGGTGACCATCCATCCCATAGTGGACGGGATGGTCCCGTATTTGGGACACCAAAAAGGCATCCCTACTTATTTTTTAAAAGGGACTAACTGACCCGCATTTGGGCCCTCCCCAGCTGACTCTCTCTGCCAGCAGCAGCCCATGTCATAATTTGGGGAAGCAGGGGAGTATGAGCAGCTGTTGTGTCCCTGCCGCTTCCGTGGGGCTCCCAGAGAGGGCTGGTGGCTGCTGCATCCCTCCCAGCTCCCCAGGGCCTGATGGAGCTGGAAGGAGCCACCCCTCCCTCCATATCTCCCTCTCCCGCATTTGGGACAGGGAGATATGGTTGCCCTAACCATAACCAGAAATGTAGCTGTGAAGAAGTGGCCCCAACATTTGTGATGTAGCTGATTTTAGAGATCAAAAGACATCTGTTAATAGACCGGCCTTACAGAGAAGGAGTAGGGGAAAAAGACTGTCAGGGGGACTGCAAGCTGACACAGATTGACAGACAGTCTGGGTCTGCTGAAAGCACAATGCTTTCCCCAAGACAATGCTGGAAACAGAGCTAAGTCACCTATCCTAAGAGTGTCAGAAGGAATGCCAACCATAGTTCAGACAAGCAGCATACAGGTTTGGTATTTTAAATCCACTTACTAGAATTCTATGTACCCCTGGCAAACACATAATTTGTTTTAAAGAAACTGCTTTCATGTCACTATTACTGCCTCAGGCTGCTAGATAACTCAAATGACAATCAGGGGTAGGGAGAAAACTGACCCAGAAACCCAGTCAAGAGAGTAGCTGGATCATGGATATCCCCAGCAAAGAGAAGTAGAGGCACAGTCATGCCTCAAAAAGGTGAACTAAGAGAACTGGAAAAAGATCTCAAAAGGGATAGCCTAAGTAGGATGACAGCCAGAAATATCTCTCGTGGCATATTTATTTAATTTATTTTACTTATGGTAAACCTTAAGATTCAGGATGTTCGAGTGATTATCCCAAATGGAAATCCTCAAAGATACATGGAACAAAATCTCTGGTGTTCTCAATCCCTACTAAAAGTCATTAGGGCACATGCTAATTTGCCCATTGAAAAAATGCAGAATTAAGAAGGAAAAAAAGCAAAATTAATTCTAAAGATTTGCTGTAATAGTAATTATAATAAATCCTTTGTTTATGTAAATGGCACTAACCCACATCTGAACTTCTTAGAGTGCCATAGAATATTTTCTTAATAAATTATAAACACATCTAATAAAAATCTTTGTGAGGGCTTGTCACCACAGGAAGTTACACTGGTATAATTGTACAGCTGCAGTTAAACTACACCAAATCCCCATGAAGACACTTTCATTCCAAAACAAACATGGCTTTTCCCATTTTAGCTTAAGCTGCTTCTAAATCAACATAAGATAGAAGAGGAAAAGGCGTATTTTTACACAATAAAAGTGCCCTCTTGGAGAATTAGACCAGGATAACTGTAACAGTTTAAATGCATACTTTACTATATACTGGTGCAACTTCCTGCATAGAGAATCCCTAAGCTAATTATTGACAGTAACTGTCAAAAGTGGTATCAAGAAAGTAGGATGTGGGGTCAGAGACCATCCAGGTGTTGGGTTGCTGGGAAATCAGAAAAGTAATGACTTTCCTCTTCCAAATGCAAACTGAACTCAACAGGGGAGAGGAAGCTTTTTTTGAGGTCTCCTTACTTTTGATGAAAAAGGATTTGGTAAAGGGGAAAAGCTGACCCTTTCTCAAAGACCACACACGGATGGAAGTGATCAGCAGAAGTAATTGCTAATAAAATGAAGAAGAATGGATCAACAAGCTGTCATGCTACACAGAAGAACTAAGCAGTCCATCCAACTGTCAATGTTAAAAGATGCTGGATACAGCAAAGATGAAAGAATGGAAAAGAGGCACTCAGCCATAAGTCAGAAAGAGGTCACCACTGATCTCGGTAAGAGCAATTTTGTAACACCTTTTGGCTTTTAACATAGCACTTCTGTGTGCCTGCATAGTTCTTGTACAGAAAATGATCACATTCCTGAAAGCTCTCAGTCATCTCCTCTCTACTTTATTGTACATGCCCAAACTACTTCTACTTCTGATAGCCTAAATCATGCTTACCTCCAGGTACAAGAAAAAGGAAAAACAAACACAGAAATTAGTTGACCTGAACATTTTCTCTCACCATTTATATTATCATGGTTTCAAAAAGTCCACAGGATATATACTATAAAAAGTCAACAATTAATATAATTTTGCACATTACAAAGAACAATGTGAAAATGTCTGGCATTTTATAATGGGCTATGGCTATACCACATTCCCCTTTTAGAGGAGGAATGCAAACAAGGGAGATCAAAAATGCAAATGAAGTGCTGATTTACAAATCTCATGCTTCATTTGCATAATCTTGTGCAAACTCATTTCAGGAGGAGACTTTTCCGAGAGCAAAAACAGCCATGTAGATGGGGTTCCTTTGGGGAAAAAAATTCCTGTTTTCAAAAGAAACTTTCTTCCTGAAAGAAAATAGGAATAAGGGTTCTTTTGAAAATGTTTTTTTTTCCCTGAAGGAACCTTGTCTACACATCTACACAGCTGCTTTTGCTTTTGGAAAAGTCTCTTCCTGAAATGAGATCACATGAGATCATGCAAATAAAGCACAAGATCTGTAAATCAGCACTTTATTTGCATTTTTCATTTCCCTCATTTGCATTTTTCCTCTGAAAGGGAAATGTAGTGTAGCCACAGCCATTGTGAATTATTATGCTGACCAACAGAATAGAGGGCAAGAAAAAAAAACACAAAAATTACTTGTGGGCTGGAGAAAATGTCTTTCTGTGAGAAATGCAAAGAGCTCACTCTATTTAGCTCATGAAATAAACACAGAGAGGTATCTTTGTTAGGGCATGTAAATACCTTCAGATGAATAATGCACAAACCTAGCAGAGAAAGTCATAACAATAACCAATGGCTAGAAGTTAAAGCCAGATAAACTCAAATTAGAAATAAAGCTTCCTTTTTTTTTTTAAAAATCAGTGATGGTGATTAACCAGTAGAACAAACTACCAATTAAGTAATGGATCCTCCAGTATCCTCCAAAATTAAGCCTAAGTCAAATTCAAGTTACTGAGCCCAACACAGGGGTAAGTGGGTGAGGATCTATAGCCTGTGAAATACAGGAAATTAGATTGTATCAGCTAATTGTCCCTTTAGACTTTAATTTCTAAAAATTCATTAACTACAGCAATTACAATACGATGATGTTTGAGGACATAATATCAACACAAAAACATGATTCTCACAAATGTATAACAAAAGACCATTTTTAAGTGTTAGCAGGCTAACAGAAATAAAGGTGGAAAATTACATTCAAATTGTATCTAATTAAACATTATCTATTTAGACTAAGGTAATTAATGCATGGAAACTATTACTTTCATCAAGTGACTGAGGGAGACTCTCGGAGGATTAACGAAAAATATTCAGAACACAATTATCTTTCACTCTGCATAATGCTACTCAAAAATTCACATGTGCTATTCTTACAATCTGTTTTCTCAGCACTCAGGAACAAGACAATTGCATTAAAAGAAGAATTAACAGAGCAGCTGCTCTTTAACTGACAGATGAGACCCATGGGGACAAGATGCAGTAAAAATAAACTTTTGCTGCTCATGTTCTGATAAAAACTAACACAACCCTCGTGAGTGAAACTGATGTTTCATTTCAGTTAATTGAATTAATGTTTCATGGATTCTCCTGAAACACCCATCTCCCACTGACAGTGCTAACATGTACTCCACTCCAACACTTCAGATGTATGAATACTAATACAACTTCCTAATAAGTACACTAGTATTACTCTAGGAATCAATGATTACTTGATGAACAAACAAGTTCAGTACTGCTGGCCATTCCTAACTGACAGGAATGTTTATTGGCCATGAAATCAACAAATACTATTACAAAGTTAGGTTAAGCTTCCACTCTCTCTTTTTACAATGAAAACTGAAATAATGAGGCTGTTCAATTCTGCACAAGCTACTTTAAATAAAAGTGCATATTTATTTTTAAAGACTGTGGCTCTGATATGCAACCCTCCTTTATTTTAAGAGAAAAAATTATGGAAATACAAACTCAGCACAAGGGATTTTTTGTTGTGTTTTTTGTTTAGTATATGAAGCAGAGACTTCTTCATGTTTGGCTTTCTCTGGTGTAACAGACTCTTTGCTTTATGCACCTTCACATAATTAAACTCAGCCCCATTTCTGTTCATGTATGGCAATGGGGAGTTAAAGCATATGGCACAACCCCATTCTAAAGGCAATTCCTAATAATGAATAATCAATTAATTAAGAATACAAGTAAAATACAATTCTAAGTTTAGTTCTTTATATTTAAACTTTAAATGTAATGATCATAAAATTTTCCTGCCTTAGAGTCTGTCATAAGGATGGCCACACAGGGTCAGAACAAAGACCCATCTAGCTCAGTATCTGGTCTTCAGGTGGAGGTGAATGCCTGATGCCCCAGAGGGAGTGAACAGAACAAGTAATCATGAAAGCAATCCCTCTCCTGGCATCCATTCCCAGCCTCTAACAAACAGAGGCTAGGGACACCATCCCTGCCTGTCATGGCTAATAGCCATGGTTGGATCTAACCTCCATGAATTTATCTTGTTCTTTTCTGAACCTTGTTAAAGTCTTGGTCTTTACAAGCCTCCTCTGACAAGGAGTTCCACAGGCCTACTATGCATTGTGTGAAAAAAAAACCCCAAAACCTTCCTTTTGTTTGTTTAAAACCTGCTACCCACTACATTATGCATAAAACAGGCTCTGTGCAAACATCATTTGTAAAATAAGCTGCCTTCTTCCTATTTGTATTTCTGATGTTACCAGCGGAAAAATAGCCCAAGATACATTCCCTTGTGTAACACAGAAGTGAATTTGAGAATATTAGATTGCTGTTATTGGCTTGGATACTGTTTTATTTAAAAGCAAACAACATGGTAAAACATAAAAGGTTTCAGCATCTTCAGTACATAAATCGTATGAAAGGTATTTTTTGTACTTTTCAACACAGTAACCCCCCGACTTATGTGTAGGTTGCATTCGTGAGCAACGGTGCATAAGTCAAAATTCGTGTAAGTTGAGATGCACCTGTCCCTGTCCTGGGTGCACCTGGCTCCCTGCTCCCATGAGTGGCAGGAAAACCAGAGCCAGGCACAGCAGCGCTGATTATTTTCCCAGGACCTGGGAGTGGCAGGGAGCCAGAAACTGACTGGTGTTGCTACACCAGGCCCCTGGCTGCCCACTATCTGCGGGAACCAGGAAACTGACCAGCGCAGCAGCAATTTTAGACACTGTGGGTGGCAAACCCAGCTCCACTGCTCTGCACAGTGACTGGCTGTTTAATCAGTTGAGTGGAAAAATGCTTTGTTTTGTGAAAGGCTCTGCTCTAAGTCTGACTCCTCTTGAGTCAGGCAGTGGGAGGTGTAAAAAGTAGAGCTGTCAATTAAGGCACGTTAATTTTTTTTAACTCGTTAAGTATGTTTTGCATTAATCACAGCCCTAGTTATAAGCTTTGCAAAAACAATAATCAAAGCTTATACCACAAACCCCATTTTCAGGCTTCAGACCTGTTTCAAGAGCCAGGACAACAGTATATGAAGTTCAAGGTTGCTGTTATTGGGAAATATACAGGACAGTATACCCAAAAAGTAGAGTTTTTTCCCCCAGAAAAGAGAAGTTTATGTATGTGCATCATAATCAGGCTAAAAGTGGAAGCTGTCTAACCAGCTTAACTGGGACTTTAACAAAGTCACTTTGACTTCAAAATAAAAGTAATACTCCATACAGTTTTAAAGAATTTTACTCTGGATTTATTTACTTGTCTGAGATTCATATTCCTTTGTATCTTCTTCTTTTTCTTCTTCTCTGGATTCATCCATTTCCTTACTATATTCTATAGCAGACTGATTCTCTTGTTCTTCAGTATGAGCATTCTGTTCATCCACAACTGCATAGCAGGAGGAACAATAGTTAAAACTTTTTCAGAGAAAGTATGCATAATGTAAAACTTCTGTAGAAAATTAACATACTACTTATGTAGCTCTAATTTAGGGCATACAGATATTAAGAAAGGGACCATTCTGCCTAATCATTTCAAGAGCATTTTAGCAATTCTGTGCCAGTGTTAACTGAAAAAGTAAATTGAGAGGTGATTCGCCACGATATAGATAATAATACTTGACAAATGGGACTCTGTGATGGTTTGGAAAAGATTTCTGCTGATAATTTTCAGTACTTTTCTTTCTGAAGGAGAGGTACAAAAATAAGCAAACCATATTACATCGGCTAGTTATACGCTATTTAGTTGCATCAAATTTTCTAATATCCCTATATTTTTGGATCTAAATTTCAAAATTTGGTTCATTATGTAAAACCGGCCACCTGCATTCACAATTACATAAACTACTTGAGAAACAGTGCAAACTATGTACATACCCACACATACATTTCTGTAAACCTGACTACTTTTAAAAACAAGACTAACAAAATAATTTATAAGGTGACGAGCTTTTGTGGGGCAGACCCACTTCTTCAAATCTGGAGATTGTGCTGTATTGGAATAGTACTGTCTCCAGATCTGAAGAAGTGGGTCTGCCCAGGAAAGCTCATCACCTATATTTTGTTATCCTTTAAAGTGCTATGTAACTGCTTTTTTTTTTTTTGAAGACACAGACTAACACGGCTACTTCTCTGTTACTATTAAAAACAGAGTTTTCTCTTCTGCTTGAGTAAAAATAATTACATTAGTTCTACAGATTCTAGGAGGAACCTGAGGTTAACATTTGGATAGTATGGCTATGTCTACACTTGCCCCCTACTTCGAAGGGTGCATGGTAATCAGGCTGATGGGAGATTACTAACGAAGTGCTGCGATGAAAATGTCAAACTTCAAAGTGCTGGCATGCCATGTAGCCACGGGCACTTTGAAGGGCCTGTGCTACTTCTAAGTGCCTTTACTCTTCAAAATGTTGGCACTTTGAAGTTGACCCGGGGGAGAATTAGCCTAATGAGATGCTGCATATTCATTGCAGCACTTCATTAGTAATCTCCCATCAGCCTGATTACCATGCCCCCTTCGAAGTAGGGGGCAAGTGTAGACATAGCCTATGGCATTCTTCCATTTTGTAGTAAACGTCTGATGATATACAACACATGAAGCAACACATTCATTCAGAAAAAAAAAACCAGGAACAGTAACTGAAACACACTTAATGTAACACACTAAAATTAAAACTACTGTTGAAATGAAAATTTAGCATTAATAGTTTTGATTTCTCAGCTGCTGCATGCAAACTCTGACACTAACATCTATGGAAGCTGCACATTACGTAGCACCTGGAAAAGGGTCCCTAGCTTCTGATGATCAAGTATGCAATCTTTTCACTACTGGACCAATTCTGGCATTGAATTTCTTCATTTTTAAAGAAAAATAGTCCTGTAAACTAAATTACAACATAAGACTTTTCTATAAGAAAATAAATTTAGTACCTGGATGTTTAAAAAGCAGTTTTAGTGCAAGATTAAGAAAAAACAGGAATGCCACTTATTTCTGCAAATTAAAAAAAACAGCAACCAAAGCTTGCAATTTTCTCAGGAATCCAGACCAATGCGACAAAAAAAGTAAAAGAAAGTGGCACTTGGTAGGAATTTAATATATTGTTGATTACATTTCTGCTAGGTATTCCCTTTAGCAGCAAACAAATGCCATGATAAAGATTCCACCTTATCCATAAGATAGCACAGGAATGAATACAGTACAATCACACACACACACACACACACACCCTGACTCTCTCTCTGTACGATAGGCAGTATTTCAACAAGTGGCATGTCTTGCCAGATTGCCTATGACAACCATCTACTGAATTTACATAAAAATATGGGATTCAAGTTTTAACAGTGGAACTTTATGCTAGCAGAAACAGTGACACTCTTTGGTTAACAAGCAAACCCTTGAGGATGTGCACCTTTTTCTGCTTGTTCAATGATTTGCCTCACTGCCTTCTTTAAACTGTTTGCCCGCAGCATTAACTGTTCTCTCGGTTTGAAGATTTTCTGAGTGGAAGACTTTGCAATGCTCTCTGTTAACTGTTCCTTGCTTTCAGACAAGGATTCTTCACTTGAAAACTCCTCAATTTCTTCCTCTACAATGGGGGGAGTGATCCGTGGTAGGATGGGTGTAGCTTGGGCTTCGGTGTGAAGAGCCTGGAGCAATAGGTCTAGCTTCTCATTTAATTCTGAACACTAACAAAGTTACACATACAAACAAAAAGAAAAAAAATCACTTAAGTGAGTGTCAGTTCAAAAGTTAGCTACCAGATTGTAGTTTGGGAACCAAACAGTCTATGCTCGCACAGTGATTTGTTTGGTGTAGGATATTTTTGTATTCTTCACTAAATACTATTTTAATAATTTTCTATTTTGCTCAAGCCCGTGGTAAAGAAATAATATCACAGACTGAAAAACAAAGGCATCACTGTACGATCACATGATCAGACGAACTACTCTTTTTTTCTGCTTATATAATTTTTTTTCTCTCAAGACGATTCAGGATCATGGGCCTGTGACTTCAGCCTGGCCCACTATATGTACTATTGTTCCCCCTCATCCATCTATTTATTTTTATTTCACAATCTCATTGTTTCACTGCAGTATCTCTTGTAGAGAGAAGTCATTTCCTACAGCAGTACATTTCCATGAATGTCTGTGGTTGTAACTATGCATGTTACTCACTTTCCAATATTTGGCTTACAGACATACTTTTATTAACTGAAAAGTAAATAAATATTTTTCAGCTGACAAGCTTTTCAATAATATCAAGAGTCCATTATTTAGCCTAGTCAAAAGAAGGCTGAGGGGGCTACGCTTACAGTTTATAAACCGAGGGTGCCGTTTCGGGAAGCCGGGAGGGAGGGGGCAGTAGCTGTGCACATGGGGACACTGCTCCTCTTCTTCCCAACTCCCTAACTACCAGGGAGTGAGGGGAAAGTACACACGTTGCATATATTCCTCTCCCTCCCAGCTGCTGAGAGGAGGAGGCAGAGGAGTAATACACTCAGTCCATGGTCTTTCCTCTTGCTCCCTTACAGGGGAACAGGAAGACGAGTAAGCAGCATCCTGGTAGGCACAACTGCTGCCCCCTCCCCTCCCAACCCTCCTAAACTGGCACCCTTACTATAAATACGTCAGAAGGGAGAGGAGTATTTAAGCGAGGCAACAATGTAGATACAAGAACAAATGGTTATAAACGTAAACAAACGGCTATAAACTGGCCCTCAGCAAGTTTAGCCTTGAAATTAGATGATGGTTTCTAACCATCAGAGGAGAAGTTCTGGAACAGCCTTCCAAGGGGAATAATGGGAGCACAAAACCTAACTGGCTTCAAGACTGAGCTTGTTACATTTCTGGAGGAGGTGATACAATGAGACTCCCTACAGTGGCACATAGCCAATCCATGACTTCTAACAACAAACATCTTCAATGGCTGGTGATGGGACACTAGATGGGGAGAGCTGTGAGTTACTACACAGAATTCTTTACCAGATGTCTGGAGGGTGAGTACTGCCCACCTGCTCATGGTCAACCTGACTGCTATATTTGGGATTGGGAAGGAATATTCTCATGGGTCAGACTAGCAGACTACCTGAAGCATGGGCACAGAAAAAAAGGCATCTTTGGTATATTTAGCAGAATGCTTTATAGTGTAAAACTGGTTCCTTTAGTGGAAATAAAAACAGCTTAGAACCACGGATCTCATTGGGAATAGGGACAGATCCCCTGAACTACTTTTGAATGACAACACTTGGTCTCCTGAATTAACTGAGTTTTCATTATATTTTAAAAACCTAATAGTAGCTGGAAAAAACACATTACAAAAAGTTCTTACTTTAACGGCCATGGCATCAGCTTCTCCAGCATTTTCCATTGTTTTTTCATAGGTCTTCCCTATTTTGGCTACAAAGTCCTTTACAGTTTCGCATAATACCCTTTGGATAAAAAAAAGAGTAATATAGAAAGAAAATTACCTGGATGTATCAAATGTTAATTATTGCATGCATGTGTTTTAACATACAATTTTAACATACACTTACATACGTTTACCATATTTTGGGGTTTCTTACTAAAATTCCATCAAACTCGACAAGAACTCCCATGCTTCTTTTGCTTGAGGACATTAAAAAAATTCTATAGCAAGAGTTTTAAAATGTGGAAGTGGATGAATTAATAAAATTGCAGCTATTATTCACCAGTGTGCACTACTGTAGACCATTCTGGTTGCAAAGAGGACACCATCAAAACTTTTAAACAATAGATTTTATAATCATTTTTCTTGAAGTCTCCAGTGCCTTTTGGTACACATGGTTTCCTATTTATTTCTTCTGTTTTCCATTCTGTTTCCAACTGAGAGGTCATTTTATTTATTGTCTTGTTTGAACGACTTTCGTCATTAGCATCATCAACCATACCAACAGTTGATAGCAACTTGTGCTCCCTATATAGACTTGGGCCACAATCTGCAAATCCATGTGGGCAGACCCTTACATTCATGCAGCCTTCAGTGGGACAGTACCCACATCTCAGGAGTGCCCCCTTCTGGTCAAGTGTGTCTGCAGTCATTCAGTTCTGATGATCCCTGTCAGTGGTTCTCAGGCAGTTTGCCAGTGACTCAGCTCTCTAGCTGTATGTGAATCAGAACAGACGACTTCCAGATTATATAGTCCACAAGGAGCCTGATCTCAGTATCCCATAGCTGTTGAGTCTTTAACCTTCGCTGGGCTCAGTTTTTAAGCAGTCCTGGCCCTACTGCAGGGCCATACCCCCAAGTCTTCCTTTCCAAAGACACTACCTTCTTGTGGCCCAGGCCTGGCCTCAATCCTTACTCAGGGATCCTGCCAGACATGAGTTATTTTGGTGCCGCCGCCCCCCCACACCCCATCTCCAAATCCCAGCCCACACGGAAATGTCCATGGTACCAAAGCTCTTTTAGGCAACCAGAACCACAGTCCTCTCTTCTCCAGCTCCAGGCAGCAACTCACAGCTGCTCTGTTCTACAATTCCTTTTATATAGCCCTGCAACTAATATAAGCCATTTCAAGGACTTCTTTTCTGAGCCTTCCTGGGATAGATGTGGCAGGACCCCGAGGCCTTCAGCAGTGGGTTTCTGGGACTATTCCACCCCATTACTGGGACCATTTACAGAGTTCTAAAAGCAAGATCAATGCCTTTGAGCCATATGCTACCCTGAGATATACCTGGCCAAATGATAATGATGTCAGTGAGCTTTCACTACTGTATTTGAGAACAGAATTTGGTCGTTGTTGCCTATGCTGAAGATCTAAAACAAATATATGTACTGGAGCCTGAATGAATACCTGTTCTTGTTAATTGTGTGTAGTTTCAATTCACAATGACTAAATGGTGGATCTTAAAAAGAAAGAGTTAATAATTAAAATCCAGGGTATCTGACGCAGATACCGTTTTAAAGGTGTAGCGCATAGACTGTGCTGAAACAAACTGCATTGTAATAATATATTTTTAGGTGGAAAAGAACTATGACAATTGCATGCCATCTAGGCTCTATTATCAGACAACTGGCCACTGCCAAAATGAAAGGCCCCCTTTTCCTCAACAAGGTAAAATGGAACACTATGATTTCATATGGAATCAGTGTTCCCTATAAACTGTGCACTTGTGCAGCTACTCAGGAGAGATTCAAATGCTGTCCAGCTGATTAGCAGAGCACCAACAGCCAGGTTTTTGTTTCTACTGGTGGTGCATATTTGCACATCTTGAAGCACACAAAAGATTCATCCTGCATGTGGATGGAAAAACTCCACACACGGATGAAAAAGATTAAAAGGAACACTGGACAGGAGCCATCATTTCCGACGAGAATAGTCTTCATATCTATGGAGAGGTGATTGTATCTGGGATCAAAATTCTGTGGCTTGGGCTCATATTTAATGATCTGATATAGAACTCTGCCATACAGCTGCAGGCACTTTAGTTATGTGAGTGCTTCTAACAGACTGGATATGAACAAAACAAAACAAAACAAAATTAAGATCTCCTATATGGAGAAGTAACAATGCAGATTATGTTTTAACCCAATATACTATCATCTTAACTAAATTATTTTTTGCATTACATGAATGTTAATTTTTTTCATGATTGGTCTGTTTAAATTGCATTTACATGTACAAAATAAGTATACAATACAAAAATTATAACAAAACCAATTGTACATTAAAACATATAAATCAGGATAGCATTAGGTCAAATCAGCTGATCCAGTGTCAGAAGGAATTTGAGCTTACTGAAAAGGTTATGATGTTCATATATGAAGATGGAACACAGGGATTTATCCTATACATTATACATCAAAATCATTAACTCACTTGGCAGATGATATGACAACTGAGTGCTGATCAGAATTAAGGATTTTTGTGAGATGAGCAGCAACTGAATCCTCATAAGCAGATATCTGAAAATGCAGCAAAAATGAGTCTTCATATTCCACCTGTGTTAGTATTTAACACAAAGCGGTAATTATCTTCCCAGATAAGTGGGATTACTGCCAACATATCTACACTTAGTGCAGAAAGGTCGGATACCTCCCTTAAGTGCATGTTAGTATTTAAAATTACAGTGACTATGAGATATTGAACTAGAGCGCTCTCTTTTCTGGATAAAAAAATTATAGTTATTTCTGTGTTAAAAATCCAGTTGAAGGTTTTCTTAATGTTATCACCCTCCATAGCCAACAATACCACCATATTTTTTCAGATGATGGTCTGAACAGATTTCAGATTTACAATTGGCAGAGAATTTTTTTCCAGAAAAAAGCGAAAACAACAGGTTAGGAATAAATCCATTCTATGACAGGCTTCTGAAATCCTTATTAAGACTAAATAGTATTAATTTCAAGTTGTCCCACTGAAGTTAGCAGGATGAACTGTAGAGTATGGGCTACTGAACTGGAATAATAGAATCAAAGCCTAGCCTTTAGCAAATAAACCATTTGTGACAAGATTCTGCTTAGCCTTTAGATGCATGGGGAGAAGAACATAGAGGCCTCTCCTGCTTCTACCTTTCACAATCTGTATAAGGACTACACAGAACAGCATGACCTATACACAGCACTGGTTAAACTGGAAGCATCATGGACCAAGACCCTTGTCCATTGACCTCACCCTGCACTGGCCTGCAGGAGTAGCAAGCTACAACTTAACAGCATATGATTTTGAATGCACCAGGGAATCACTCTACATTCTGACATGCTCTTTCACATGGTGCAGTGCTTCACTCTGTTCCTGCAACAGGCATGAATCTAATCTCTTAGTTTAAAAACTAATTTCTGCTTCAAAATGAGTCTGTACTTGTGAGATTTAAACGGGGTACCTTCTGCTTCATTTGAAGACATCTAAAAATACATTAGCTACTAGATTTCTTATTTGTAATACAGAATGACTAGATATATAGCGTCTTCCTTTCCTTTATCCACCCACATTAGCTCCAGAACCCTAATATTAAAACATCTTTACTTTTAAAGAGAAAAAGAAATAAAATATTGCATGGAAGAGTAAGCACTGATGTCTGAGGCCACAGTGTGGACCAAATGGAATGGTTATGATGAAAATGAAGTGTCAGTATCTACCATTTTAAATTGGTAGAACAAATAAAGTACGATTGCTCTATTAGTCTCTATTATTTCAAATATTTTAAATTCAGTTAAATCCAAACTAACGCATGTAGACAATATTAATATGCATAGGAGGAGCGAGTTCAAGACGCCCAAAAGAAAACGATCCTTCATCATGCAGAATAATTACAGTTAGGAAAATGGCCTATGACATCAATTCTCTGAATATTAAGGTTATAAGCATTATACAAATAGCTTCTTTAGCTTTAATTGGAACGAAATTTAAAAATGCATAGGAAGATTTAACTGGAACATTCCATAGATTTTCTTTTCCGTAACTGTAAAAGACGAAGATATATTTGAAGGCACAGGCCGTTCTACAAAATGGTGGAAGAACACAGAAATACAGAATCTCTGTAGTGCATTCCTGACATAATCTCTCCACTGGGGACAATGGTGTGTGGCAAAGTACCACAAATGCAGGAAATAAGGGTGTATGAGAGAAGGCAACACCCTAGTCGGTGGCCAGGGCTCCACTCCTACTTCCTTGCCTGGGGTTCCCCAGCTGCCACCAGCCCTGCACCAGAGCTCTTCTGCTGTCTCCACTATCAGGACTCTGCTCCTGCTCCCAGTTGTGGTCTCAGCCATGGTCTCACCTTTCCCCGTGTCTGAGACCCACCCCCTCCTTCAGGAACCTTGACTTTACACCTGGCCTGAGCTCTGAGCATGGTGGAGGTGTGAGAGAAAAAGTTTGGGGACCACTGCTTTCAGCTGTAAAAAGTGTCTGAGTGCCCACTGCAAAGAACAAGAGAATTTCAGCTGTTGGGACCCAACCGTCTTTGAATTTCAGATATCTAATGAACTCCAAGGGTGCGTCTACACTAGAGACTTTGTAGACAAAACTGGGGTTTTGTAGACAAATCTCACAGAACATCTACACACAAAATGTGTTTTGTTGACAGAAACCGTTGACCAAAAAGCCATGTAGACACTCTGTGGGCCCTTTTGACAACAGAGTGGATCAAAAGATTGATCCACTTTTATGTGTAGACAGGATCTGCTGACAGAAGTTTTGTTGGAACATCTCTTCTGACAGTAACTTCTGTAGACAGAGGCTTCTAGTGTAGATGTAGCCCCTGAATAGTCTCCTGACTGTCCAAACAGATTTCCTAGTGTTTAAAATGCTTTAAATAATCAGGAAATGTAATTTCTGCTTCTCGAGTATTCTCAAGTTATTATTGATAGCCACATTGAAACCTTGCAGGAGGGCTACATTTTCCTATTTCCAGACATTACTACATTCTTACGCCACATGAATTTAATCACAACACTTCATCCTACCCCAAGACATATGCTACAATGGTAGCAAAGTAGGCAGCTAGTCTGAAAGCCAGTCCAGTAATTACTTGGAGACTTCTGATGGACAAAAAGAGTATAGAAGAACATGCGGTCTGGTAAGGCACTTTCATCAGGTCCAAGACGCCTTTATTCCTGGCAAGAAAGAAGACTCCTTCCCAAAACACTAACATTTCATTTTCCTCCAAATTCAAGATGTACCAGTAAATGTTTTGCTGTTATACAGAAATTATTTCACTGTAGGTGTGAATTCTTTCTGATTGCTCTGATGGAAAGCCACCTACTCACCTCTCTCCTTTTATGGAAAAAAATTATATGAAATATTTTAACCAAGAACTGGAAACGTTATAATATTTGTATATTTATGACATGAACTAGATCTCATTTAAAGTAAAATTGAACAGACTTCTTATTCCAGTATCACTTTTTCTCATAAATGTTTTCATTATCTTTTCAGTGTTGTCACTCAAACAGCCAAGTGCATGTAAAATAAAGCCTCACCTGACATTCCTCAGATTCCTCTTCTGGAGTAACTGGAAGAAGAGAAGGCTTTGATGGTAATTTTAGTTCATATGACATTATACTCCATCTGAAGGAAACAGAAGCAGCAGCTTTTAAAGTTTTCCGAATTATCAAATTCTTCTAAGAGCATCAACAAAACAAACACATCTGCTTGTCAGCAGAAAGAAAATTCAGTGACCAACTAATAAATAATCACACACATATGGGGTCTTTCCTGGGGCTTTCAGCCTCAAAAAGAATTTCATCCTAAAAAAGCTGAACAATAAAAACTCCTATTATTAAAAGTAAGTGGGAATTGTGAATTATCAGTATCTCTGGAAATCAGGCCACTGGGCTATGAGAATCTGTTGTCATCTTACAACAATGCTTCCCTGTTTATCTGTTGAACATGTATTACTCTATGATATCCATATTGCTTCCTGTATAAAAACTCCCATCAACCTTCTTTATACAGCTGCTAGTTATAGCAGGTAGCGTGGTACACTGGATATGACACTGGACTGCAAGTCAGGACACTTGGCTACTATTCCCAAATTCTGCCTCTGACCTACTGTGTAACCTTCAGAAAATCACCTCAAACCTCTCTGTGCCCCAGTATCTCCATCATAAAAAGGGAACAATGTTACATACCTTCGCTTCTAAAACACTCTGAGATAAGAACATTAAAAAGGCCAACAATCCACCTAACCAGTAGCTTGAGTCATTTTGTATCATTTGACAACTTTGGAAGTTCACTATTTACCCGCCTTTCCCCAGATCATTTATTAGTGTGTTGAGCAGCTCTGGTCCAAGGGCAAATTCTCGGGGGACTCTGTTATTTAATTCTTTCCACGTGCAAACTGACCATTTATTCCTTCCCTTTCTTTTCTTTTAACCACTTACTGATCCTTGAAAAGACCTCTCTTATCCCATGACTCCTAACTTAGCTTAAGAACCTTTGATAAAGGAACAACAAGATGTCTTGTGGCACCTTATAGACTAACAGATATTTTGGAAAAGGAGGGCCAGACTTGACTGGGACTCCCTCCTTTGCATGAGCCTATGAATTTAGATCCTCCTGTGGAATCCCCACTCATGCATCTGATGAAGTGGGTCTTTGCCCATGAACGCTTATGCTCCAAAATAGCTCTTAGTCTATAAGGTGCCACAGGACTTCTTCTTGTTGTTGTAGATACAGACTAAGTCTTCACAGCTGAGGATGTTAGAGAGATTCCCAAATCTGAGCTGTCCTTTATAGGTGACAAATCTGAGGAACTGTCCCAGACTGAAGTGTCATTAGAGGAGGTTTTGGAACTAATTGATACGCGAAACAGTCACAAGTCTCCGGCACCAGATGGCATTCACCCAAGGGTTCTGAAAGAACTCATATGTGAAACTGCAGAACTATTAACGGTGGTTTGTAACCTATCCTTTAAATCAGCTTCAGTACCCAAAGATTGGAAGACAGCTAATTTAACACCAATATTTAAAAAGGGCTCTAAAGAAGACCCTAGCAATTACAGACCGGTAAGTCTAACGTCAGTACCTGGCAAATTAGTAGAAACAATAGTAAAGAATAAAATTGTCAGACACATAGAAGAACAATGATTTGTTGAGCAAAAGTCAACATGGTTTCTGTAAAGGGAAATCGTGTCTTACTAATCTATTAGGCTGCGTCTACACGTGCACGCTACTTCGAAGTAGCGGCACCAACTTCGAAATAGCGCCCGTCACGTCTACACGTGTTGGGCGCTATTTCGAAGTTGAAATCGACGTTAGGCGGCGAGACGTCGAAGTCGCTAACCCCATGAGCGGATGGGAATAGCGCCCTACTTCGACG
This sequence comes from Carettochelys insculpta, assembly GCF_033958435.1. Classification (NCBI taxonomy): domain Eukaryota; kingdom Metazoa; phylum Chordata; order Testudines; family Carettochelyidae; genus Carettochelys; species Carettochelys insculpta. Next base: position 67,515,485 of record NC_134137.1, read on the forward strand.
TTCAACATCGAAGTAGGGACGTGTAGACGATCCGCGTCCCGCAACATCGAAATAGCGGGGTCCTCCATGGCGGCCATCAGCTGGGGGGTTGAGAGATACTCTCTCTCCAGCCCTTGCGGGGCTCTGTGGTCACCGTGGGCAGCAGCCCTTAGCCCAGGGCTTCTGGCTGCTGCTGCTGCAGCTGGGGGTCCGTGCTGCATATACAGGGTCTGCAACTAGTTGTTGGCTCTGTGTATCTTGCACTGTTTAATGAAAGTGTGTCTGGGAGGGGCCCTTTAAGGGAGCGACTTGCTGTTGAGTCCGCCCCGTGACCCTGTCTGCAGCTGTGCCTGGCTCCCTTATTTCGATGTGTGCTACTTTGCCATGTAGACGTTCCCTCGCTGTGCCTATTTCGATGTTGGGCTGAGCAACGTCGAAGTTGAACATCGACGTTGCCAGCCCTGGAGGACGTGTAGACGTTATTCATCGAAATAGCCTATTTTGATGTCGCAACATCGAAATAAGCTATTTCGAAGTTGGGTGCACGTGTAGACGTAGCCTTAGAGTTCTTTGAAGGGGTTAAGAAGCATGCAGACAGAGGGGATCCAGTAGACATAGTATACTTAGATTTCCAGAAAGCTTTTGACACGGTCCCTCACCAAAGGCTCTTATGTAAATTAGGCGGTCATGGAATAGGAGGAAAGATCCTTTCATGGATTGGGAACTGGTTAAAAGACAGGAAACAAAGGGTAGGAATAAATGGTAAATTTTCACAATGGAAGGGGGTAACTAGTGATGTTCCCCAACGGTCAGTCTTGGGACCAATCTTGTTCAACTTATTCATCAGTGATCTAGGGAAAGGGGTAAGCAGTGAGATGGCAAAGTTTGCAGATGACACCAAACTGTTCAGGATAGTCAAAACCAAAGCAGACTGTGAAGAACTTCAAAAAGATCTCAGCAAACTGAGTGATTGGGCAGCAAAATGGCAAATGAAGTTTCATGTGGGTAAGTGTAAGGTAATGCACATTGGGAAAAATAACCCCAATTGCACACAATATGATGGGGGCAAATTTAGCTACAACAGATCAGGAAAGGGATCTTGGAATTATAGTGGATAGTTCTCTGAAAACATCCACACAGTGTGCAGTGGCAGTCAGTAAAGCAAATAGGATGTTAGGAATAATTAAAAAAGGGATAGAAAATAAAACGAAGAATATCTCACTTCCCCTATATAAAACTCTGGTACGCCCACATCCTGAGTACTGCGTGCAGATGTGGTCTCCTCACCTCAAAAAAGATATATTGGCATTAGAAAAGGTTCAGAAAAGGGCAACTAAAATGATTAAGGGTTTGGAACAGGTCCCATATGAGTAGAGGCTACAGAGACTGGGACTTTTCAGTCTAGAAAAGAGGAGACTGAAGGACGATATGATAGAGGTTTATAAAATCATGAATGGTGTGGAGAAAGTGAATACAGAAAAGTTATTTACTTGTTCACATAATATAAGAATTAGAGGACACCAAATGAAATTAATGGGTAGCAGGTTCAAAACTAATCAAAGAAAGTTTTTCTTCACACAGCGCACAGTCAACCTGTGGAACTCCTTACCAGAGGATGCTGTGAAGGCCAGGACTCTAACAGAGTTAAAAAAAGAGCTTGATAAATGTTTGGAGGTTAGGTCCATAGATGGCTATTAGCAAGGGGTAAGGTACGGTGCCTAGCCTTTTGCTGAAGGTGGGAGATGGATGGCAGGAGACAAATTGCTTGATCATTGTCTTTGGTTCACCTCCTCTGGGGCACCTGGCATTGGCTACTGTTGGCAGACAGGATACTGGGCTAGATGGACCTTTGGTCTGACCCAGTATGGCCGTTCTTATGTTCTTATCTACCTCATAGAGCTGGAAGGGACCTTCAGAAGTCATTGAGCCCAGTCTGCTGCCCTCACAGCAGGACCCATCCCTATGCCTGACAGATTTTTTTTTTAATTTATTTACCCTGGATCCCTAAATGGTCCCCTTAAGGACTGAGCTCACAACCCTGGCTTTGGCAGGCCAATGCTCAAACTGCTGAGCTATCCCTCCCCCGTATATGCATACATACATATATCCCTCTGATATTTGATGAAAGACTTTGTCAAAGGCTCTCTGAAAATACGAATTTACACTCATCCCTCATTAAATGAATACTTTGTTTACGAGTACTCGCTAAAACGAGGGACACATATACCTACCTTTGCTCACTAGACGAGTGAACTCCCCCCAGCTAATACGAGCCTTACCCTCCGCCCTGAAGACCCAACCTGCTGCAGCTTGAACCCCCTGCTGACACCACAGACCCAACCAGCAGCAGCCTGACCCACAGACCCAACCTGTAGCACCCCAAAACCCCACCAGCCCCAGAGCCCCCACCTGCTGCAGCCTTAACCCCACTACCTGCCCCCCAGCCCCAACCCACTACACCCTAAAACCCCGCCAGCCCAGCAGAACCAACCTGCTGCGGCCTTAGCCCCCCACCCCCACCCCACAGACCCAATCTGCAGCAGCCTGCACCACCCCCCCAACCGCCCCACAGACCCAACCCACCGCAGCCTTAACATCCTGCCCTCCCTGTGGACCCAACCTGCCGCAGCCTTAACCCTGCCACCTGCCACATGGACCCTACCCACCTCCAGGTTTTAACCCTCCCTCCCGCTCATGGGCCCAAACTGCCCCATGCTTTAACCCTCTCCAACCCCTCCCACCCAAAGTTCACTTACCTTTCAAACGCAGCGCGACGTGCTGCTGCTCTTTTGCTGAATTACAAGCACTTAGAATGGATCAGAGACTTTCATATGCATTTTAATGGGAACTTAGTGTCCCTCTTATGAGTTTTCTCCTAGGAGCAGAAAGCTGGGAACCAATTGTACTTGTATAGTGATGGATGAGTGTATTATAGTCACTGGATCCCCCTTTCCCAGATGTTTGTGGGCTCTCCTTAGAGAATTCTGACAGACTGGTGAGGCATGGTTTCTTTTTATAAAGGCATAATGCCTCTTCCCCAGCATATCATGTTTATATTATGCCCAATCATTCTTAGGTTTTCAGTAATTTCCCCCAACCAATTTGCATGGTTTGAAGTTAGGCTTGCAGGGAGGTAATTGCAAGGATCCCCTCTGAAGCCTTTTTTTTTTTAAATCATCACTATATTTGCTACCCACCAGTCATTATGCACAGACGATGCTCTAAGTGACAAGTTACCTACAATAGTTAGTAGTTCTCAAATTTTAATTTCTTCAGAGCTCCTGGGTGACTACCATCCAAAGAGCCCTTCAGATTCACAGATATCCACTTCCCATTCATGAATGTGGATCTCTGCAGCTGATTTTTGAGGATGTGGATACCAATTTTATATTTGTGCAGGGCTGTAACCATCTAGTCTTGGTGATGTATTACTGTTTCGTGTATCAGTTTGTTCCAAAATCTCCTCTGCTGACACCTCAATCTAGAACATTTCTGGGACAAAGTATCTTCACCAATGTCAACTTCTTTCTGACATACCAGTGACAGTATGAAGCTGCTAAAATTAAGGTGCTCCAAAATATGCAAAAGAAAACATGTAATTACTGCAAAACATCCTTGGAAACAATCTATGGAATTAATGGGGAAAAGGGACATCAAAATGTTTTAATTAAACAGCAAAAAGTGATTTATTAATAGTTTTCCTAGTGTACTTCTGAATACCTACATTGACATTACTAAGGCTCATAACTTCTTATATTGTAAAATGATTAAGTGTTTAAATGAGAAGTTCCAATTAAAAAAGACTCATGATTTTGAGAGAGATGGGAAAAGGGTAGTGTGCAATTATTGTATAATATGCACTCACATGTACCACACACATACATACACACACCAATAAACTACAAAATATGATGTCTTCATTGGATTGTCAGAACATCAATTTGTTTTTTAAACTCAAAAATTTCCCTTTGCTACATGGATGGTACAGTTGGCATGCAGCTCTCATGCAAACAAGAAGGAAGAGGAACAGCTGCTTTTGAACCAATGAGGTCCTCTTAAAACTGAGAAAATGGTCTCAACGGGTGATGGTTGCTGCTAATATCCTAACTTTTAAGCTGTTTAACAACAAAAACAACAACAAATTAGCCTCTGCGAAAGTGTTTTAGGCCATTAGAAACCTTGGTGGTTATTTCTGAAATTTGTCACAAATACATACATACACATATGTTTATATTTACCTGTCCAGCATTTTAGTGCTAGCTCGTTCTAACTTTTCCAAAATTTGAGGAAGTTGTGTATCATCATCACATGACCCTCCCCAGCCGAGGACTCGGGCAAGATCGTTTCCAGTACCAAGAGGAAGCACTCCCAGCTGACACTGAAATATAGCAAGAAGCCAAAGCTCGCATTACAAATAAAAGGACTGGAAACACGAACTAACACAAACATTTACCCTTTCAAGAAGCAAATGTTAATTATGTAGCTGATTGCTAATTAAAACCTGGAGGCCTAATCCTATGGTCCTTATTCACTTCAAATTTCCCAGCAACTTAAGTAAGTACAGCAGTATTTGGCCCTCTATCTACATATCTATCTGTGGGGGAAAAAATACAAAACAACTAAGTACATACACTTGCCTGTTTGTGCAAGCTGAGTTTATCAATTTCTGACAAAACCCAACCAACGCTTCCATCTCCACCACACACAAGAATCCGGAAATTGTCAAACTTCTGAAATAACCGCAAACTGAAGGGAAAATGCAACTGATTAGAATGCATGCCTGTGAATGGATATTAAATGAAAACACATGTGCTTATAGTAGACAGGTGCCTGCTTTAGCTTTTATGATATCAGTGATGCAGATAATTCCCGCTACTATACCATATAGAACATACTTTTTTATTACCAAATATTCTACCTATTGCATTTTCTGGGAAATCACATGCAGAATTTTAATGAAAAAATTTTTCTTTGAGATACCACTGTACAGTTTTCATTTTTTTAATATGAGATTTGAAAGAATATCACGCTAAGTCCACAATCTAAGAATGACAATCAGATGTTTAAGGCACCATGAGAGTCAATGGGAGTTTTGCACCAGTAAAGGTTAAATAATGGTCCATAATGTGGAAGGCGTGGGCAGTCAGTCCCCTGTTGACCTGTGAATTTTCTAAACCAAAGTAAAATTAATCACCATGCATAATATGGTGAGCGTGGCTCTATAAGGCAATCAAAGCAATTACATCTTATACTGCATCTTTAAACAGTATGCTGTTTTTACTCATAGGGTACATCTACACAAGAAGCCTCTGTCAACATAAGTCACTGTTGGAAGGGATTTCCCAGCAAAACTTCTGTCAACGGATTGTGTCTACACATAAAATAGATCAAAAGAGCAATCTGCTCTGTTGACAGAGAGCAGCCAGACTGCCCAGCCCTCTCTCGATAGAACAGCTGAAAGGCAAATCTGCAAACAGCACTGCTCAGTGAACCAGAAGACCCATCTGTCAACAAAAGGGCCTTGGAGCATTTATATGGCTGTTCTGTTGACACAACAATGTTGAGAGAGGTGCTACACCTGAACAGAGAAAGGTATAACACTGCTGGTGGATGTGCCGGGTTTTGTTGACAAACTGTCAAGAAAGCACATTTTGCATGTAGGCGCTGTGAGGTTTTTTCCCACCAAAAGCTCAGTTTTGCCAGTAAAAGTCTCTCGTGTAGACGTAGACATAGACTTTAAGGGCAGAAAGGACCTGTCTCCAGTTCCTTCCATCCTCCAATTTCTTCCAAAATAAATAATACAATACTCTCTTAGGTGCTAAAGAAAAGGAGGTCAGAGGAGAAAGGGAACAAATGGAGAGGTAAGGCTAAGAAGAATGGAGGAGACATGAAGAAATAGAGATCTAACAAATACACTGAACAGAAAGCTAAGAAGAAAAAAAGGGGGAAAATACTAAAAAAATACTGATTCTTTAAATGATAAAAATAGGGCTGTGTATTTCTTATGCCTATTATTTTCCAGAACATGTATCATCTTCACAATATTTCTGAAAGAAGGACATAGTGGCTGTGGCTACGCTAGTGCCCTCCTTTCGGAAGGGGCATGATAATGAGGGATTTTGGCAGATGCTAATAAGGTGCTACCATGAATATGCAGCACCTCATTAGCATAATGGCAGCCGCATGCGATTCAAAAATGCCACTTTTAAAATGCATGCCACCTGTGTAACTAAGGGCCTTTCGAAAGGACCCTCTGATTTTTAAAGCCCCTTCTTCCCAAAACCAAATGGGAAAATGGTGCTTTTGAAATCAGGGGGTCCTTTAGAAAGGAGGGGGCTAGTGTGGCCACAGCCAGTGTGAATGCCAGCTTTTTTAATTGCTCATGACATTTCTCATGAAAATACTCTTGCAATACTTCTGTATAATATGCATGTGTAAATTCAAAACAAGACAAAATATAACTCATCTCACAGAGTGTTTGGAATCACAATGCTGATGCCAGACTGACATTTGCCACCCAGGAATAGAAATAATTCTCTAGAAGAACAAAGTGCAGAATATCATATTTCGCCTTTCAAATATGTGAAAACAAAATAGACCAGGTGCCACAGACCCGTCTGGGAACCACTGCTTAGTGAACTAGACTGCAGCCTTAGCGCTGAGTGAAGTTTCTAAACCAAGATGATTTTGAGATACAGTTGACAAAAAAACAGAATTTTAAAACTGCAAGATACATTTTTTAACCTTTCATAGCTCAAAAATGAGTAGCCCAGTTCAACTGAAACTTCCTTTTTTCCATCTGGCAAGAGATCACATGTGAAATATTTGGTGGAAATGAGTTTTTTTTAAGTCTGCAGCTAACTGAGGATTATAATGGAAATTAAGTTACAGATATAGATCTTCTCCTGGTGATCACTCAGTAATGAGTAGGACATCTTCATGCTTCCCTCTTATATATGATCAGCATGATTCTCAAGCTGCAGGTATTATCACTGAAGGGGAAGGTGATGGTAGCTGTTGGAGGGGCATGGAGCAGTGTTTGCCTCTATTTTGCAGATACAGATATTGGTAACAAATACAGATATGTTCATTTTTTATTTTTTTTGGGTGGGAGAGCTCCTTAAAATTTTATCATACATAGCTCCGTTTCTTTAAAAATGTAAAATCAATATATTCACTTGGTGTTTCCTGACATGAATAGGATATTTAATAACAAAGAAATAATTGAGTGTAATGGGTTTAGGTCACAAACATTTGTGTATAACTTTAATATTTTACGAAAACATCAAAGTCACTTAAAGTATGGCAATCGTGCAAATTCCCCTGCTGTATACCAATTTAGTCTTGGCTTTGTCTCAAACGGACATATAAATTCTGTGTAAAGCCCACAGACTAAGTCATTTGCACAGTAAGCTAAATGTCTCCACTGCTGAAAAGCTAATATAATTAACGAACCAAATGATTTACTGTAGCATTTTCAAAGCTCCATTTGTGTGTAAAATTCTCAGGGAAGTCTACACTGTCGCACTACATCAGTGCAGCTGTACCAATGCAGCATCGCCACTGTAGTACATACGGTAAAGATGTCCCATGCTCAGGCCTGCTGGGGAGGTGAGGGAAGGGGGCAAAGGGGGCAGTCGTCCTGGGGCCCTGCAATTCAAAAGGGCCATGGCTCCCAGCTACCGCCAAGAACACCCGGCTCTTTTAATTGCTTCTAGAGCATGGTGCATTGCGCTTTGGGAGGTTCCTAGAGCTGCTTGAGGGATGGGGACAGTGGGGAGCAGACCATCCGCATGTGTTCTGTGTGGCTCTTACTGCTTTATAATCCCACCTCCACCACCTTGCTCAGGGGCCCAGCAAGACTGTTCTCCCCACCGCCTATGCTGACAGGCGGCTGCTCTCCTGTTACCAAAATTATACTGCCTCGGTGAGAAAGAGAAGCTATTTTGGCAAGAGAGTGTTTCCTGCCACCCCAGCAGGGATGTGGACAGCACTTTGGGGTAGAGAGTAGGTGGAACAGCTTAAGGGGGGCTTTTCTTTTAAATATATCCAACCAAAGACCTTCCCTAAAGCTTTTTTAGAGTATTATTCTAAAGCCATTTTAGGGGATTAGAGAAATACTTACACTGATATATTTCTGCAAACAAACATTAATAAGGAGCTGCCGCTCATAGCTGAGCTTTATGTTAAAAATGCACAAAAAAGTTCTTTCACTGTATATAATGCCCCGATTCAGGAAAACACTTATGCATATGCTTAACTGCTTTCCTAATTCAGGGCCTTAGAACATATGCCTACACAGCTGGGGGCAGCTGCCCCCTCCCTCAGCTTCAGAACCTGAGCTCCAGACTCATTGTCAGCTTCAAAGTCCTGTCTTCTCAGCTATTTTTACAGCATGAGCTCCAGCTCCACAGGTCCATCCTGTCACTGCAGCTGGTAGTGTAGATGCATCTGTAGAACAGCAGCTTGAAGCTAGACAAAAATCCATGAAAAATATGCCTAAAATCTTAATTTCAAGTGAACCTTTTTTTTAAATAAAGCCGTGTACACCCTCAGAACTGATAATGAAGTTACAGGTAAATAGTGCTTTTTATTTTATTTTTATCCATTACAAATGTCAATAGGAAATCAAATAACAGTGATTTGTAAAAAAAAAAAAAAAAACCCAAGAAAACAAAAACAAAAACAAAAAAAAATTAAGGACAACAGAGTCACTTTGTACTCAATTCCCTTTGAAAGGATTATACATGTTCATTACCCTAAGTGAGGTCCTCCATTCATTAAATCAAACACCTGAGCTGGATTTAATGACTGTTTGAATCGACGAAGAAACTTTACTCCCTGATTGTCTCCGCTCTTTGAGTTAACAAAAACTAAAAGAGGACTGGCACAGGATGGTGGGCAGGTTGCTTTCCAGAATCCTGTGAACAAAGTTAGGAAAAGATGAACTAAGTAAGGCCTTTATGGATGAACATATTCAAGAGAAATCACAAGAAAGGAGAGGCATATGCATGTAAGAACGAAAGAGAAGCAATCATACTATGCATAATGCAAAAATTGAACTGAGTATTAGCTGCAAAGAGAACAGCAGTGCTATATTAAACCGTCTTCAAATTTACTACATTGCTTTTTCTCTCCCATATTTTTTCTGCATTTTTGTCAACATTTAGCAAAATAAAAGAAAATAGCTTTATTTTTCATAGCAAAATCTTTTCTAGTACTCATCACAATACCAAATTAATTTTCCAGCTATAAGTCATGATTTTTTTCTGACTTGTATTTTTAAAGCTTCTATCAAGTTGCACCACACTGCAGTAGTGTTGAACTGAGTCTTCCAGTCTATAAAAGTTCCCATTCACACCAAATTTAAAAAACCCCATATATGTCCACAAAAGGTTATATTGTTAAATGACTGCCAACAGAGACTTTTCACAAACACTTTAATTTCAGGTTAAATTCATACAGCTGAGTTATAAAGGAAGAACAGAACAATACAACCTTATGGTCTGATCCAAAAATCTTTGCAATACTTCCAATTGTCTTTGATGAGCTTTAGGATACACCTTTAGTGAATAATGCTAAATGGAAAATGTCATGAAAATCATATTTATTGAGGGCCTAATGGAAGTTAAAGATGGTCATCATCAGCACCACCTTGATCAGGCCCTATGTGACCGTGTTTCAACTCAATTTTCAGACAAGAATAAAGTAATTACCTTTTTTAATTGTCTGAAAACATATTGAAAAGCTAAAAACCTTATCAGTTTTAATTAAAAATGGACTTTGAAAATGTAAGGTATTTAATACAATTCCACTTTCTGTGAATGCATAATTTAAAACACTTTTCTACTAGTAAGCAGTCTAATTGCACTTATGACAGTAATCTTCTTAGCATGAATAATAAATAGCAGCAATTGTACTTCTTCAGCCAAAGACATTAGACAGTAAGTTCACACATTCAGTGTTCGCAGTGATTTATATTAATCCTAGGGGCTTGTCTTCACTAGCCCTCTTCTTCAAAGGGGGCATGGTAATCAGCCCGAGTAGGGAACAGCAATGAGGTGCTGCGATGAATATGCAGCACCTCATGGGGCCAATTTTCACCCTGCAAACTTCACAGTTGATGACTTTGAAGCGCTGGCAAGCCATGTAGCCATGGGCACTTCGAAGTACCCATGCAACTTCACAGTGCCCTTGGGAGTAAGGGCACTTTGAAGTTCCCGCAGCTACCTGGATTGCCGGTGCTTTGAAGTTATCAATTTTGAAGTTAGTGTGGCAAAAATTTGCCTAATTAGGTTCTGCATATGCATCGCAGCACCTCATTGGTATTCCCCACTCAGGCTGATTACCTTGACCCCTTCAAAGAAGGGGGCTAGTGTAGACAAGCCCCTATACCCCCAAAAAAAAAAGCCTAACGCAGAGGTAAGGGGTTGCCTATGACACCAACACAAAGTTAAAAAATGAAATAAAACAATATAGTTTGTCAACATTCCACTCAGCAATTCACCTTTCAAACTCTAAATACACCTTCTTTCCTGCATTGACATTTAAGCTCATTTCCATCCTGAACAAAAAACACCTTTCAATTTTCTCTATGTTTACTGGTGATTTTCTTATATTTCAATGTTACACAGTGTTTCTGCATAAAATACAATTTTGATAGAAAATGAAATTTGTTTTTTTACTCTTAAAAACATCATAAGCTGGTGCAACTGCAGAGTTCGGTTGTAATTTTTGCGTAACACAAAACAGTGATTAGGAGTTAAAGAAATCATTCTTTATATTTTTCAAAACTGGTCCATGTCACGATGCATATGTGAGAAGTTTGCAAGGACTCTGGTTGTTTAGCTGGTGTATAGTAGAGATACATGAGACCATACTGAAAGTTAATATGTATTTTCTAATAAATAATGACATGGAAAATTCAATCATCATTCACAAAGTTATTGTACTAAATTTGGAAACTAAATTTATCTGTGCAAAAATAAGAATTTTAGCCCTGCTCCTGGTAGATAGCTCAGTGAAACCATTACTGTGGAATATTTACTAATGGCCCATTATACTACATACCATCAGAATCTATGCTGTTGAGTGCTGTTGGAGGTATAATGGATACCTTACATTGTCCAAGAGGACATTTACGAGGAAACTGATCTTTACAGGCAGTGTGAACCTAAGGGAAAGAATATTAAATGAATAATTGTTTTCCAACATATAACCTTGTTTTATGGAAAAATCAGTAGCTAGATATTATTCGGAGATGGAGTGATATATAACAGACTGCAGTATATTCAAACATATATAAGCATTAAACTCTATGTTCTTTAGTTATCTGTTTCTAAATAAAATATTCATAATATGCTATTATATTGTACTTAAAAGTTCTGCAGACTTTCCGCTTCTAGGAAAGGCTCCACATTATAAGACAGAAGCTATAAAGAGAAAAAGGCATCAAGGGAAGAAATGCAATTGTATACTGATGAGAAGACGTAACAGAATGATGGACAATTTACAAGTATATCATACAAAGAATAGGACATAAGATAGGAACAAGGATAATTAAGTCTCAGCAATTATATATTTCAGCACAAACTAGAACAATTAGATTTATATTTATTAGAAGAAACTAGGAAGCCAACATGATAGACATATATAAAGTTATAAGGGACACAGAACAGGACACCAACTGTTGAAGGTGACCTCAATGAACAAGCAACTCTAATACAGCATAAGTACTTGTGGCCTAATCCAAAGCCCACTGCAGTAAAAGCAGAAAGTCTCAACATTGATTTCACGGAGGTGTGGCCACAGGGAGTTAGGAGAAATGCAAAGGATACGTGATGCAGCTAGAAAAAAGCTTTATGTGTGGATATATTAAGAACAGACAAGAGAGGGCAGACATTCTAGACTATGAATAAAAATAGCAAGCAGTCCTGCAGCACCTTAAAGACAAACTATTTTATTTATTAGGTAATGAGCTTTCGTAAGTAAGACCCATACAAAAGCTACATACCTAATAAATAAAATTGTTAGACTTAAAGGTGCAATAGAATTGCTTGTTTTTTGTTGTTTTGTTTTTTTGTGAAGCTACAGACTAACACGGCTACACTTCTGTGAATAGATTATAAATGTTAGAGTATGAGTTGCACAGATCTTTATGAACTGTCTGGTCTCCTTCTCTTCCAAACATAAGTGACAAAAATAAAAATAATGGGTGAATAACTATCCTGTCAGAATCTAAGAAATTTTCACAAGCCATGAGATACCTACCATAGCTTTACACCAAAGGCACTTCCAATCTTGGAGGCGTAAAACGCTGCCACAGGTCTTGTCGCAGACTGCACATTTGGCACTGACAGGCAAATTACCCTCTAGCCACTGGTGAGGCATAGCTATCTGTGAGGAAGTTGTTATAAAATTAAATACCACAGCTGAAAAACTTGCCATTAGAACTGAAAAAGATCAGCAATTCAATGTCCTCCTGAAACTTTCCTCTAATTTACTCTTTGCACAAATGTCAAGGGATGTAAAATTCCATATGAAATGTATATTTTTGGCCATTCTAGCACTACCTTAGTAGAGAAAAATTTTATGCCAGTGGTGGTAAAATTAGTCCATCTACTTTGACACAACTCAGAAAAAAACTGTTGTGACATTTTAATTTTTACTCTTACATATATCAATAGAACATGTCAACAAATTCCAAACAGATCTTCTCAGGAACGAGTGTCAGCTAAAAATAGACAAAGCAGCCAGAGAAAACAGCACATTAACAAGACTAACATAAATACAACTTTTTCCCTCAAGTCTGTGGTAGGAGGGAGTGGAGCTTCTCATAGCAATTCTCAAAGCTGAGAGGATCCCTCCAGGCTGCCCACAGAATTCAGTACCATAGAATTCCTCCTTCTGGAACCCACTGATGGTAAAATTGTCTCCTAAAGATCCTCTGAATCAGGTTTTAACAAACTATATATAGCACTATAGCCAACTACCATTAACTTTAATGGGTGACATAACATTTCTGCACTTACCAATTAAAAAATAAAATAAAATACTCTCCAAACAATTAACTGTTGTGAAGTACTGAATACCTGAATAATACTTACCCCATCTTCATCCTCAATGATATCCTTCCCAATGGAAGCTAACGTAGTCCACTTGCAATTATTTGTTGCCCTGACTGCGCATCTTTTATGTGCTTTAAATTTACACACTAAAAGAAAGACAAAACACAAATCAATTAAAATAATGAAAACTTAGAGTTAAAACTCTCATTCTACCTTTTAGTTATGGAACCGTGTCTAGGGATTACACACTGTCTGCTGACTGCAAGATTACTATTTTGCTCTCCAGAATCACTTTAAGATCTATAGATCAGATCATTAAATGGGATGGTAGCCTTAAATCTTGTTTGTCAGTTATTCAAATGTAAACTTCAATTATTTTAAATGACTTTTTAAAAGGCAATTCTTTTAGAAATAACTCCCATTGACATAACAAAAGAGACAACATAAATCTCTTGCTCACTGTCTTTTGAATGCGTCCCTCATTACAGTTATCCATGACTTTGTCACCTTGAAACTGAATTATGGGGCTATATTTGGAGACCATTTGAAAATTTTAGCAGATGCAGAATACAGTAGTGAGTTTGCTTAGTTATTCATGAAAGGAGCATGTTACACCTGTCCTGAGATTCACAAGAGCTCTTAATTAATCCCCAACTGCAATTCTATGTGCTTACTTTGACCTATAAAAAATTAAATTGTTTGGGTCTTGACTACCTGAGAATTTGTCTCTTTCTTGTGTGAGAGAGCAGCAGATGAAATCACCTGAGGCATTTCAGCAGCTAGAATTCTGGTTTAAATATGAAGGGAGCACTTGCCAGGCATTTCCAGAAAAGGAATTTTACACTGAAGCAAACCTTCCTCTTTGTCCAGTGCAGCCCTTTAGGGTTCAACACAAGGCCTAGAGGAGAGTGTGTAGCTATTTAATAGACTAGAGTAGGTGGGTTTTTTTGGTTTTTCGATTGATTATCACAGGTTAGCAGGGTAAGTACAAGCGTAATTTTTATAGATTCATTTGGAAAATCTACTGTTATTTTAATGTATTATGTATATGCCTTTTGCATTTGGTTAGATATTTTAAAAGTGCAAATAATTTTTATTTTGTTTGATATAATTAACACTCTATGCAATGAAATCATATTGTCCCAAACATACTGATGGATGACAGCTGAGGTTTTATGTTAGTGGAAGGGTATGAGTTCATTCCATTTATAGAACTTTATATAAATTATAGTTGAAATAATAATAAAAGTTTTATGAGAGGACAGACAGTAGCAGTAGTGTCTTTGCAACCAAATACAATTATCAAATGCTTAGGCGCAACATTTGTCCAACATTTAAAGTACTAAGTCCTGGCACTAAAGGCCCCTCTAGGCCATGTGTTTATTTATATCTTTAATACCAATGAACCATTGCCAGAATAATTTTAGTAAATGAACAGGGCACCTTTGCTCCTGCCTGGGGCTTGTGAGAACAGGAAGGATCAGTAAAGGGCAGAAGAACAGAAAGAGCATCCCAGTTTCTCTCTAGCAATCTCTGTGGCTATTTCAAAAACAGCATTCATGAGGTCCAGAGGCATCTAGGTCTAACCTGCCTCCGCCTGATGAATAGCAGCAGATTTTCAAAAGTGCTCAGTACCCACAACAGGTGCCAGATTTCCAAAAGTGCCCTGTGAGGCACAGAATTAACTGGAGTCTGAAAGTGAAGCTCCAACTGGAACAGTCTGGGACAGCCATTTCAAAGAACGGGAGAACCCCATGTGCTCAGCTCACTTGAAAAAATCCACCATTTAACAGGGTGCCTGAAGGGAGGCAAAGCACTTCAGAAAATATAGCCCTGGCAGAGAGTGCTGAAAGCTGTTGAAAATCCAGTTCATGTAAATGGGGTCATGAAAACAAGAGCATCCTCAGACAAAGTGATTCACACTTTTGTCACCTCCAGGCTGGTGTACAGCAAAATCACTGTGGAATAGATCGTAGAGTCATCCACAAACCATCAGTAAGAGGCAGCATGGACTTGTACTGCCTCAGAAGCAGACCAGAAATAAAACTGACACAGTCACAATCTGGAGTCTACTTCACCCAGGCCCCAGGGGAAGTAAGCTGTGCTACATCTAACACAGAATAGTTTACTTCCCTCCAATGGTGTGTTTTGTTTTCTGTTGTTTTTTTTGTTAAAAAAACATTAATAACAAAAAACAAAAAACCCAAAAGGAGATGGTCAAGCTCCTTGTCTCCTCACCCTCGCCAGGTTGCCGCAGCTGGGGCTGCCGGAGAAGTGGTGGGGGCTCCAGCCCTCAGCCCCATGGTAGCCTCCCAGGCCCCCGTGCTGCTGCAGGGCCAGCAGTAGCTCCAGCTCCCAGCCCCACACTGCTGTGGAGCGGGTGGGGGGTCTGGCTCCTGGCTCTGTGCTGCTGCTTGGCGGGCAGGGGGCTCCAGCTTCCGCACTGCTGCAGGGCCCAGGGGCTCGCACTGTTGCAGGGCGTGTACTGCAACAAAAAAAGCACTGATTGCCCCTGTGCAGGAGCTCAGGTGCAACGGCTGGCACATGGGTAGGGACAAGGAGCTGCAGATTTCTTCATCAACTCTCCTTAGCCTCCTATGCAGGAGCAGCAACACCACTGAGCCCACTCTCACAGCTATTTATAGACCTGCATTGTGGGAAGTACATGTAAAGTTTTGGTAAGAGTAAATGGATTCTTTGTGTCCCCTTATTCTTTTGTGAGCATAAAAAGAGATTCCCAGCTGAGCCTGGTATCTAGGCTTGAAGGTGGAATCAATGCAAAGGTCAGGCAGAACGCAGCAACAAACATCCTCAGGTGGATAAGCTGCTGTGAGGATATCATATTGCTGTCTGATCCTTCCATTGGCTGACAATCTGCATCTCTGGCCAGTTCAGTGCCTTGGCTCTGCCCTACAAAACCATCAGCAACTGACAGTCAAGCTATAACTTACAGCACAAACTCACCATTGCCTAGTAAGACAGCTGTACTCTGAAATAATGCAGAGTATGAAAGTCTTGACAAACTCCTAAGCATGGGAAGCAGAGACAGCTTTACTGCAGAGGGACCTTCCAAAGGGTATGAGACTAATCCATCCCATGATCACCTCCACGGCATGCTCCAAGGAAGCATTCTGCAGCATACTGGGAATTATTTGTAACAAATGTTTATATGTCTACATCCCAAGCAGAATCTCATGGAAGGGAAAGGAATGAAGATGCCATGAAATCCACTGGGAACTAGTTATACAGATCCAAACCACCTGGGAAGAATTTAGGTGCTCTAATGATGGAAATGAGAGGTAGGAGAGAATTATATGTCCTCACTTCATTACTGTATAGTACAAAAGCTAGCATCCAATCAGAAGGTATAGGTCTTGGTCCAATGTCTTGTCAACCTGGATGGCTCACTGCCTGATTGGCTAGGACTATGGGTGCTAATTAGAACCTGTAAATTCAGACCCAGAATCAACCAAAAAGTATCTCAAATCTACCTATCCCAAGTATTCCAGTAAAAGGGCAAGTGTCCAGTAATCACCAGCAGATAATACTCTGGAAAGTGGCAGTACAGATATGTATTCTGAATAGCCTGCCTCTTACCCATCTTCAAATAAGACTTCCTAAAGACAGTTACACATATAAATCCACCCACCACCTCATAACAAAGCCCGCTGCCTGGTAGGAAAAATGACCTCTGGAAAAGATAAAATGCATAATGATGAAGACGACCTGAAATCTGTCAGGAGCTTTTACAGATTTTTTTTTAACTATATAGTTTATAGTTTCCCTCTTTGCCATCATGTAAAAATATAAAGAAAAGTAGGAATTCCACAATAACTAACATACAGCTTTACAAATGTGACATTTAAAGTGCTCCTATCTCAAATGATACTGGGGCTGATAAATAAATCAGGTGTGGTACCAAAAACCATCCATAGCACCCAGTTATATTTCTGGATGTCAGCTGACAATGTGCTGATAAAAAAGGAAAGGAAAAATGAAGCTAGTCAGAAACCAGGCTATGCAAAAATACACAACTGATTAGTACAATGCTCTGATTAATTCTAATACAGTAAGGTCTCAGAGTAAGCAAGGGTTCCATTCTGTGTGCCCTTGTGTAAACCTGGATTTCGCATAAACGGGGGTCCGCCTTTTTCCCCGGCAGAGCACATGTTCTGCAGCCGGGGAAGCAGCAGAAAGATAAGTCTTGGGTTGGCCGGGAGGGGGGGCAGTTGGGGAGGGTTAAGTCTGGTGGTGGGTTAGGGCCATGGGAGGTGGGCGGGGGGGGACTAAACCTGGGGTGGGTTAGGGCTGCAGAGGGGTGAAGTTGAACCAGAGCTGTGTGCAGAGGTGGTGAGCAGGAGCCCTGCTCAGGTGGTGAGTCAGGCCGTGGGGGAGCAAGGGGTTGAGTTGGAACCAGAGCCGGGCATGGGTGGTGAGCTAGCAGTGGGGTTGAACCTGTGGGGGTGGAGGGTTGAACCGGAGCCACACAGGGTGGGTGCCTTGAACTGGGGCCACACACGGGCTGATTAACTGGGAGGAAGATTGAACCAGGGGCGGGGGTGTTCAACCAGAGCCATGTGGGGCAGGGGCGGGCGACTTGAACCAGAGCCGTATGTATGCAGCTTAAACTGGGGAAGGAAGATGGAACCAGAGCAGTGTGTGAGGGGTTTGAACCAGCAAAGGTAATTTTAACTGGGGCGGTGGATGAGGGGTGACCTGGAGCCGTGTATGAGGGGTGGTATGCCAGAGCCAGGCGTGGGTGTGTGGGGTGAGCCGGAGCTGCGCACGGGTGGTGAGCTGGCAGGGTGTTGATCCAGGACCAGGGAGGTAGAGCCAGAGTTGTGCCTGAGGGGTGATGAGCTACAGCCAGAGGTGGGGGTGGGGGATGAGCAGGAGCTATGAGCTGGTGGTGAGCAGAGCGGGGGAGGTGCTAAGATGGGGCTGTGCAGAGCTGGATGTGTTGAGCCAGGGCTGGGGGAGTGAGTTAAGAGCAACTGGAAATTGCGGTGCAGGGTTTACTATAGGAATCAGGGTCAGACGCGTAGGAGTGGGGTCGTGTACTCTGAGTTCGCGTACTCTGACACCTTATGGTATACAACATTTTACCTTGCAAAGCAAAAGCAATCAAGTAGACTATTTAATTAGCTTGTCACAATTTCACCAACATCTATTGTCAGATAAAGTAAATAAAATCTATAGCAATTATTAGGTACTAGCAGATTAATCTGGTGTTGCTTAGGCCTTTATTTATTTTTTTAAAATAAAAGAAAAATGTAGATTTATGTAAATAATTGTAATTTTGAAAAATATAGTGTTCTTTTTAGGAAGTTAATTTTTATTTTGGATTTCTTAAAACATTGGTCATTAAAATTTTCTGTCTAATTTTTTTAGTAAATTTTTAAATTGGGAATTCCAGCAAATGAATTTTTTTCTTTGTCCTATAAACTTTAAGTATCCACTATATTTTAACAAAAATGGCTATACTCAATTTGGCTTCTAATACAATTTTCTTCTAATTTTCAAACTTTAAGCATTGATTCAGCTGTGTCAAAACAGAGCACCATTCCAAATTCCTCTGTTTTATCTCTTTTCTGTAAGTGTTAATGAGAAGCAATCCTATTCTGGGTTCATCCTATTTTCTGGCTCATCTTGGTTCAGTCTCTTTCTATATTCACTCAGTTATGTCAGTTTAGAGGACTGTACTTGATTTGGTGATTCTTCCTCTTTTCTGTTTGGTTTTATGGGAAGTAATCCCATTCCAGGCAAATCCTGTTTTCCCGACATAACCGAACCCTTAAGTTGCTTTAAGATTTGATAAGAGGAAGCTGTTCACCAAATTTGGTTGTCCTAGCTTTCACAGTTTAGAAGGAATTCTTGATCAAACAGACAAACTCGCTAAAATATATAGTAGATTATAGAAATGAAGTTAGTGGAATAGACCATTGTTGTTGGCCCTCTTGTTTTGAAAACGTACATCTTTGTTATATCATGGTTTTGCATTAAAGCTATTTCATTTCCTTGACTGATTTATTAATTATACTGCATTGAAAAAAATCTGCATGTCCTGCCAAGCCTCTCTGTATTGTCTTACAAGGTTTCTTTTTGGTGCTTTTCAAAGAACAGCTGCTTATTTGGAATGTTTTTCCTGACTTCAAAAGCCAAAGCCAAACTTTTGAAACTGACAAGATCGCTGTTCTGGTACCCATAGTTTATGTTGTCAAGAAACAAACAGTTGTCCTGTAAGAGTCCACGGAACCTGTTATTTTGTTTCCAAGAATACAGGGCTTAAATATCTACACTGAAAATACTGTCAAACACTGACATGAAAACAACAAAATTCAAAGCACTCCAATTGCAGCCTGTGTGAGGTAAACCTGATTAGGAAAATAATTCAGAGATCGATTCCTTGTTAGTTTCCTCATTTATATGTGAATTTAGTCAGCCTATAACAAATTATTTATATACTACACACACAAAAACTATGCTAAAATCTTTAAGGTTGAATAGTCAGGACCTCAAATGTTATGAAATGCCACAATTAAGGTTGCTTCTCCAACCTTAATTTGACCCTGTTGTGCATCTATATTATGATACAGTCTAACTATAAAATCTCACATTGTATTTTTTTGAAAGAACCCTTGGTCTCATTCAATTCATGGGATGCATAGTACACAAAAAATAAGCAGTTTAGTCTTATTTTTATCCTCAGTGTTCAAAGTGTGGCTCTAGCCTTATTTACTCCATAATATCCAAACTCTGAATACACAATTATTAATTTCCTCACTGGCTCTTCTATGGTATTAAGTGCTATAGAATGTGGATGCATTTATGGAAACATTTATGGAATTAACCTTCACAACAACCCTGTGATGTGAAGAGGCATCATTACCCAGAAGATATGGTCTCGCATGATATTCTAATCAATAAACTAGCCAAATCCATCTTAGATGGGGCTACTATAAGGTGGGTGCAAAACTGGCTGGATAACAATACTCAGAGTGTAATTATTAATGGTTCTTAATCCCGCTGGAAAAGTATAACAAGTGGGATTCTGCAGGGGTCTGTTTTAGGACCAGTTCTGTTCAATATCTTCATCAACGATTTAGATATTGGAATAGAAAGTATGCTTATTAAGTTTGCAGATGATACCAAGCTGGAAGGGGTTGCAAATGCTTTGGAGGATAGGGTCAAAATTCAAAATGATCTGGATAAATTGGAGAAATGGTCTGAGATAAACAGGATGAAGTTTAATAAAGACAAATGCAAAGTGCTCCACTTAGGAAGGAACAATCAGTTTCACACATACAGAATGGGGAGAGTGTCTAGGAAGGAGTACGGCAGAAAGGGATCTAGGGGTTTTGGGCTACGTCTACACGTGAAGCCTACATCAAAATAGATTATTCGATGTAGCAACATCGAAATAGGCTATTTCGAAGAATAACGTCTACACATCCTCCAGGGCTGGCAACGTCGATGTTCAACTTCGACGTTGCGCAGCACCACATCGAAATAGACGCTGCGAGGGAACGTCTACACGCCAAAGTAGCACACATCGAAATAAGGGTGCCAGGCACAGCTGCAGACAGGGTCACAGGGCGGACTGAAGAGCAAGCCGCTCCCTTAAAGGGCCCCTCCCAGACACAGTTGTACTAAACAACACAAGATACACAGAGCCGACAACTGGTTGCAGACCCTGTGCCTGCAGCATGGATCCCCAGCTGCCGCAGCAGCAGCCAGAAACCCTGGGCTAAGGGCTGCTGCACACAGTGACCATAGAGCCCCGCAGGGGCTGGAGAGAGAGCATCTCTCAACCCCCCAGCTGATGGCTGCCATGGAGGACCCGGCAATTTCGACGTTGCGGGACGCAGATCGTCTACACGGTCCCTACTTCGACGTTGAACGTCGAAGTAGGGCGCTATTCCGATCCCCTCATGAGGTTAGGGACTTCGACGTCTCGCCGCCTAACGTCGAAGTTAACTTCGAAATAGCGCCCGACGCGTGTAGCCGCGACGGGCACTATTTCGAAGTTAGTGCCGCTACTTCGAAGTAGCGTGCACGTGTAGACACAGCTATAGTGAGCCACAAGCTAAATGTGAGTCAACAGTGTGATGCTGTTGCAAAAAAAGCAAACAAGATTCTGGGATGCATTAACAGGTGTGTTGTGAACAAGACACGAGAAGTCATTCTTCTGCTCTACTCTGTGGTGGTTAGGCCTCACTTGGAGTATTGTGTCTAGTTCTGGGCACCACATTTCATGAAAGATTTGGAGAAATTGCAAAGGGTCCAGAAAAGAGCAACAAGAATGATCAAAGGTCTAGAGAACATGACCCATGAAGAAAGGCTGAAAGAACTGGGCTTGTTTAGTTTGGAGAAAAGAAAATTGAGGGGGAATATAATAGAGGTTTTCAGGTATCTAAACGGGTGTCGTAAGGAGGAGGGAGAAAACTTGTTCTTTTTGGCCTCTGAGGATAGAACAAGAGGCAATGGACATAAACTGCAGCAAGGGTGGTTTAGGTTGGACATTAGGAAAAAGTTCCTAACTGTCAGGGTGGTCAAACACTGGAATAAATTGCCTAGGGAGGTTGTGGAATCTCCATCTCTGGAGATATTTAAGAACAGGTTAGATAAATGTCTATCAGGGATGCTCTAGACAGTACTTGGTCCTGCCATGAGGGCAGGGGGCTAGACTCGATGACCTCTCCAGGTCCCTTCCAGTCCTAGTATTCTATGATTCTACCCTAATTTTATAGATGAAAAACAGAGGCACAGAGAGTAAGTTAAAAACATCCACTGATTTTAGACACCCAAACTGAGATGCCTAGCACTTGATTTTTGAATGCACTCAGCACCACACAGCACCATATATATATATATAGATATATATATATATAATTTCTGTGGGCAAGGGAATTCAGTCATTCCGAGCATTCAGCCATCTTTTCTCTTCATACAACTCACTGCATTATTCACTTTCAACTTATTCAATAAATGAGGCAGAAGTCCTTCCACCCACAGCTTCCTGCACAACACAACCCTGATTTGTCCTCAGAGCAGGTCCATCCAGTGCACTGAATGAGGAGGGGTCCTATGGAACAAAATAATGCACAGGCACCACAAGGGGGACAAATTAAGGTGGCACAGATAACCTTAACCCTGGCATTTCCTAACTTTTGAGTGTCTGACTTTGCAATTTTAATTGTGTTCTTTTAATGTAATTTTTGTGTGTAAGAAATAAGGATGAAAGGGTTTCATTGTATTGAATTCCTTAATTTACCAGATATGTCTGACATTGAACTGTCAATGTCAGCTGTTATGAAAAATTTACAAACGCTCTACAATTATTCAGAACTAAACATTTGTTAAGTTTACTGTATTATTTCTATTCAAAATACACATAAGAGCAATATTCCTTAGAGACTAGCATAGACAGGCATATAGAAGCGCCAATAAATACTAAACTCATTAGTGGTGAGTGACTGAGGCTAACGAGAGTTCTTAGGGTTCTGTGGGTTATTAAGGTTCCTTGTCTAAAAACTCTCTCTCCACTTAACCAACCTTCAACAGTCCTAAGTAAGGCAGACTTTACAACTTTAAGGGAAAGAAAATTTTGGAAGGAATGGGGAATGACAATTTTCACTTAATTATGAATAATTTATAAATTAAATTATTCTGCATTGAATCCAAAAGCAAGACACATCATGCAATATCTCTTTATTACTGTCTGTGCCCAAATGCAATAGGAATCAGCACATTACTGACAATGGCTAGATGCAAATCCTGATTTGTTGGCATCGCATATTTAGTGGGATGATCTTGGTTACTGGAGATAGTATATGTAGAAGAGATAAAAAAGAAAGAAAAACTGGAGAAGCAGCAGGGTACCTTGGAAGTATTTGTGAGCTACAAAAAGTAAAACAAAAAGGAGAAACACTCCTGAAAATCTGCTTCAGACCAGCAGGACTGGAGAGTCCTGGCTTGACAAAATCCTGGCTGTGATGATTTTGTTGGGATTGGCCCTCATGTCAGCCAGGGTTTGGACTTGAAGACCTCCTGAGGTCTCTTCCAACCCTATGAGGAAAACTGGATCATTTCTCAAAGGTTTTTAAGCTGCAAGATACTGACAGAATTTTGTTTTCCTACAGGGTAACCATAAATCAAAGCATATAAACAATCTAAGTTACACAGAAAATAATTCTTGTGACACAAAGCAAAAACACCAATAAGAAGAAAGACAACCTGGGACAACTGATTTGGGAAAATCAGCAATTCGATGCAACTAAAGGAAGCCTGGAACAACTTACCATGCACTAATTCAGCATAAAAATAAATTGGTTCACTGAATCCAGAATTACATGGGTGTCAAACTGCAGGCACAACCATTTTAGCAAATTAATATACCGAATTAATAGGAGGTAACGGAAAGAAGTAGCATTGAAAATGTCTGGGTTACTCTTAAAAGACACATAGACACTACATTACCTCTGGTAAAAGACTGGGAAGTAGAAAAAATTGCCTTCATGGCATTACAAAGGGCAAGTCAAGTAATATGAGAATTTTAAAAATGAACTGAAAACATAAACAATGGAGACAACAAAGGAAGGATTTATTAGTCATGTAGGACTTGCAAAGAACGTGCAGGAAGGCAAACTACCAAAATTAGTTTGTTAGCCAAATAAATTAAAGGGGATTAATGGAGGCTTTCACAGGTATACAATACCAGGGAGTGAGGAGGGATGATTGTAATATTAAAGAGAGAGTCAATCCATAGATAAATTAGGAAGATTAATTTAATGACTCAAGGAGCTGATAGAGGAGATACCTGAGCCTTTATCTATCATATCTGGAAAATCATGGAAGACAGGAGAGATTCCAGAAGATTGGAAAAGGGCAAATACAGTGCCCAACTATAAAAAGGGGAATAAGAATAACCCAGGAAACTACAGGCCAGGCAGTTTAACTTCTGTGCCAGGAAAGATAATGGAGCAGGTTATTAAAGAAATCATCTGCAAGCACTTGGGAAGGTGGGAAGGTGACAGGGAACAGCCAGCATGGATCTGTAAAGAACAAATCATGTCAAACCAATCTGCTAGCCTTCTTTGACAGGATAACAAGCCTTGTGGATAGGGGAGAAGTGGTAGATGCGGTATACCTAGACTTTAGGAAAGCATTTGATACGGTCTTGCATGATATTCTTATAAAAAAACTAGGCAAATACAACTTAGATGAGGCTACTATAAGGTGGGTGCATAACTGGCTGGATAACCGTACCCAGAGAGTAGTTCTTAATGGTTCTCAATCCTGCTGGAAAAGTATAACAAGTGGGGTTCCGCAGGGGTCTGTTTTAGGACCAGTTCTGTTCAATATCTTCATCAACAATTTAGATATTGGCATAGAAAGTAAGCTTATTAAGTTTGCAGATGATACCAAGCTGGGAGGGGTTGCAACTGCTTTGGAGGATAGGGTCATAATTCAAAATGACCTGGATAAATTGGAGAAATGGTCTGAGGTAAACAGGATGAAGTTTAATAAGGAGAAATGCAAAGTGCTCCACTTGGGAATGAACAATCACTTCCACACGTACAGAATGGGGAGAGACTGTCTAGGAATGACTACAGCAGAAAGGGATCTAGGGGTTATAGTGGACCACAAGCTAAATATGAGTCAACAGCTGTTGCAAAAAAAGCAAACATGATTCTGGGATGCATTAACAGGTGTGTTGTGAACAAGACATGAGAAGTCATTATTCCGCTCTGCTCTAGGCTGGTTAGGTGTCAGCTGGAGTATTGTGTCCAGTTCTGGGCACCACAGTTCAAGAAAGATGTGGAGAAATTAGAGAGGGCCCAGAAAGGAGCAACAAGAATGATTAAAGGTCTAGAGAATATGACCTATGAAGAAAGGCTCAAAGAATTCGTCTTGTTTAGTTTGGAAAAGAGAAGATTGGGAGGGGGGACATGATATCAGTTTTCAGGTATCTAAAAGGGCGTCATAAGGAGGAAGGAGAAAACTTGTTCTTTTTGGCCTCTGAGGATAGAACAAGAGGCAATGGACTTAAACTGCAGCAAGGGAGGTTTACGTTGGACATTAGGAAAAAGTTCCTAACTGTCAGGGTGGTCAAACAGTGGAATAAATTGCCATTGCTGGAGATACTTGAGAACAGGTTAGACAGATGTCTATCAGGGATGGTTTAGGCAGTACTGGACTCGATGACCTCTCCAGGCCCCTTCCAGTCCTAGTATTCTACGATTCTATGACTAGTTGTGATGCTCCTTTATGAAATTTGCCTTCAATAAGATTATATATATGAATTATTAGAAAGGAATAGAAACAAATTAAGAACAGGTGAAAGAATGTTTGAATATATATACATAAACCAGTCCAGATTACATACATTTTAGAATCTAAAGGACATTAGGAAACAAATTACACTATCACCAAAAATTGTATCTAAAAATCATGGATAAATTGAGATATAACAGAAAACAAAAATAAATGTGATATTAGTTTTCCAAAAGGGAAAACCAAGTGTAAGGAATGTGGCAGCAGGACCCCAATCCTGCTGAAGGAATCTGAGGAATGTGTTCTTTAGAGATGCAAATAGGAAGTGTTGTGTGCGTGTGAATGTGTAAATGTAAGTATCAGAGGGGTAGCTGAGTTTAGTCTGTATCTTCAAACACAACAAGGAGTCCAGCGGCACCTTATAGACTAACAGATATTTTGGAGCATAAGCTTTCATGGACAAAGACCCGCTTGTCATTGGACTTCTCATTGTTATATGTACATTACTTGTTTCGTAGGAGGAAAAAGCAGTGGTGTTTCTCCTATTGTAAAAACCTGATTGTAAAGTCACAAATTAAGCTATCACTCAGTGTAGGAATTGTGGAATATCACCAATGCTTGAAATTATTGAGGGGATATAGGGTGGTCATAATCGCTGCGTAAGATGTGGATCCCACAGGGCTCCCCTCAGCAGAGACCTCTAAAGGGAGGGTGGAATGGATACTGGTTTAACCAGCTGTTTGGGAGCCTTCTGGTCATACAGTCATAAGTCTAGTTTGAGTGGTTTGCCCACTACTCCCCATGTTCAAAGAAACAACTAAAACTGTAGAGAGAACAACAAGAAGTCTTGTGGCACCTTACAAACTAACAGATATTTTGGAGCATAAGCTTTCGTGGGCAAAGACCCGCTTCGTCAGATGCATGAGTGGGTGGGGTGGTTTCAGAGGGGTATTTAAAGAGTGGGGTCCCAGTAAGAGGGAAGGCAAGAGCTGACAAGGTCTATTCAGCAAGTTGGAAATGGCCCAGTATCAACAGTACTTATCAAAAGAGGAAAAAACAAGTTAGATCAGACAGGGGGATGTGAGCCTCTGTCAGAGTCTAATGGGGAGATATTAGATTAAACAGATTAAACTATTTAATGGATTAAACAGAGACTGGGGTGGCTTGCAGCTTACCAAGGCAGTTTCTCTGATCTGGGTGGTAATATCTCCCCATTAGACTCTGACACTTTGTTAAGCTAATTCTCCCCCGTGACAATTTAGATAAACTTCGAAGTGCCGGCTCACATGTAGCTGTGGCTTACCCAGCGGTACTTCGAAGTACCCCGGGCACAAATTTTGAGGACTAAAGGGACTTCAAAGTTGCCCAGGCACTTCAAAGTACTGGAGGGTTAGCCACGGCTACGCATGAGCCGGCACTTCAAAGTTTAACACTTCGAGGTTGCTGCGGGGGAGAATTAGCTTCATGAAGTGCTGTATACGCAGCACAGCACTTCGTTAATAATCTCTCAACACCCAACTTACCATGCTGCCTTCGAAGTAGGGAGCTAGTGTAGACACAGCCTATAAGTCCCATCTCAGTCTGTAGTGGAGCAGCTTGTCGGGGAGAGTCTGCCTCAGTTTCAGTCCCCACTGGGCTGCATGGCCTGGGAGACACTAAAAGTCCCAGCTCCAGCCACACTGGGGAGCAGGAAGAGAGGAGTCCAATTCCCCTTCAGCCCCAGCTGCGGGGGCTGGAAGGAGAGAGAAGTCCTGGCTGGAGAATAACTGCAGTAACTGTGTTTGAAAGGGAATCCAAATTCTTCTTCTTCTTCTCCTTCTTCTTCTGTTAAACCTGCCATGTCTGAGACCCAGCTCGGGGGCTGCAGTGGTACTGGCTGGGAGAGATGCCTCTTCCCAAACAATTTCTAAAACTTAATGGAAATCACTTGGATCCCAGACAAGTGTTTTCCATTAGGTTTTAGAATTAGTTTAGGGACATGTATTGAAAACCATTAAGGCCAGATCTTTTTTTATCTAGTGATGTTCTGGCTTTTCAGACTACTTTAATGACTCATAAGTAGCAAGCATTAGGTTTGGTGTTGAGCTTTGTAGAGTGAACACCTATTTGCAAGCTTTCCGAAGCAGAGATGCAGACTCCCAAGTCATATATTAAGGTACTCACTTTCTTCAAGGAGTACGTAAAAATTCAATGAGCCTACTCTGATTTTTTTTAAGTTGGTGAAACCAGGAAAACTTTTGACTATTCTAGAGAGCTCAGTTGCATATGCAGTGTCTGACTACATCTACACTAGCCAAAAATTTCGAAATGGCCATGCAAATGGCCATTTCAAAGTTTACTAATGAAGTGCTGAAATACATATTCAGTGCCTCATTAGCATGCTGGCAGCTGCGGCACTTCGAAATTGACATGGCTTGCCACCACGCGGCTCGTCCAGATGGGGCTCCTTTTCGAAAGGATCCCAGCTACTTCGAAGTCCCCTTATTCCCATCTGCTCATAGGAATAAGGGGACTTTGAAGTAGTTGGGGTTGGAATAAGGGGACTTTGAACTAGCCGGAGTCCTTTCAAAAAGGAGCCCCGTCTGGACGAGCCGCGCAGCGGCGAGCTGCGTCAATTTCGAAGTGCCGTGGCCGCCCACATGCTAATGAGGCACTGAACATGTATTTCAGTGCTTCATTAGTAAACTTTGAAATGGCCATTTGCATGGCCATTTCGAAGATTTTGGCTAGTGTAGACACAGCCTCTGAGTCCTAAAGGCTTATTTAAAATACACATAACCAACCACTTGGTTTACTTCCCTTTGTATTCAGTGTTGCCATTTATTTCTCTGCAGTTTTGTTTGCTCTTTGTGTTGCTTCATTTATGATTACTATTTTATGTGTAAGGCACTGAGCTGATAGCCTTTAGAAATTGTATGAGCCTGAGGCTATGGTTACACTACAACGATCTGTTGACAGAAGTCACTGTCGACAGATACTTCCGGACAGAATCTCTGCCTACAGAACATGTCCACACGTAATACAGGCTCTTCCTGTCAAGGCCCTCTGTCGACAGAGAGCAGCCAGCCTGCCCAGCCATCTGTCGACAGAACAGCCAACCAGAAACTCTGCAAACAGAGCAGCCTGGTGAACTGGAAGACCTCTCTGTCGACAGAGGGTGCCCCAGATGGTGCATCTACACTTGCTTTCTTGTTTCAAAAAGGCATGCAAATGAAGGAAATCGAAAATGCAAATGAGGTGCACATTTTCATATTTGGCACCTAATTTGCATATTCCTATTCCAAAACAGCGTCTTTTAAAAGAAGAAAACCAGTGTAGATGCTGCTCTTTCGAAAGTAAACCCCATCTTTGAAAGAATCCTTTTTCCCATTAAATAAAGGGAAGAAGGATTCTTTCAAAGATGGGGCTTACTTTCAAAACAGCAGCATCTACACTGGTTTTCTTCTTTCAAAAGAAGCTCTTTTGAAATAAGAATATGCAAATGAGGTGCCAAATATGCACATCATTTTGCATTTTCAATTTCCCTCATTTGCATATCTTTTTCAAAAGAGGAATGCAAGTGTAGATGCACCCAGAGTGTCTACACTATTGTTTTGTTGACAGAATCTGTCAGAGACTTTATGCCTCATAAGGGTCAAGACAGAACTATGCTGGGAAAACTGCTGCCTTCTGTCAACAGAATCTTGAAAGAATGTATTTGTAGTGTGGACGCTCTCTAGTTTTGTCAACAGAAGGCCCCTTCTGTTGACAGAACTCTTTAATGTGGACCATGGTTTCCCAAACTGGGGGGCCTGCCAAATTCCGGGGCAGGGGGGTGAGGCGACCCAGCCCCTCACATCCTCCCCCCCACCTGAAGAAAGAGCTGGCCTTTGCTTCCCGCTCTCAGCCCCTGCCATTTTACATGGGAGACCTGGTGCAGCCACTATAAAAAGCAGGCAGCTGGCGAAGAACCACATGGAGCTAGCTGCCTTCTGCAAAGAGGAGTGAGTGTGGGTTGGCGTGGGGGGGTCAAGGATGAGGATGGGGTTAGATGAGAGGCTTGGGATTCCTGGCTCAGATGCACGGGATTGGGTAAAAATGCGGATAGTCCTGGCTTTGTGGGATGGGAGGGACTCAGGAGGGCAGCTCACAGGGCTTGGGCAGCCAGCTGGCTTGTAGACTTGTGGTGCTTGGGCAGCTGGCCCCAGCATCACAGGGTCCAGGAAGCTCTGGCTGGCAGCTGGCCTCAGCAGGGCAGGGCTTGGGTGGCTCAGGCTGGCATGGGGCTCAGGTTTGTTGGGCTGGCAGGCAGGTGGCTGGCCCCAGCAACGTGGGGCTCGGGCAACTTGGGATGGCAGGTGGGAACCTGGCCCTGGCAGTATGGCCCACGGCTGGGGTGGGTGGCTGGTGGGCAGGCAGCTGGTCCCAAGAGGGTGGGACTCAGGCAGCCAGAGGGCGGGTGAGAAGGCAGCTGACCCCAGCAGCGCAGGGCTCAGGTGGGCGGCTTTGGCAGCGTAGGTCTCAGGTGGGTAGGCGACTGTCATGGTCAGCTCTGGTGGCCTGTGAAGGGCCAAGAAAAACTATTTGTGCTTGTTTTTAATTTTAAATAACATTTTATATCAAATTTTTTTGTTTATTTCAAATTATGAATTGAATTTTTTATTAAAAGGGGGGCTGGATGACAGTAAAGAAGAAGTGGGAGGGGCGTGAGGGTTTCTCAAAAATCAAAAGGGCGGCGTGATGCTGACAAGTTTGGGAACCACTGGTGTTGACCCAGCTGGTTGGAAGAGATTTCCTGACAAAACTTCTGTTGACAGAGGGTGCCACACACAAAAGCCAGTCAGAAGAGAGCACAGCTCTGTTGACAGAGCAGTTGGACTGCTTGGCTGCTCTCTCAACAAAACAGACACCCGGGAGCACAGCAGGCAGGGATGCCCATTGTTCTGGATGCCTTGTCTGTTGAGAGAAGGCCCCCCATTGTGAACGCATGGCTTTTTTGTCAACAGAATCTGGCTGAGAGGCAGAACACTGCTGGCGAAAGTGCTGAGTTTTGTCAATAAACTGTCAACAAAACACGTTTTGTTTGTGGAGGTTCCAGCAGTTTTGTTGACACAACCAGGGTTTTGCCAGCAAAACTCGCTAGTGTAACCAGACCCTGAGTGAAAGCCTTTTGCTCTCCTTTCAGTATCTGGGGGAAAAAACAAAAAACAATATTTGTGATTAGAGCACATCTACATCTAGCTGACTCATAGATTTGCTCAATGTCTTAAAGCTGAGCTACGTGTGCAGGGATGCAACAGGGATGGATTGGTGAATTGCAAAAGTACACTCATCCCTCGCTATACGAGCACAATTGGTTCCCAACTTTCTGCTCGTAGGTGAAAACTCATAAAACGGGAACAAAATTACCATTAAAATACATGTAAATATCTCTGCTTGCTTGCTAGTGCTCCTAACTAGGGGAACGAGTGGCAGCAGGTTGCACCGCTTTTCAAAGGTAAGTGAACCTTGGGTTGGGGAGGGTTAAAGGCTGGGAGCAGTTTGGGGCTGTGAGGGGGAGGGAGGGTTAAAATCTGGTGGTTGGTTGGATCCGTGGGGGGGAATGCGGAGGGGGGTTCAGGCTGCTGCGGTTTGGGGCCATGGGGCCAGCAGAGAGAGGGTACAGGTGGCAGGGGGTCTGGCTGCGGGGCTGGCAAGGGGGTTTGGCTGTTGCAGTTTGGGGCCACAAGGCCAGCAAGGGGTCAGACTGCGGAACCGTGGGGGTTCAGGCTTGTGGGGCTAGCGGGGGAATCTGGCTGCAGTGGTTTGGGGCCGCGGGGCCAGTGGGGGGGGTCTGGCTTCAGCAGACTGGGGCTGCAGGGCTGGCAGGGAGGGTCAAACTATGCGGGGGTGGAGCTGTAGGGAGGGGGTTGTGTCATATTAGCCGGGGGAGTTCATTCATCGAGTGAACTAAGGGAGGTATATGTGTCTCTTGTTTAAGCAACTACTCATAAGTAAAGTTCTTGTTTAATGAGGGGTGAGTGTACATAGCATAGTAGTTTTTTGGCAGATGTTTCATTTTTTGAGAGCAGCTTTAGTGGAGATTCTGAAGATTTAGTGGTCCATAGAACAAGAATTGGGTCTTACCCACAGAAGTTCATTTAGCAGATGGCTAAATTGAGATTCTGATGCATATATTTCGCTTTTACTTATTGGCCATGTCTTGGATTTATTTTACAGCTGTTTTCAGTATGCCCCATTTTGCATCTGATGAAGCAGGTCTTTGCCCACAAAAGCTTATACTCCAAAATATCTGTTAGTATATAAAGTGCCACAGGACTTCTTGTTGTTTTTACAGATGCAGACTAACACAGCTACCCCTCTGAAACTTGTCACCATTTTCATGTGTTTACTAGTTTGAAGTGTTAGAAAGGATGATAAAATACATGTACTCTACAGGTAGTGTTAATTTTCTTTTTGTTTAATTTCATATTAATTAAACATTGTAAGCATTCCTCCTTGTCAATTATCCCTTGTTTAAATATTTTTTCATCTTGCATACCTAGGAACTCTTTAAAATATATATTTATAGCTAGGATTTTTGCTTGTGCTGATGGTGCATGTCTGTACATGACTTCAGTACTGGTGTTGCACACAAGAAAATTCAGCCTGCCTAAGTGATAATTCAACCCCTCCAAGGATGGAAAATCTTAGAGGGAACACTGTGTGGCCCCTACAAATCATACTTCAAAAAGTTAATGAATGCCTGAAAACTGTCTGAATGACTAGGGAAATTTAAAAATGATAAACAGCAATGGCAATGGAGGTCAGCTACACCATCTCTAACTCCTGTGACAACTGTTACCCCCAGTGAGACTACCTAGATTCCTGAGGCTCTATGTGCTGGTAGCTTTCCAAGATTCCATGCTGACCCTGCCAGGAAGGAGAAGTGAAGTGGAGGCATTGCCAAATAAATTCACGTGGGAAAAAAAGGCAAGTTAAACATTCAGCAGGGTACAGCAGGATTCAGAAGAACACAGGCCAGTCCATCACAAGCCAAAAGGGGACTGATACTAAAGCAGAGAACAAGGTGGGTGGGGGTGCTATCTTGGAGATATCACTGAGATCCAAAAGAACAACGAGGAGACCTGTGGCACCTTAAAACCTAACAGATTTATTAAGGCATAAACTTTTGTGGACAAAACCCCAAGATGCATGGAGTGGAGACACAGAGGCTGCTATAGATATATTACAGGTTGAATTTAAAAACAAAAAAACAGTTTTGTAGTACTTTAAAGACTAACAAAATTATTTATTAGGTGACGAGCTTTTGTGGGACTGACCCACTTTTTCAGATCTGGAAATTCTGAAGAAGTGGGTCTGTGCCATGAAAACTCATCATCTAATAAATCACTTTGTTAAAGTGCTACAAGAATGCTTTTTTTGTTTTGTGAAGGCACAGAATAACATGGCTCCCTCTCTGTGACTAACGGTTGAACCTCTCTCATCTGGCACCTTCAGGACCTGACCAGTGCCAGATGAGAAAATGAGATGGAGGTCAATATTTTCTAGCATATTACCAATACTTCCACTGCTTACTGGGCTCTTAGAAGGCATTTATGGGCAAATCACAGCTAAATAACAGCATAAAACACTGAGAGGCAGGACTAGTGGCTGTAAACAAAGTTTATGGGACCACAGAAAACTTCGCCACACCCATGATAAGCGGTCGTCCGGCAAACTGAAATCATGCCAGATTATAGAGTTTGATAGAGGAGAGAGTTCCAATTTAGAGAGGTTCAACCTGTAGTACGCTGAAGGAAGAGTGTTACCCTACCATGTGGAGGACCAGTGATAACAAGACCAATTTAATCAAGGCTGGTGTGGCCCACTTCCAACAGCTGATGAGGAGATATCAATACCAAGACAGGGAAAATTGCTTTTGTATTGAGCCAACCATTCTCAGTCCCTATTTAAACCCAGATTAATGGTGTCAAGTTTGCCGTGCTCTGCAGTTTCTCTTTGAAATCAGTTTCTGAATCTTTTTTGTTGAAGGATGACCACTTTTAAATCAGATACTGAGTGTCCAGGGAGACTGAAGTGTTCTCCTACTGATTTTGTATGTTACCATTCTTGATGTTTGATTTGTGTCCATTTATTCTTTTGTGTAGAAACTGTCAGGCCTGGCCAATGTATATGAACACATACAGGCGGGTATTTCTGGCACATGATGGCATATACCACATTAGAAGATATGCAAGTGAATGGGCCCCGATGGTGTGGCTGATGTTAAGTCCTATGACGGTGTTGCTTTAGCTGAGGGCTATAGGTTATGCCCAGTGGTGTTCTCTTATATTCCTTGTTGGGCCTGTCTTGTAGTAGGTGAACAGACTACCATGGCTACCTCTCTGATATTTGTGGGATCCTGTCATTTAAACTCAGACCTTAATGACTCAGATCCTGTCATTTAAACTCAGACCCCGTTGATTTCCGAGGGAAACTGAATAAATTCTCAACATGGATTATCAGAAAAAGCTCAAGATGACCCCGAACACCACTTCAAACTCACTAATGTACCCACTGATGGCGAAGGTAGACAAAAAGAAGATGACATTGCTTGTGTTGGACATAGGACTCAGTAGCTTCTCTCCCTTTCTCTCTCCTCCCCTCTACCCCCACCCCCAAAGTCAGTCCTGCCCTCAGGCCTGTCCCGAGAGGGGTGCAGACCAGGGTAACCCTCACCCAGTGGCCCAGGTGCAGGGCCTGGGACAGCCCCCTGGTCCAAACTGTCACCTCCCCTTCCCCCACTCTACCCCCTCCAGTCTGGCCAGGGATTACCTGGGGCAGGGAACGGGCGGTAGATGACAGCGGCAGCTGCAGGGGATTCCCTCTCCTACCCCCCCCCCCGCATCATCTGCACACACTCTGCACTCCACTGTGCCCTTCCAGCCTGCTGAGCCCTGCTTCTCACATGTGACCGGAGACCTTCCAAACGTGCGGAGCCTGGGTCGGTTGCCCCACCTCATTCTGTGGATGGGACGGCTCTGCCTGCCCTTTTCCTGGCCCTGACTGCTCCAAAAACGGCTTATCTTCTCTCCTGATCTCCCAGGGAAGGGTGTCTTGCTCCTTACTGGATAACAAGGCAACTCTAAGTTTGCCCATGGCTCATCTTCTCTACCATGGACAGTGCATCTCTCCCTGAAATACCAGCACACAGAGCCTCAAAAATGTAGGTGGCATCCTTGGGGTTTACATATATATTCATATCAATGTCTTGGGAAAGTTTCATCTCATTGAATGATGTCAGATGGGGAGCACGGAAGGACAGGGACAGAGGCTGGCTTTAGAACAGTTTACTGCCTATAAAGCACTGGGTAAAGAGAATCAGACTTCCATGGGTAGTGAGGTAATATACAACTTAGAATCACAGAATAACTGAAGCATAGAATCCTAGGGCTGGTAGGGACCTTAGGAGGTCACTGAGTCTAGCCCCCTAACTAAATCATCCCAGCCAGGACTTTGTCAAGCCAGGACTTAAAAACCTCTAGGGATGGAGATTGTACCACCTTTCAAGGTAAAGCATTCCACTGCTTCACCGCCCTCCTACTGAAATAATTTTTCCTAATATCCAATCTACACCTCTCCTCTGTAACTTAAGACCATTGCTCCTTGTTCTGCCATCCATCACTACAGAGATCAGCCTCTCTCTCCATCTTCTTTAGAACCCCCTTCAGGAAATTGAAGGCTGCTATTAAATCACCCCACACTCTTCTCTTCTGAAAACTAAATAACCCTCAGCCCCTCCTCTTGGGTCATGTGCTCCAGCCCCTTAATCATTTTGTTGCCCTCTGCTGACCCCGCTCCAATGTACCCACATCCCTTCTATACTGGGAAGCCCAGAACTGGATGCAATAATCTAGATGTGGCCTGATCAGTGCTGAACAGAGGGGAATAACAACTATTTTAGATCTGATGGAAATGTTTCTCCTAATGCACCCCCAACATGTTGTTAGCCTTCTTGGCTACAAGGGCACATTCTGGACTCAGATCCAGCCTCTCATCCACTCTAATTCCCAGGTCCTTTTTTGCTGCACTGCTACTTAGCCAGTGGGTCCCTAGCCTGTAACAATGCTTGGGATTCTTCTGTCCCCAGTGCAGGACTCCGCACTTGTCCTTGTTGAACCTCATCAGATTACTTTTGGCCCAATCCTCCAATTTATCTAGGTCTCTCTGGACCCTAACCCTTTCAGTGTCATCTGCATATTTGCTGAGGGTACAATCCATCTGCTCATGCAGGTCATTAAGTACTTCAAAATGGATCTCATGAGGATCCCCTCCATGATTTTTCTGGGGACTGAGGTAAGGGTGACCAGTTTATAGCTCTCTGGATTGTCCTTCTTTTCTTTTGTAAAGATGGGCACTACATTTGCCATTTTCCAATCACCCGGGACCTCTCCTGATCTCCTAGAGTTTTCAAAGATAATAGCCAAAGGCTCTGCAATGGCATCTACCTATTCCCTCAGTACCCTTGGATGCATTAAATCTGGACCCATGGATTTGTGTGCATCTAGCTTTTCTATATAGCTCCTAACCTGTTCTTTAATAGATTGTGAAATAACTTATCATATTTACATTATTACACAGCAGCAAGAGTCTACTGAACAGTTAACTATTTTATAATTGATCGTCTTACCATTATTTAAAGAGTATTTACAACATATTTTTATCCCTACTGAGAAAGGAAAACCAAAACTTGTGTGTAAACATCATATATATCCCATAAGGACATATATGACATTTAATTTATTGATGCTTTCCAGGAAACAAGACAGACATATCACTGCTTTTTATAAAAGTTATACTGGAAAAAAGCAACAAATGGTAAAATAAAACAGAATATTTTCAAAGTTATTACAGAAATTTTTCTGTACTAGATCATTTCTAGTTTAATACGGACCCTCTAGGACAATTCGATTTTTATTTATGTTGGATATTTAACTATCAAATCACAACAAAGCTATAAATGTTTTATTTATCCACTGTACAATCAGTGAAAAAGTACATTCTATCCTCTCCACCTCTACTTCAATATCAGTCAGCAAAAAGAGAGCAACAAATCAGGCAAAAACAGTAAAGAAAAAAGGTCATGGACACAACTAATGAGTTAATTGTTCCAGATTTTTGTCAATGAAAGACTAACAATATTTCTATTTTTTACTCCTCTCTTTTAAAGGAATGCTATATCAATTCTGAGACCAAAGGACAGAAAAAATTGCACTTTTGTTCCACATTGTTTTTCACGTACAAATCAAAGTAATCTCATCTTCTCTCAAAAACCTTACACTAAAACAAGCACACACACAAAGATATTTGTAGCACAAGGAACACTTAATATTGAGATGAGCTAGAAAACACTGTCCAGAGTCTGAATAATGTGTGTCATATGTACAGTATGCAATAATAATAAGTAACATTTTTCTAACAAATAGAAATGTTCTTTCTATAGCTGTAAGTTTCATATTACTCCATAACATTTTCAGCACTATTACCTGACTATAGAGTTCTAATTTTCTTATTAGCTTATGGGGACATTGTAAGAAAATATATGTTGACTTTACCTTCACAAGACAGGCCATGAGAAGTAACTCCAGAGAGGCTCTCTCTGCACACATTACAGAAGGTAGGTCGGGCATGGGAGCAGGCGTACCAGTTATGCATCCCTGAGAAATGTTCCACATTAAACTGTGCGGTCTAGTAAAGGAGAAGTTAAGACAAATTTGCAAGTACAGAACACAGCTACAGAAACTCTAAGTACTTAGAATCTCCATATTTATGCTGGAAAATTCAAGGGGGAGAAACATATTGAAAGGAGACTAAAAGCCATCTCAAAACCTCTAAACAAGAACATAGTATTATGAATTGTACTAGTAAAATAAAGGTTAAAAAGTATATGTTAACCTTACAGGTTTTTCAAACTCCACAAGACTATACATCTCAGGTGGTTTTGTGTGCTGTGGAGCTTGGTATGTTAATCAATATTTATTCTGAAAGAAGAACAACATGCACTGAAAGGGATATTATCTTACCTCATAATGTTCTCTAGACTGTACAGACTTCAGTGAGCTGATCCAATCCTCCATCTCTTTTCTGTTCTCAGCACACAGTATTAGCCTCCGGAATGGAGTGATTATCTGAAAGAGACTCCTCAATTTAATGATTCTGAAATTTATAGATAGTAGAGATCATTACAGAATGCAACATCTGGTCATCCAGTTTTTTTCTCTTTGATGATGCAAGTGAAATACACACCCAAAACCTGTATGATAATGAAAACCCGGAATATCAAGTAGCTGTGGTTTTTTAAATCACTGTCTTAAAATGGCAACATGAACTTTTCTCATTTTAAATCCCTAGGATTTATATCAGGCTATTATATGAGCTTTTAAATATATATTGATTAGATCTCTTTTTCAGCTCTTTATCAGTAAATAACTGTAAAACTCCCTGTGAAGCTCTAAAATTGCTAATAAATTTTTCTGTAAATTATTTTAAACAAATGTCAGCTCTGTTTCATAACATTATAGCAACTGCAAAGTCTATAATTACCACAGACGAAGACAAATCATACTAATAAACAAAAGCCAGAGATTCATAAACATTCTGCACATTTCTTATTCCTATATTGGTGATGACATTGTATTTACATAATGGTTATAACCAATTAGAAAACTTGATTTATGAGTGAATATAGCAATACACCTACACAGGCTGTATAATCAAAAGATACCGTGGAAAAAACAAATAGCTCAAACCCTATGTAGTGGTGCCTATGGAGTGCTTCAGTGCACTCTTGGAATAGGTTGATGTTGTGCAGCGTTCAGTTGTCTGGATTTAGATCTTAGATACTGTGTTCATCTTGAAATGTGAAGGCTGCTGAATCTTGGATATTCAGAGTAAAGGAATTTTTTTCTTCCGCCACTTGAAGACAAACAATTCAATATAACAGTAAGGCACCAAAACCTATCAGCTCACTCCCACAGATATTATTTTGGGCACTGCATTAAAACAGTGTAGTTACTTTGAGAATAATGAAGGAATTTAAAATAAAAATCCAAGTATTCAAAGGAAGAGTTATTTGCTTCTTCTGCAAAAAATAGAAATAAAACCGTGTTCAGTCTGAACGTAAGATTTCATTGTCCACTGCTTACATTTGCAAATTATCTAAGGAAAGTAAAGGCATATACCACTGGAAAACTTAATTTTCTCTCATGGTGTTATAACATTCTTGTAACATTTATAGTACATGCATTATTAGTAAGTACTGTTTTTACTCACCCAATCACCACCAAATATCCTGTGCTCCTGGTCTGTGCTATGCAGCCCTTCATTAAACCGAACTGCACTTTAATATATCTGACAAGCAACCTAACTGAAATACAGCAGACTACAAGTCACATGGACGGGCAGCACGAACCTTTTCAGTTTTTTTTCTTTAAATGTACAGGCTGCACATGAAACTGAAGGACTCCACTCTGTTTTCTATTTCCTTCATTCTCCCCTACCCCTCTTTGATAAAACTTATTAGGATCTGTCCATTTCTCTTCCTGAACAACAGTTAATGCAAAGAGCAATGCTTCTTTCATTAGCTAATAGCCAAATGGATGTTTTATTACTTCAAAGTATTTCTCTCTGACAGCTCATCAAATGAAGCACAAAGAAGCCATTAAATCATAATACAATCCTGACTCCAATAACAAGCATCAGGCTTCACTGAACGCCTAGATGTTGTTTGTACCAATGCTTCCCGCAATCTTTATTTCCCACTATATTGTATGACATCATAATAAAGCTACCCTTTTATAGTTTCAAAATAAGGACAAGACTGCTTGGGCCATGCAGTTAGGTCAAAG
This sequence comes from Carettochelys insculpta, assembly GCF_033958435.1. NCBI lineage: Eukaryota > Metazoa > Chordata > Testudines > Carettochelyidae > Carettochelys > Carettochelys insculpta. Next base: position 67,554,675 of record NC_134137.1, read on the forward strand.
CACTTCATGTCAATTTCTGTCTTTTGACTACTAACAGACACATTTAAACACATTTAGTCTGCAAACACACTGAACTACCTTTGCTACTCAAAGTTATTCTTGAGAAAGTCTTGATAATCTTTCCCAAAAATACAGATAAAGGCATATATTACTGATGTTCATTCATACATTCATACAGAATCCCTTAATTGAAAGAGTCAAAAAGTATCTTTGCCAAAAAAACTAATATGTATAACCATAACAATACAGTTTTTATTTTTGTTGATATAAATCATAGCAGGCGGTAGCAATCATGAAGTAATACAATTGATGGTTACATATGAATGTTGGATAAATTATTATTAGAGCTATTAAACAAACAGGAGAGTTGGAAGAGCCCCACATATTTTTAGGTACAGGACGTATAAGGCTATGAAACCTAATCTACTTGCATTTTTTCTGCTTCACACACTTCCAACAAGCTTCGAGGAACAGCCAGTCTGGTTATTGTAAGGGAGTCAGATACACAAAACAAAAAGAAGATAACACAATGCTATATAAAATAAAAATACCTATGCTGGAATAACATTAAACTTGTGACCTCAAAACAAGAGAAGCAATACCCTGAGATACGCACACTCAAGTTGCACGAATCTCACGTTAACATGACTCTGAGTGGTGGGAAGCTGCACTGGTCAGTTTCCTGGCTTCCCCAAGTTATGCAAAATTTGACTTATGGCAGGTTGTACAAGAATGCAACCTCTGCATAAGTTTGGGGTCTACTGTACAGCTATGAGGAATGGTTCTCTTAAGGGGTCTCCTAAATTGAGACTGATCTTATGTACCATATGATACCTCATATCCCTCACTGTATGGATGCTTTGATTTATAAATAAAGTAGTCTCAGTTTACTTTACTTTATTCTCTATGAATTTATCTAGTTCTTTTTTGAATTCTGCCATATTCTATATTGTAGGCATTCCACAGGTTGACTATCTGCTCTGTGAAGAAACGCTGCCTTTTGTTTGTTTGTTTTTAAACCTGACGTCTGTTAATTTTATTTGGTAACCCCCTACTTTCTTAATCATTTTTTCCACTACAGTCATGATTGTATAGACCTCTATTGCATCATCTCTTAGTTGTCTTTTTTCCAAACTGAAAAATCCCAGTCCCATTAATATCTTCTCATAGGAAAGCCATTCCATACTCCAAATAATATTTGTTGACCTTTTCCGAACATTTTCCAACTCTACTCTGTCTTTTTGGAGATGAGGTGACCATAGCTGCATGGAGTATTCAAGATACAGGCGTACCATGGATTCATACAGAGGCAATAAGATGCCCTCTGTCTTACTTTTTGTCCTTTTCTTAATGATTCACAACATTCTGTTTGCTTTTTTGACTGCTGCTGAACACTGAAGGCATGTCTATATTTACCAGAAGATCAACACGCTGGCAGTTAATCTCCTGGGGTTCAATTAATATACCAAATAGAGCCATGTGCTCTTAAATGATCAGGGCACCACCATTGACACCGGTACTCCTTGCAGTCACTAGAACAAACATAAGTTGATGGGAGAGTGTCTCCCATGGACCTCGCACTGTAGGGACAGTGGCAAAAATCATTTAAAAACAATTCTCATAGCTGGAGCTGTGTATCTTAAATAATTTTCCTGTTCCGAGTGGATGTTTCCAGAGAACTCCCCACAATGACGAGCTGAGCTTATATTTTCCAATGTGTATTACTTTGCATTTATCATCATTGAATTTCTTCTGCCATATTCTTGCCCCATCAACCAGTTTTGTTATATATGTCACACAATATACTAGGTGCTATGGCCCCTTTTCTTCTCGAGAGATGGTGGTTAGCACCAGCAGTGAGGATCTATGGACAGTGTTTGAGTCTGCAGCTTCTCTCGCGGCTTATCCGTACAATATTGGATTTGCACAGTCGATTGCAATAACTGCATGTCAGCCTATTTCTCAATTCTGGAGACTGAGAGTTTTTCCTTCTAAGACAAAGTTCTTTTGTGCGGCTTGCACATATACTATCAAAGGATGATGTGCCCTGTCATTGCAATTGTCACCAGGTATTTCGATCTGATGATGTAGATTCCCAGGATTTTGGATCGATGTTGAATTTTTTCATGGTGTTTTTACATATATCCTTGAATTTTACCTTTGGTCTTCCTCCTGTTTTCAACCCACATGACAGTTCACCAAAGAGGATTTCTTTGGGAAGACATTCATCACTCATTCTTCTCACATGACCAAGCCATCGTAGTCTTCTGCTTTTGAAGATTGCTATGAAACTGAGTATGCCAGGTCTTGACAGGACATCTGTAGTTCTAACTTTATCTTGCAAGTTGATATTCATAATTATGCAAAGATGGAAGCTGTTCAGTTTTTACTCCTGATTCGAGTAAGTGGTCCATGCCTCAGAACCATATAGCAGGATACTCAATACACATGCCTAGTAAATTAGTATATTTGTTTTCACTGTCAACCTAGGATTGTTCCATGCTCACTTTGTAAGTCTGCCAAAAATCGTAGCTGCCTTCCTGTTTCTGATGTTCAGTTCTTCGTCCACGGATAGGTTTGTCCACGCGTGGCTCTTTTCTATGTCACTGGGGACTGCTCTGTCAAGAGAGCAGCCAGAGAGCATGGCAGCTCTCAGTTGACAAAGTATGTCAACGGAGCAAGCCACTTTTATGAGTAGACACACTGGCTACGTCTACACTGACAAAAAACTTCTAAATAGCCATAAAAATAGCCATTTTGAAGATTACTAATGAGGCCCTGAAACGCATATTCAGCTCCTCATTAGTGTGCCGCCGGCCGTGGCTTTTGAAAATTGCCACTTTTCGTTGCCACATGGCTCTTCCAGATGGGGGTTCTTTCCCAAAGGACCCTGCCAACTTCGAAATCCCCTTATTCCTATCTGCTGCTAAGAGCTATCAGAAAAGCAGCAATTTCAAAGAGCCGCGGCTGGAGGCATGCTAATGAGGTGCTGAATACGCATTTCAGAGCATCAGTAGTAGTCTTCTACATGGCCACTTGCAGGGCCATTTCGAAGTTTTTTGTCAGTGTAGACATGGCCATTGTGTCGACAGGGAGTTTTGTCAGAAGATTCCTTTCGACAGTGACTCCTGTTGGCACATCACTGTAGTGTAGATGCAGCAAGTGTGAACTGCACCTGCTTTCACCAGGGCTAAATTCAGCCATAGGATTCAGTATATTCTTCAGTCCAAAGAGTTTCTACCATAAAAGACAAGCCAGAATTGTGACAGTAATAAAGACGATCAATGCTACCATAAGATGATCCCTATGATTTAATTTGCTTTTTTTAAAAATTGCATATATATAATAATTTTTCAAAGAGTTAATTACATCATATTTCCAAAGACCTCAGGTAGACGAGGACTGTCAGTTTCACAATGGCACAGTGTGGTAAGATTATCATTATAACTACTATATATACTTTGCATTTCTATGCAAAGACAGACTTTAATCTGTTTTCAAATTATCATTATTCATCTTCAGTCCAAGGTCTTTATAAAGTAGATAATTTCTAGTTCATAATCTGTAAGCCATGTCAATGTAGGTAGATTGATTGGTTCATTTGGCCTCTGGTAGACTTGGAGACACTAAATAATATCACCACATATTTCAGATAGAGTTTATATAAAACATTGTCTAGAATATTTACACACTTCAACAAAACATGAAGTGACATTGTAATTATATTGTCAATATTTCACCGAAAATGACGACTCATTTGCAGGTCGTCTGGAATTCTGAATCTGCTTTGCAGTCTTCCTCCTTGCAATAATCACACTCACAACTGATTTTTAAGGTCTCAGTAAATCCTGTCGTAGAGTGACTATAGTACCACAAAACTACTATAAGGACCACCATCGTTGTTTTGAAACTTGGTATATCAGAAGAAGTCTTGATCCACACACAGTAACATCTGGGCAGCCCAGAGTCTCCATAGTAAGTGCCCAGGCTCGCACCCGGAGAGGTACTCCGGCATCGCTGAACAGCGTTGCATCAACACGGGAGGCAACAGATACCGGTTATAAGCTCTTGCTCGATTGGCGTAGAGAATGAGCGCCAGGGGTTGCCTTCGACAGTGGGAGAGATCCTCGCATCTCACTGGACAGTCACCACCCGCCTCAAGCTGGGCAGCCCCCAGCCAATAGGGTACTGTCCCGCCACAGTTCACCTGCCTTGCTGGGTGAGTGAGGCTTAAGGTTCCTGAACCTGACAAGTGACTGAAATTTGGGCACCAGGCAAACCAATAAGAAAATCAACAAGAAATGAGAAACATCAACAATTTAAGCTTGCTTGCTGGAATGTGCAGACCATGCTGACCGGCTTGACTGAAGATCTTCAGGCCATCAGTGACACCCGAAAGACCGCTGTCATCAACGAGAAACTGAAGAGGCTCCGAGTTGATATCGCTGCACTGCAAAAGACATGACTTGCAGATTCAGGATCTCTAAAGGAAAAGGACTACACCTTTTCCTGGCAGGGTAAAGCCCAAGAAGAACCCAGAGAGCATGGTGTTGGCTTTGCTGTCAGAAACACCCTTCTACAAATGGTGGATTTAGTCATGGGAGGATCAGAAAGACTTCTTCGGATCACGCTTCAAACTTGCGCCGGTCCTGTCCACCTGATCAGCGCTTATGCTCCAACCCTGTACGCCACACCAGAAGTAAAAGACAAGTTCTATGACGTGCTTAGTGCTGCTGTAGCACAAATACCTGCTCATGAACAACTGTACATCTTGGGTGACTTCAGTGCAAGAGTTGGAGCTGATTGGGCCTCATGGCCTTCCTGCTTAGGACACTTTGGTGTGGGAAAAATGAATGACAATGGACAGCGTCTCCTTGAACTGTGCACGTACCACAATCTGTGCATCACAAACACATTTTTCCAAACGAAGCCACAGCACAGAGTGTCGTGGAGACACCCACGCTCGAAGCACTGGCATCAACTAGATGTGGTCATCACTAGGCATAATAACCTCAAAAACGTCCTTCTGACATGCAGCTATCATAGTGCTGACTGTGATACAGATCACTCGCTAGTTTGCTCCAAGCTCAAGCTGAGACCCAAGAAGCTGTACCGCTCTAAACCTGCTGGAAGGCCCCGCATTGATGCCAGAAAGACCGCAAACTCGGAGAAAGCTGAAAAGTTCAGAGAGACCCTCCAGGAAAATCTGCGCAGCGGCCCTGGGGGCGCCGATGCGACATCCAAATGGCAACATCTGAGGGATACAGTTTACAACATGGCCTTGTCGGTGTTTGGAAGAAGAGCTAGAAACACGAACAACTGGTCTGAAGCTAACTCCGATGAGATGATTCCAGTCATTGAAAAGAAGCATGCTGCACTCCTGGAGTACAAACGCTCACCAAGCCAGAGTACCCAGCAAGCACTTAGAGAGGCCAGAAGAACAGTACAGCAGACAGCCAGGCGCTGTGCCAACAACCACTGGCTTCAGCTATGCAGCAGCATCCAGACCTGTGCCGACTTTGGTAATCTCAGAGGAATGTACGAGGGTATGAGGAAGGCATTAGGACCCACCCAGAACAAGATGGCACCTCTGAAATCCAAATGTGGTGAAGTCATTGCTGACAAAGCCAAAGAGATGGAGCGCTGGGTTGAGCACTACTCCGAGCTGTACTCACGCGAGAACGTTGCGGTTGACGCAGCCCTCAATGCCATCGAGCTGCTACCAGTAATGGACGAACTGGATCAAGAACCGACTGTGGATGAACTGAAGAGAGCCATCAACAGCATTGCAGCAGGAAAGGCCCCTGGTCAGGATGGTATACCACCAGAGGTAATCAAATGTGCCACGGACACACTCCTGGAACCCCTACATGAGCTACTGTGCCTGTGCAGGAAAGAGGATGAGGTTCCACAGGATATGCGCAACGCTAACATTGTAACGTTGTACAACAACAAAGGAGACAGAAGCGACTGCAACAACTACCGTGGAATCTCCCTCCTAAGCGTCACTGGTAAACTGTTCGCTCGCATCATCCTTGGCAGACTCCAGAAGATTGCTGAGAGGGTTTACCCCGAATCGCAGTGCGGATTCCGCGCAGAGAGGTCTACCATTGACATGGTCTTCTCTCTAAGGCAGCTGCAGGAGAAGTGCAGGGAGCAGAGAAAGCCACTCTACATAGCCTTCATCGACCTGACCAAGGCCTTCGACTTGGTCAGCAGGGATGGTCTGTTCAAACTGCTCCACAAGATAGGCTGTCCTCCACGGTTACTCAAGATGATCCAGTCATTCCACGAAGACACGAGAGGAACCATCCAATATGACGGCGCATTATCGGATGCTTTCAGAATCAGGAGCGGCGTCAAACAAGGATGCATGCTTGCTCCGACATTGTTCGGGATCTTCTTCGCACTCCTCCTGAAGCATGCCTTTGGATCTTCAACAGAGGGCATCTTGCTGCACACAAGATCTGATGGGAAACTGTTTAACCTTGCAAGGCTGAAAGCTAAGTCTAAGGTGCGAGAAGTCCTCATCACAGACATGCTGTTCGCAGACGATGCTGCTGTAGTGTCTCACACAGAAGACCATCTTCAGAAACTGCTGGATCAGTTCTCCAAAGCATGCAAGGACTTTGGGTTTACAATCAGCCTAAAGAAGACAAACGTACTTGGTCAGGATGTTGCTGAATCCCCATCAATCAGCATTGACAACTATACGTCAGAGGTCATCCACGAGTTCGTTTACCTCAGGTCCACCATCACTGACACCCTGTCATTGGCCACCGAGCTAAATAGGAGGATCGGAAAAGCGGCCACAACTCTGTCCAGACTCAGCAAGAGAGGGTGGAATAACAACAAGCTGTACACTCACACCAAAATGCAAGTCTACAGAGCCTGCATCCTCAGCACCCTCCTTTATGGCAGCGAGACGTGGACCCTGTATGCCCGCCAGGAAAAGAGGCTGAACGTCTTCCACTTGCACTGCCTCAGGTGCATCCTTGGAATATCATGGAAGGACAGAGTGACCAACACCGCCGTCCTCAAGCAAGCTGGAATCCCAACCATGCACACCCTCCTCAGGCAGTGTTGACTCCGCTGGTTTGGCCACGTCCACAGGATGAATGAAGGAAGGATTCCAAAAGACATCCTGTATGGTGAACTAGCCTCTGGCAAAAGACCTCCCGGACGCCCCCAGTTGCGCTACAAAGATGTCTGCAAGAGGGACCTCAGAGAGGTAGACATCGAGCTGGACAACTGGGAAGAACTAGCAGATGACCGCAGCAGATGGAGGCAGGGGTTACACAAGGGCCTTCAGAAGGGCGAGATGAAGATCAGACAGCTAGCAGAGGAGAAGCGAGCGCACGGAAAGCACAATAAGGACTTGCCAGACACCCACTACATCTGCAAGAGATGCAGCAAGGACTGTCACTCTCATGTGGGTCTTCATAGTCACAATAGACGCTGCAAATGAAGTCCTCAATTGAAACTTTAAAGGGCACGATCCATAGTCTATGCAGACTGAAGGATGCCTACTACTACCACTATATCGGAAGAGCTGAATGATATCAGCAATCATATATAACAAATTGAAAACCAATTTAGAAAGCACAAACGCAGCACATACTAATGAAGAAAATAACTGTGTACAGCTTAGAGTGGGATACAACAGTGATAACAAAACAGTCATCTGCTGGGAATATATATTTCTTTAAACTACTACTAGTAGGCATTACACTAGTATCAGTTTTCATGGCAATCAAATTTATTTAGTATTCACTATAGCAACATAATTAGTCTGTTCTGTATATGGCTGTCATAGTTATTATAATTCAGCTACAGTATTTTATTAAATTGAGGCTTAAAGTGTTTCTATTATATTAATATTTCCTATTTGTACTAGGAAAAGGAAGAAAACAAATATTTGTCATTCCCTTAGCACAGTCTGTCACAAATACCAGGTTAGCTGTACACTAATCTGTCTTGGGAGTCTCTCTGAGTGCATTTCCTGTGGGCCTGACCCCAGAACATATTCTTGAATTATCCTGGGATGAAATGTTACAATTCATCCACCCTCAGGTCAGGGCCTAGAGTATAGCCTTCTGCTTTCCAAATGTAACTTAGCAGGTCCAACAGGGACTGGACCCTGCCATGATTGCGCTTTGAGAGATTGTGTTAGTATGTTTGCAGCAATATAAAACCAGCTTCTTCAAAACTAAGCATGATTTATTTTGCCCAGAACATATGCAGCACTTAGAAATATAGATTCACAATAACTGAGAGTCCTACAACACATATTTCCTTAGCTAAGCTTAGCCTTTTCATCCATAGCTTTGATGGAGGTGAAGTGAAAGAGTGAAAGTCTGATTGGCAGACTGTGGTCCTTCATGGTAAAGTTCAGAAGCTGGAGAAGCCAAATGGGTGGCACTACTGAGAGCTACATTACCATGGGGTACCAGTGCCGACAAGCCCAAGCTATCAAGTAACATCTGCCCGGACCCTGAGAACCTTGAGGAGCACCTTGTGATGGAAGTTATGGAGGGGAAGGCATAAAGCAGCTTCAACGTCCATGGTATCAGGAACTAAGGAGCCAGGGCTGAGACCTCAGAAGAAGGAGAATTGAGGACACCTGTGGTTGCTCTGGGGCACAAAATGGTCCAGGCAGACAAAACTCCACTTTTGGAGCAACCCACTACACACTCATGGGCACATATGCCCTTCATCCCCTGCAGGTCATCCGGGCAAGCAACGCCGTCCTCCTATGGAGGGCTGTCCACGTCTGGGATCGAGCACTGCCCTTGTGGGATTCACCGCCATGGTGTTCCACACGTTTTGGCATGATGGATTGGGGACACATCACCATCTGGGCTCCAGAGCACAGCTTTGGAGGGTACATCAACAGAAAGAGGCAGCACTCCATGGTGTTCCAGGCCCCCACGGACTCCCACGGACAACTGCATGGACTGGTCGGGCTGAGCCCATGATGCCTGGGTCTTCTGGAACGCCTGGCTCGGGCTCAGGAAGGCGGACCCCTGCATAGCAGCCAATGCCGCCTACCCCCTGCACCCATTGTTCACACGGCCCTACACGGGACACACAGACCCAAGCCAGGACATTTTCAACGCCCACCTGGACTGGGCCTGCAACAGCATTGAGCGCACTTTTGGGCACCTGAAAAGGCACTTTTGGTGCCTCCTGATGCTCCTAGAGGTCAGCTTCCACCACGTGCCCACTGTGTGAGGGCATGCTGCATTCCCCACAATATCGTGGAGAGCCAGCCCGAGCCCTTTGTGCAGGGGTGGGCTGCTGAGGCCGGGCCCAGCTACGAGCAGTCAGTTGCTGGCCTATGTCACCAGGTGCACCAGGACGAGGTGTGGGTCAGGGAGGCCCTCTGGGAGGCCTTCACAGGGGGTGCCAATGACCCTCCCCCAGACTCCCCCCAGCCAAACCCCCCCCACATACCAACTCACCACGCACCACTCCCCTACCATGCTCGCACACACATACACACACACACACTCCTCACTGCTCCCCCACCATGCACAAGGGACACCAGGATGGTGAGCAATAAACACTTCAACTAAATATCTGAACTGTGTCATAACTAAAAGATGAAACAGGAACCATTTACAGTGGGAACGGGGGGTAACTATATACAAGTTGGGGTCCTGGGGTGGAGCTGGGGGTACCTGAACTTGGAGGGGGACCGGGGTGGGGGAGGGGGACTTTAGTCCTTGGTTGGGGGATGTGAGTAGCAGCAACCGCATGAGCCCCCTAACACCCCAGGGCTGGGGTCCCTGTAGGGGCTGGGCTTATGGGGAGGTAGGAGCACGGGGGCCAAGAAGGGCTGGCTTGCTAAGGTCTGCACTAGCCACGAGCCACTGACTGAGTTACAGATGGGTGGCTGGGGGAAGGTCAGGTGGAAGTAGGGCAGTGAGGGAAGGGGCTGCGGGAAGGCCTGCGGGAGATGATGCAGGAGTGGGTGGTGAGGGAGGGGAGCCCAGGGAAGGCAGGTCGTCACAGCCCAGGGGAGGCATGAAAGGCGCCCACCACCTCATCCCAAGCCTTCCACTCCACCACCAGCCATTCCTACTTGATGGCATTTAACTCCCGCCAGGCAGCCATGTGGGTGGCGCCGGGCCCCTTGTCATGTGGGGGACAGCATGGCCTCCCACCGCAGACCTGCGTGGGTGATGGGGATGAAGGAGTCCCAGCAGCCTCGACGGTTGGTGAAGGGCTTCCCAGACCCTGGACAGTGTTAGCGTTAAGTTGGAATGTTACAGCTTTGTGTAATTTCTTTATATAGAAATCCATTTTGCATTCGGTTTCAAAATGGATTCCTCGTGCGGATTCCATTTTGAAAGATGGCCGTGAGCTCGTCTCCTTCCCCAAGCATGGCGGGAAGCTTAAGGTGCGAAAATTAGTGTGGAAAGTGATTTTAATCTGCCCGGAGACAAGAGTGTATACAAAGGGGTGGAGCCCGCCCTTCAGGACCTTTTGCCTCAGCGTAGTAGCTTCCTGTGGTGCACACTCTAGGGCCCCCTGTCAGGGCTGGTAGCTAGGGCGACAGCTGCAGGCTGCTTGGCCTCGTAGGCCAGTCTGACAGCGAGAGCTAGAGAGAGGCCGGCTGATAGCTAGGGCGGCAGTCTGAAGACTGGTAGGCCTCGTAGGTCAGTCTACTTTGGTATTTACTTTACCTTATTTTTGAGTTAGAGACAATTTATACACACACCCACACGCATCCCGGAAGGTCATTTTCTTTAGGCATTCCACACACAGGACGGCGAGTCAAGAGCTGAAGACAGAAGAGGGAAGAAGATCACGTCCTCGCTTGACAGTTCCTGCCTTCAGCCTGGAACATCCCTGAAGGCTAATTCCTGAGCTCTCCTGTCGCCTGGGAAAAATGGTATTGTCCGATCCATCCTTACCTTGTAATTTTCTTTTGAAGGTTAATTGAGCTAACAACCTAGCCATTATTAAGTATATTTTGTATGCTCTAGGGAGTCCTATTTTCTGTTACTGTATTGTATTATAGTTAAATAAAACACCGTTATCTTTACTCCACTACCTTGTCATAACTACACATTAACCGATGACAGAGGCGGAGAGGGTAGAGCCTTGCAGACAAGCCCATCTTCTGACAAATCTGGTAGTTTTTGTAACTCTATCTGTCTCAGGCTAACAACAGGGCTTGCCCAGCCCTGGGATGGCAGAGGCTTGGAGGCACAAGGGGAGAGAGACAACCCATCAGTCCCATGACCTGGCCTCAAGGGCTCTGCCCCACAACGCCTCTGGCCAGCCCTCCCCCCACCCCACTGTCTGCTGGCCCGGCAGCCTGGGGGATCCCAGGCACCGGGGGTCCCCACATGGGAGGTCACGTGTTAGGTGCAGTCTGCCCCCGCCTCCTTCCCTGGGCATGCAGCTTGTGGCGCTGTCCACAGGAGCAGGAGCTGAGTGCCTGCATGTGGCCTTCTCTGTAGGTTGGGGGACTCGGCCATCTGGGGTGTCTGAAGCACCAGGTACCTACCGCAGGGCTCCCTCAAGGAATTCGGGGGAGGCCAGGGAGGAGGGGACCTGGCTGGAGGAAAGGACAGGAGGGCAATGACCAGGGACTCCTCCTCCTTCTCCGACACGGGCTCCAGCTCGTGGGCATCGATGGTAGTCCTGGCTGAGTGTCCTGACTGGTCCTTAGACTCCAGTTCAGTCTCAGGCCCCAGCTCTGGCCTGGCAGTGTCTAGGACTTCTAGTGGGGGGGCTGCTACCTTTGGCTTGAGGAGGCAGTTCAGCTCCTTGGAGGCTGGCCTCATCCCGGGTGCAGCAATAGGCCTGCCACAGTTCGTTCAGTTTTGACCACATCTGATCCATCGTGCGGCTGGGGTGCCTTTGGGCACTCACGCCAACGAACAGCGGTCAAAGGCTGTGGCATTCTTGTGTCAGCCACCAGCGTGGAGGAGGAGCTCCTCATCCCCACACAGTCCCAGGAGGTCTTTCACCTTGGCCTCAGTCCATGAGGGGGGCCTCTTTTTTCAGCCCTGGCTGGACTCCTGGGAGCCCTCCACTGGCTCGGAGGGGGACCCTTAGGTGGTACCGGGCTCCTGGGCACCAGCCATATCCAGGTGCACCAGGTGGCTTGTGGGTTGGCTGGAGGCAGTGCTGCTGCAGGCTCGTGTCCTCCCTGCTGCGAGCACACGCTCAGCATCATGCCATGGGTTTTACGGGTCCTGCATCTTTAGATGTGGCCAGACGCAGAGACCATAGAGCCCCGAAGGTGCTGACAGGGGCGTCTCCGCACACCAGCTGGCCAGCGTCATGGAGAACTGCTCTTTCAAAAGGGCGGGCTGTGGAGCGTCCACACACATATTCTTATGAAAGATTCTTTCAAAAGGGGGCACTCTTCCTGAAGCAGGAAAGGAAGAGCGATTTCGAACGAGTGCTGTATTCTTTTGAAAGTACTTCTGAAAGAATGGTTTTGTGCGCACACATTCTGCAGGATCTTACAAAAGATCCTTCGAAATATTTGAAAAATATTTCAAAAGAAATGCTAGTGTAGATGTCGCCCTCATGATTTTTTGGGGCTCTGACTCATCTTTCTTGTATCTTGGGGTCGGCAACACTGCATTTGATTTGGGATATTGTGATGGGTGTACTCAGGTTACAACCTCAACTGTGGGACTGCTGAGCCCTCTGTCCTACTAACCTGGGCTCCCTCTCCTATACTGTGATGCTACTGCTACACCACAAATCTTTGTCAGATACTGTCAGAGGTGGAAGACAGACTCTGGTGCACAGTGGTGGTGCACCACTCCAGTAAGAGCTGGTTAGGGCACTCTGCTGAAGGAGAAGGCAGGGTGCACTCCCAGCTGAGCTCCTGGGGCTATGCTGCAGGTTGCTGTGCTAGGTAGCAGGCAGGTGAATGGGGCTGGACAGAGGCTGACTGGGGGCATGCCCCACACTGATCCAGGACTGCCTAATCCCCCACCCCTGCCCCGGGCATCATTAGGGAGGGCGGGGGGCGGACTGAAGTGCAACCCCCATTCCTACCAAGGCTGCTTGTTGCTCGCTCTTCCCTTTCCGTCACTCAAAGGGAGCAAGAAAAAAGCACACAGCAGCATCCCTGTATTCCCCTCCTGGCTGTTGCGGGCAGGGGATAAAGGAGTGAATGACCTACACTGTGCACTTTCCTCTCGCTTCCTGACAGTGGCAGAAGGGGAAAAGCAAGCAACAAGCAGTGTTGGTAGAAATCAAGGGGTGCTTCAGCCCCCTCAAAGGGCACCCCTGCCCCATACAATCCCCCACCACCTCCTCTGAGACCCTCATGTCCCCTGCCTTCCTCATCCCTCTGCTCTGAGTCCCCTGCATTCCACCCTGTAGTTAAAGATTTTACAGGCACTGTCATACTACATCCCCCAGCCCCCTACCCTGAGTCCAATACAACAGTACCTGTAAGAAATTTAAGTTACTTTCACCCTGGGTTACGTACAGAGACAGCCATAGGTCAGAGACGCATGTGAGTCCCACGAATGCTTCTACCAGATGCTAATGAACCAACAATAGAAAGGCTCAGGGCAGCAAATAGGAGGCAGGAGTCAGGGCAGGGGGCTGGGATGTGTGCGCGCAATCAGGGCAGGTGGGTCCAAGAGTCAGAGCATAAGATGGAGGACTCAGAGCAGAGTGTGTGTATATTACAGTCAAGGCAGGGAGCTGGGAGGCGTGGGAGCTGCAGCACAGAGGGGGAAGGGTGCAGGAGTCACAGCCTGAGGTTGGGGCTGGGAGGGCAGGTGGGTGGAGCACTCCAAACAGGGTTGTAAGGGAAGCACTGAGCCCCCAGCAGGAGCTGTTCCTGTGGGGGTCAGGGCAGGGGCTGAGAGATGATCCCCCAGCAGGAGCCACATAGGACAGTCCCAAACCCCCAACATGAGCTACCTGGGGAATGAGAGGGATGGAGGGTGGAAGGGGACCCCCCAGCAGGAGCCCTGTGGGGGAGGAAAAGAAGGGGGAGCCCCAATTCCCCAGCAGGAGCTGTAGAGAGAGAAGCTCATGGAGGATTAGGGGAAATCAGCAGGAGCTAGGGTCATGTAGACGCTGAGCCTTGGGCAACCCCTGTCCCCAGTGCTTGAGGGTGCAGGGCCTGAAGCAAACGTCTCTGGTGCTGCAGGCCCCGCCCCTTTCCTACTCCCGCTCCCTCCCACAGCAATGCTGCCTGGGGGATTATGAGGCCTGACACCACAGCATCGGTTGCTGCCCTCCTCCAGACTCACCGCTCAGCCTGTTCTATCCTGCTTCTCCGTGGCAGAGGCAGGGGAGGGAAGCAGCAGGACTCCAGCAGCAGCCTAGGGGGCCCTCAGTTGCATAGGGCTCCATAATTTGTAAGGACAGATCTGCGCTGTGGAGTACAGGGGCCAGCACTGGGTCATAGGGGCGGAGGGGAGTGGCAACCATGCCCAACATCAGCACAGGTACCTTACCCATGGATGGTGGATGGTGACATTCACAGCCCCTTTCCCCAGCCAGCTACTGTCATACTGGTGCACACACCTCCCACGCCCTTTGGTCAAGCGTGCAGTTATATGATAGTGATGAATATGCGTTTCCAGGGTATTGCTTTGCGGCACAGGGTGCCACAGATCTTCCACAATATTATGTCACAAATATTTTAAACAGAAAGCAACTAACAACAGGGAAGCAGGGGAGCAGCATATGTGCAAATTGAATTGAGAACTGGAACAACACGCGAAGGTATTCAGCATTTCAGATACAGGCTAACAAGGACGATGCAGGGATTTATATTTGAGGATAGATGTTACAAAAGGCTTTCAAGAAAATGTTTGGTGGCTGGGTGAGAAAAAAAATCAACAACTCACTTCATGTTGGACTCCTGTGATAACTGCAAGGTATACTCTGAGGGAATTCATGGAGAGACCCAATTTCTTCATGCGCTGCTTACACTTGATGTTTTCTTTTTTCACACAAGGAACAAATTTCTTCAAAATATTCCCTGGTAGCATCTCTCTTACACCCAGAAGCCAGGATAGCTCTTCTGTGGCAGAAGTGTGGCAGAATATAAGAAGCTCTCTGTGTGCTGAATAATGTCTTCCGAGTTTCCTCCTAGTCTAGTCCACTGTTCCTTTTTATGCTACCTCCGTCTTTTCCTATAGATTGTCTCTCTGTCTTAAGACAATGTCTTAACTAACTTCTCTGCTGTGCTTGGCCAAGGTCCACTACCACATAAGCACAGAATAAAAACAATCTTATCCAGTGTGTAAATGTTCTTTGCACATGCTATTGTTTAGCCTGCTGAGAAACAGAAATTGAAAACCCAGAACTTTCAAGAAACAAGAGTTAGTAAGCAGGCAGGTCTAGAGTTATTAATACATTTTTACGAGCCTGTAAGTTCACGTTTAAAATTGCAAAATACTTCTAAATGAGAAATTTATTATTTTATTGATGATTTTTAAAAATAAAGAATCCAATTTAAATAAAAGTGATTTTAAATTTTTTTTCAAAAAATATCAATTTTTGTCCATCCTGGTTCATGTGTCAGAAGGATTCTGATGGGGACTAACAACCTGGGTTATCATGAATCTGCAAGTATGCATCACAAACTCATAGGACAGTGTCTGTAGTGATCATCACCACTGGAAGGTTCTGTACAAAAGAGACTCCTGTACATGCACTGGCTGTATCCACTACTAGAGGAGTCCTTTACCTTGTTTAGCATCATGAGGTATTTGCTCATGCTGTGTCTGTGCAGACTGTCCAGAGCCAGGGTTGCGAGCAGGGCCTGTTCATTCAGGTGTATTTGACAATGAAGATTGTTGTGAACAGCTGTAGAAACGCCCTGGCCAATGTCGGAGAACTATTTAATGTTGTTGGAGAGCAGATTGAGTAAAGTTGTGAACAGTGGCTGGGACTGTAGCCTCTGGAGTACTGTGGTAGGCTCCAAAGAGCTTTATTTTTGTGCATTTATTTGTAGGCCTGGATGAGTCTAAAAAGTTACTATGTTTGAGTAGCTTCTGGTATCCCTCCTTGAGTCAGTGCTTTCAGTAAACAATCACTCAAATAGTGGAAATTTATGATCCCTTGTCTGTGGAGGTGAGCCACCAGCACCATGAGGACTTTTGAAAATACTCGTGGGGCAGTGGATAGCCCAAAGGGCAATACTTGGGACTGAAATCAGTCTGCTCCTAGAACACAACCGAGGAACCTCCTACGCAGGGGGGATGTATTGTTATGGGAAAATATGCATCCTGGATATTGAGGGCTGAGAACTAGTCCCCTTCTCTCCAGTGCTAGATTTATGGTTCCTCAAGTGACCATCCTGAAACACTGGGTATTCACAAATTTGTTGAGTTTTCATAAGTTGGAACTGAGTCTCCATCTCCAGTTTTTCTGAAGATTAGGAAGTAATGTGAACCACATCGCCTCCTTGTGCTGGTCCCAGTTCTCCTGCTCACAGGTGTATGAAGTGGTTTACCTCCCATCACAGGATATGTTCATGAAAGGGGTCCCTGAAGAGGCATGGGGAGCGAGTGTGGACAGAAGGTTGCTGTAGGAGACCAGTAGCCAGAGGGTCCATGATTTGGGCTTGTACACTGAGTACAGTGACCGTGACAAGAGATTTCTGCCTCAGTTGCCTGTAATGCTTTATCAGGCTCTAAAGGTCAACTACGAAATTCCACAGGAATGCATGGGAGACAACGATGATGCACACAGCTGAAGGACTGCATAATTTCCTTTTGGCACAGAGCCAGCAAAAGCTGCAAGTGGATTGGCTGCTAGAAAGCATATCACATCACAGCAAAACTGAAAGCAGACTGGGCCGTAGCTGGCAGTCTAAAGCACTGTAGGGATAAGGAACCAGCAAGAGGGTGGAATGCTTCCTAACAGCTATAAGATACCTGCACAAGAGAAGCCACCTGAGGAGCAGCATCAGCGCAATGCAAAGACAGAGCTGCTTGAAAGCCAACTACTGCAACACAGCAGCAACAGCAGCACTACACCAAGGTTTCATGGTTGCCTCAACAACAACCGCTTCCGATTCTTAACCAGCAGGAGACCTTTGCAACAGCCCAGCAGCAGTGGCCAACACGCTTCCATCTCTCCTGCCAGCAGCAGTGCTTTCACCTCAGAAAAGCAGCCAGCAGCAGAGTGACCCAGCAGGAAGTGACAATTAGCAACAACTGTCCGTGTTCCTAAAAGCATTCACAAAGCAGGAGAACCAATTAGAGATGCTTCAGGGGAATTGGAAAAGAAGCCTCTGAAAGTTAAAATATTTTCCTATTTAACACCCAGTGGCTTTCAATTGTAAACAAAGCTGAGGTTTGAGCAAGATCTCCCTAACCCATTTGGTATCTGTTAGGCCAGCATGTACTATATGTTGAACTTTAAATAATTAACATTGATATATTGCTACGTTTAATAGCTATATTGGTGTTTCCAACCGATATTATCTTATAAGCTTGATTCTTGTAAGTTAGAGAGTATTGAGAGAGCAGATAGATTGCTATATGCTGTAGAGTTAATTGGAACTGTTATTGCATTATTTGCTGTGCCGCTTCCTTTAAACTGTAATTTTAACATGTACTGTATTATTTTATTTCTATCTCTATCACTTCTCTTTTATTATAAACCCCTCAGTTCTAAATAAGTATTATTTTTGGTTTTGGAGAATGTAGTGCTCATTGTCTATTCTTGACTGCAGGCCATATCTGTGTCCTTCAAGGGACAGCTAGGCAGCCTTAGCAGCTTTTCACTGGAAAATCCACAGGGCAGGCAACCGACCTTTGATACTAGACTAGGTAATAGAATAATAAAAGTGGGTTTTTAATTGAAAAATAACAGTTTTACATAAACAAAGTGGTTTAATATAATTGGGCTCAAGTCTTCCAGTAAGAAGACTTTGTCATCATAAGGAATTTCAACTGTGAACCTCTTGCCTTCCAGGTGCAGGCCTTCAGACCATGGGCAATGTAAGCTCTTCTGTGGGATGCATGAGTCGCGAACGCAGTGGACAAAACTGGGAGTGCCCATCAGAGTTTAAAATAGGAAGAGCGATGCAGAGTTCAAAACTCGGGAAGCCACGCATGCTCCCTAGAGAATGCTTCTTCCCTAGAAGGGAGAAAAGCTACTTTATTCTAAAAGGGGCACTGACAATTGGAACTTAATTTCCTCCCGAGATAATTTTTTTTTTTTTAAATAAAAGGTAATCAGGACAAATGGGGAAAGAACAGTAACTATAAACTGGTCAACAACTAACTCTTAACTCAATAGCTATGCTATTTAGATTGGGTACTGAGGTGCTGCAAAATGCTCTGACTCACGCCAAAGGCGACAGAGAAGGAACTGTGGGAAGAGGGGCAGCTGGGAGCACTAGTCACATGCCACTTTATAACGGCCTGAGACAGCATGAGGCAGAGACAGCACATGTGCAACCCAACCAGGCACTGCTATTACGGATCTCTGATTACAAATACAGGGGTGCAAAATCACCTAAAATGGAGCACTCATGGGGACATTCCTTGAAGACAAACCTTTTCGTTTGTGCTGGCAGGGTCCACTGGGGTAGTTACAGTGTGGCAATTGGGTGCATACTACAGTATACTCTTTATCTGCTATTTGATCAACTGGAACTCTCAGATAAACCAGCATAATGCTGGCAAAGGTGGCTTCCTTTTTTTTTTTTTTTTTTCTGAGAGTCCTAGGATGCTGCGTGATGCCCAACCCCCATCGGCTAAGCAGAAGCCCCTCAGGGTCCTCGCAACACATGACATCTGTGTGGCGATGTCTCCCCCGCAAGCAGCTCCTCATAGGGTGCAGCTGTGTCCGCCACCCTGCAAGTAGCTCCTTGTGGGCACGGCTGTGTCTGCTGCCCCGCAAGCAGCTCTTTGCCGGGCTCCTCACGGGCACAGCTGTGCCTGATGTCTCGCAAGCAGTTCCTCGCAGGTGTGGCTGTGTCCACCACCCTGCAAGTAACACTTTGCAGGGTTCCTCGTGGGTGCTGCTGTGCCTGCCACCCCACAAGTGGCTCCTTGTGGGGCTCCACCACCACGCAAGCAGCTCCTCACACCACGTGATGATGTCAACAGCAGTGTCTGCTGCCATGTACGCAGCTCCTGCTGTCCTCACCAAAAGGTAAAAGGGGCAGCAGTTGAGCAAGAAATAACACTGGTGGGGTGGGGGACCTGAATTTTCTTATGGGGGGGCCACTGGCCACTGCCTGTGCCTCCCCCCAGCAGCTGTCCATTAATTGGAATATTTGACTATCTGGCAACCCCCTGGTCCCAGGTTTGCCAAATAGCAAAGAGTTTACTGTACTATTTAAACCCATGTAGTTTGAACTGTAGTGGAGACATGCCCTAATTAGCCATAGGATTATTTTCATCATCCAGAAGATTGCTTCTGTATTGACAGATGAAGAGAGGTTCCTTTGATAAGAGATTCTTTCCCAGTATGTTTCCTTCTGCTTCATTTCAGCATCTCACTTGTAAAACCATTTTTCATCTTCAGTAACACAATATTTGTGCATATTATTCAGAAGTTTGCAATCTATTCTCACATCTCTTTGTCAGCTCTTTGGGAATTATGAAGCCCACATCCAGTATAATTTCATGCTTTCTAAATTGCAGCTGAAGTTTCATTCCTGTTTTGAAGCTGTTTCATTCAGTCCTTTCTCTCCTCCCAACTTCACTGTCCAAAACAAAGCCTTCAACTTTTATGACTCTTCCTTTATCCATCACTTAATTTCTCCTCCTCCAAATATAATTCACATTACCCAGTAATCCATTTTAATTAACAATAATCCACACAACCCATTTCCAGCTAGCTTTTTACATTTTTCTTGATTATTTAGGACTTAAATCCTGCTTCTATTGAAGTCAAAGAGAGATTTTCTATCACCTTCAAAGAGAGATGACTAAGCACTCTTTGACTGTAAACTCTTTAGGTCAAAAGAATGCTCACCTACGTTTACAACAAGTCACATAAATTATGGCACTAACTATATGATTTTCAAAACAGAAATATACTGCAGTGCATTTATTTAGCTTTTGATAGTAATAGCTGCAGAACTGCTGTGCCAAGCAACATCCTCAAATGATTCATGTGTACTTTAATTCAGTGACCTTTTTCTTCACAGTAAAGCAAAGCACACATACAATAAAAAGACACTGTATTTATCCACATTTTGTTCATTATCCTCAGGTCATAAATTCAATGAAGTAACAGCATAACCTTTCATCCTATTGGTCTTTGATATCCAAGTGCCCTCTGATGTTGTAGCAGCTTAGCTAATAAACAAAAAGTATCTCAGGACACTGTAAGCCCAGACAAGAAAATGTTAGGTATCGAGTCCTCTCAATCCCCAGTCAAGTCAATGAAAATGGTATTTATTCAACATCAGCTTCAGAAAAACTTAATAACTCACAAGATCATGTCTCCTGTCTGTAGAATGATGATGCAAAAGCATGTAGTTCTATCAGACTCATTTGACAATTGCTAGCCTGGGCACATGTATTCCCTTGATAACAGAATTTCACCAGTCAGCAAAAAGTGTCTCAACAGAATGTCTCAAAAAAGATACATTTTGAAATACAGTTATGAAAAGGGTCACCTCAAAAATGTGTTTAGTAAATATTGCTAGCAAAACTTCTTTCCTACAAACATTTATTTTCTGGATATCATCTTATTATTTGAATGCCTACTCTCTTCAGGTTTAAAGCCACTTGCCCATCCCTTTCAAAAGTGATGCACTTGTCACACAATTACAGGTTTCTGTCTCTCACATCTCTTGGGAGAAAAAACACATCTCTCTGCTGATCACTGGAGATTTGAAGGTTACATAGCTCCCTGAATTACACTGTGAGATTCCCAGTGGATGCAGACAGCCTAAAAAAACAGTCTGGAATCTGTGTTTTTCTTTTTCTTTCTGAAGGTTAGTATAGTATGGTTAGTATAGTATATGCAGTTGTAAGTTCCCATGCAGTTCATTCTAGGCAAACAAATTTATTTTGAAGGTAAAAGCATTACAGAGAAAATACATTAAAACAACAAAAGAACCTAAATTCATGCTAACATCTTACCAGAGGTTACCCCATATTCCAGTCTAAGGCACTAGTAGGTTTTAGTCCTTCAACACCCACGATTTGCTTTTTTTTCCCCCCTGTGCTTACAAGTTCATCTGCATTAGATTCACAACCAAAAGGTACAGATCCACCTTTTATTTATGCAGGAAGCTCTTGACTCTACAATATCTAATTTATGACAAACAGTACATATGACATTTCTGAATACACACCCTGATTTGACTTACAATGCTAGTTTAGACTTTATAATGCCTGATTCTACAATGGAGTAGACTGTGATTCCAAGTTAAGACGTTTTAACTTACGATGCAATTTTCAGGCACCAACTGTATGCTAAGTCCGAGGACTACTTGTACAGCTCAGGCCTCTGATCTCGCTCTCTGCAACAGGCAATCAGCAGGAAATGGCACTCTGCTCAGGGGGTTGCTTGAAAAAGGGGGATTTTGCATAATCAGTGAGTAGAAGAATTTGTAATAAGCAATCCCTAGGGATTACCCAGGAAATCCACTTAAGACCTATTACTCAAAAATCCATACTTGTCTGGCACAACTGCTTTATTGTTTTGTGAACATTTTCAACAGTCTTTCAAACTCCTACACACGTCAGGGCCCATGGTTTTCACACCTCCCCACTAGGGAAGCTCTATGCAATTCCAGCCCACCTTAAAATGCAAACTTAATAAAATAACATCTTCTAAGATTTTTTTGATGAGATTACCACATTTGTCACAATAGTCTCAACCCTAGAGAAGGTAGCTGGTGCATATTGTTATGCAATGAGATTCTACTTCAGCAATGTATTTAAACATATGTCTAAAGATACGTCTTATACTACAACTGGGGTATGAATGACAGTTTGTATAGCTGCATCTGTACTTGCTGTACTCTGCTAGTCACAATGTGAGTTTCAGCACTGGCTGTACAAACGAGTTCATAGCAATGGGTTCATGCAATCTGCACTGAGCCCCACGCTGTGACATCATCTCTGCTATTTTTAGAGAGCTAAACAAAGTACATGAGCTCCCTGTTCACTATAGATGTGCCCTAACTGATGCATCAGAACATTTCCACATTTAAAGGAAGGCACTTTCTTACATATCTTGTTCAATCAGTGTGCAAAACACACAATATGAAATCGATCACCATTTTCCTTTCTCGAAACAGTAATTTATCTGCATAAAAACATCTGCCTAAATTTAGAGATCACTGTTTTTGCAACAGTAAATATATTCATCCAAGACATTGTTAACAAAAACTATTTTTCATGCAGAAACTGTTCTAGAAGTATTTTTCAAGATATTGACTTGGTATTACCAACATTTTGTTTTTCGGTATGATCCCTCTTAATATTTGGATTTGAATAGGGATGACTGGGACAATGTTTTAAAAGCAAAATTTTCCAAATAATAAAATTTTATTTGCATTAATGTGTAAAACACTTGTCACTCCCAATTATACTGATTGACTTTATGGAGTAACATAAAATGAGAAGAAAATAAAATGTATATTTAATCTATATTAATCTATTTACTGATGTAGTTATCTAAGTGTTTTAAACATTTTTTTCAAATTATGCAAATTAAATATGCCACATAATCCCCCTTTCTGCTCCTAAAGTTATAAAGTTATGTGATCTGCTTAAGACAAATAATTTTGCAAAACAAGAGCCATAAAAATATTACTAAAATTAGACTACTTGGGTAGCCAAAATCTTAAAAATCTGATAATCATTTTTTTCCTCTTCTGAAACTTTCATTGTAATAGCCTTATTCCCATAGACTTTATCCATGGACATTAGCCTCACAGCTCAAATGCTTTATTGCTTTTTCATACTGAAACTCAGAGCTTCACTGTCTCCAGGCACACTAGGGAAGGAGACAGCCAGCGTGCCATGTCTGACCTAAAAATGCTTAATCTTAACCCAAACCCATCAAAAAAAATGGTGCATTATTCTAAAGACCTTCCAGTTTCATTACATTTTTAAATCATCAGGAGGAAGGAAAAAAGAAGCATAAGGAGCAAACATGTAAATACATCGTAAGAAATTTACACTAATTCTTTTTGCAGCTTCCATTCTTTGCTGCAACATAATTAATTTGCTATTTCAGGTTGGTTTGTTTTTAAAACAGCATGAGTAGGGGGAAAACTCCACCGGATAGTGGACTGAACAGAATACAAAGCACTTTCCCCTGCTAATTCAGCAGCGTGACTGCCACTCAGCTCAATACCAGTAAAAACCTGACATTATCCAAAGGCTATTTAATGACCTCTCAAAGCAGGAGCAACATAAATTGCTAGGAGATCACAATCAGGTCTCACTTACTATTATACTACAACAACAAAAGATATTAACTGATCCCATTGACAACAGTCACAAAGGTCAAGAATCATACTGACATGGAGACTGAACTATCCACTTATGGAACAGAACAAAAAAGGTCCTGTAGCACCTTAAAGACTAACAATACCTGAAGACTTGGGTCTGTCCCACGAAAGCTCATCACCTTATAAATAATATTGTTAGTCTTTAGGGTACTACAGGACCGCTTTTTTGTTTTGTGAAAATACAGATTAACTCCGCTACCTCTCTGAGGCCATCCACTCATGGATGAGTCATGATGTTGAGGTATGTGTGCACTGAAGCTTGAATTGCTGCCACCCGTGCTTTAAAAAAAAGGGCATCCATTTGCCCACAGTTAACCTGGGGTGATTTGTTAACACTATATTAGAAACAAACATTAAATATATTGTAATATGCAAGTGTTTAGATGTGCCAGTTTTAACTTTTAAACAGGTACTACTCACCACCCTTTACATAATTGCAGACGACAGGATTTAATTAAAAATGCTCATACATAACTGATGGGAAAAGCAATAGAAAGGTTACTTGAATTCTTAACAGTCTTTTCAATGGGACTCAAGTTAATTGGTTCAATGGCTGGATCCCTCCTGAGAGCTGTTAAACCAATTAAGTTGAGTTCTACTCTTTCAGAGTGGTAGGACAGGGAGACGGAGGACAAGTCAGGTAAAGAGCCACATGCGGCTCAGAGACACCCAGCCGGCTTTTAAAAATGATGCCGCTGCCAACTCTGTGGGCTGGATTTAGGGTGACCCTTTCAGAAACTGGACATGTCACTGAACTGACAAATAGGGTGTTAAATAGGGTGTATCCAAGGCAAGTGCCTCACTTGCCTCACTCTTGTTATGGCTCTGAGAAAAATACCTGTTCGGAATGGTCTAGTTATTACACAGTCCTTCCTTTAGTGCATGGCACTAAACTAGATGACCTATTAAGGTCTGTTCCAGACACAGACTTCTATGATTCCATAATTTATTAGCTTTCAAAAAGCCTTTGACAAAGTCTTCCAGAAGAAGCTACTCAAGTAAACATTGAGAGACAAAGTATTGTCAAGGATGGAAACCTGGCTAAAACACAAAACAAAGAAGCAGAAGTAAATGGTGAGCTTTCATCACATCAGAAAGTTAAGTTTGGTACCTCTCATTTCTGTATTGGTGTCCGTATTCTTTAATATCATTACTAACAATCTGAAAAGTGGCTCAGGAAGTAAGGT
The DNA here is from genome assembly GCF_033958435.1 of Carettochelys insculpta. Classification (NCBI taxonomy): domain Eukaryota; kingdom Metazoa; phylum Chordata; order Testudines; family Carettochelyidae; genus Carettochelys; species Carettochelys insculpta. The sequence continues at coordinate 67,579,320 of NC_134137.1, forward strand.
AATGATAAATTATTTTGGGTATTCAAGCTCAGAGGAAACTGAGGAACATCAGAGGGACTTAAACAAGCTAGGTGAATGTGCAACATGACAAGAGATGAAGTACACTGTTGAAAAATGCAAATTAATGCATACTGAATGGAATTTTTTTTTAACTATTCACACACTTTTAAACTATTCCAAGTCAATTGCATCAACTCAGGAAAGAAACATCGCTGAGGCATCATTGAGAAGAGTTCAAAGACCACTGTGTAATGTGCAGTTGCTGTCAGAAAGCAAACAAAATGTCAGACAACAGATATATAAATATAGATAGTATGGGAGGGAGAGAAAAATATACAAAATATTATGATCCCATCATACACATCAAAGATTTCCTCTCATCTGGAGTGCTATGTGAAGTAGTGATTATCTCTACTCAAATATTATAGTGTGGAATTTGAAGGGATCCTGAGATTACTGGTGAGAATGGACAACCTCTAATCTGGAGAAAGACTGAGAATGTTTAGAAAGTAGGCAAGTGAGAAGGGAGGTAATAGATGTATAGAAAATAATAAACGGTCCAGCTAGAGAAAATAAACTGGAAGCTTCTGATTTCCCTGTCTTGTAACACTGGAAGAAGGGACAGTCCAATGAAATGGAAAACCAGCAATTCAAAACTGATAAAAGGAAATACTTTTTCAACACAGTATTAACACTATGAAACAACTTGCCACAAAATGTCATTAAATACAAAAACCTAGCAAACTTCAAAGAGATAAGATGCCTATTTCGATAACGAGACTATCCAGAATAATAAATAACAAAAAATGGTAAAGGATATTAAAATTCTTGCTTCAGGGGTTAAGACAAGACTTCACAGATCACCTGCTATCTACTACAAATTATTTGCATCTTCCTTTGAAGCATCTAGTAGTGAACACTGTCAGAGGCAGAATAGTGCACTGCAGGTCTGATCTAGTATGGCAATTCCTTTGTTCTTGGACCTGATAGTGGTCCAAAATATGGTTTCATTATTTCCTTTGTTACCCACAGAACTAAGCCACTTGGGTTTTTCCATAACTTGATGATTTAGGTGAGATTAAGAAAGTGAGCGTTTATAGTTTTGTGGGCCTGTGCCAAAAGGGTCAGAAGTACAACTTAACAGCTCAGAGCTAAAATTCATGCCCTACTGTTAACCATCTTTCAGTCACACCTATTAGGCTAGGTGATATTGGAAATAAACTTTCCAAATGTCATTCAGATCTAAAAGTAGGTGGTATACCACATGGTACCTCAGCTTTTCAGACGATGCACTAAGCCAGGTGGATTTGCAGTAACGGTAGCATTTTACATACACCTGTAGATCAGTGACTGAAAATAAACATGGTTAATATTTTTATACATTTTAAAAATGCTTTGAAGTTATTCAATGTATTTTAAATTAAAAAGAAGATAGTGATAGCCTTTAAAGACAAAAGTTGTATTGTCAAAAAGACCTCTAATAGTTATATTTGTTGTTGTGAGAAGCTTTGCATTAATTTGGAGCTGCTTGTCCTATAATCATAATAATTAAATGTAGAAAGATTCCTGCAAAGTCAATTCACCTGAATCAATCAAAAATTATTCCTCCACCAAACTAGGGATTTAGTAGAGTGTCCAGGTACGCAACTATCAATAATTGGTTAGTGCTACTGGTTACTTGCAGCTCCCTCCCACAAGTAAACAGCAAGCGGCTTACTCGGCCTCTAGCCCTGCTTGTGCTGGGATCAGGCGGTTCTCCTCCCCACCCCATCCCCAACACACATAAACACAACCTGTCGCTCGGCATTTAAAAGACTGAGCAGGCACAGCTTCTGTCCATGCACCACAGCAGTTCTGCATTTAAAATCAGGGAAAAGCCCCATTCATAGAGACAGAAGTTCAGCCAGCCTGCATGCTGGCTCAGCCTTTTAAATGCAAAGTGTTGCGGGGGAGCGTTAACTGAGCACCTAACAGAAATTTTGGTGGTTACTCAGTTACCAGATTACTCACTCTTTAACATCCCTACACAAGACCTCTCAAATAGTCCAACTGATTTCAGTCTCACTGTTATATCTTCGAGGTAACTCCTCAGTGTGTAACAGAATTCAGAGACATTTACAGAATGATAACATAATTGTCCCAAATAAAGGCATGATGTTAATGAGGCACCTTCCATTTCCTCCTGTTCAAAAATCCAAGTAGAATTGAGACCCAAGGAAAGAAAGGATTAATTGGACACTGCTCCCCCTCCTATTCATCTATGGGTATCAGAGTCTGGCTCCTAATGCCCACCCCATGAACAGAACAGCTTTTACATTCCTAAGCCTGTATTGAAATGACAACTAGATAACTCTTTACATAATAAAGACATTTCCAGATTTTTGGTAATGCCTTATTGGGTACTGCATTCCACCATGAAGGGGAGGGGGGGAGTTTCTACATTTTCTTTCATTGCCTTTACTAGCATTAGGCAGATGGACAAGGAAAATGGAAGCCCTGAAAATAATTTTTCAATTTTAAAATGTATCTGATGGGACACACACACACCCTACACTGAGTGAGAAGGGACTAACCCTGTACTGAGAGCTGAGAAAGCCACACCCCTTCCACTTTACTTCACGTGCCCCAGCTGCACAGGTATAAAGCAAGCAGCTCAGCTCACTTGGGGCTGGCAGCCAGAGCAAGAGGTTATGCACTACCTGCTCCAGGCAACCACAAGGAAAACCTAGGCATCACAATCCCAGCTGATGGTAAGAAGCTCCCACAGGCCTCAGGGAGAACTGGAGATATCCAGGAGTGGACAAACTCCAGATCAGGAAGGAGAGAAAGAGCTGGACTGCAGTGGGCAGGGTGGGGGGACTGCAGTGGCAGGAAGTAGTCCAGAGGATGGTGACCGCAAACTGGTGAGTGAGGCAATGCCAGGAGTCACCATGTTTCAGTTGGGGCTTCTCCCCTCTGACTGGAGCTACATCCAGCCTCTGGGCCCTGTCTGGGGTCCAGTGGAGAAGAAGGGCCTGGATCCCCCTGCCACAGGATTTAACTTCCCACCCTCATTCTTCTGTCTTTAATAGGAGAGTCATATTGTCCTATGGACTGGAGCAAACTTCCTGACTCTGGACAGTGGGAGATCAAGACGAGAATACTGAGTTTAGACAGTGAGTCATACTGCTACCTGCCTATAGGTAGGCCTATGGACATGGCGGTTGGGGGACAAACCAGGAAATTATGAATGTACTCTATATTCACCCCACATGGGACAGGGTCTTCCCCAACCATAACACAATGTCTAAAAAGGTGTTTCTTAAGCCCACCTTTCTTTCTTTCATAAGGGCTAGTCTTCTTTTGCCCTGCACCTTATGGAGACATTCAGAGCAGTTCAAAGCAGATATGAAAAGTAGTAGCATTCTATTGTGGTAATGCCTTGCACATACTCTGCTCTGGCCCAGATGCCTACATACTGTGCAAGACAATGGAAAAACAAATCCAGTTTGCTCAGTCATTACCCTACTAATCAAACCATGCCAGTTCAACTATGGGCATCCACATTCTGACCATTTCTTCTTTGTAGGCTAGGATAACATAGAGAGTGAACAAAGGAACAAGCCCATGTTATGTAACATGCTTAATTGGCTGTCTTATCTTTATTTTTCTTCAAATCTCTTCCCATGTAATTTCAGTGTGAAAGGACAAGTACTTCTGGTGAATAAGTGTAACATTTAGCCATATAACACTGCAATGTGAATATATTGCGAATTTGTACATAAAGCCAACCTTAATGCTAGGCTGTGAGAGACGTTAGGATTTGGATTCTTCCTGAGGACAGTGCTGACTGACAGTGTACTGAAAATCTCAATGTGAGCCTTTCGATTGCCAAAAAATGAAGGACTAGGAAGGGTGAAGAGGAAAGAATAAGATTTCTATGGAAAGCTGATTTTTTTTATAAAAAAGTGAAAAAGCAGGTGTGAAATTTAAAATGAGTAGATTTTTAAATAGAACTAGATTACTATTTCAATCAAACTAGTAAATATTCATGAAGTTGCGTTTCCCTCTCCTAGAAGGTAGGAAAGAGTTATCCCAGACCAAACATTACTGGACAGCAGCACAATGACACCCTTGATTGAGTTTCTTCAATCCAAAATAAACTTATGTTAATACTAGGAGTCACACCTTAGGGAAAGAGAATCAACAGCATGTTGACCATATCATATGTTTCTTTCATGGCAGATTTTTAGTGAAAAATGCTTATAGTGATGGCAGGGATTCTTTTAATGATCCAGTGGGGAGGTTATATATATAAAATGTTTGGCAGCATACAGGGTAGGAGCACAAGAATGTATTTGCCTGCGAGGAGAAACCTCTAGAGGGGTTTAAAACTGTAGAAAAATTCACCTTCTCTACTCAGCTTAACAACGATGTAGAAAGTATCATGCTGCTTTGGCTTGCATAAAACTGTACTTTAAGGTTTTAAATAAGTTATAATTAATAATAGTTTATAATTACAAATCCAACATGGCCACCACTACCACTTTCTACTGAAGAGTCTCAAAATGGAGAGTCAACCAACACGCAAGGAATGAAAGCCAAACAAAGTTCAATAAGACCAGCTCAAACCACTCTAAACACCTGCAGAGAAGTAGCAGTCTAGCCCAACTCACTCTAAAAATAAGAGGGAGGAATGAAAGGAGGAGTAAAAAGGGCAATAGCTGATTGCCTGGACACTTGCCACCTACACAGACAGCCACCAGTCCGTAAATCAGAGTAGACCAGAAACTGAATATAAGGAGACAGTTGGCTAGTCTCTGGTGTGAGTGGCAGAGCGAGTGAGAGAAAAGATGATGACCAGGAAGACTGAGAAAGGTAGCAACAGCCACTTCCATCACAGCAGAAGAACATCAGAGGAGACAAAACAGTAAGAGAGTACGAACTACAGGCAATTAGAACCCTGAGGGTAAGTCTGTCTTCTCTATTTTACTTTGAGCATAGGTGGGTGTTTTTGTAAATAAAGTTGGACGATTGTAGATTTGAATATCAGAGAGGTAACCGTATTAGTCTGTATCCTCAAAAACAACAAGAAGTCCTGTGCGGGTGGGAGGTTCAGAGGAGGGTTTAAAGAGGAGGGTCTCAGTAAAGGGGAGGGCCAGAGCTGACAAGGTCTATTCAGTCAGGGTGGAAATGGCCCATTATCAGTAGTATACATCAAGAGAGGAGAAAACAAGTCAGATCAGTCAGGGGGGATGTGGCCCACTGGAGGTTCATTACAATCTGACAATGGGCCACATCCCCCCTGACTGATATGACTTGTTTTCTCCTCTCTTGAGATATACACTGATAATGGGCCAGTTCCACCCTGACCTCCCCTTTACTGAGACCCTCCTCTTTAAATCCTCCTCTGAAACCGCCCCCTCACTCAAGCATCTGATGAAGCGGGTCTTTGCCCACAAAAGCTTATGCTCCAAAATATCTGTTAGTCTATGAGGTGCCACAGGACTTCTTGCTGTTTTTGTAGATTTGAATGTTTCAACTCACCCATTCTGCAACTGTCTGCTAGCACTCACAGAAAGTTAGAGTTTAGCAGATATAAGCGTATTGTAATATTATAACTTTCTCATTCTCTCTCATGCATATTTATAGAAGCTCTGTTTATTCCATCATTAATATTGTAGCATTATTCTACAGATCTTTCATACATATCCATAGGACTCTGTATCTCATGCATAGTAACAATATCTAGCTTATAACTACTTTTATTATACCATACTATTTACTCTTTTATGTGTTACACTGTTACACCATTATTGTATGTGCATTGTATATGTGAATGCATATGTAAAACAGCATGTCAATATTACAGTGTCAGTTACAACCATGTAACAAATTTGTACATAATAACAATTTCCAACTATAACACTACTGTGCTTTACTATTTACATTACTATAAATTACTTGCGCTCTTGCTCTATCAGTAATTACTTTCTTTGTTTTCAAAAAACAAAATCAGTGAGAAATCCTGTGGCACCTTATAGACTAACACATTTATCGGAGCATAACCTTTCATGGGCAAAAACCCACTTCATCAGATGCAACTAATAATATAACTAATAATAATTCTGTTTTCGAAGAATAACTGTTAGATTGAGATTCATAGGAGATGCAGATAAGAAGCTGAAATCCTAGTACCACGGAAGTCAGTGGCAGAATTTTCATTGATTTCATGGAGCAAAATTTCATCCATCATCATCCTCACTATTGTCCTTGGCTATAAAACACCTATTTTTGAAGTTAAGACTGTTCAAAAAACCGTACTACTTTCACTTATTTCTCATAAAGAAATAACTACAAATATTACAAAACATTCAGCCTTCCCTTGGAACTATAAAAAGAAGGCAAAATTCTTTTTATAAAACTCCAATGTGGATTTCTACAAACTTGTAATGCCCTCACACATATACCTTTTTAAAAATAAGTATAAAGACAGTGAGGTTGAAAACCAACAATAAAGAATATGTCAACAAAACACCCAGTTATTTTAAGACAGTAGAAGATCAGAATTATTATTCTCTCAGTTTAAGAATAGGGAATTAAAAACACACTCGTTGATAATCACCCAGGACATTTAACTTAAAAATATGACACATTAAAATATAAACTACTTTATAAAATTAAGAGAAAATAAGCACAGTTGGTATTCACCTTCACTACTTTTAATGTTCTGTATCAGCATTTATGAAACAAATGTCAAATATATAAAAACCTGATAAAAGATGAACATGAAACAAAAAGCTGAATTACCAATGGTTAACAATGTTGACATGAAACTACAGGCTATTTGAGTAATACACTTCCAAATGAAGGAAAATTAGAAACATCTTTATTGAGAGCATTCTTGATTGTCTTAGTTACAGCCTATCTATAGCTTTCAAGGCTACAGTTATCATAATGGCACCATACCGTGAAGCTGTTGTTGACATTTTTTGTGCTTGATTCAGCTACACTGGCATCTGACAGGTCAACTTCATCAAATATTAGAGACTGTGAATGGAAAATAACACAAACACATTAAATATTTTAAGTACACTTAACCTACAGCACTTTCACTTCCACATTATTGTTTTAGGAATCAAATGAATGAAAGCAGAAACAATAATAAGAGATAAATCTTTCTAAATTTACCTTTCAAAGAGATCCATGTGACAATCTGATCAGTAGGAAAACTCAAATATAAGCAGGCTGAAAATTAATTTTAACCATTCAAAAAAAATTATCTTCACTTTAAAAAAAATCAAGAAAATTTAAAATCTATTCAGTTTTGGGAGGGGCCACTTAAACATGACATAATAGAGTCAAGAAGACAGATATAAAACCAGTTTGGCACATTTTAAGGTTAAATGGATTCTGCTGGCTCACTGAGGTCTGTAGGCAATGGGTAGCTCAGTGGTTTGAGCCTTAGCTTACTAAAGACAGCTTTGTGAGCTCAATCCTTGATGGGGGCCATTTAAGGACCTGGAGCAATTGGGTGGGAGACTTTTGGGCGGGGGAGAGGATGCTTGGTCATGCCAAGAGGGCAAGGGACTAGACTTGATGACCTCCTGAGGCCTTTCCAGTTCCTGGAGATGTGTATCCCCAATTATTATGGTATCTTTCAGAACAAATAAAATGAAGTAGCCAAGTGCAGATACATCAATTTTATCTACACAACTCCCATAGTTAGAATTGCATATCTGTGGCCAACTTATCTTTTCCTAGTGTAGATGTAGCCTCAGATAGTCCTTCAGGGCAGCAACTGTACAAGCATGCCTAGCTTAGACGACTCTTGGCCTCATTCTTACCTATGTGATGTGTCTCCTTTCATGCACCATACTTATGCTCTATTGCAGTGAAGATTACAGATAAAGTGTATCTATAGCTTTCAAGGCAATGGTTATCCTAACAGCACCATACTGTGAAACTGTAGTTAACATTTGGCATGAAGAAGCACAGTCAATAGGAGCAAATGAGGGCCTGAAGCACTTCAAATATCACTCCCAAAAGGCACCTGAGGATCTCAGGCAGAAGCAGCTTAATAAACTAACCTGAAGTGAACTGAAACTGGAAAAAGTCAGTTTATTATTAAACCATTTCTGTTTGGTCAAACTTTAACCTGAAACAAAATATTTCATTCAGATTTTCCTTGACAGAAAGGAAAATAATTTCTGAAACAGAAATTTTCCTACTGAAAATTTTAGTTTTTCTGAACTTTATTTCCCACTTAAAAGGCAAGGATAATTCCTGATTACCACCATTTAGCATACTAGTTTACGTAAGTTCATATAAGTATCTTTCAGAACAATCCCCTTCAGACAATAATATGTTGAACTTTGAGATTTAACATTTAAATATTAAGATATCCCTTCAATGTTTTCTTTCTTTTTAAAATTTATTTTCCTAATTGAAATAAAAAATCAGCTTATTAACATTACCTGACTAACCTGTTTAAAAAGGGTAAAAGAACAAAAACAAACTACCCTAAAAAAACTCAGAAGTGTATGCAAATTGCATTCTTTCTCAAATTAATGTTGCATACTAATTTTTATACATAGCGAAGTGGTTGTGAAAACAATCACCTATTTAAGTTGATGTTCTAATTTTAATAAACTGATTAAACAAATGGAACTAGAAATACAAAGCATTAGTCCCTAGTATTACATATCCTTACCTTTGAATCCTTGGCATAGTAAAGAGTACGGCCTCGAAGTTTGAAATAACGTTTTTTCCACCTCTGAAATGAACTTGTTTGCTTCAATAGTAGCCCTTCCTTTACACTTGTCTGAAAACAAATATATATACATTTATTTAAATATTTCATACCTGCTAAAAATAATACAACTATCTAAATATACTATTTCAAAATTCTTAGACACTTTCAGTTTTCTGTACAATTATATTAATTGCTTTTCATTTATATTCATGCATATGACATGATTGATTATATCATTTGTCAATCAAACTATGCATAATTTTCAACAATAAGAACACTGGCAATATGTTTACTTTGTCTATATATTTAAGAGTCAGTGGAGATATATATACACTGAAAATGAAATAATTATTCTGCAGATTAAATTGCTATTGAATCATATTACTTTTACAATTGCAAAACCACAATATTGTAGCGAGCAACGATTGGCAGTGGGACAATTCTCAAAAAAACATTAGCAATCTAGACCACATAAGTTCCAATTCTGTCATGTGTACTACTCTTGTACTCTTGCTACCCTTTTCTTCCAGCTATTAAAATGGAAAGGAAGGCAGCAAACCTGGAAGAATAATGTCATGTGCACAATAAATTAATGTATTTACATTTCTGGTAGTATCTCTGGGCCTCATCCCACCACTGATTTTTAAGCACTTTTCAGAGAAGGAGATTTTATAACTCAGTGGTATTCTATGTTTCTACACAGTGACCCATACAGTAGTCCCTCAAGTTATGCGAGGGTTGCATTCCCATGCACCCTTGTTTAACTCGAATTTTGTGTAAGTTGGGGGAAGCGTTCTTCTCCAGCAGAATGTACCTTCTGCAGCTGGGGAAGCAGCAGGAGCATCTAGAGCTCCTTTTGAAAGGTAAATCCTGGGGTTGGCAGGGAAGGCATTTGGGGAGGGTTAAGCCTGGGTGGGCTAGGGCTGCGAGGGGACTGCGGGTGGAGATAAGCCAGGGCTATGCGGCCCTGCAGAGGGTTGAGCTGGAGCTGCATGAGGAGTATGGTGAGTCGGGTAGGAGGTGGGAGCCAGGGCTGGGCATAGGGCACCGGAGGAGTGTGCCAGGACTAGAACCAGGAACGGGGGGTGATGAGCTGGGGCTGTGGGGGGTTTGAACAGGAACCGCTGCGGACTTTGAACTGGGATGAGGGGGTGCTGAACCAGGGCCTTGGGGGTTTGAACCAGGGCCAGCGGGGACCGGGATTTTGAGTTGCACTTAACTCACATTAATGAGAGTTAAGCGTAACTTGAAATTGCACATTTCGAGGGACTACTGTACTATGAGTCTCAAATGCCTCATTTTCTCTTTTGGTATACACTATAAAAAAGGAAAAGTAGATACATATGGATCTGGACTCTCTGCTCTAAAATGGGCTCTGAAGCATGGTGTTTCCATTTTGTATCATGTTATGACACGGAGATCAGAGTACAATTTCTCAACAACATGAAGCAAAGGTCACTTACAAACTGATATGGACCTTGTAAGCTTAATAATTCCTGAATAAAGGGCATATTCTTCCTATGGAAGTCAAATTTGCCCTAACTTTAACGTAACACATTCTCAGATAAAAGGAAAAGATAACTATTTCACATTCACAAACTAGGAACAAGAAAGTATCAAATATATCCACAAGATAGTAATGTACTAAATTATCTGATTTTTTTTCAATAAAATGACCACAAAACATACCTAACAAAGGTAAGATATTTGCGTGTGATTTAATGGCTTTAATTTCTTAGCAGTGCAGTCAGCAGTAGTCAGCAGCGCGCACACACACACACACACACACACACACACACACACACAGAGTTTTGGTTTTGTTTGTTATATCCATACCATACTCCTCTTTCAAAACAAAAAAGCCATCCAGTAGCACTTTAAAGACTAACAAAATAATTTATTAGGTGATGAGCTTTTGTGGGACAGACTCACTTCTTCAGATCATAGCCATACCAGAACGGACTCAATATATAAAGCACAGAGGTCCAAAAATTGTCATCAAGACTAACCAATCAGAAAAATTGTTATCAACGTTGCCAAATCAGAAGAGCATAGGGGTGGCAGGAGGCGGGTGTGGGGTGGGGAAGTTTAGAGTTAGATAAAACAAAGTATGTAAGAGTCCTAATAATTGCTGTCCTGGTTCAAACCACATGTTAATGTGTCGAATGTGAATATAAATGAGAGTTCTGAGCACTCCCTCTGCAGACGATTGTTAAAGTTCTTTTTCAGTAAAACATAGACTTTCAGGTCATTAACAGAATGGCCCACTCCATTAAAGTGCTAGCTGACAAGTTTGTGGGTTTGGAGTTTTTTGATTTCTGTTTTGTGTACATTCATTCTTTGTCGACGACTGTTTGCACTCTGTCATATACATGGTATGTGGGCAGTGCTGGCACATGATGGCATGTATGAAATTAGTTGAGGAACAGAAGAATGTGCCCGTGACTCTGTTATTAGCATGGTTAGGTCCAGTGATGGTATCTCCAGCATAGGTATGTGGACAAAGTTGGCAACGGGGCTTCTTGTAAGGAAAAGTTCCAGGATTGGTATTATTGTGGTATAGCCTGTGGTTGCTAGTGAGGATCCTCATAAGGTTGGGAGGTTGTCTATAGGAGAGAACAAGCCTGTCAGCTAAGGCCTTCTGGAGTTTTGCATTATGATTTAGGATAGGTTGTAGGTCTTTAATGATGCATTGCAGTGGTTTGAGTTGGGGGTTGTAGATAATGACCAGTGGTGTTCTGTTATTGGCTTTTTTGGGCCTATCTTGGAGTAGTTGGTTTCTGGGTATTTGTCTAGCCCTGTTGATTTGTTTTTACACTTCTCCCGGTGGGTAATTCAGATTTATGAATGTTTGGTAGAGATCTTGTAGTTTTTGGTCTCTGTCAATAGGATCAAAGATAACCCAGACGTTATAATCAAATCAGCTGTCAAAGGGGGTGCTGTTGTCATCATGAATAAGTCAGACTATGAACAGGGGACAGCCAGACAACTCTCCAACGCCACATTTTACAGACCTCTCTCCTCTGATCCCACTTTGGAACTCCAAAAGAAACTACACCAACTGCTTAAGGAACTCCCTGCTGCTACTTGGGACCTTATTCACTCAAAAACACCATCTGAGCCCCGACCTGGATTATTCTATTCACTTCCCAAAATTCACAAACCTGGAAACCCCGGACGCCCTACCATTTTGGATATTGGCACCTTTACTACCAGAATATCCAGTTATGCAGACTCCTTCCTCAAACCCTAAACCACCAACACTCCCAGCTATCTCTGAGATACCACTGACTTCCTGAGGAAATTACAAAACATCAGAAGACTTCCTGACAACACCATCCTTGCCACCATGGATGTAGAGTCTCTCTACTTTAATATTCCACATGAAGATGGACTACAAGAGATCAGGAATATCATCCCTGACATTAACACAGCCAATCTGGTGTCTGACCTCTTAACTTTGTTCTCACCCACAATTTGGGGACAACTTATACCTCCAGATTAGTGGCACTGCTATGGGCACCCACATGGCCCCACAATATGCTAATATATTTATGGCTGACTTGGAACGATTCCTCAGCTCTCGTCCCCTATTACTCCTCCTTTATTTACATTAATGACATCTTTATCATTTGGACCCATGGTAAAGAGACTCTAGAAGAATTCCACAGAGACTTTAACAATCTGCACCTTACCATCAACTTATGCCTTGACCACTCCACACAAGAGGTACATTTCCTGGACACAACAGTACAAATCAATGATGGCCTGATCAATACCACACTCTACCAGAAACCCGCCGACTGCTATACTTACCTACACGCTTCTAGCTTCCATCCTGCATACACCACACAATCCAACATTTACAGTCAAGCCCTTAGATACAATCACATCTGCTCTGACCCTACTGACAGAGACCAAAAACTACAAGATCTCTACCAAACATTCATAAATCTGAATTATCCACCGGGAGAAGTGAAAAAACAAATCACAGGGACAGACAAATACCCAGAAACCAATTACTCCAAGAGAGGCCCAAAAATGCCAATAACAGAACACCATGCTTTCCCTCCCCCTACCATTTTCAACAAATTTAGCACAGGTTTCATCTCATAAGACCAAGCCTACTAGCACAATGTCTTCACAGATTAAGAAATAAAAGTACGCCTACAACCCCCTTAGTTATTTCCTCAAAGGTTCATTGTCTTTACTGATCACTTCTTCCTGTACATTTCCTCTCTTGGAAGATTTCACAATCCTTCATTAGTATTTACTCACACCCTAAATGGATGCCCATTTTGAACCATACAGTACTTAATTTACATGTAAACATACAAGTAGATACACATTTCTTGACTGAAGAAAAACCCACTTTTCACCTTTCTGGTGACTAGACACAGAATGTAAGAACACAATTTTCAGAGAACACTCCTTCTACACCATTCGTATGTATGTTTTGCAATGGTTATGATGACCAGGATGATACAGGATTTCATTAGAGACCTTATATAACATTCTTTTTGGTGAATCCTGGGGATTCCTTGAACCCTTAGCGACCCTCCTGTCAGCTGACATCCAGAGGTCCTTGGATCATATACATATCACATTTCTAGATCTTTGGGTTGAAAGGAAAGCCTTCAGTTGCAGAACACAAACCAAAGCAATAACAATGTTTCCCTTAACTTGAAGACAAGAAAATATCAAAGAAGAATGAACTGATTCATTCACCTCAACAGAATACCAACTCTAAAACATAACGGAAACACTTGTTTGTACTGTAAACTGCTTTACTGCTGCAAGTTGGCTAAACATCCAATTAATGGGCAGATGTCACTGCAATGGTTGCCAAAAGCTCTATCTCCCATTCAACTACTAAAACCTCCAGCTTCCCTGTGATAGCTTGTGCAATCTAATAATACATGGTTACTGTAAAAGTCTTCACACAGATGAAAAGTAAGAATTCAGGAACAGAGCAGACACTAATGAATAAAATAGCCAATACAAATCAACTTCCCTTTCGTTGTCAGCAAACTTGGCTGTACACTCAACAAATGACTAACACCTTTGTGGTATCCTTAACATCTTACCCTTTAATTGCAGTTTGCTAAACTGCTAATGTACTGCATAAATTATTAGATTCTCACCAAAACTTAATTTAAAAGATATTTCCACATTTTATAAAATTAAGTATTTACAAATTAGTATTCAGTTTTACTGAAAAAGGTAGAAGACTAATTCTTCATTACAAAAACCTCAGCTATAAGATGATAGGGGGCTCTGGATATTACAACAATTGAAAAATTTAAAGCATTCCTAGATATTCAGATATCATTCAAATTTCCAAGACTACTGTTAATGTGAGCTGTAACCTTTAAAGAGAGTTAATGTCAAAAATGAGTCAGAAGTGATTTTAGACATCACACAACCCTGTAAGTGAATTTTGTCCTTTTAAAATAACATTTTTCTATTTTACAAAAATTCCTTTCCATGCATTTGTGAGAAAAAAAAATGAAACAATAGGGGAAGACTAGTGAGGGGAATACTGAAAGAGCTATGTACAAAATTCTGCCAAGCACAAAACAAAAAACAAAAAACCAAAACTACCACTCGCAGGGAAAAAAATCAAAGAATAAATTACATTCTTCATAGTCACTTTCAGTTATATAATCTTAGGTATGACTTAAAATATTCAAACAGTAGCATGATTTTTCAAACTGACCTTTTATTTTAATTTTTTTTTTTAAATTTTTACCTGGGTCATCAGAAACCTGTACTGTTAATATTTTGGTTTCTAATAACACAAATACACTCTCCAGATGAACTGTCTATTTATTTACCTTCTTAAAATTTGGATATAAGATCAGATGAATGATATCTGTATTGCTGTGAGATTTCTGCATGTTCACAGGACACAGTTATGGTCAGGAGTAATCACAATTCTAAGCACACCACAAAAAGAATCTCTCTCGGTTCTCATTAACTCATTTGCCCCTAACATTCTAAATCTTCGACAACTCATTACATTTTTTAATAATGTGTCTTTTTCAATAGAAGTCTTGAATTTTGATCAGTTTGGGGTCTTTGTTTACAAATCTATGCTTTGTTGACAACCTCAAAACAGCACTTTCTATTACTTTCACTTAATGTGAAACTCTATTAGTGGTTTCAAAATAAAAAAGTTGCACCTACAGAGAGCAAAATTTTCACTCGTTCAATGTAAAACTGTATTTTTATTGTTTCTTGTGACCCAAAAAAACCAAAAGGTCAGGCCCATTGATGGGGATGGGAGGGGTTATGGGGGCAGTTGCTCTGGGGCCTAGGGATTCAAAAGGGCCCAAGGCTCCTGGCCAATGCTGCTACCACAGGAGCAGTGGCAGCCAGAGCCCCAAGTCCTTTAAATCACCATCAAAGGGTCACGTGGTGGACTCTGGGCAGCTCTCAGGGCTGGCAGGGAGGGTGCTGCAGCACACTCTAGACTGCACAGACGACTGGCTGCCCCCAGCCCTGCCCTTTCTGAGGGCATGGAAACCTCCCACCGTGCCCAGGGGCCCAGCAAATATCTCAGCCCCCTGGCAAAAGGGTGACATTCAAAAATAGCTATGCCAGAGCTATAGATGTGTATGCTTAAAGACACTAACTGCAAAAAAAGATAGGAAAGGGATAAATAATTTGATGTAACAAAAAAGATTTTAACAATTCCTATAACCAGGCCCTCACTCTGTGTGGCCCTCAGTATTTTATTCTTTTTGCTTTAGTTTCCCCACCCACAAAACGCTGATCTAATTAGTTCACCTTTGTAAAGTTCTGAAAATGGAAGATACTATATAAATGAAAGATGATTAACTAAAAGAACAGACTGTTCTTATTAATAAGGGGAATGGAACAACTATAACGTTGTACAAAGGAGAGACCACTTACAAGGTTGTGATTTAATGCAGAAGATTTAGGGTCCTGGGCATTCACAACTGAGCTAACTTCTGTCTTAGAACAATAATTCACAGCTACTGCTTCTAATATCAAGTACCATTCATTTTATTTTCACTAATTCTGAGAAAAACGGTTTAAAATGAGTAAATCAGACTCTTTCCCCAGACAGGGAAGTGCAATTTAAACAGCACATACCTCTGAAAATTAATATTGCAAAATCATAGAAATGTCTACGATTTTTTTTCCAGAAAAAAAATCAAAGTATATTGATGATTAGGCTAACTTAATAAAACCATTCTAGCCTTGATCCTGTACGATGTGAAGTCCAGGAGCATTGCTGTTGTCTTCAATATCTGCAGGATAGGTATTCTACACATTTGTTGTTCTGTACAGGCCCCCCCAATGAGGTGTGTGGGCAGATGGCAGTGGCAGGGGATCACCTCCCTACTGTCTCCCTTGCTTCCCCACACTCACCCCACAGCATTCCACTGCTGCCTCCCAGCCCACTAAGCCCTGCTGGAAGATTTGAGCCACGCTGGGGGGTCAGAGAGGGGAGAAATGTTAGGGCTGAGCTGGGGTGGCAGGGCTCAGGCTGTGTATGGGGCTGTGTTCAGGCTGGGGGAGGGTTGTTGGGGCCCTGCCAGGAGGTCAGTCTGAGAAGGGATGCAGGGGAAGTCCTTGGTCCGAGAGGGGGGTGGTAGGCTCTTTAGGCCTAGCAGAGGTGGGGGTGGGGGCTATTCCAGAGGTTGGGGGCCCAAATTGGAGGTGCTTGGAGGGGGGGGGGGCCACGCCAGCTGAAGAGCTGAGGGTGGGAGGATAAGGGCAAAGTCTGCTGGGGGGAGGGGTCCATGTTCACAAACCCCCAAAATTCCCTGCATACAGGCCTGTATAAAGTGTGTATTTATGTGCTTAGGTAACTGGAAAAATATTACAAAATACCAAAACTATTAAACAGAAGATGCCTCCCACAAGCAAAATGCAAAAATCCTATTATAATTCCACAGGGAAAAGTAAACAATTTCTGTGGTTTCACAGAACATTTAGAATGTAAACAGCAGCAACCATTCTTTACTAAAGGATGTCATAACAGTAGTGCCGCAGAGAGGCATAGTAACACTACTGTTGCACACTTTTAATTCAAATCGTTCTTTAAAAGAAAACACAAACAAAAATCACAATAAAATCAATAATATTGATTAGGTCTGGGTCAATAAACATTCAACTTTTCATTTGTACACTAGGGTCTCACCATTCGTGAGGGTTCCGTGTTGAGAAACCTTGCAAATGTTGGATTTCGCGATTATGGGGGGCTTGGAGCCCCGGGGAAGCCGCAGCTGCCAGCGCTCCCTACCCAGGCCTTGGTGAAGCATCAGCCACCAGTGCTCTCCAATGCGGAGCACTGGGAAACACATGAAGTGCCTGCAAATACCTGAATTTGTGAACTTTAGGTTCGTGAATGTTGAGAACCTACTGTATTACTCCATTGGTCTTCTCCCTTTAGGAATACTAAAAAATTCCATTAGGACATAACTCAGCCAATATGAATGCTGTGAAGACCTATAAAGTGATAAGAGTGTTCCCAGAATCTTAATATTTACTGATTTTTTTTGGAGAAATTAAAAATTAGTGAGTACCACATGCTTCAATTAGTAAAGCCTTTCAAAATTATTTTGGTTACAAAACGATCTATTATCCAACTATACTGTTTCATATACTTTAATGGCTGTAAATCTGTATAAGACAATTATAAATGTTATAACAAATAGAAGCTCTTATTGGAACTATAGTTTATAAAACTTCTGTTAGGTGACACATCGAAAAGCTTTGAGAATTTATAGATGATGAGCAGTGACGGCAAGGTGGTGCCATAGCAAATAGCTGGCTAGTTGGTACCAATATTGGTGCTGGGTCCCTCAGTGATGGTCTTTACAGTGCAGAAGGGGTAGATGATGGTAGCGGTGACGTGCTGCCTCCCCGATGATTGAGAATGCGGAGGGGATTCTCCTCTAGACTTGCACAAAGTGCTCGTCTGCAGAGAGCATTAGCAGTCCCGTTTTCTGACAGGCACGGCAGGAGGCAAAGACGCTGGAGTGGTCCACTTTGCCTTTGCCAGCGGTGGGCTTGCCACTGTCAACAGCATCACTGGTGCCATCAGTGCCAACAAAGTCGATGCCACATGTTTATGTTTTGGCACTGAATGCATCTTTTTTGATGGTGCTGACAAGGACAGTACTGGGGAACCTGGAACAGTCCTCCCTTCTGGTGCAGCCTGTACAGATGGCTATGGAGGCCAGGAATGGGCAGGAGAGGGACCCAGATCAGCAACGGAAGACCCTCTATAGGCCATGGGACGCTTAGAGCCCTCACCCTTGGCCACAAGTTTAGACGCTGGCTTGTCCAGAGCTGGTGGCTGTAAAGACTTCTTGTACAAGAAAGTCTTGAGTCTGCTAGCCCAGTCCTTGTGAGCTCTCACAGTCAGACTTGAACAGTGCATGCAGGACTGTGTTTGGTGGCCTTCCCCAAGGAACTTGATGCGGGACACGTGGCGGTCCGTGGAGGGCATGATGTCCCTGCAGGTGGCGCACCACTAAAATCCTAGGGAGCCCAGCATAGCAGAGATGCATCAGTAATTCAACTTAACTATGAACTTGTAAAGAATTTTTTTTTAAATGCAACAAGTAGAACAGGGTGAAAAAACTTGGACCATGGAAACGGCTAACAAAGTAACAAACTAACTAACTAATCTTCAAACTCTTTTGCAGAGAATAGTGAGGCTCCGTCTGCAGCTGAGGACAGAAGAGAAGGAACTGAGGAGCCCGCACTGTGTGTGTGCCAGAGCATAAGGAGGCACTTCTGTTCATGTGTGGTGCCGGAAACCACAGCTATGGAAGAATCTCTAAGCACTGGTGCAAGGACGCACTGACACCCAGAGTAAAGCACCCACGGGGACACTACTCAAAGAAGAATGACACAATGGCAACTTCACTCACAACTTCAGTAGTGTATTGGAGCGTTGCTTTGGATGAGTTACGTGATGTACAGAATGCACCTGAATTACAAGTATTCGTCTAACAATTGTGTTGCCAGGGAAGAATTACTTGATACTATGTCACTGAAGGACACAACTTATGGATAAAATCTGAAGGAGGCACTCATGTTGGTAGTTACAAAAAACAACTTGCCTTTACAGAAGCTCACTGCCATTGCAATGGATGCGGTTCTGCAAAATGATTACTAGGGCTTTTAAAGCGTGATGAGAGCCTTCCCAAATTTTGGACATTGCACTGTATAATTTATCAGGACCAAATGGTATCTAAAAATTCTCAGTTGGATCATGTCATGAAACTGGTCTTGCATATTGTGAATTTCTTTCATTCAGATCAATTTTGAAACCTAACTGAAGAACTGGATGAAGAGGATTCTCCCAATGATTTGCTATTTCACTGCACGGTTTGATGGCTCTCAAGAGACAAAAGTTGATTTCCCCCCTTTTTTTTTTTTTTTTTCAAGCTCCTGGAACTAGTAAAATTGTTTCTGAAGAAGCAGCACAAGCTTACAGCTTCCCCAGATTACAGATCTTGGGTGGGTTCTGGATTTGACATTTCTTGCAGACATGCTGATGCACACAGATAAACCAAACATCGACTTACAATGAAAACACTGGCTGTTGCCTGATGTAGTGCAAAGCATATTTGCATTCATGAACTATGTGAAGTTGTTTCACAGGCAAATATTTGAGGGAATGCTGACACTCCAATAAGTAAAAGGTTAAGTTTTTATTAATCTTTAACTATACATTGTATATGTACAAAATATATTTTAGCAAATTATACAATGATTATGTGTACACATGAGCTGTGTCTACACGTGCACGCTACTTCGAAGTAGCGGCACTAACTTCAAAATAGCGCCCGTCGCGGCTACACGCGTCGGGCGCTATTTCGAAGTTAACTTCGACATTAGGTGGCGAGACGTCGAAGTCACTAACCTCATGAGGGGATCGGAATAGCGCCCTACTTCGATGTTCAACGTTGAAGTAGGGACCGTGTAGACGATCCGCGTCCCGCAACGTCGAAATTGCCGGGTCCTCCATGGCGGCCATCAGCTGGGGGGTTGAGAGACGCTCTCTCCAGCCCCTCAGCTCACTGGTGGCCGCGTGGAGCGGCCCCTTAAAGGTCCCCTCCCCCTCCCTTCCTGTGCAGGAAGCTGAGGGAACGTGCAGGCTGCAGCCTGCACACGCGGCCAGCCTGCACCACCCTCAGCCCCACAGAGCTGCGATGGCTGGCCGGCAGCCCCCCCAGCGCCCCCAGGGGATCCCCCCCAAGGGGAGCCAGGGCAGCCAGCCCAGCCAGAAGGGCAGCCAGGCTGGGAAGCGGCAGCGGGGCCCCTCCTGGAGGGAGGCCGAGCTGCGGGACCTGCTGGGGCTCTGGAGCGAGGAGGAGGTGCTCCAGGTAATGGGGAGCAAGAGGCGGAACGCGGATGCGTTCGCTCGGCTGGCCGACGGCCTGGCTGCCCAGGGTCACCCTGCCCACACTCCTGACCACGTCAGGAGTAAGGTTAAGGAGCTGCGGCAGGGTTACTCCCGGGCCCGGGATGCGGCCAGCCGATCTGGGGCCGCCCCCGTCACTTGCCCCTTTTACAGGGAGCTCAGGGACATCCTGGGCTCCCGGCACACCTCCTCCCCTCCAGCCACCCTTGACACCTCGGCTGATGAGCCCCAGCAGGCCCTGCAGACGGAGTCCGCCCCGGAGGCAAGCCCTGCACCCCGGGCCCCCCCCCCCCCCCGGAGGCCACCCCCGGGACATCGCGGCAGGAGGAGGAGGAGGAGGAGGAGGAGGAGGGGAGCTCCTCCTCCGCAGAATCCGGGCTGCAGATCCTCCTCCTGCCATCCCGGAGCAGCAGCAGGGCCTCCGCCCCCGGGGATCTCCGAACCGTGGGAGCGGACCGACAGGTAGGTACCCCCCTCTGGTGCACACCCCTGGGCTTGAGGGGTGGGGGTAAGAGATGTGTCCAGGGCCCCCCACATGCTCACATGGCCATGGCCCCAAGGACACCAGGGCCATGGGCCTCACAGCACTGCATCCATCAGCCCCTGACCTCCCCCACCCCACATGACAGTGCCATGCCCCATCCCCGGGCCAGGGGGGAGTGGAACCTCGAGGGGCCCCAGGGAGGAGGGGGTGGGACACCCCGCAGCAGCAGCAGCATGTGATGGAGTGGGGGGAGTGCCAAAGGGAGACTCAGGCTACATATGAGCACCAAGAGCCGAATAGCTCCCAGGGGCAAAGGAGGATCCTGGGGCTACAGCTGGCAGGTGACACCTCTGCCCTGAACAAATAGGAGGGAGGAGCCGAGCTGGCTTGGACTTGGGGGGTGAGGGCGGGGCCCACAGGTAGAGGCTAGGGGAAGGGAGAGCTGGAAGGCAGCCAGCCTGAGGAGGGGGAAAGCTGCATCCCCGAGGGGCACCCCTTGGGGTCTTCTCCCCACAACGGGTTGGAAGGACTGTCTCTTCCGACAGCTGGTGCTGTCACTCCTGGCAGAAACTGGGCATTTGTGGCCTAAGAAACCTCTCCTGCTCCTGCTCTCAGACCCTGCAGGGTGAAGTGAGAGTCGCTCCCACCAGGGGACGGGGTGCAGGGCAGGGGGACCCCTGAACCCCATCCATCACAGCAGCATCTCCCGGGGACGGGGATGGGGAAAGTGCAGCACAGGTCTGTGGGGACAAAGGCCACGGCTCGGGGCCCACACTAACGCCTGTCTCCATTCTTCTTCCCCCCCTCTTCTCCTGTGTCCTGCACCTGCACCATCAGAAGGACTGGAAGAGAGCGCCGGCGAGGCGTCAGTTGTCCCGGAGAGCCCTCCGGGACCATCGCTCCAGGGCAGCCCCTCGGCCGAGGACCGACCGACCCCACAGCAGGCTAGACGGCGGACCCCATGCCACCAACCGCCGATGGCGACAGACCCCCAGTTGCTGGCCATCCACCGTCGGCAGCTGGAGGTCGCGGAGCAGCACCTCCAGCTGCAGGAGCAGGCGCTGGCCTGGTGCCAGGAGGCATGGGGGGCCTACATGGACACATTTAACCACCTAGTGGACTACCTGGCCCCCCATGCCGCGCCGGCCGCAACATCGCCCGCCCTGCCTGCTCCTGCAGCCCCAACACCAGCTGCTCCGCCCGTCGCCGTCCCGTCCGCCGTCGCCCCACCACCCACCGGCGAGGGCCGGAGCGCCGAGGGACCCCTGGAGCCACCTGACACTCGCCGGTCACCGTACCTTCCGGTCCAGCCCACTCCAACCCAGCCACGGACCAGGCTGCGAGCACGGCGGGGCTCCCGGCTGCCAACGCCCGGTGCCGGGCTATAGGGGCGAGGGGCCCGGGACGTGGCCCCCCCTTGTATATAGTTGGGCCCTGTTTTTTTCGGCCCCCAGTTTGCCCCGTCCCCCCCATGTAAATAGTTCTCCCCTTTATCCTCCCTGGTTTTCTTTTTGTTATTGCGGACAGTTGTTTCTTTGTATTGTTTTATTTTTGTACATATTGCTTTTGTTCAACGTTTGTACATAGTTTTTGGTTTGTGGTTCACATATTTATTTACAGTCATAAAAAAAAGTTTACGTTCAGCCACAAGTGCGTGCTGTCATTTGTCCAGGACAAGTGGGGGGGGGGTGCTCCATGGTGTGGGCATTGGGGCAGGAGTGTGGGGGAGGAAGGGGCGGGCAGTAGGGGGCCTGGGCAGAGTTCACCCTGTGGCCTGTTCATTGAAGTGGGCCCGCAGGGCCTCCCGGACCCGGGTCCCCTCGGGGTCCACCTGCCGACTGGGGGCAGTAGGTGGCTGGACGTGTGCCCTGCCGGCCTCCGCAGCCCAGCCCTGGAAAAAGGTCTCCCCCTTGCTCTCGACCAAATTGTGCAGGGCGCAGCAGGCACCCACAATCTGGGGGATGTTGTTGGGGCCTGCATCCAGGCGGGTCATGAGACATCTCCAGCGTCCCTTCAGGCGGCCAAATGAGTGCTCCACCACCTGGCACGCATGGTTCAGGCGCTCGTTGAAGCGCTCCTGGCTAGCGGAGAGATGGCCCGTGTAGGGGTGCATGAGCCACGGCCGGAGGGGGTAGGCCGCATCTGCGATGATGCAGAAGGGCATGGTGGTGTCCCCCAGAGGGATCTCCCGCTGGGGGATGTAGGTCCCCGCCTCCAGCCGGCGGCACAGGCCCGAGTTCCGGAAAACCCGGGAGTCGTGGGTGCTGCCAGGCCAGCCCACGTAAATGTCCTGGAAACGTCCCCAGCTGTCCACCAAGGCCTGGAGGACGACAGAATGGTAGCCCTTTCGATTGAGTGAGGTATCGTCCTCCACTGTGATGCGGGGCGCGGATGGGGATGTGAGTCCCATCCAGAGCCCCGAAGCAGTTGGGGAAGCCCAGGCTGGCAAAGGCGGTGATGGTGGCATCTGGGTCCCCCAGCCTCACGAGCCTGTGCAGGAGCATGGCGTTGATGGCATGCACAACCTGCAGAGAAAGCACATGGGACAGCACCAATGAGGGGTGAGCAGGGTGTGCGTGGCCCTGCCCTGCCCTGGCCCCCCTGCCCTGGCCCCCATGCCCTGCCCTGCCCTGCCCTGCCCTGCTCTGGCCCCCCTGCCCTGTCCCCGTGGGTTCGCTTACCTCCATGAAGACAGCCCCGACGGTGGCCTTGCCGACACCAAACTGCTGGCCCACGGATCGGTAGCTGTCTGGAGTGGCCAGCTTCCAGACAGCGATGCCGACCCGTTTCTGCACTGTGAGGGCACGCCGCATGGCGGTGTCCTGGTGCCTGAGTGCGGGGGTGAGCCACTGGCACAGCTCCAGGAATGTCTGCTGGCTCATCCTGAAGTTCCTGAGCCAGTGGTCGTCGTCCCACTCCCCAAGCACCAGCCGCTCCCACCAGTCGGTGCTGGTGGGGTACCTCCACAGCCGCCGGCGTGTGAGGCGGGGGGGGGGGGCGGGGTGCTGCAGGGGTAGGGGTTGAGCCCTGCTGCCCTGGGGGCATCTCCTCCTCTGGGGCAAGGAGGTGCTCAGTTGCCTCCCGCATGGCACGGAGCAGGGCAAGCCCTGCTCCTGCTGGAAGGGCTGGGTGGACCTCTAGCTGCTGCTGCTGCTGCTGCTGCTGGGGGTCCATGACTGCGGCGCCCGGGGTCTGTGTGCCTATGGCTCCTCAGACCGCGTGCTGTTCAGGCTGTGTGTGTCTGGGAGGGGCCCTTTAAGGGAGCAGCTAGCTGTTGCCCCGGAAGCGCTAGTCCGCCCGGTGACCCTGCCTGCAGCTGTGCCTGGCATCCCTATTTCGATGTGTGCTACTTGGGCATGTAGACGTTCCCTCGCTGCGCCTATTTCGATGTTGGGCTGCGCAACGTCGAAGTTGAACATCGACGTTGCCGGCCCTGGAGGACGTGTAGACGCTATTCATCGAAATAACCTATTTCGATGTCGCCACATCGAAATAGGCTACTTCGATGTAGGCTTCAGGTGTAGACGTAGCCATGCACACACACAGAGCGATAGCTCTATATTCATTCATTATTGGCAATGCACATTGGTTAATTCTGGCTCCTTTTGAGCTCAGGTTGACCACCTCTGCTCTCGGCAATCATTTCAGGACTGTCTGAAAAAATGTGACTAATTCTACCCTACTGTCCTCAGAAAAGTAGTGAGGCGACCTTCGGAGACAGTACTGAACTGCTGAACCATCTTCTTTGTGCATGTGGTCTAGGGGCCATGTTCAAAGCCCAGCTGCATGAGACACAATAAAATTAGAATTGTGTGTTAAGATTTTAAAAGAAGCCTTGTGAAGGAGCAAGTTTTTAACATCCTAGCATGGAGTACAACTGCCAGCACTGCAGGGTTTTCTGATAGTTCATGAGATAATATTAAATTGGCTTCCTAAGGGCCCTCACGCAAGATCATCCCACTTAGTCTTAATGAAGGGCCTTTGGTAGTTCAAGCCCTACGCACCATAGCATTGTCAGGTCTAGGATTAATAAAACTCATCTATGAGTCTTTCAAGCAACATGACCTGAATTTCTTATGCATGCCTGACAGAAGAATATAGTAAATGTGAAACATTTACATCGAATATTATGATACAAAAACCAATGCTTTGCATAGCAGCACTCAGGAAATCTCCTAAGATTGTACTTAGAAGCTACTACACAGAAAATCAATTCCATAGCAAATAAATCCAAAACTTACACTTCAAAGTATAATCCTAAAATTACAATGTTTCTGGTTTTGTTTTTGGGTTGTTTTTATTAATTTGTATATAGTTTATTTGGTTGGGGTAGCCTGGAGAGCTCTAAGTTCAAATAAAAGAGAGCTGTGTTAAAAGGGGCAAAAAGCAAAAGACAGTGCAGTATGATCAAAACAAAAAGCAGTCAAGTAGCACTTTAAAGACTAGCAAAATAATTTATTAGGTGAGATTTTGTGGGACAGACCCACTTCTTCAGACCATAGCCATACCAGAACAGACTCAATATTTAAGGCACAGAGAACCAAAAACAGTAATCATGGAGGACAAATCAGAAAAAAATGATCAAGGTGAGCAAATCAGAGAGTGGAGGGGTCGGGGGCGGGGAGGGGAAGGTCAAGAATTAGATTAAGCCAAGTATGTAAACGAGCCCCTGTAGTGACTCTGAAAATTCCCATCCCAGTTCAAAGCACATGTTAATGTGAGAAATTTGAATATAAAAGACAGCTCGGCAGTGCAGTATGGTTATTGCAACTACCATTGCTAGCATTTATAAAACCCCAAAAGAAAGCAAAAGAGAAAGCAAATGCTACTGTTCACATCATACCATTTTGTAACCTAACAATATCGTTAAGCTTCTTTGCAGATTTTTAGTACTGTTCGTAATTACCAATGGCATTCAGACATGACCACTCAATCATCCATGCCTCTTCTGCATGCCACACTTGCCCTTGCAAAAACCACCATGGAGAAGGAACCATGTCTGTTCATCTGTCAGTGGTTAGGGCACTCTACTATCAATTTTATGTAAACTTTCAAAATAATTTTAAAATCTAAAAGAGGGACACAGAAGTGTAGTCATGCTAACTGGCACATACCGTATCTGTATTTCTCGTGCAGTTCCATTTGATAGCTAATTTCTTTATACTTAATACCTCCACAATATCACTGCTGAGAATTGACAGGATATTTTACATAGACTCAACCAACTGAACATCATTTCAATAATCCAGTGGCACAAGAAGAAAGCTTTTTGGAATCCTTTCACTGTCACAAAGCATTCAAACTGACTTGCATACAAAAAAGGTTTTCACACAAAAGGAGGAGGCAAGGAGAGCATTAAAATTGCCTCAAAAACATTTTTTATCAGATTTCCTCTTGAGGTTCTTGGTCATCTTTCTGACTGCTAATTTCAATTTTCTAGTTATCAGTGGATACTCTATAAAGCTCATTAAAGTTCAAGTCATTTACTTGTAAGACAGACCAGACTTGAGCTCCTATCCCTTCAATCATTTGTTTTGACCAGTCACCTAAACCATCCCAATCTGCTTAGCTGTGGAAAACAGAACATTTCATCAGTGTGTTAATTCTGTCTGCTGGTTTTGGTTGAATCCTCTGTTCTCTGTCCACCTGAATCTAACAAAACAAAACAAAACAAAACAGC
This sequence comes from Carettochelys insculpta, assembly GCF_033958435.1. Classification (NCBI taxonomy): domain Eukaryota; kingdom Metazoa; phylum Chordata; order Testudines; family Carettochelyidae; genus Carettochelys; species Carettochelys insculpta. Next base: position 67,605,634 of record NC_134137.1, read on the forward strand.
AGTCACTTAGCACTTTAAAGACTAACAACATGATTTTAGAGCAGTGTTGAAAAGATGTTTTACTTGTTCCAGCACCATGATAAATTAGATGCATAAAAGGATAAAGACGTGCTGAAATGTATTCTGCATATTTTAAATGGCTAAGGCAACTCTACCGGGTAAAACCATGCCAACCACCAAACTTTACTAAGTTTATTTTACTAGCAATGAGTCAACAGAAGAGTGATTTATTTAAACTGTACTTAGAGTATAATTCTCTCTCTAATTATAGCCTAATTTAAAAAAATTGTAGTGCAACATAGGTTACTGTACTTCATTTATCAAGATGACTATGGAAGAAATAGTTTAAAGGAAACAGCATAAGCAAACTGATTACAATACAGTCTCATTTGCACATAGATGCTATTAATTCAGTATGCCTATACTACCTGCACTACAGTGGGACAGCTCTAATTATGCTCCATAAAGACATTAGACATCTCTAATGGAGACACTTGTAACAGAGACAGAAGAGATTTTTCTGTTGTTGTAATAAATATACCCCTCTGAGAGGCAAAAACTAGGTAGATTGAATACAGCATTTAACAACAGGGTATCCTTACAGAGGTAGCAACATAGAAAGAGGTACTGAGAGAAGACTCAGTAAGCATGGCATCTTTACCAGAGATGTATGCAACATGAGGCTAGGCCGATACAAGATGAAATGGAGTTATATAGGGCCTTGAAAATGAGAAGCAATGTAAATGATGAATTGACAAGAGGCGACTGTGTGGTCCCAGTGAATTATGTGGTATAAGTACACAGATGGTAAGACAGGTCATCTGGCAACTGTCATTTAAATAGATCTGAAAGGTCACCAAATAGCTTTTGTTTTGTTTGGTGAAAGAAATATGACACCCACACCTTCCAGTTTAACACCTTTTTGAATTATAAAAAAAAATTCAAACGTAGGGTTTTTTCTTTACTCTGCAGTTATGTTGCCCAAGACTATTACTAAAATGAATCCAAGCCTTGAAACAAGGGGTAAGAGTGGAAGTCATAAAGCCAGTCCCATTGCCAATTTAGTACTCATTTTAATAAGACCTAAAGCTTTATTTTGGTAATGTAGTGGTAGTTCTGACATTAAGTGAACAAGAATATTTCCAATATTAAACTGTATTAATGTAGTATAAGTGAAACTAGTCACTGCAAGACTGAAAATTGTAATGAAAATATATTACCATAAGCTAGTCCTCCAATTAAATTAACTACATCTGCCAATGATAAAAAAATAGATTGGGATAATTTAAATCTGTAAATCTAAAATTTTAAATGTTATTAAAACTTTTATTATAATTCTGTTTGACAATATTTTGTAAAACGCAGTACAGATTCTGAGCATAAGTTCCCAGATATTCTTTTCTGCAACCCAAAAAGAAGTGGTTGGCAATAGCTAATTCTCATGCCTGCTTGCTAGATACTATATTTCACTGTATAAAATAATGTATATATCACCCCACATTTACGTATACCAGGCAAAGAGTGCTGGCAGAGAGGTCTGATTCTTAATTCGACATGCCTAATATTGCATTGCAATCAAATTCTAAAGGATAACAAAAATGTCAAACTAGTACTTCTTCTATGAGAAACCACAATTTATTTTATTTTTAAATTTAAAAGGCATTTATGTATGTGGTCTGTATCATCATTCAGATGAAGTACAGGATTTTGTTCTTACTTGTACAAAATGGAATTACAGCCGATTACCACAAGGTGGTAGTGGTGGTGTGGCAATTCTCATATGTAGGCAGTGCCTTGCATTTAGTTTCTATGGTAGCTTTCAGTATACACTGTTATTTAACACTGTATACACTGTCATTTTTGTGGGTCTGTCCCACGAAAGCTCACGTAATAAACTATTTTGCTAGTCTTTAAAGTGCTATTTGACTGCTTTTTGTCATTTAACAAAACATCTATGGCCCAATTTCTGCAGTACACTATGCGGAAGGCACACTCATGGGCCTGCGTGCTACATTTACTTCTACTAGAGGGATGCACCTATATTCACTTGACTGTTGGAAAAGGTCCTAAAACAAGGTGGGGAAAGGCCATAAAAAGGACCAAAATAACAAACAGTCTTTGCTGTATGTGAACAGCTTGTTGTGAACAACAGTCATAAAGTAACATTCAGACAGAAAAGGTCTAAATAATTTTTGCAGTGATTTATAGAATTATCACCAAGCTTTTATTTACCATGTGGTTGTACTGAATCTATGTGCCAGGCAAGTAGATCTTTACACATGTCTGAAGTAAGTGTCATGAGGCTGGATAAAATTTTGCTCAGTCAGGTTGGTAACATATCAGTGGTTGATTACTTCTTCTGTAAATATATACACTTATTTTTAAGGAACAATATTCATAGTTTACTTGCCTCAAAAGGAAGATTACTTCCTTTCCACCATCTCTAGTGAATGAAAGTGAAAGAAAGCATGCAGTGGGATAATTGACAGGCAAAACTCAAGCTGCTTGCAGATGTAGATTAAAAATGTTATTGAACTTTTACAGAGTGAAAATATAGAAGGAATAAAAGAAAAAGCGGATACAGGACATAAATCAACAGGAGTAAGCTACATAACTAGGTATTGCAACAAATACAGTTATTAAATGTACAGTTTTCTCATCTGAACTGTTACTAGTAACACCTACATTCATAAATTTTCCAATTGTTAAACACGTGAAAATTGGACTTATTTGACAGGGTTTTGGAGATGATTGAGAATGTAGTCCCACAAGACGGGAGAGGGTGAGAAAGGAGCTTTTAGGAGTTGGTGACCAACTTGGCCTGGCAGGGTTGGGTCAACTGCCCCCCAGAAATGTTTTTGTAATGCTTATGGGGAATGATGTTGGAATGTTAACTAAAATGCTAGACCTCCTCCCTTTTGCGCAGACAACATATTTTATGGGTGGTATAAATTTTATTATGCGCAGCAGGGCACGCAAGGATGTGCACCACCAATAGAAACACACGCTGCCCATTTTGAGTGGCTGTGGGTGCTCTGATAACCATCTGGGCAGCACCTGAATCTCTCTGGGGCAAACACCACAAGCGCTCATCTTACAGGGAGCTCTGGTCTGCACAAAACATCATTTGCTGATAGGTCAACCTGCTAACGCATGTTTTTTGGCTCATGCATAATCCACAAAAGATAGCTGTTTGTCTTATTACTATAATCTTAGTGACAAAATCAGACAGGAAAGAACAAATCTGTCATAGCAGGTGAGGTGCTGCAAAATTTAGTTAGTCACCATCATCCCAATTATTTTATCCATGAAATGAAGATTGCTGAGTAATGTAGAGCAAGTGAAATTTTCCTGAGCTTGAATCGGATTGCTGGATACTTTAGGGTTGTTAACATAATGCCCCCTCTGAGGAAGCAGTTAGCAATTGTCCTAGTTATTCTTAACAAGCTTTCAACTGCTAAGAAAAGCACGGGCCTTAGTCAAATATAAGCGGCAAACATCTTCAATAATTTCAGCATCTGTGCTTTAAAGTCTGACCAAAACTCAACTGGATGACTTTCAGCACTAGCACTTCCTTTGAAATTGGAGAGATAATCAGTTACTCTTGATCTTTTCTGCAAAATAATTCAGTAATTTGCACATCTTACTGAGTATGAGGCTGGCTATGAAAAAATATTCCCATTCCTTCTCATATTAGATCCTTCTTTGGTTAGATTTTTGCTATGCTTCCTGCAACAAGTGTGCCAAGTATTAGGCAAACCGTGCTATCCAAACAGGGCTTATTAATGCAAGCAATGTTAAGCATTTAAGTAGAGCTCAAGTCACACATGAGGCTGGTTCACTGACAACATTCATCAAAGCCAAGACAGTGCTAACAAAGCACATGCAAATGTACTTTTATAGGGGACTCCTCACATTTCCAGGAGCAAAGTTGCAGAATTCCAGTGACTCATATTAAATGTATATTCGTTTGTCATTTTAAAAAAAAAATCATTTCCGCTACACAAAGCATAAGGCCTGAACATGTGTAATAATCTAAAGAAGGGAGATGCTCTGTGGCTAAGTGTATGCTGTGCTAAATAGATACCTATTAGATATGCTGACCAATATGGTCTCATTTCCTTGCATTCCTCCATTTTTCTATACCCATCTGCTGTTTCTTGTCTTATCTCTAAATTGTAAACTTCTTGGGGTATGGATCATCTTTTTTTATATTAATTTTTACAGTATATACCACAGCTGGTCGACTCCTCGGCGTTATGAAAATACAAATAACATACAAAATTATGGGACTCAAAGATGGACACAAAAAGCTGTGATAACACTTTGGAAAACAAATGAAAACAAGGAATGTAAAATGTTCCCAGTTAGCCAATTACCTGGTGAGCATTAGGTTTACCAGAATGCTTACCAGGCATCCAGTTAACCAGACCTAGTCTAAACCCCAATAGATGGCCAGCCATGCCAGTCCGGAGCAGCCCAGCTGTGTCAGGCTGGCCAGTAGGACATCAGCTACATCAGCATCACATTGGCCAGCTAGACCCTGGCTGTGCCAGGACAACAGGCTGGGCCACATCCATATCAGGCAAGTGGGGTTCTGGCTACACAGCAGGCAGGCATGACTCCAGTTATCACTGCACCCATTGGCAGGACTCTTACCATGGATGCGTCAAGCCAGGAGATGGGTCTCCAGCCATGTGGCAGGCAGAACCCCGGCTACAGCCACACCAGAGCAGCTTCAGCATTGCCCACAGCAGACAAGCTAGCATGGAGCAGCTGTCGCCATACCTGGCAGGTGGAACCCCTGCCTCACAGAGACAGCAGGACCACAGCACTGGTGGGACCTCTCCCCTGGCTGCCCACCAAGGCTACGTCTACACGTGCCCCAAACTTCGAAATGGCCATGCAAATGGCCATTTCGAAGTTTACTAATGAAGCGCTGAAATGTATATTCAGCGCTTCATTAGCATGCGGGCGGCAGCGACGCTTCGAAATTGACATGCGTTGCCGCCGCGCGGTGCGTCCAGATGGGGCTCCTTTTCGAAAGGGCCCCGCCTACTTCGAAGTCCCCTTATTCCCATGAGCTCACGGGAATAAGGGGACTTCGAAGTAGGTGGCGTGCTTTCGAAAAGGAGCCCCGTCTGGACGCGCCGCACGGCGGCAAGGCGCGTCAATTTCGAAGCGCCGCTGCCGCCCGCATGCTGATGAAGCGCTGAATATGCATTTCAGCGCTTCATTAGTAAACTTCGAAATGGCCATTTGCATGGCCATTTCGAAGTTTGGGGCACGTGTAGACACAGCCCAACAGATAAAGTAAATAGTAAAATTTTAAACAACCTGTTTATCCAGTGACCTGTTTTAACAAACATTTACATCCCTAAATGAAAATAAAAGCAAACTCAATATTCAAGAGTTAGATAAGTACATTAAATATTTTATAGGTATTTAAAACAAATCCTGAAAGAGCCATAGACTTCCTTAGTTAAGGCAATATTTTCCAAACCACTACACTTGACCTCTAGCAATGAGGGTCTTCAGAGATGTTTTTCCAATGTCCGTTGTCCTGGATCCAACAAATATTCAAGTAAATTGCTGCAACTATGTTACAATGTTGATGTCTGAGAAAAATCTAGGTAGAGTATAACTATCCAAAACCAATTACGTGAAACAGCCCAGAGCAGTGGTTCCCAATCTTTTCCCTAGTATGGACCCCCAATCATCCCTCCGAACCATTTGTGGATCTCAATCAAAGCCAATTCTAGCTGTTATTTACACTTCATTAAATGAAAAAGGAAAACACAGCATAGATTTTCAGACAGCAGCTAATATTATTGGAAGATACTTAATTTAAAAATAATAATTGATTGTAACTTGGCAATTTAAAAATTATTTTCTATGATCATTTTTATTTAACTTTTTTTCATGGACCCCCATCAATCCCCTCGAGGATGCCAGTGAACTGCGGACCTCAGGTTGTGAACCACTGGCTCAAAGGAATATGAGTAGTTATGAGATACTACATTCACCTTCCTTACCCACACCACAAACCCATATCTCTTCTTTAATGCTACTCACACCAGCTCTCTTGGGGTCACCACCCCAAGATTTAAAACTGCTGAAACTACCTACCTCACCTGAATGCTAGAAGATTTTATACGTTATAGCTTGAAAAAGACTTTGAAGATGCAAAAAGTTATTGTGTGAGCACTAAGTGGCTAAGCACTGTTACAGTTCCACTTCTGGTGTTGTCTAGAAAAAACGGACTCCCAGCATGCAGGAGCACCCAGAAGACAAGGAAAAGAGGTAACGAAAGGAGCGGGAACAGGAAACTGACACCCATTAACATACTTGCTATGACAAGAAGAGTATCTGTATGAAATATATGATCCGATTATTTCCTCCAATCACTACACACTTTTAAAGAAGAGAGACTGAGGGTTTTAACTAGTTCAGGTTAACATCTTTATTTAAAAACAGGTTTTCAGGAAAACAGTTCAAACAGCAATTTTCCACACATCTTTCACAAGTCCCATATATTTAATATGAAGAAGAGAAACCAACTCAGTAATATTGTATCACTGACTTCATTTTTTCATGATGTCTTATGACATATAAACTGCATGATAATATATTCAGAGTAGATCTCAAAACATACAGACACAAACAGCAGAAGCGGAAGTACATCTACTAAAGCGTACAGAATATCTCTGTGGAAACTGTGCATGTTCAGTTGCATTAAAGCTTAAATTACTGAATAAAAGAGTCTGAATGTGCTCTCATCTTTTGCCAAATAAAAACCTGTTTAAATTTTAAAATAACCCAAACACAAAATGCCAGTTGAACATTAATGTGAATGCTGACCTGTGTATTATTTTGCTGGTAAAAGTGGTGTGATTTTGAAGCAAGCCTTAAAATTACAAGTATAAAACAATGATAACATCCAATGCTCAGAAAGTTGAGGATGTAATTCACTAGCTTTTGTCAAACATTTCGAGATCTTCAGACAGAATGTGCTATAGCTCTACCAAACACTATAGTTCCATTCAGCAAAAATACCATCTAATGTATAAGCAAACATCCTAAAGATTCATGTGAGAGTTTTTTCATGTAAAATATACTATAATTGATATAACCAAACATTCATAAAGCTTCAATCAGCCAAAAAGTTACTTTGATTAATTGCAGCAAATATAAAAACCTGACATTACAGAAGTTTAGCAGTGTTGGCAGCCAAGTATAAGCATAAACTACCCTCAAAATAACTCTATTCTGACAAATGAGAGAGACAAAGTGGTTGAACTGATGTTCTCTTTTGTCCACAGAAGTTGGTCCAATATTATTATAACCTTATCCATCTTATTTCTCTAATACCCTGGGATTAACATAGATGCATTCATACTGCATATTCTGACAAAAAACATTTAGCTGGTTATCCTATATATTTGATATCCTCGACTACCACAGCACTCACAGTGGGCATTCTGAATCCATGACACCAATGAATGCATTAAAAGCAGGCACTGTTCATTCTAGAAAGCACAAATTCTGATAGAAGCATAGAAGTACTGAAGTTCTGATGACATCACAAAATATATTTGTTTATTGCTAAGTACAAAGATCCCAGCAGAGTTTAGAGAAGTAGAATAGCATCAACAAATTCCAACTGTGTCATAATATCACCTCACTCACACAAAATCAGTAATCCCAGCACAAAGGCTCATGATATCTACTCACAGCACAGCAACCTCCGGCTATTTCTCCAACCACGCTGTATGAAACTTCACTGTGCTGTGTACTACCCTCAGATGTCCACAACAAATACAGATGCAGCACTTTTGATCTCCCTCCCCACTACTCCATATGCCCCAACAAGCTATCTACCTGTGGTGCATCTTGCTCTTCTTGAAAGCTAAATCTCCTCTTCAAAGAGTAATTTTTAATAATTAATTGTATTTATTTTTAAAGCTTCTCATCTTCCCTTATTGCAAGGAAGAGCGATACTAACTGGCAGGTAAGGAACTGGGGAAGAGGTGGTACCCTCACAGTTCATTTTTGGAAAAAGAAGACAAGGGAATCATTATCATCATCAACCACCATGGGCTCAGTGCCCGTTGGTGTCCAATGTCTCCCTCACTGTTTCCTTCCATCTTTCCCTGTCCAGCGTGGAGTGGCTTAGTTTCTGCAGACTAGCTTTGCACCAACCTACTACATCATCTGCCCACTCTCAGCAGGGTCTGCCTCTCCTATGTGAATCGTCTATTATGCCGAATACCAGGGTCTTGATTTTTCATTCATTGTTCATTCTGCAGATATGCCCAAATAGCTGTAACTTCCATTGTATAACCTTCTGCAGTAGGCTCTCTTTTGGCTGTATCTTCTAATATAATTCCTCGTTGGTGACCTTCTGCATCCATCCTATTCTCAGGATCTTTCTATAACAACTCCTCTTGAATGCCAATATCCTTCTCTTTGAATCTTTCATTATCACCCATGTCTCACAGCTGTACAACATGCTGCTGAATACACTCATTTTCAAGATGCTCAGCTGCGTTCCTAAGCTAATCGCTTTGCTTTTCAAGATCTTATCCATCGCCTACAAACTCGTTCTTGCTTTCACTATTCTAGTCACTATTTCCTTCTTACAGTCCCAATCATATGTTACGTTGCTTCCCAGGTATGTGAACTTCCCTATATTCTCTGGTTTGATCCTGTCTATACTGATCTTCCTTCCTATTTCCTTATCTCCAAATACCATTGTTATTTATTGATCTTCATAATCAGTCCATACAGCTTCCCTTCCTCATTTATCACCTGCTCTGTTCTCACTAGCTTCTCTTCATTTTCTTCAATGACAGCTATATCATCCACAAACTTCAAGTTGTTAATTCTCATTCCATGCATAGATATCCCTTTTACCTCTTCTTTGATCTTCTTCATTGCTCTCTCTCCGTGTGAGATGAAGATACTCAGTGATACTGGATCTCATCTCATATCTCTACTCGTTCTAAACCAACTTCCCATCTCTCTGCACGTTCTCACTGCTCCCTCCGTGTTGTTGTTGATATACTTCAACAACCACATCACAGAAGGGAAGCTTTAAGTTCATATTAAGCAAGTAATTTACTTGTAGGTGTGGGGGATAATCCTGAGCAAAAAAGCATATAGGACTGAGAGGTGTGGTCCTCAAGGAAGGGACAGGGAAAAGGGTAAGGAGGAACAGCATATGGAGCTATACCAGCTTTTTAGGGATGCTCTGTGCTAACTCAGTCATAATGATAATTCCCCGGCCTCTACATAGCCTTAGCCAAGGCTATAGTTACCACCACATAACGATATGCAAGTTCAAACCATTACCTAAGCCATCACAACATCTTGACATCCATACAATCTTGTATCTGAATCTCTAGCTGCATCTACACGTGCTGGCTACTTTGAAGTAGCCGCGCCAACTTCGAAATAGCGCCCGCCACATCTATATGTGGCGAGCGCTATTTCGAAGTTGAAATTGACATAAGGTGGCGAGACGTCGAAGTTGCTATCCCCATCAGGAGATGGGAATAGCGCCCTACTTCGACGTTGAACGTCGAAGTAGGGCACGTGTAGCCGATCCACGTCCCGCAACATCGAAAGAGCGGAGTCCGCCATGGCGGCCATCAGCTGAGGGGTTGAGAGACGCTCTCTCCAGCCCCTGAGCTCTATGGTCGCCACGTGCAGTGGCCCCTTAAAGCTCCCCGCCCCCTGCCTTCCTGTGCAGGAAGCTGAGAGTGCGTGCAGGCGGCAGCACTGACACGCAGCCAGCCTGCACGCCTCCCTGCAGCCCCAAGCCACCACCCCCACTGCAATGGCCGCCCGCCAGCCCCCAAAGTGCCCCCAGGGCATCCTCCCCAAGGGGAGCCAGGGCTCCCAGGCAGCCAGCCAGCCTGGGAAAAGGCAGAGGGGCCCCTCCTGGACGGAGGCCGAGATCCGGGACCTGCTGGGGCTCTGGGGCGAGGAGGAGGTGCTCCAGGTAATGGGGAGCAAGAGGCGGAATGCGGATGCGTTCGCTCGGCTGGCCAAGGGCCTGGCTGCCTGGGGTCACCCTGCCCGCACTCCTGACCACGTCAGGAGTAAGGTTAAGGAGCTGCAGCAGTGTTACGCCCAGGCCCGGGATGCGGCAAGCTGATCTGGGGCTGCCCCCGCCACTTGCCCCTTTTACAGGGAACTCAGGTCCATCCTGGGCCCCCAGTACACTTCATCCCCGCCAGCCACTCTTGACACCTCGGCCGACGAGCCCCAGCAGGCCCCGGAGGCGGAATCCACCCCGGAGGCAAGCCCAGCACCCCAGGGGCCCCCCCAGGAGCCCACACCTGGGATGCTGGAGGAGGAGGAAGGGGAATCCTCCTCCAGGGACGGGGGGCTCCACATCGCCATGCCATCCCGGAGCTCCAGCAGGGCGTCCGCCCAGAGGGTGTCCCCCGACCATGGGAGCGGACTGTCAGGTATGTACCCCCCCCCCCCGGTGCACACCCCCTGGGTTAAGGGGCGGGGACAAGAGACATGACCAGGGCCCTCCACATGCCCAGATGACCATGGCCCCAAGGACAGCAGTAGCATGTCCCTCAGAAGACTGCATCTGCCCCTGTCCCCCAGCAGGACAGAGCCATGCCCCATCCCTGGGGATGTGGGGAGCGGAACCTAGGGTCCCCCGGGGCGGTGGAGTGGGACACCCATCACCAGCATCTCCCGGGAAGGGGATAGGGAACCAGCAGCGGGGTGGGGGGCCAAGGGCCACGGCTCGGGGCCCACACTAACGGCTGTCTCCACTCTTCTTCCCCCGCCCGTGTTCCGCAGCTGCACCATTGGAGGGCCCGGAGAGCACCGGCGAGGACTCTGTGGTCCTGGAGAGCCCACCGGGGACATTGCTGCAGGCCAGCCCCTCGGCGGAGCACCGACCAGCCCCAGGCTGGGGCCGACGGTGGAGCCACCACCCAAGGATGGCCACGGACCCCCAGCAGCTCGCGACCCTCCGGCGTCAGCTGGAAGTGTGGGAGCGGCACCTGCGGCTGGAGGAGCGGAGGCTGGAGCTCCAGGAGCGAGCGCTGGCCTGGCACCAGGAGGCATGGGGGGCCTTCATGCACACATTCGAACGCATAGCGGAATACCTGGCCTCCCATGCCGTGCCACCCACCACTCTGCCCACCCTGCCCGCCGCTCCGACCGCCGTCCCACTGCTGTCCGCCACCCTGGGGCCTTCCGCCGAGGGGAACCTGGGGCCTGCTGACACCCGCCAGCCATACCTGCCAGTTCACCCGGCCCCCACAGCCTCGGCCAGGGCTCAGGCAGAGGCGAGGGTCACGCCCTCCAAACCCGGGCGCCGGACAGTAGAGGGGTGCGGGGCCCAGGATGTGGCCCCCCCCTTTGTACATATCCCCCATCATATTTTTGTGTACATAGTTTGTGTTAGACCCCTGTTCTTTTATGGTACCTGCCCCCCCATGTAAATAGTTCCCCCCTTTTGTTCTTACTATATATACATATATTGTTAGTATTAATATAAGAGAATTCACTGTTTTTGGTTTCAAAAACAACAGGTCCATTTTTATTTGCAAGAAAAGTGGGGGTGTGTGCTCTTGGGTGCTCTGTGGTGTGGGCGTGGGGGCAGGGAGTGTTGCGGAGGATGGGGGGGTGCAGTGGGGGGCCTGCCAGCATTCACCTCGCGGCCTGGTCGAAATGGGTCCACAGGGCCTCCCGGACCCGGATCCCCTCGGGGTCCACCTGGCGACTGGGGGCAGCGGGTGGCTGCACGTCAGCCCTGCCAGCTTCCACAGCCCAGCCCTGGAAGAATGCCTCCCCCTTGCTCTCGATCAGGTTGTGGAATGCGCTGAACACGCCCACAACCTGGGGGATGTTGGTGGGGCCTGCATCCAATCGGGTGAGGAGACACCTCCAGCGCCCTTTAAGGCGGCCAAAAGTGTGCTTAACCACCTGGCGCGCATGGTTCAAGCGCGTGTTGAAGCGCTCCTGGCTGGCTGAGAGATGGCCCGTGTAAGGGTGCATGAGCCAGGGCCAGAGGGGGTACGCCGCGTCTGCGACGACGCAGAGGGGCAGGGTGGTGTCCCCCAACGGGATCTCCCACTGGGGGATATAGGTCCCCGCCTCCAGCCGGCGGCACAGGCCCGAATTCCTGAACACCCAGGCGTCATGGGTGCTGCCAGGCCACCCAACGTAAATGTCCAGGAAGCGGCTCCAGATGTCCACCAAGGCCTGGAGGACCACTGAATGGTAGCCCTTCCTGTTCAGGAAGCGTCCTCCGCTGTGCTCCGGAGCACGGATGGGGATATGGGTCCCATCCAGAGCCCAAAAGCAATCTGGGAAGCCCAGGCTGGCAAACCCCGTGATGGCAGCATCCGGGTCCCCAAGCCGCACGAGCCTGTGGAGGAGCAGGGCATTGATGGCGTGGATGACCTGCAGGAGAAGGACATGGGAGAGCACCAGTGAGGGGTGTGCAGGGTGTGTCTGGCCCTCCATCCCAGGGCTGCCCTCCACCCCGGGGCTCCCCTCCACTCCAGGGCTGCTCTCCACGCCAGGGCTGCCCTCCACCCCAGGGCTCCCTCCCCCAGGGCTGCCCTCCACCCCAGGCCCCCCCTGGGTCCTCTTACCTCCTTGAGGACAGCCCCGACGGTGGCCTCGCCCACGCCAAACTGCTGCCCCATGGATCTGTAGCTGTATGGAGTGGCCAGCTTCCAGACAGCGATGCCGACCCGTTTCTCGACCATGAGGGCACGCCGCATGGAGGTGTCCTGGTGCCTCAGTGCGGGGGTGAGCCACTGGCACAGCTCCAGGAATGTCTGCTGGCTTATACGAAATTTCTGCAGCCAGCGCTCGTTGTCCCACTCACCAAGCACCAGCCGCTCCCACCAGTTGGTGCTCGTGGGGTAGCTCCACAGCCGGCGGTGTGTGCGGCGGGGGAGGGTCGAAGGGCAGCAAGGTCTGGGGCTGCTTCCTCATCCCCTGGGGGCAGCTCCTCTTCTGCAAATAGAAGGTGGTCAGCTGCCTCCTGCATAGCATTGAGCAGGGCAAGCACTGCTCCTGCAGGGGTGGGTGGGTGGACCTCTGGCTGCTGCTGCTGCTGCTGCTGGGGGTCCATACTGCCTTGACAGGGTATGCGTGCCTGTGGCTCTGCAGACCGCGTGCTGTGCAGGCTGAGTGTGTCTGGGAGGGGCCCTTTAAGGGAGCAGCTAGCTGTTGCCCCGGAAGTGCTAGTCCACCCTGTGACCCTGTCTGCAGCTGTTCCTGGCACCCTTATTTTGATGTGGGCCACTTTGGCATGTAGATGCTTCCCTGCAGCGCCTACTTCAATGTGGTGCTGCCCAACGTCGACGTTGAACATCGACGGCATCGGCCCTGGAGGACATGTAGACGCTATTCATCGAAATAGCTTATTTCAATGTCGCTACATTGAAATAAGCTACTTCGATGTAGCATACACGTGTAGACGTAGCTTCTGTGTATTATCTCTCTGAAACATATTCTCTCTTGATTGGTCGGTTTCAAAGTTCTAAAATGCAACTACAGGCAATGAATGTGTATTCTTGGTGCCTATTAAACTCACACTGGCTACGTCTACACGTGCACGCTACATCGAAATAGCTTATTTCGATGTAGCAACATCGAAATAGTCTATTTCGATGAATAACGTCTACACGTCCTCCAGGGCTGGCAACGTCAACGTTCAACTTCGATGTTGGGCAACACCACATCGAAATAGGAGCTGTGAGGGAACATCTACATGCCAAAGTAGCACACATTGAAATAAGGGTGCCAGGAACAGCTGCAGACAGGGTCACAGGGCAGACTCAACAGCAAGCCGCTCCCTTAAAGGGCCCCTCCCAGACACAGTTGCACTAAACAACACAAGATTGACAGAGCCGACAACTGGTTGCAGACCCTGTGCATGCAGCATGGATCCCCAGCTGCCGCAGCAGCAACCAGAAGCCCTGGGCTAAGGGCTGCTGCACACGATGACCATAGAGCCCCGCAGGGTCTGGAGAGAGAGAGTCTCTCAACCCCTCAGCTGATGGCTGCCATGGCGGACCCCGCTATTTCGATGCTGTGGGATGCGGATCGTCTACACATGCCCTACTTCGATGTTCAACTTCGAAGTAGGGCGCTATTCCCATCCCCTCATGGGGTTAGCGACTTCGACGTCTCACCGCCTAACATCGATTTCAACTTCGAAATAGCGCCCAACACGTGTAGCCGTGACGGGCGCTATTTTGAAGTTGGTGCCGCTACTTTGAAGTAGCGTGCACGTGTAGACGCGGCCACTGTAATGCAAAATAGACTATCCATAAATCTATTCCCCCTCTCAGGTTTAGGAAAGAGAGAAAATAGATAAATAGCTAATAAATATATAAATACATATCCTGTGTGCAACTATCAAACCCCAACCAGTATATTTCAATTCAGCCAGCTAGGACTGGTCTATACTTAACGGAGAATTGACGCTCAGGAATCCATCTTCTGGGATTCAATTTAGTGGGCCTAGCAGGGACATGCTAAATCAAAAGCTGAGGGCACCCCCATCAACTCAGTACTTCTCACGTTCATAAGGAGTAAGAGAAGACAATGGGAGAGTTTCTCCCGTGGACCTCCGACCATGGGAACAGCACATAAAATCAATGTAAGGAGCACTGACTTCAGTTACCCAATTCACACTAAGAGAGTTGCAGATCTTAGCTCTAGCCAGCACTGGTTACCAGTAAGCCTCATCTCCTTAGGAAAAAGCTTACTGGTTAACCTTTAACATCCCTAGTGTAAACCTAGCCTATGTCCCTATTAGCCACTAGTTCTGAGGATGCCATGCAGAGCCAAAAGCCCTTCCTTTTAGATGGTCTTTGAGGGCAGATCAAGGATTGACATAAGTTTGCTCTTCCAAACTCCACAAGGAGCAGTACAAAGCCACCTCCCACTGTTACCAACATTTTTTTCTCCTCTCTAGTTCAGACCATATCCAAATTGCAGCCAAGCTTCTTGGCTGTAAAGGGTAAAATTAGCCAATCAGAAAACTAGAAACAA
The DNA here is from genome assembly GCF_033958435.1 of Carettochelys insculpta. Lineage (NCBI taxonomy): Eukaryota > Metazoa > Chordata > Testudines > Carettochelyidae > Carettochelys > Carettochelys insculpta. The sequence continues at coordinate 67,620,691 of NC_134137.1, forward strand.
TCTTACGTGATTTGACAGGTTACAAATCAATATATCCAGGAAGCACTATTTAAAAAAAGGGTAATGGAAACAATCTGCCACTCGATTTTCAGCTACCTTATCAGCAAAAGAAAATTAGTGTAAGAGTGAGTTGAAAAATTTTGGATTTTCAAAATATTGCTCTAATTTTGTCAAAATTACATAATCAAATTCTGCCAAATATTTACCATAAATATTTTGTCTTACTCTACTTTTGAAACACGCACTATATTAAATCAGCAAAATGCTAAAAGTGGAGTTGTTAGCTGACTTGTTTCCACCATTTGCCACAATTTTAGGCATATGTGCCAGGGCAGATTTTTTAAAAATTAGCCAAAATAGTCACAAGATGGTTCCAAATCATGTTGCTTTAAAAATAATAGCTATATGAACAGATTCATTTAATGGGATTTAATTAAACTTTATCAGTTCTTTTGAAATGTAAACCCCTTTAAAAAGTTTTATGAATTACTTCCTACAGAAATCCTGGTTGTTTTGAACATTTACAACCACATGAAAATTCATGTATACAAAAGTGAACAGCAAATGGAATCACTTCCTACTTGTTAACGATGAAAAACACAGTTTCTGGTATATCTGTGCAGTAATAACATACCTATACCTTGCGATCTTGGAATACTACAGTAAATTTCACATATGACATATGCTGGATATTCTTTCTGATAGAGAGGTAGACTTAGCAATGCATAACACTAAAGAAAAACAAGATTAGATTAAAAATGAAAATGTATGTGCTTTACTTACCAACAACAGTAGTATTATACACTGTAACCTTATATTTTATTTGCTGTATTTATTTATATTTACTTTCACTATACTGTACTTAAGGAAAATGTAACTAAAATTTACTTATGGTTAAAATGCCAGTTATTGGAGAGTTCCGGATGATAGAATGCCAGATATGAAAGACCTGACTTTACCAATTTCAGCATCTTCCCTTTCCAGATGAGCTCTAACCAACAAAATGATTGCATATCATGCGTAAAAAACAGTTCCTTAAAGTGGAACCTATACTCTTAGGGAATCACTAGGTTCACAGCAAAACCAAATAAGTGAAGTTTTCAGCTGTTAATTCAAAGTACAAGCAAACCATGTAGGACACAGGGATATATAGATCACATGCAAAGAGAGTTCAGTCTGTTTATCAGAGGTGGAGGGACGGGGTGGGTGGAGGAGACCCAGAAAGTTGCAGCACAAACAGTACTTTCCTTTAAAAAGAAACTGGAAAACTTGAGTATAGTGGGTTGTCCCAGACTGTGGAGATGCATCTACACCAGCGAGGTCTTTCAGAAAATCCAGCCCTTTTTCGAAATAACACATAAAATGCATTATTTTGATCTGAAATCGAAAGAACATGGCTCTTCTTCTGGAAGCCATAGTCTGCTCTCAGATCAGGAAGAGATCTTCTTTCAAAAGCATCTTTCGAAAAAGAGCATATGTAGATGCTCCGCAGACTCTTTTTTTGAAAGAGCAGTCATCATGGCACTGGATTTTTTCAATCCCTGGCCTGCACTTTCAAAAGAGCAGGGGCTGTGTGTGCACACTCTCTATCAAAAGAGCAGATCTGTCTTTTGATCTGCTTTTTTTGCGTGTGAATGCACTCTTTCAAAAGAAGTTTTTTGGAAGAGTTCTACTGGAGGACTTATTTCAAAAGATCGCTGTAGTTTAGACACAGTCTGCGAGAAAAAAGCAAAACCAACCTCTCACAATAGAGTTTCTAGCCTAAGTAATCTTACTACAGTAAAGAATTATAAAGTATGTGAAAAAAAGCCAAATTAAAACCATAGCTCAGCTAGTCTGCAGCCTTCATCAGCTGCCTGAAAACAGAAATGCACTGAAAATTGACCTAAGCAAGTTTTACTTTGCTTCTTGTCTCCATCTGCTGGTAGATCATATTACCTACAGTATGTGCTAAAGATACACACACACACCTCCTAGAACTGGAAGGGACCTTGGGAGGTCATCCAATCCAGTCCCCTGCCCTCTTGGCAGGACCAAGCACCATCCCTGACATCTATTTGCCTCAGTCCTTAAATGGCTTCCTCAAGGATTGAACTCACAACCCTGGGTTTAGCAGGCCAATGCTCAAACCAATATTTGCCTGCTGCAGAACCAGAAATCAGGTTTTTAAACGTACTTAAACCCTTCAAAAGTGATAAAGTCACACAATGTAGGAGACATTTAATTTCATCATTTTTTTCCTTTTTCCAGTGGGAAACTTTAGCATCAGAAGATGACTAACACAAGACTATAAAAACATCTGGTCTCCACTTCAGTAAACCTGCCATTTCCATTATCATGAATGAAATTACAGCAGAAGGGTGATGAGAGAAGAAACCCATTAGAGTTTCATCCTTAGGCCAACAGTCAACATCACTTTAAATAGAAGAAGTAACAATGCATGAATGACACAGTAATGAATATATGGGTCCTCCAAACATTTCTTTTCATCAGATTTAATGATAACCAAGTTTGAAACCTGTAAAGGATGTTATTTCCTTTGGCATTAATTAACTGTTTTTACCTGGCCAATTAAATTCTGTTTTTATCATTCAATTTAGATATAAAACTCTGTAAAAGAAAATCTCTAATTTTTAACTCTGAATGATCACATGTTCATTAACAAATAGGAACTTGATAGGTAACAATGATGTTCAGTTATTAGTAAAACCAATATATTTTCTCACCCGCAATGTAGTAACAGTTGTAAGAATGCCCCCTTCTTCCCTTTCTGCTTCAATGTCAGAACAGAAGTAAACAACAAAGACAGAAATCTGAAGTCATTGGCTTCACCCATGTTGCTTAGCTCAGCTACATACATTTTTCAGGATCAAGCACACATAATTAACAGCTTTGTTCAATGCTTGGCTGCACATTAACGTGTTAAATACAAACTTGATTCATATCATTCTTTAAAAGAGCACCTTTCTGGGTGATAAGCTTGTCTATAATTAACACAGCCTTCAATCATCCTTGAAGGTTAAATAAGGACACTAAACAAAAATGAAAAGAAAATCAATACATTGTCACCCACACACAGTGGGGTCACTGAAAAAAAGCTCACCTTTAGCTTTCAGTTGCTAATGTAAATGTTATTACACAATTTCTTCTGACGAAAAAATTGATGGTGTGTACTAACCAGTATACCTCTCCAACAAACTTACTTCCAACCAAACCAAAGAAAAGCACTTTAGAGGGACAATTACGGAATCTGGAAATAGATCTAAAGATAACCAATTTATACTTAACTTCAGTGGAATAATATCAGCATATAATTATGATTCACGTACATTTCAGCTTGTCTCTCAAGCCATATTCAGTGCATTTTCCCTTCATGGTAGGAGGGTTGATTCAATATTTCCTAATTAAAGGTGAAGAGGAGGCAGGGTAGGATTTTTTTTTGTACTTTAAACATAAAAGAAACTTATCCAAAGAAAACTAAATACTGATTTTTAACATGCTTGTCTGACAAAAATAGACTGCCTTTGGCTTCTTCAGAGTAAGCACCTGGATGCACTGATTAACTGGTGAATCTAAACAGTTTGAAAATAAAAAAAACCCTCTCATCTTAGTGCTTTTGCCAATACAGGTTGAACCTCTCTAGTCTGGAACTCTCTCGTCTAGCAACATCCATAAACCGGCATGATCTCAGTTAGCCAGATGACTACTTATCATGGGTCTGGCCAAGTTTCCCATGGTCCCATAAAGTTTGTTTACAGCCACCAGTCCTGGTTCGCAGTGTTCTGTGCTGTTATTTAGCTGTAATTTACCTCAAATATCTTCCAAGAGCCCAGTGAGCAGTGGAAGTGTTGGTAACGCTGCTAGACAGTATTGACCGCCTGTAGTCCAGCGAGTTCTCTTGTCCAGCATGGGTCAGGTCCCACGGGGGGTCAGATTAGAGAGGTTCAACCTGTACCACCAAATGGTATTGAAAGCCTTTGGAAAGACTTATCACACGTAGCTCCACACATTCTTCTCAGTATGTAGTACCAGCAAAAGATGGAAATTAGTATAGTGGCAGATTGCAAACAATGTATTATTTATGCCAATTGATAGTCATTCACAAGGAAAACAAGAGGCCTTTTTTTTTAATTTTAGATTTGTATTAAATAAGTTGCTCAGTCAATGATCCAAGATTTTTAAGTGCATGTCCCTAGCTCGTTCATCAGGCACAAAGTAACTAAGTTGTCAGTTTTATTATCCAGACTAGCCTCCTTCTTTGGTAATGCTTACAAGAAGGAAAGAATTTGTTTTCAAAAAGGAAAACAAGTTAGTAGGTGTCTTAGTTCCTCCCTACCTTCTCTCTGGAAGCACAAAGGGAAGGGAAAGCTTTGTGAATATCTGTTGCTAAAATAACAACAGCAAATCACTGCCTAGGCCTCCCATGAATCTCAGGGGAGATGTGAGTTCTGTACTGTGTATCCCCTTCCACTTCACTGGGTTTAGGAAAGGGAAAAGAGAGAAATGAAGACCCTCTTCCCTCAAACACTGAAATATTTAAAAAATACTGTGCAACAGAAATTCTTTATTTTCCTGTCTACACAGAAAAACCATCTGTGAAGGGAAATTTGGCTTGTAACACATTTATGTAGGCTTCAGATTTGTGTGGCACTAGTGCTATTACAGCCTAACCAAAAATATTACAAATTTATTAACCTTAATTTACCACTGACATAATTTTTCCTTTGTTAATTTAAAATTTAAATATGGATGTAATATAAAATTTAAAAAAACGTGGAATATATTTAGGGCCAGATTCCTCAAGCCTAGGTTTCCTTTTTACCAATACATATAAGATTGAGCAAAAACAATACAGTATATGCAATCATTTATGTTTACAGTACTACAGGCACAAAAAGATGAACTAGGCTAATATCATGGTTCTGAAAACCAGGATTTCAAAAATATATTGCCTAACAGACTGTTATAATAGACAGTCTCACAAATAACATCTCAAATAAAATATCCCTGACTAAGTATAATTATTTGGCAAAATCCATTACATTTTTTAACTCACTAATCATCTGGTTTCCATTGCTGGTGTAAGTACACAGTTTCATCCTCTTTTGTAACATTAAAGCAAGGAGACTGCCAGTGGCAAAATAAACATAATAATAATGTTTCGTGTAAGGTTTCCAAGATTCTGTTGGGCGTTCAAAATATTCTTGTACTCCAGGTTACAACATTCTGCTATTTAAATAGTAAAACAGCAATGTAAACTGCAGTAGAAAACAAAACCCTTTCAATTACTTTTTAGAAAAAGTCCTCGTATTCTGAATTCAGCAGCATTTTCTGAACAGTCTTTTTCTCTTAAGATTTCTTACAAGCAAGATTCCTTAATCTACTCAGTGGTGGGAAGTGAACTTTTGCAGAAAGAACATAAGCAATTTAAACATTCTAAATGGGCTACCAAACGTCTTGTGAAAGCCATGCATTGTGTTTAACATTGTTCAATTCATCATTAAATCTTAAACTTTGCATTTTATGATCATGAAAAGCTTGAGTATCAGGAGTCCCTTCCAAAAGTTTATAAGATGAAGCTTAAAGGATAAAAACAAAGAAACCTAATTAATTCACAACCCAACAGAACATAACTTCATTATTACAGGTAACAGGTTCATTTTAGTCAATAAACTAATACAGTCCAGCCTGAGCTGGACTGTGTTGCTACATCTCTGAGTGGAAAAAACTCAAAAAGCTGGTTATTTCTAAGGGAAAAAATGTTGATTTTTTAAAATATTTCTGGGTAATAGCCAGTAACACAGGGCTATGTCAAAATGATAGTCCCTTACATCTCTTAGCACCATGATCACAGGAAATAGGGGCCAAGGTTAAAATGTGACCTGCTGCAGGAAGATATGGTTAATTTCAGGCTTATGTGGAACAGATCTGTTTTTTTTCAAACATATTGCTAAGAAAGGGGGTCAGATAGATCATACTTATTTAGTAAGCAAAAAACAACCACTTGCATTTTCTTCTCACTCCACACTTATATGAATGATGCTTATACAGGTCTTTCACACACATTCTCTCAACGCAGCAGTTAGAAGTGAGACCTGGCTTTCTATAGGGTTGGAAAGAGACAGGAGGGGTCATCCAGTGCTATAGTTCTCAACCTTCCCAGACTAGTGTACCCCTTTCAGCAGTCTGAGTCATCTTGGTTCCCCAAAGCTTCACCTCACTTAAAAAGTGGGCAAAACAACCTTCCACAGATAAAAAATGAAGAGAAAAAACAAAATCCTGTGTTTATATAGCAAGGAGAGACAAGGGGGATGGAGATGTTACCTGTCACTAGCAGGACCAGTTAATGAAGCAAATAAAGTAAAAATACATAAAAAATACAGAAGTGTCAAAGCACACAACTGCTGAACAACGTCCTACTTTCTCATTTTACTATATAACTATATATTAAATAAATTGGAATATAAATATGCCCCTTCCATTTCCCTGTACAATATATACAGTCCTGTATAAATAAGTCATTGCCTGTATAAAATATTAGTTTGTACTGATTTAGCTTATACTTTAGCTTATACTTTATATAACTTTGTAAAACGAGGCAAATACCTAGGTGTCCAGATGTATCCCCGGAAGATCCATGCATACCCTTAGTGGTATGTGTACCCCAGTTGAGAAATGCTGGTCTAGTCTAACCCATGCCAAGGTGCAGGATTTTTCATATCTAAATTATGACAGATAGATGGCTATCCAGCCTCCTTTTGAAAACCTCTGTTGAGGGCCTCCCTTCAACTACTTTCCTAGACAATCTTTTTCACTGTCCTACTGTTCAACAGGAAGCTTCTCCTGAGGTTTAATCTAACTCTATTATGGTGTAAATTGAACACACTGCCTCTTGTTTTGCCCTCTGTGGCAAGAGAGAACAACTTTTCTCCATTGAACTGTGTTACTCAACATCTTGTAAACATTACGAAAGAAATGCTGTTCATTCCATTAATGAATGAGCATAGGCTCTACTGTAGATTTCGTAGAAACAGTATTTCTCTCATTGCCACCAAAACACTTACTGACAACAGGAAGAAGGAGTTTTATAACAGTAACAAATATTATCTAATACAGCACCTTTCACCAACAGAACTAAAACTGCTTTAGAGCATATATGGAATTAGTTAAAATGGGACTGTAAGATAGACAAGAATTAGCCCTATTGCATTTTGCAAATGAGGAATAGTGTGCATCTTGCACAAAGTTATAGAAGAAACTAGCAGTCAGGAACAGAAAGCAGGTCTCATGACTCGTTGTCCTTTTCAGTGAGACTACATATTTGGTAGGCTTGGTTTAAAGCCCCCATTCCTGGCTCTTCATATTCTGCGCTGTTATTTCACTCTAATTTACCCCAAAGTGTGTTCTAAGAGCCCAGCAAGCAGTGGAAGCGTTGGTCAAATACTGTGTAGCAGCATTCACTTCTGTGATTCAACAAATTCTCTGGTTCGGCACCAGTCAGGTCCTGAGGGTGTTGGACGACAGAAGTTTTGTGCTGTTCATAGCTTTCACAAAAATCAAGATGGACCAGTAGATGGTATCATAAGTAGATTATTGCTACATTTGCAAAGAAGGTGCTATATTTATAAATATTCCAAAATAAAAATCTATAACTAAAATGCAGATATGCTTCCTCAGTGGCAAAATTCTGATCATCAAGAGAACTTTAAGGACATTAGTGTTAGGGCCAAATGGACAAACAGAAAATACAAAAGAAAATTGTCTGGTAGCCCATCTGATACTTATGGGTCACACACCCATGCTGATACAACTGACATGCAGAATTTTTATAAGCAGCAGCAAAGAAGGAGATGGGATGGGGAAGTGGTTCTACTGGTTAAAAAATGAATAAACCTACATAGCAAATGCAGGCCTAAACATAAAAATAGGTAAAGTAGGTAAAGTAGGGCACACTGAGGGATTCAGAGAAAAGTAGTTTATTAATTACTGTTATATTTTTTCTGTTTGTGGGTGCATAAAAATGGAATTTGAAAATAGAGCTGTCAGGCCTCTGCTGCACAAATGACATCTAGAGGAAAAAAAATACAGAGTCTAAACGCACACATTTAGCTAAAAGAGAACCTACTGTTCAAATACATTGCTGATGACACTAACAGGAGTCCCAACTGCCTCACAAAAATAACTAAAAAACACCGCATCAGTGAAAATGCCAGGTATTAAGCAGGAGCAGCATGAAGATCCCCTGAATGAAAAATAAATGATCAACGATTGAATCTTATATATTATTTTTGCTGTGTCCATATGTCTGTCTGTCCAGGCAAGGTTCTACCATGTTCTCCTTCCCCTGCGTGGGGCCTGGCCCAGTCCTCCAATGTAGCACCCTCCTTCCTGCACCGTACAAGCCCTTTCCCCGGCCAGCATGGGGCCTCACCCAGCCCCCAACGGAGCTCCTCATCCAGCCAGAATGGGGCACAACCCATGCACTTTGGATGCACCCTACAATAGGTTTCTATTCAGAACTTTCTTCCAGCCCAACTTCTGCTTGCAAGTGGAGTTGTAACAGGGCCTCTAGTAGATTTTAAAAGCAGTAATACAGACATACAAGATAAAAGAGAGTGTTACAGGAAATTTTCTAATACCTGTCTTCGATGATTTTTCCCACATTGTAACCCCACACTAGGTCACATGTCCATGTACATGCATATCATCTCTGTAGCAGGGTGAAAAATAACAATGTTCATCATAATCATGTCACTGGTTGATTAATGAGGAGAGGGATCTATAACTAGGAATGAGAATTTAAAAAACAAATATACAACACATGCTCAAGGGCTGCATTGAAGGTAATGACAGCCACATTTCAAACCCTTTAAGAGTAGAACACACTTTAAAAAAAAAAAAAAGGCATGTGCACACACACAACCCTCCCTTAAACATGAGAAATCTGAGTAACTACAATCACCGGAAGAAGAGCTCTCTGCAGCTTGAAAATTTGTCTCTTTCACCAGCAATAGTTGGTACACTGAAGGATACTGCCATACCAACCTTGGGACCAAAATGGTTACAAAAATAAGGCAAACCATAATCATTATCATAAGCATTCATTCAAAGAGGACTGCAATAGAATAAACTAGATGCATTTAAGTGTGTGACAACAGCGCCCACATAGGGCAGCCAACTCACAACACTCTGATAGGCTCTGCAGTTCACACCCCAGTGTAGACAAGTCATAACTGGTATTTAAATGAAAGTTCATTAAAATATATTATTTAACACCTATTTAAAACACGCCTTTTGTCCCTTTGTTTAGACACCACTATGTTTGAAAAACGCCTATCTCATTTTGGATTTTTTTCCCACAGATTAATGAACAAATACCTCATTAACGGCCTGATCTTAGAAGGTGCTGAACATCCTACATTAAGGATAATGGAAGTAGGAAGTACTTAACACTTTGCAGAAGCACTCAGCACTTTGCAGGCCCTGGCCCTTTGTGCACTCTCTTGTGCCAGTTTAGATATCTTGTTTTAATCTTGAAGGGACAGGACAAAACATTTCAGATAAAATTAGAACTGAACCATTACCCCAAACTCAGACTAAATCTTTATAGTTCTGACAAATCTGGTTGAACTCTGTTACCTTTAGCCATGCATGAATATACCGGTAGATTGGCACGGCAAAGATCAATGCAGTGGTGTCAATTTAGTGGGTCTAGTGAGGATACAAAGAAGCCTGTCTCTATTTTCAGGATTAAACAATAAAAATCCTGCTATGTGGGCATATCTAGACCAGTGGTTTTCAAACAGCGTGCTGTGGCACACTCATGTGCAGTGAGAACTGTCCACGTGTGCTGTGAAATTTTGATAATTTCCCCTCGCTATGGCTCTTTCCAGAGCCACTCGGGGTGGGGGGGTGGTCCATGAAAGAACGCACAAAAGTTCTGTTGAGAGAAGCAGAGAAGCACAACATTAGAAGACAGCAAGCATGACTGGTGGAGTACACTAAAAGCAAGAATGAGTTATAAAGGGCCTTGCAGATATGGATCAGAAGCTTGTATTTGGCGTGCTCTAGCAGTAGAACCACTGCACATGAAGGAATCTATAGAAAGAGTGACATGTTCTAAATGATGGGGCAGAAACTATGCTGCTCAAAACACAACTTAGTAGTATTCTGCATGCTTCTCCTACAGAACATCAAACCACTGTCTACAACTTCTGTGGAAAAGAGCCATTTACTGGACAATGTCATTTCTTGATAAAAAAAAGAAATGTCTGGTCTTCCCTTTCCCATTTCTTTATCATGGTTCTCAGAAATTGTCTTCCACATGAACTGAAGATTCAGCACTACATGAAAAAAACAAATGTATGCATGCACTTACAGAGCATTCTGTTTTTGTAGAAATTTATATACAGTATAAAACAGATCCATTACACGTAGAATAGTACTAATAGTCTACCTACTCTTCACTATGGAAACAGCAAAGGCCTTCTTTATCTATTTTATTCTCCTTTAAATGGCAAGACAAAAGACAGTTTACTGCTTAAACCTGAGCCCACCTTTGAAGGAAGAGGAAATGGAGCTAAGATGTTAAGAGTCTGGACTATGGCAGGAGAGGACAAATGAGTACAACCCTTCTGTGCCAGGTAAGACGTTTTTTGACTGGTGTATTTCTGTTAGTTAAATAAAATACCTTTTGCTAGTTTTCAGTAAATTGTGTCCCTTGTGTCTCAACTGAGGAATGTCCACCATCAATTGAACTCTCAAGCAGACTAAGCTATGAACCATTTTTCTAAGGTGACTTCATAATTTTATATGGCTTCTCTTTCACATATTCTGTGTCTGATTTCTGTTGCCCAATTTTTACTCTTTAATGGAGACCACTGGAGCATTGTAAATTGTGTATGGCAACCAGCTACAATTCAAGTTTAGATAAAAGAATATGATAATTTCTCACTGTAAAAATAGGGAGGCCAGTTTCCCTTCCAAAATGGATTTTTAAAAAAGGATTTGAATATTATAATAAGCCAGCAGAGGGCACCTAAATGCAAGCAACCACGTCCTGGAGGATCAGCTGAGGATTCCAAGAAGGCAGAGGATTCCATGAAGCCAGGAAGAGCCAGCAGGATGGGAGTGTGTGTGTGCATAAAGACTCTGAGGAAAGAAGAAAGGCTATTTCCCTAGTGTGACTGTATGTGTGAGGCACACTGCTGGATGGGGTTTTGTGGTGACCACTTTGGTGTGATGCTCGCATATGTCCCAAGACCAGGTAAAGGCCAAGTAGCTGAGGAACCGCAGGTCACCAGAGGAGCAGTGCCCCCCATCAGGCTAGCACAGATGCTTTATGTGTAGCACCAGTGTGATTAAAGACTTCAGGTAGGGGGATAAAGGTTCTGGGCACCTATTGAGGTGGAGAAAGAAACCGTCCTACTGGTTCTCTGTTCTTACTGCACTCTCTAAGTTTCTCATCCCTATTTCAGCTCTCCGGTCTGAACTTATTCCCTTGCCTAATATTCTTTTGTACAAATGATTACAAACTCTCTGTCAATGAGTTCTATCTCAAGGCCCTCCGACATACACATAAATTTAAGGGGCAAATTCCAAGACATAAGAGAAATAAGTGCAGGCTTAGAACATCTATCAGAAACTGTGTTGAGTAGTGCAGTTGTAGTTGGGTTTAGTAAGATGAAAAAAAAATTAGAAGTAGTGAGTTCCCAGAGGAAATTCACTATCATCCTGGACCAAATGGTGGATGGCAACCAACTATAGTTTAGTTACAAGGATGTGATAATTTCTTCCTCAGAGAACAGAGAGGCCAACTTACTTCCATTCCAATATGGACAAAGTTTAAAAGAGGCTTTAGACAGATATCATCCAGCCAAAATCAGTAGAACTGAATAGTAACAGAGAGATAGCCATGATAGCCTATATACTATCAAAACAAAAAAGCAGTCCAGTAGCACTTTAAAGACTAACAAAATAATTTGTTAGGTGATGAGCTTTCATGGGATAGACCCACTTCTTCAGATCATAGCCATACCAGAACAGATTCAATATTTAAGGCACAGAGAGCCAAAAATAGTAGTCAACGTTGACAAATCAGAAAAATATTATCAAGGTGAGCAAATCAGAGAGCAGAGGGGCAGAGGGCAGTCAAGAGCTGAGAACCTGAAGAAATCTTTAAAACTGACATGTGCCCTAGGGGCAAATTAAATCATAGTGTCATTGACAAAGCATATGTCAGCTCTCATAATTACTGTTCCACAGATAATATGATATATTAGATAAAATGAGCAAAATATTACTTAGGTTTTGAATATGGATGTTATCTTATGGTGATGTCACACACAAGACAGCTTTTGGAGACTCTCGCGCACATGACAGAATTACCACTTGAGATCATTTTTGAGGGATTTGAGCATTATAAAAGGTAGCACTACATCACTCAACATAATACACAAACACAGTGAACAGTGGAGGTTTCCAAAAGTTACATTAGTTCCACAACTGGGCAGAGGGAGGGGGAGTCAGAGGGGCTTTTAAGGGTCAAAGCAAAATTTGCTGATAAATATGTTTTGCTTTTTGTTTGGTGATGGATGTGTCAAATCACATTACCTTTTATTAACTTCTGTTCTCACAGGAAAAGCAGAGAATTACAGAAAATCTGCAATTATTTCAATCACAGAACTCCCTTGATGCCAACTGTCAAAGGGTTAATTATTCTGCAACAGCAGCTTAGATGTGGCTTGACAAACTCCTTACAGTCAAAGTATTTATCTATAAAGAATATCATGTGAGATCTTAAAAGAAAGCCAGGATCATGCTGGCCATTAATATCAACATGAAATTCACACATTCACTGTATTTTCATGTCACTTCTATATACAAAAATAGACAATCATTTTTGTCAAGCTCTTTCTCTCCACCCCAAGGCTACGTCTACACGTGCCCCAAACTTCGAAATGGCCACGCAAATGGCCATTTCGAAGTTTACTAATGAAGCGCTGAAATGCATGTTCAGTGCTTCATTAGCATGTGGGCGGCCGCAGCGCTTCGAAATTGATGCGGCTTGCCGCCGCGCGTCTCATCCAGACGGGGCTCCTTTTTGAAAGGACCCCGCCTACTTTGAAGTCCCCTTATTCCCATGAGCTCAAAGTAGGCGGGGTCCTTTCGAAAAAGAGCCCCGTCTGGATGAGATGCGCAGCGGCAAGCCGCGTCAATTTCAAAGCGCCGCGGCCGCCCGCATGCTAATGAAGCGCTGAACATGCATTTCAGCGCTTCATTAGTAAACTTCGAAATGGCCATTTGCGTGGCCATTTTGAAGTTTGGGGCTTGTGTAGACACGGCCCAACAGAGTTAAATAATTGATTTTGCCAGAAAAAGGGATGTCTATTCATATCTAACTAGATTCATATGTAGATTAAACATTTTAAATTAAACAAAATGAGAGCTATACTTGCATTTCAAGTCAACAGGACAATGTGAAGTAAACCTGGAGCCAGCACACCACAGAACAACCAGGCAAGTCTCTACAAGAAAGAAAGTAAGACCAAAGTACTCTTTGTGAGTAGCAACAACTTCAGGAGCAACAACTGGTTGTGGGTGCCCAACCTAAGGTGCCTTAAAGGAGCCCAATTTTAGGTGATTTCTCAACATTTTCAGAAAATCAGGCCCCTAAATCACTAGTTACTCTGGAAATCTTGGCTTGAAAGAACCAGTGAAATTATCTTGGTGCCTGTAGCTGAGGGTATGTAGATGGCATTTACAGTTTACAAGGTTACAGTTTAGCCTTGTTAGCATCCAGGAGCATCCATACATCTAAGAGAGCATTTTCTCCATCAGTATTACACCAGACAAATGTGACCATTACTTGCATAAGTAGACCTTGCTACCATCATCCATGCCTTTGTAATTTTCAAGACCAAACTAGTGGCGAAGTCTCTCGAGGCGACATCTTGACACTGCTCAGAAACTTCAGCAAAGGGAGTATGAAAATTTCAATGTTTAACAGAGCTCAGGTGCAATCAGTTAAAAGAGTGTGTTAGGCAGTCTATGGATTCAAAATCACTTGCTTCTTATCAATTAAACTACCCAGCATCAATACGTTCAATTATTTGGCTGTCATTGCCCTTTACACATATACGGTAAACTCTTTCATATCCAGCAGCCCAGGACCAAGAGGTTGCCGGACACTCAAATATACTGGATAATAGAAAGATATATCTAGCAATGCACAACACTAAAGTAAAATGAGATTAGATATTAAGAAGCAAACAAAAATGTCTGCAGGGTACTTTATTTACCAACAACAGTAGCATTGTACACTGTAAACTCATACTGTATTTGCTGTATTTATTTGTAATTACTTTCACTATACTGAACTTATGGAAAATGTAACTAAAATTTACTTTTGGTTTAAATGCCAGTTATTTGAAAGCTCTGGATAATAGAATGCTGGATATTAAACTATTTTACTGTATTTCTGAGTGAAGCTCTTTTAGTGATATTTGTCCTAGCTAAAAATAAATGAGCAATTTCAAACTCTAATTAAAATCAGTTCTCCAGCCAGACTTTATACTAAAAAGTAAAAGCCTCTGGAAACAAAATTTCATTGTTAAAAAAGAGCCGTTCATAACCAATTATAGCTTGTCAGAGTTAACAGTTAATATAACCTCTTCAATGACACCCAGTTATTTTTGCACTCCACAGCCTGCTACAAACCAGTAATTATGGCCCTCACTTGCAATTTGCAGGGACATTGATATCCAGACTATAAAGACATAGGCACATGAGCTCATAACCCTTAAGGAACCCAACAGGATCATTAAGATGTTATGTTTTGAAATATGACGTTTATTTCTGAAATAGTTTGACCATTACCAAACAAGTGTTTGACTCTTCTCCCTGCTTGTATTTCTTCTGCCATTTTAATAACTGCTACAGGCTGAACCTCTCTCATCCAGCACACTCTCATCTGGCAACACCTGTAATCCAGCATGATTTTAGTTCATTGGACAACCACTTAGCACAGATGTGGCCAAATTTCCCATGGCCCCATAAAAATTGTTTAGAGCCACCCATGCTGGCTCTCTGTGTTCTGTGGTTTTATTCAGCTCTAATTTACTCCTGAGTGTCTTCAAAGAGCCCAGTAAGCAGTGGAAGTGCTGCAGCAGTTTCCAAGGATGCCAGACTAGAGAGGTTCAGCATGTACTAACAGACTGTGTTAGCAATGGGAGACATTTGTATGTGCCATCTTTTCCACTTGTAGCCCCTAAATGCTGCTTAGCCTCCCTCCTCCAGTACTGATTTAAAGGCCAAAGTCTCTGACTGATGCCACTAGCACAGTAGCAGCAACTGGGAGTCCCAGGCTCTTTTAAATCACCAAGATCCAGGACAGCTGCCCCCTACGCTCATCCTGCACCCACCCTCCTACATCTTCACAGACCTTGGGAGGCAAGCTAGTCTTCACTTAAAGACAGCCCACTTACCTGTAGCAAATACTCAACAGCAACTTCACACACTGCAACAGAAGCACTAACCCAGGAACCAATCCCTGCAATGAACCCCATTGTCAACTCTGTTGACACATCTACCCTAGTGACACCATTACAGAACCTAACCATATCAGCCATACCATCAGAGGCTCATTCACGTGCACACCTACTAATGTGATATATGCCATCATATGCCAGCAGTGCCCCTAGCCAAGTACACTGGACTGTCTCTATGCAAAAGACTAAATGGACACAAATCAGATTTCAAGAATGGTAACATTCAAAAATCAGTTACTGACTTGCAAGTTGTCATTCTTTTACACACACACACACAACCCAGATCTGCAGTGCAAAACAACTGAGCTGGAATTTATATGCAAATTTGACACCACCACAATGGGTCCAAATAGAGACATGGAATGGCTCTCTCATTCCAGTATGTAATTTCCCCTTCAGGCACAACTTCTCATCACCAGTGGAGCTGAGCTACATCCACCATGACCTAATTAGCGCTCATCTTACACTCCCATTTCTGTATGCCTGCCTTTCTTTCACTTCAAGCATCTGAGGAAGTGAGCTGTGTCTCATCTTATGCCCTAACAAATTTGTAAGTCTTTAGGGTGCCACCGGATTCCTTGTTCTTTCATCTAAGCAGTGTTTCTTTACTTTGTCTCCCATTATATACTGCTGTCTGATCCACCAGCTTTGAAGCAATACATTTTCTGCAAGAAATGTTTCCATTAATTAATTTAAAAAAAGAAATTGCTACAGTCTTTATCTATGATCAAAAGACTATTTTCACATGTTTCAAAAGAAAGTCAATGGAACTGACTATAACCAGTTATTTTTTTTTCTGAGACAGCCTGCTGCATGAGGATAATAATGAGGAAGAAATGGAAATGGAGATTATCTCTAGACAAAGGAAACCTCTAGGGCATAACCTTGCTGTGTGTGGAAGATATGAATTCCGGTAACACATTTTTTTTCCTTCAAGTGTGTAGTACATTAGCAGG
The DNA here is from genome assembly GCF_033958435.1 of Carettochelys insculpta. Lineage (NCBI taxonomy): Eukaryota > Metazoa > Chordata > Testudines > Carettochelyidae > Carettochelys > Carettochelys insculpta. The sequence continues at coordinate 67,637,195 of NC_134137.1, forward strand.
GGTCCCATTATAAATAGCATTGACCGTGAATTAATTTGTATTAACTTGGTCACAGAACTGCAAGATTTTGAACTGTTTTATTCCCTGAACTATTTTCCTGTCTCCTTCCCCACAACAACATTTTTGTCATTTGCCAAGTCCCTTTTAGTACCTAAATTTTCACTACAAAAAAGGATTAAAGCAACCAGAAAAAGGAAAGTAGGTCAGAGCCAAAAGTGATGGGGGAAGGGACAGCAAAAGGACAAGAGGGGGAAGAGGTGAATGGCTCTTGCTTCCTTTTATAATGAATAAATATTATATTGTTCAATTAAAGTGCCCTAATAAACACGTACTAAAGACAGATTTTAAAAGATTAAAAAAAAGAAGAAAGAAAGAAAGAAAAAGAAAGAAAAAGCCCAAGGAAACCCAGAGATACAAAGAAAGCATTCTTCCATCAATGCAGTTTCAGGATACTGATGGTTTTTATTATAATTATCAATCCACTGTACCCAAAACAGCTCACAATTTTAGTCATTGTAACAATAAATATTAGGGCTATGTCTACACTAGCCAATAAATTTGAAACATCTAGCTCTCTTTCGAAAGAGCGTGTGGAGCTTCTACACTTATTACATGCTCTTTAGAAAGAAAATTAGAGGAACTCAGTGCAGCCTTTGAAAACATTCCTCTGATCCCATATAAGAAAGAGCATTTCCTTTCAAAATATTATTGCAAAAGAGAACCTGTGTAGATGTTCCACTGTCCACTCTTTCAAAAGAGGAGTCCTCCATGTTGCCAGCCATGGGGGGTACAGAGATGCGCTGCACATCAGAAGCAGGGCTCTGTGGTGTGCATGTCCAGCCATGTTTAGAGCCCCAAGGTCCCAGAAAGCCCTGTGCAGGAAGCTGAGAGCATGTTTGCAGCTACTGAAGCACAAGCTCCTGCAGCACGCCTCACAGCCACCCCAGCAGGAGCAACCAGAAGCTAAGGCCAGCAGCCAGCCTCTGCACAGCCCCAGCACCACCCTCCCCACCACCAAGCCATCACAGAGTACCCAGGAATGTCCCTGAAAAAAAGGGACCCCTCCAGGACTGAGATAGAGGTGAGGGACCTGCTTGGCTGTGGAAAGATGAGGAGGTCCTGAAGTAGATGAAGGGCAATAGGTGAAATGTGGCTGCATTCACCCAGTTTTCCAAAGAGCTGGCAATCTGAGGGCACCCTGCACGCACGGCCAACCAGATGCACAGCAAAGTTAAGGAGCTGCAGCAGGGTTATACCCAGGCAAGGGACTCCACTGGCCACTCAGGGGCAGATCCCACAACCTGCCCTACTACAGGGAGCTTCACTGCCTCCTGGGGCCCAGGGAAAGCCACCCACCACCACCAATCCTCTTGGACACCTCTTCGGAGGAGCTGCATCCCATGGCAGGGGAAGGGCCCAGACCGGAAATCTATGAGACAAAGAAGGAACCAGTCTTCACTGAGTTCTCCATCAACAAGGGGTCCTCATCATACACATACTGTCCTGGTTGTTGAGCTGGGCAACAGCCAGCTGGGCACTGGGAGACCTTGGGGACGGACCCTCAGGTAAGTACATGGCAGAGCATGCATCCCGGCTTTTGGGTGGCAGGGCTACCATAACCACCAGTAAGTCACCCACATGCCCAGCGTTCCCAACCCAGGTGCAGCACAGGTGGCTGTGGCTACCATTATGCCAAAATGGCTGCCAGCAACATCCACCCAGGGACAGTGTCATAAGCCACACATGCAGGGCGGTGTGGGCTGGGCTGGACTGGACTGCAAACTGGGAACGGTCCACATGGCTGGGGTCCCCTTTGGCACCCATGGAACACCAAGGCCACCTGACACTGGAGGGGAGCTAGTGCCTGAAGTGGGGGTGGAGGGCACTGCCATCGTGCTGTAACAAGGGACTGATTGTGTCTTCCTATTCATCTTTGCAGCCATGCATCAGGAGGGCCAGGAAAGCCCTGACCCCTCCATGCTACTGGACAGTCATGAGGAGAGGGAGGAGGTGTTCATGATGGCGGACCAATGCAAACGACAGGACCTGCCACCTGGTGGGGGTTACTAAGTGGCGCCTTCAAATGGACCATGGCCACTATGCATGGCAGAGGAAGGTGTGGAATGACTTGCTTGGCCACCTCAGGGATGTCACAGCGGTCCTGAAGGAGCACACAGCGCTCCTGACATGCCTGCTCACACCCCCCGCTGCACACCCTCCCGAGTATGCCCCCTCCTTTCCCCTCACTTCTCCCCTTGCCAGGCCTGATCCTGCCAGAACCCCCACCATGGCCCTACCCCCCTGTGTTGCCCGCCTCTTCCCAGCCCCATCGGGGACCCCAGACCAGAGGTGGGAGAGGAGCTGGGAGCAGATGGGGTTCATGGTCATCCATCCCTGCCCCAGAATAGCGCCCCAGCTCCACTCCTGCTTAAGGTCCCCCTTTCCCCCTGCCATGATAGTTCCCTACCCGAGATAAGGTCACCCTCTTCGCATAACAGTTCCCCCCCTCCCCTCCCCCACTCAGCCCCCTTCCCCCCTTGCACCTGCCCTCAAGTGCCAAAGGTCTCCCTTGCCTGGGATCCGTCTCACCCCTCCCAGTGCCAGGTATGTGAATTGAGGATGCCTTACCTCCATTACAACAGCCCCGACGGTGGCCTTGCCCACTCCAAACTGGTGCCCCACAGACCGGTAGCTGTCCAGGGTGGCCAGATTCCAGATGGCGATCACCACAGGTTTTTCAAGGGGTAGGGCAGGCCTCATGCGAGTGTCCTGGTGCCTCAAGGCAGAGGCGAGACAGTGACAGAGCTCCTGGAACATTTGCTTGGTCATTCTGAAATTCTGCAGCCATCAAGCGTAGTCCCAGTCCCCCAGCACCAAGTGCTCCAATCAATCACAGCTGCTGAGGTGGCTCCACATGCACTGTAAGGCTCCAGGTAGGTGCTGGCATGATCTTAGGTTGAGGAGCTCCAGAGCCCCGGAGGAGCAAGTGGGGGGGTTTGCCTGCTTGAGGACTTGGAGGGCTGCAGTGAGCAACATGGCAAGGTGGTCAACCACGGCATGGAGGATGGCCATCTCAATGAGGAGCCACTGCTGCGGATACATCGGGAGAGGCTTCAATGCACCATCATGTCTCTGCAGGGCCTCTGCAGGGTTTGTGGCAGCTCTGCAGGCCTGAGTGAGTGCAGGGTGGGGGTACTAGGGAGGGGCAGCTGGGTACTGGTCCCTGAAGGGCTTGTCAGCCATGCGACCCTGTCCATGATGTTCCCGGCTCTGCTATTTCGAAAGCACAGCTGTGAGTATTTGGACGCTCCCTTTCAAAAGAGCAGAGCGCTCTTTGGAAAGAGAAGATCACAGCCATCACCCTCTTTCTGTGTGTAGATGAGCTCTTTCAAAAGACGGTGTTCAGGATTGTATCATTTGGAAAACTGTCTTTTGAAAGAGTACTCTAGTGTAGTCTATGTGTCTCAATTGGGTCTGTACAGCCAAGCCCCTTCACTCCTGGAAAATCCCCACTGACTTCAACAAGGTTCTCTACAGGTTACCGGGTCCAAATGCAGAGAACTTATTGCAGGACAGGGGACTACATGAAATATTAAAGCACAATTTAGATTATTAGAGGTTATGACATTTATATCAATAAGGTAAACAATTTGTTATTTTCATAATTGCTGCACTTTATTTTTTAGAAACTGATTTAAAAAGAGACAGAAAAAAACTAAATTAGACTATCAAGTACTATCCCCTCCCCCTAAAGGCATGATATAAATTCCCATAAAAAGGGCAATTTCTTAGAGATGAAACTGAATGCTAGTAATTACACTAAATCACCAGAAATACAAAAGGAAATAGTTATCGGTTTATAACTGAGAGTTGCCTTGTAAATTATTATCCCAGCTCAAATTCTGAGATAGCAAAAGCCTTTCATGCTATTTCTGATGTTCTTTTTCCTTAAAACAGGTAATGTCTTGCTCTCCAAATAAACAGAACCAAAGAGAACAGATTAAACATTCACCATATTGTACGTACCATGTTAAATCAACTTCCATACGGGATACTGTGGTAAATAAACATGAACTTTCCATGGTTACTATAACTCTCTAGGAAAAAACAACAAAAATACAAGAGTACACACAGAAAGCGAAGTTATAAATAGGAATTTTTTGTACTAAAGTTATTGCCAGGATTTCTTGGTAAACAGTTTTAGCTGAAACAAGAAGCTAAGCCTCCTGCAGCTGCACTCTAGTTCAAGCCAAGGTTTAACATGTAACTGACTAAAAGAGATAAAAGACTGACCATTAAAAGTTATGTAAAGAAAAAAATTAATTTTACTATCACACACCACTTACTTAAAAATTGGCCTTTTTTATATATACATTAATACTGGAAACCCACAGTCCTAGTTTCATGGTCAGCATCACTCATTTCAAGTATTTTTGTTATTCAGTAGCACCCAGTATATGTTAAAGACTTTCCAAATATAAAGAAATAGGAGCAAAACGAAGCACTATAAGCTTGTGTTGCTTTATTTTTAATTTTGCCCATATAATACTATATATCTAAACAGCTACATTAAACAAACAGTATTTTCAGCACTGGCTTTTGCAACCTGAAGCTAGGAAATGCCACACTTCAGAAAAGCTTGTGCATAAACTTTTTGATAGCCTTTTAATTACATGATAACACAAAAGAGTCCCTCAAAGATACAAACTCCGGAATTACGGGCTGACTAGTCAACCAGACACCATGCGTGAAACCGGAAGTAAGCCATCAGGCAGAAGCAGAGACCAAAAAAAAAAAAAAAGCTGCAAATATTGTATTGTGCCTGTATTGCATCAAAGGTAGGCAAATATGCTCATCCCCACCTGACTTCCACCACAGGGCAGTTACACACAGCAAGATGCTTCAGCTGCCAGCCCCAGGCATCTGAATCAACAAAGCAGGGCCAGTGCTATGTCTGCAATGCTTTCACCCCTTTCTCACCAGGAGAGGAATGCACTGTTTTACCCAACTTCCCAGCAAGGGGGGGACACTGTTTTTACATATACAGACACCCTGCCAAGAGGGAGTAGGGTTACCATATCTGTCCTTTGAAAAAAGAGGACATCCCTGGGAGGGAGTGTATCTGTATCAGTAGATACCATCTCATGGTGTGTTAATGTACTATGTGTACTATAACACATTAATACAAAGTGAGTTGATAGATACTGATACAGAAACGCTCTCTCTCAGGGATGTCCTCTTTCTATATGGTAACCCCAGTAGGGAGACAAGCTCGGAAATTCATGCCAGCTCTGACTAAGAAGCTCAGCTGCTTTGAACCCTGACCTGGACTTTCAACTGCTGGATCTGGAGTCCAAAGCGTGCTTTGTTCATAGTCACAAACATTTCAGAGGTAAGGACAACCACCAAGGTGTCTGTAACTCTGAGGTTCTACTGCACTGCTTTCTCCACTTGGCCCATTCCTCATTTAGTGCACGAGATAGATGATGCTCCACAAATTAGGTAGCTGTTTCTTATTACTTTTTTATCCTCATCATTCAATGTACCTTACTTACTGCACAGAATGCATACCTTGTACTGAAGAGAAAGTTAATTTCCTAACGATCTTTTCTAAGGTGTTCATCACTACAGTACGAGCATCTCACAAAAATGTGGCTATACCTACACGAGAGGCCTTTCCCGGCAAAACTGGGCTTTTGTCAGGAAAACCCACCAAGCATCTACACCCAAAATGCACTTTCATGACAGTCTGCCGACAAAATCTGGCACATCCACTGGCAGCATTATACCTCCCCCCATTCAGATATAATGCCTCTTTCAATGGTGTTCCGTCAACAAAACAGCCACATGGATGCTTCAGGGCCCTCTGGTCAACAGAGAGGACTTCCAGTTCACTGAGCAGTCCTGTTTGCAGAGCTTCCAGTCAGCCATTCTGTCAAGAGAGGGCCAGGCAGTCTGGCTGCTCTCTGTCTGCTTTTATATATAGATGCAATCTGTCAGCAGAAGTTTTGCTGGGAAATCCCTTCCTACAGTGGCTTCTGTCAAGAGATGCTTCTTGTGTAGATGTAGCCTTTATATCCACATCTTCCCTTTGAGTCAGTATTATTCTTCTGATTTTATAGATGAGGACAAAGAGACTAGCCTAAGGACGCACACTGAACCAATGACAGTGCCAGGAACAGCCCTCTGGATCTCTAGATGCCTCCCTGTGCTCATGCCTCCTGAACACACTCCTTACTGCCAGATCGCCTGAACATTCACTGTTCCTACTGCCTTTTACTGCACCTGCAAGTGCTCAGCTCTAGATCGGAGTGCAGGTGTCTCAAGTTGGGCACCAAGAAAATGAGAGGCACACAGTTAGCGCCTGCCTACCAACATTTTACTTTAAGTGACTAGCTCAGCACCACACAGGAAGCTTGTAGAAGAGGTGGGGGTAAGCCAAGTTCTCTTCATGACATTCATCAGCCTCATCCATAAGAACATCCTTTGCTTTCCTGCAATCCTCTGCTTCATTCACTATACATCCACCAACCGCTACAATAAAGAAGGCCAAGGTTCCAAAGACAGGAGCCTCAAATACACAACCAGAATTCCCTTTGAAGTAACATACAGCCCTCCTTTTTTATCCCAGAGTATTGTAGGGCCACTGAAGCTATGTAGTAAGTCTGAGAGATATGGTTGTTGCAGACCTGGCACTCTACACTTCATCATCTCCTTCCAGCTTTTGGGCTGCCTGATTCCAGAGTTCCCACTTATGCAAAGTACATTGCTGCAAAGGAGACAGCAGCACAGGGCCGGCCTTAGATTACAAGAGGGGGATCTCAAACTTAAATGCACCATGACCTCCTTCAGACAACAAAAATTACTACACAACCTCAGAAGAGAAGACAGAAGCATGGCACTGCCCAAGCCCCTTCACCCAGGATGAGAGAGGGAGAAGGAATGTCAAAGCTGAAGCCCAAGGGCTTCCATTCAGGACAGGGTACCTGTAACTTGAGCCTCAATGCCCCAGGCCCAAGCAAATCTAAGATAGACCCAACAACTCCAGTAAAATGGGGTCTTGAGCAACAGTTTGAGACCAGATGGATTAGAATGTTCATGTTGTCATACTTTTGGCAAGCTACCAGAATGTTTCTGACAAGACAAGTGAAGGAACAAAAATGTCCATTTTCAATAGTTTATATCTCACCTACGCCTGAATGGAACTGTAGGAAACAAGAAAAAGGCAATTCTTAGGCAATTCATTTCTCCCTGCTGAATTGTAAATGCCTGCTGAAAATAATGAAGTGGATGAAGCTTTTCCAAAAAAAACTTACAGGAATCCTTTATTGTTGAAAGTGAAGAATAGCTCAGTGGTTTGAGCACTGACCTGCTAAACCCAAGGTTGTGATTTGAATCCTTAAGGGGCCATTTAAGGATCTGGGGCAAATAAATTAAAAAAAAAAACATCTGTCAGGGATGGTGATAGGTCCTGCTGTGAGGGCAGGGGACTGGAGTTGATGACCTCTCAAAGTCCCTTACAGTTCTATGAGATAGGTATCTCCAAACTGAATATCAGAGTTGCTACTAGCTGCCCCCTCACCTGCCCCATAACAAAAAGATAACTATCCAAAGCTCTTGGCATTGTTGACAAATTAAAAATGCAGTTCAACAGCAGGTGGCAGCAGCAGCAGCAATCAAAGTCCAGACAATGTGCAGATATCAATCCCACCACAGTGAATTGGGTGCTCTAGCCTATGTGGCACTCACCAAAATTCCCCTTCACTTCCACAAACCTTATGCGATTAAGATAATGCACAGTGAGCCTGTATTCCTTTTCCCACAGGGTCCTTCCCCTAGGACAGCCATGGTCCAGAAAAAAAGAGGGAGATGTCACGGGGCAGCCTTAATTCCCAGAAGCAATTGTTTTTACTCTCAATGGTACATGGAGAAAAAACTTTGTAGGGGAATCTTTGGAAAGCCTTCCAGGAACAAAGTCCTTTTCTGAAGCTTTGCACACTGTGGGGGAGGGATAATCTGACCCCCAAAACACATTTCCTCCCAAAGTTTACAAAACACAAATATCCCCGTTCAGTGCCTCAAAATCCTAACCCTGCATAAACCTCAGCCATCTTCTGTGCCTGCCCAAACAGACACCAACAAATTTGGACTATCTGGAAATCTAATTTATTCAAATGAGTAAATAATGCAGTAGATACTGCATTTGTCACATTAGCTGCTTAATACTAATGAAATACGAACAGATTGAGATTTCCTCAAATAACTGATATTTAATTCATTTAATGGGGGGAGGTTTGGGAATACATAAAAATATATGGATTAATTATACTTTGCTCTAAGAATTCAGTAGAGTCTTTATAGGTTTTTATGTAACAATTATCAATGGTGATAAAAGCACTGAACAGATCACATCCTGACAGCTAGTGTATACGCATTACCTTTTTCCAGTTCTAAAAGCTCTCCTAGAACTGAATTTGCTGCTTTTGTTTTTAAAAAGCACTCCAGGAATGTTGTTAGCAAAAGAGGTGATGGAAGCAGCCGCTTCAAAATCATTCACACCTCAGCTCAGTCCAATCTCCTCTTGTAACATGTCCAAAAATGAATTCCCTTGACCAAGAAAGCCTTGTTTATACTTTCATGCAGTCTTTCCTGGTTATTAGCAGCAGATGTGTCCCACAGAATTGCAACTGTCTTGGCAATTTTTTCAAAGACAGTAGTCTCTAACGTAGCTGTGTCTCGGTCCACGGATGTCTTGGAAAATCATAACTAGGCTCTTCTATTGCTAACAGATATGAACTAGAATCACCCAGGACACAGTGCATAGTAATGATGTACTCTTATTGGCTAGCTCTGCTGAGAGGACATACTGCTAGATTCTATACAAGATGGACCTGTCTTTAAGCCCAAATACAACACACTACAGCAGGGGTGAGCAAAGTGGACGGGGCAGACCCCTAGAAGGGGAGAAATTTCATACAGGGGAGCACAGCACAATCAGCTGCTGGGTCTCAGGCTCATCCATCTAATTAACAGTGTTGAAATCTGCTACTGTTTTTATGTATGTGTAGTCACATTTACATTCAGTTAATAAAGCTTATGCATTCTACAGACTTATTTTCTTACGCATGCTGAAAGGGTTTTTTTTGTTGTTTGTTTGTTTATATGAACATAACCGAAATTTCTGTCAGTTTGGATTGCATTAGATGAGTTGGGGGGACCTACGAATGGCAGGGTCCCGACATAATAAGTTTGCGCACCTCTGTGCTACAGTAATCTAGTCCACAGTGGTATGTCATCACTGCTCTGTTACCCTGGCTCTTACTCACGTGGTGTCCTTAACATGACTACCTTCTGAATCAAGACTGGTCATACCTTCCATCCAAACTATGCGGCCCATCCTGTGATATAAACTAAAGCCCACACTCAGCTTTCACTCAGACTGGTAATCCACCTACTTTGCCAAGAGGATGTAGACTAAATCTTTAAGTGCTCATTTCCTCCAGCGCCTCCCCAAATTCCCCTCATACATGCACAAGGACAACACTTCTCCCACAATTCACAGGGAGAACCCATGGAGCAACTCACCCTACTGCAGCACTAAAAACCATGAGCTACAACCCTCAGTGTCCTAATGTACACAGATTAATGCAGTACCAGTGAAGACACTCAGGTAAGGCTTTGTAGCATGGCTGCTCATCCACAGGCTAGGCTATCCCTGAGGGACAAAAATACATGGATCAATGTGGCCAGAATCTACTTTGGAAGGAAGGAGTGAGATAAAATAAAATTAAGTTGGAGGAATCTATTTCCCATCTCCCTCATCACCTTTATCAGTTCCTCTCTACTGCTAAAACAGCTAGAGCATGGCATCTCTTCTGATTATAATCTCTGTTTTGTGGATCATGACATTGTATTCTGTATAGCTGGAATATTTGTGATTATACAATTTATCTCTGCTACCTAAAATTAAGATCCCTTATGAGTACCCTATGATCCTTTGTTTAACACTTTCCACAAGCCCCAGAGGGCTGTGGCCAAAACCTTTCTTTCCAGTATAAACCCAACTATTTCATTAGAACACTTCTCTAAACTTATCTTTCTGGCATTGCAAATACTTTTTACATCGATTTATCTATTCTGTCCTTTTTTTCTTTCTGTCTCACCTATACTACTTATACCTCTCTACTGGCATGCTTGTGAGGATCAGCCAGTTTTCAGTAACACTCCCAAGAAGATATTCACCACAGTTTAGTGAGCAACGTGGACTGAGAAGTGCTGTGTTTGGATCTGTGCTGTATTTGAGCTAGATTTGAGCTAAACCATGCTAGGGTTTGAGTAATGATCAAGCCCAAGCGAATGGTGGAAATCACATATCAACTGTTCTTGCAAGATTTTGGATGCACCTGAACCGAAAAGTGGCCTGATTTCATACCAGAGGCACAGAGTCCAAACCTTTCTAAAGTTCAAGAAGCGTGAATAAAAGGTTTAGGCCATGGGTGTCCAACCTTTTGGCTTGCCTGGGATGCACTGAGTGAAGAGGAATTGTCTTCGGCCACATATATAATATAATTAATGTATATAAATCACATAATCATGTTAAAAGTTTACGATCCTGTGGGGCCACATTACTAGCTGTCCAGGGCCGCATGCGGCTCGCGGGCTGGACACGCCTGGTTTAGGCTTTATCAATTTCTAATATGCACTGTAGTTATATTTGGTAGAAAATAAAAAGCATAGTTGTTAATCTGGGGAAATAAAATATAACAGGACGTTTAAAATGAAGTTTTTAATGCCTTAACCATTGAAATATTAAAGCAGAACTTTAAAAATAGTCATATTTATTCATTCTAGAATTTACATTTTCATGTCACTCCACACTTGTAACAAGCAGTCCAAACAAGCTGACATTATTTATTTTATATGATGTATATCAGAACTGACAGCTAAAAACATGACTTGACACAACTACTGAGCAGAAATGACAAGATGAGGAAGGACTAGAAAAAATTATTTTAATAGATTTGTTGGGTAATTTAAGTTATATTTTTCCTAAGACAAATTAACATTTATACTGAATTAATTACCCTCTTTCACTAAGCTACTGATTGCTAAGCAACAGCAACTGTCTCGATACAAAATTTTCTGGAGTATCCCTAACTTTGTGCATGTCAGCTTTTGAGTGCCTAATTTGAGATGATTCTTGTCTGCTTTTCACAAATGCTGAATACTGATAGACTCCATCAATTTATCACAGGAGTGGGGAACCTCAGGCACACTAGCCACCAGCATTTCATCAGGGTTAACCACTGGCAGACCACCACCAGATGGTTTTCTTACCTGACCATCCACAGACATGGAGCCCCGCAGCTGCCAGTAGTCACAGTTCACCACTCCTGGACAATGGGAGCTGCAGGAAGTACCAGTGACCAGTCCGTGCCTAGTTCTTGCAGCTCCCATTGGTAAGGAACAATGAAACGTGGCCACTGACAGCTGCAGGGCTCTGTGCCTGCAGCCACTCAGGGTATGTCTACACTATGAAATAAGGTTGAATTTATCTAAGTCGAATTTGTAACACTGGATTTTATAAAGTCAAAGTTGAGTGTCCACACCTGCCCACAAATTGGACTTTGTGTGTCCCCACTAATCACCAAAGTTCAACTGTTGCAAAAGTGCATTGTGGGAACCTATCCCACAGTTCCTTCAGCCCCGTTGCATTCTGAGTTTTTTTTTCTGCTGCATTATGCGAAAAAATGCTGCTGCATTAGGGGAAAAAAATTCCCCGCAAGTGGTTGTGGGAGTGTGATGTCATCTTCCCACATTGCAAAACAAACGGCTATTTTGCAGAAGTCTCTTTCCTCAATGAGATATTGTTTGAAGAGTCTGCATCATGGACCTTTTAACCCAATGTGCACTGATAGCACCCACTATCATCTTCTCAGCCTGCATTGCCCTCAGTCTCCTCCCTCTGAAGCCAAACGGCCAATTTTCAGAAGGAAATTAGGAAAAGTGAGGTATCCCAGAGGGCACTGATGTGCAGAGGTTAGCATAACTCAGAAGAAGAAAAGGAGTTTCCTCGCCTTCTGGCTATGTCTACACGTGCACGCTACACGGAAATAGCTTATTTCGATGTAGCAACATCGAAATAGTCTATTTCGATGAATAACGTCTACACGTCCTCCAGGGCTGGCAACGTCGACGTTCAACTTCGATCCTGGGCAGCACCACATCGAAATAGGCACTGCGAGGGAACGTCTACACGCCAAAGTAGCACACATTGAAATAAGGGTGCCAGGAACAGCTGCAGACAGGGTCACAGGGCGGACTCAACAGCAAGCCGCTCCCTTAAAGGGCCCCTCCCAGACACAGTTGCACTAAACAACACAAGATCCACAGAGCCAACAACTGGTTGCAGACCCTGTGCATGCAGCATGGATCCCCAGCTGCCGCAGCAGCAACCAGAAGCCCTGGGCTAAGGGCTGCTGCCCACGGTGACCATAGAGCCCCGCAGGGGCTGGAGAGAGAGCGTCTCTCAACCCCTCAGCTGATGGCCGCCATGGTGGACCCCACTATTTCGATCTTGCGGGACGCAGATCGTCTACACATGCCCTACTTTGACGTTGAACGTCGAAGTAGGGCGCTATTCCCATCCCCTCATGGGGTTAGCGACTTCAACGTCTCGCCGCCTAACGTCGACTTCAACTTCGAAATAGCACTGGCCACGTGTAGCCGTGACGGGCGCTATTTCGAAGTCAGTGCCGCTACTTCGAAGTAGCGTGCACGTGTAGACACGGCTTCTAATGGTTAGTCTCCCTTTCCCCGTTGAAAACCACTGGTCATCTTACCCTGTTCGGACTGTGTCATGCTAACAGGAACCTCACTGGTCCACCTGGGTAAAGAGCAGCTGTACATTTTCTGCATTCAGCATGGCCGTGCACCTGTGTTCCCTCCTCAAGAAATATTCTGCCTGTTCTGACTGTGCCATGCTAACAAGAACCTCGCTGGGCCCCTGTGGAAAGAACATCAATTTGTGCAACAAACATGACACCACATTGAATGCGCAGCACCCCCCCCCAAGACACATGCTTTGGGAAAGGGGGGAGTGTGTGTGGCCAGCACACAATTCCCTGTTGGCCAGGGCCATCCCCCCAACCCTATGGAGCCATGGGGAGCAAGTGGGTCGCAAGGCTCCTGTTAGCATGGTGCAGGCACTAGGCTAGCCAGCCCCTGAAAATCTCTGCCACTGAGGGAGACTTCCCCTGGCAAAAGTCTGCCAGCCAGCCCCTGAAAATCTTTCCCACAGAGAAGGACTTCTGCCAGCAACAACCAGCCAGCCCACAAAACATCTCTGTTGCAAGGGGAGCCTTCCCCTGGAGACAGCCAGCCCCAGAATCTTTCCTGTCTTTGAAGCTTTCACTGCGTGCATGCCAGGACATGCTGCTCTCTGGAAGCGCTGCAGGCATGTGTTTTTATTGGGTGGAGGGATAGCCACGTGGTGTGGTTGGGCAGGAGATAGACCTCCAACTGCATGGCGCCTGTCAGGAGGAGGGGTTGCCCCCGTACAAATGTGACCCGCAGAAAAGAAGTTTCTCAGACTCTTATAGAAGCATGACATCCCTCCCACTTACAAGCATGCCCCGCCCCCCGCCCCCCCAAGCCACATGCTGCGTTGGTGCAGGACTAGCCCACAAGATGAAATGAGTCCCTGGCTCTCCTGATGACTCCATGACTCCAAGTAAGAGTTTGTTTTGACTCCCAGTAGAAGATGGAGAAACTAGCTTTCAAAATAATTACTTTACACCCAACACTGAATTAAACCTGATGACTTGTTTTACCTGTCTTGTTTGTCACCTAAGGGCTACGTCTACACGTGCACCCAACTTCGAAATAGCTTATTTCGATGTTGCGACATCGAAATAGGCTATTTCGATTAATAACGTCTACACATCCTCCAGGGCTGGCAACGTCGATGTTCAACTTCGACGTTGCTCAGCCCAACATCGAAATAGGCACAGCGAGGGAACGTCTACACGCCAAAGTAGCACACATCGAAATAAGGGAGCCAGGCACAGCTGCAGACAGGGTCACGGGGCGGACTCAACAGCAAGTCGCTCCCTTAAAGGGCCCCTCCCAGACACACTTTCATTAAACAGTGCAAGATACACAGAGCCAACAACTAGTTGCAGACCCTGTATATGCAGCACGGACCCCCAGCTGCAGCAGCAGCAGCCAGAAGCCCTGGGCTAAGGGCTGCTGCCCACGGTGACCACAGAGCCCCGCAAGGGCTGGAGAGAGAGTATCTCTCAACCCCACAGCTGATGGCCGCCATGGAGGACCCCGCTATTTCGATGTTGCGGGACGCGGATCGTCTACACGTCCCTACTTCGATGTTGAATGTCGAAGTAGGGCGCTATTCCCATCCCCTCATGGGGTTAGCGACTTCGACGTCTCGCCGCCTAACGTCGATTTCAACTTCGAAATAGCGCCCAACACGTGTAGACGTGACGGGCGCTATTTCGAAGTTACTGCCGCTACTTCGAAGTAGCGTGCACGTGTAGACGCAGCTAAGGAGAGAAAGGAGAAATATAAAGGAGATCTGAAAGTTTCCAGAAGAAAATCTATATACTTCCTTCTTCACTCTCTTCCTCTTGGGACCTTGATGCTTCTCCTACTAGAAAGTCTCAAACAGAAAAGACTGGAAGTTTTAATGGTTAATTTTACTACTTTACCTTACCTTTTTTTTTTTTTTTATCAGAGAGATAGCCGTGTTAGTATGTAGCTTCAAGAACAACAAGAAGTCTTGTGGCACCTTATAGAATTTTGGAGCATAAGGTTTCATGGGCAAACGAATGCCCACGAAAGCTTATGCTCCAAAATATCTGTTATTCTATATGGTGACACAAGACTTCTTGCTGTTCTCATAACTTGTTTTCTACTTTACCACTAAAACCATGCAAGTAGTTTTCAGCAATGTACTGTCAGAGTAAATCTATTACTTTTGGGTTCTCTGTAACGATCTTGTACAAAGTGAACATACGTTTAGGCAAAGCATTCAGAATGCCTTTAGGATGCATAGTTTCCAAAATTGAAGGTGAATCTATTTGCTTCTCACTAGCAGAGAAAAAACAGAGGAGAATTTGAAATGCAAACTGGTGACTAGGAAATTCTTTTGTGTCACAAGTGCCTCCGTTGTTACCCAGTGAAACTCAATGACTGGACAGTTCAGATGGTTTTGCAGTCAAACACACATTAGGCTGTTTATCTTTCTCTAAGGTATGCATTTATTTCCCTCTGACATAATAGCAGCATGCAACCCAAGCTTCCAGCAACACCAGCCTTCCCTGCAGCCCTTGCTCCCAGTCCAGATTCATGATGAGCTTTCTTCTGAGCTTCTCTTGAACAGCCTCTTGCATCCTGTTTTCTCCCCTTGTGTCCTCTACAATTATTAGGCCTGCTAAAGTACTGGAAAATGACTGCAGGAAAGCAAACCAGTTGCCCAGGGGCCCACGTAATTTAAAAGGGCCTAGGGGGTCCCAGCCAACACCAGCAGTGCAGCAGGACTAAGGCAGGCTTCCTGCTTGCACTCATGCCATGCTGTTCCCAGAGCCCTGGGTAGGAGGTATTGCCACATGTTGCCCCTCCCTGAATCACAAATCTGCAGCTCCCATTGGCCAGGAATTGCATCCAATATGAGCAGGAGCTGCAAGGGTGGTGCTCACAAGCAGTGGCATGCAAAGACCCCGCCCCCACTACACATACACTTAAGAGCTGCTGACAGAGGGTTATGCTTGTCACTTTCAGGAGCCATCACCATAAGTGCTGACACCTTCACTCCCTTTTTGCACCACAATCCCCTGCCCCCGCCCAGAGCCCACATCCTACACCCACTTCCACACCCAAAACTCCCGCCCTCCAAACCCACACACCTCATACACATCCCAAACCCCTGCCCCACCCTGGTGAAAGCGAATGATGGTGGGGAATGGAGTGAATAGTGGCAGGGGCAGTTACACAGAGTGCAAGTGAAGAAAGTGCAAGTATTGGACAAAGGTTACAGGAAGGCACACTGGGCAGGGAAAGATGGGAAGGAATAGTGAGAGAGGTATCAGACACCAATGGGCGCTGAGCCCACAGTTATTTATGACGAAGATGATGAAATGAATTCCAGCCTGTATTGCTGTCAGGAACCATATTACGGCGAGCAGCCGTGGTTACTAAGCGTATTAACCAGGTTATACAGAGACATCAAACACATTTAGAGATAACCCTATCCACTAACTTGTCAGAAATGTGTTCATAACTGCCTTCGGATCTAACATTTGGAACCAGAGGGTTTTCTTCCCCTTTTTTGAAGCTGAAACATGTACCATGCCACATTTTCAAAAAAGATGTTTGTGCTAACAGGTGGAAAAATCTCTACAGCTACGCCTCCTGCCCAGGCAACCTCACCCACAACAGTCTGTCTATACATCAGTGTTCATGCCTGTAAGACATCATATACTATGTGAAAACAATATCACATCCTCCATCCTTTTGACTGAGGACGACACTTAAGCCAGGGGTGAGGAACCCCCAGACTGCACTCCAGATCCAGACCATGGCTTGTCTGGATCCAGACCCCAAGGTTTGGGGCTATCCTTCCCCCCACCTCGACGCAGGCCAGACCTGGACCAAAGGCTCCGCCTGGCAAGGGCAGGAAGCAGTAGTGCTGCCACTGTATGTACCGCTGCCACAGCTCCTGCCCTCCCACCCTCCAGCTGGGGGAATGGCCACTCACAGATCCCTAGAGAGGCTTTTCTCCCTATCTCTCCCAGGTATCATCAACCATGCTACTCTGATTGGCCAGAATTCCAGCCAATCAGAGCAATGGGAGGGCAGTAAGATAGGGAGCATTTCTCTGCTACCATTTCCCAGCAGCAGAAGTGATGCACAGAGGTAAGTGTCCCTCCCCATCTCCTCCACCCCAAGCCCACTCATGCCCCCTACACACAGACCCCACCCTCAGCCTGTTCCTGCACCCTCCCATCCAGACCCCCACACAAAGATTTTGTGTGGGAGTTCTGAGGGAGTTTCTGAAGGGGGCTAGATATATTTGGCATTCTTTAAAACCTCTTTTAAATTAAACTAAAACAAAAACTACCTGATTTAAATAAAAAACCCTGTTAAAAATCTAATTTTCTGTAGGAGGAAGTGCAGTCAGAAGCCCAGCAGCAGAGTGGGGGTTTTCCTATTTATTGCACTCAATGCAGCATGTATGATTATCTGCCTTATGGACAGGTGGCACATATGAGCATTTGATTCAGGGAGCTCCTGGCCCTCAAAGGTCACATACAGGTTTGGAGGCCAGGGGGTCAAAACTGAAGGAGTTAAAGGAGGCTAAGAGGTATGTAGATGAGGCTTTCCAGGACACCGTAGAGCTGTCCCACCTCGATTCTGACAGCCCCTGTGTTGTTGAGGAATGTGAAAGTCTCAGGGAAAGAGAACATTCAACTGGAGTAGAGGGAAACCATCCCACAGTTGGGACCCTCTTTCCAGATGATGATGTGGTATCCTCTCACACTGAGCATACCCCTCCAGGGGAGGGATCTCCAGTCATTAGGAAAAGGCAGGTGTTAGTAATGGGGGATTTGATAATTAGAATACAGACAGCTGAGTTTGTGGTGACGGGGAGAAATGTATGGTAACTTGCCTGCCTGGTGCGAAGGTTGCAGATTTCTCGTGATATCTAAATAGACTTATATGTAGTGCTGAGGAGGAGTTGGTGGGCATGGTACCTGTTGGTACCAATGACTTAGAAAGGTAGGAGAGAGGTTCAGGAGGCCAAATTTAGGCTGCTAGGAAAAAGGTTGAAATCAAGGAACTCTATGTTAGTGTTCGCTGAAATGCTTCCAGTTCCATGTGCAGGGCCAGGCAGGCAGACAGAATCTCACTTTGTGGTTGAGACAATGTTGTAGGGAGAAGGGGTTAGATTCATTAGGAACTGGGGAAACTTCTGGGGAAGGGAGAGCCTATATGGGAAGGATGGGTTCCACCCAAACCAAAATGGAATGAGATTGCTGACACATAACATTAAAAAGGTCACAGAGCAGTTTTTAAACTTAGGACTGAGGGAAAGCCGATGGGCGCAGAGGAGCACATGGATCGGATAGAGGTATCTCTCATGGCAGGGCCTATAAATACGGATTTCCTGTGTTCCACTAAGGAGGAGAGGATTGAAGATGATAAAATATGGGTCAGATCAGATGGAAAACAATTAACTGAAAAAGAATCTAATACATCTGGAAAAGGCAAACAGATAGTGGCAAATGTTTAAAGTGCTTGGATACAAATACTAGAAGTCTAAATAATAATATGAATGAACTAAAGTGCTCTGTTTTAAAGGAGGATATTAATATAATAGGTATCAGAAACTTGGTGGAATGAGGACAATCAATGGGATACAGCCCTATTAGGGTACAAAATGTATTGGAAGGACAGAACAGTCATGCTAGTGGGGGAGTGGCACTATACATAAAAGAAAATGTAGAATCAAATGAAGTAAAAATTTTAAATGAACCAAATTGTCCAACAGAATCTCTATTGTGACAGGGTGAGACCAGCGGGGTGAGTACAAGAAGGAAAAGCAAGGCTGGCAAACAAGCTGAGGGTGAGCAGCTGGGGAGGAAGCTGCTCTGCGTCAATTGGGGCCAGCTGGCCCCACTTAAGACTGCCTTTTAAAAGAACCCTTTGCCCAATGGGAGGGGAGGGTGACAGAGGAGAGTATAGGAAGAGAGGAGAGACGCAAGGGGAGGTTTCTAGAAGAAGCAGAGGAGGGGAGGATTACTCAGCAGCAAGGGGCTAAGGCCCCTATCCAGGCGGCCCTGAGATTCGGCATGAGGCTGGAACAGACTGATCACACAGGGGGAGACAATCCAGGAGGGGGAAAACGCTGCTGCTGCTGCCATTACCTGGAGGGGGTACGGGGGGAATCATCTGGGGAAGTGGCCCAGGGAGAAGAGCTGCGGTATCCATGGTGAGGGGAGCCCTTCCCCACCAGTAGCAGCCACGCAGGGTCCCTGGGCCGGAACCCGGAATGAGTGAGTGGGGCCTGGGTCCCCCCCCAGACTACAATCCCTCCCCTCATCTCAAGAAGGGCAACGGTGTGCTGGCCGTAGGGGTAATGGACTGAACAGAGGCCCAGAGCCCACGAATGAGGTTATCTTACCACAATATGTGTAGTAATTTCATGCTATGATAATAAGAACACAGCAGTAGGGATGTATTACAGACCACCTGACCAAGATAATGGTAGTGGCTATGAAATGCTAAGGGAGATTAGAGAGCTGACAAATTAAAAACATAGCAATGGGGGATTTCAACTATCTGCATATTGACAGGGTACGTGTCACCTTGGGACAGGATGCAGAGATAAAATTCCTTGATACCTTAAATGACTGTTTCGTAGAGCAGCTGGTTTTGGAACACATAAGGGGAGACCCATTTCTTGATTTAGCCGTAAATTGGGCACAGAATCTGGTCCAAGAGGTAAATGTAACTTGACTGCTTGGAAATAGTGACCATAATATAATGAAATTTAACATCCTTGTGGTGGGGAAAGCACTTCAGCAACCCAATACTGCGGCATTTAATTTCAGAAAGGAGAACTATACAAAATTAAGGAGGTTAATTAAACAGAACTTAAAAGAACAATGACAAGTCCTATGGTACCTAATAGGCTGACAGATATACAGTAAACTCTCAATTTAAGGGACCAATCTGGGGGAAGGTTGTCTGTTGTTCCCCAAGGTCCATTAAATGTGAGGGTTAACTGCCCCCACCAGGTTCCCCCATCTCCATTCCACACCCTCCCTCCCCAAAAAAAATACCCTAGCTTACCAGAACTGCCACTGTAGGAGCCGCCGTACTCCCACGTCGCTGGTGCCTCACCACATGTGGCTAGAGGCACCCCACCACGCGCAGCTAGAAGCAACCCTCGCATGCAGCTGGCAGAGCCACCACTGAAGCCACCACGTGCTCCTCCCACCACAAGTTAGGCGCGAATGCTGGCTGCCCATGTACACCCCTCTCCCCTGGTGGGAGGACTGAGTGGCAGCTCCAGCCGAAGAAGTGGCAGCTCCTTCAAGCCACGGCATAAGTAAGTCCCTTTATTTTTTTCGTTGGGGGGCGGGAAGGGAAGGGATTTAGAATTTTGCTGACCCCAGCTGACTTCAGGAACAATAGAGGGGGGACGTCTGTTGTTCCTGAAGTCCTCTAAATCGGGATCTGTAAGACAGGGTTTACTGTATTGGAGCATAAGCTTTTGTGAGCAAAGACTCACTTTGTCAGATGCATACAGCTACTCCTCCGATACCATAAATTAAAAAGTACAGTGCCAAAAGTAAAATCCCCACAAGCTGCATGGAAACTCTTCTAAGATACCGTAATAGAGGCCCAATTTAAATGTATACCCCAAATTAAAAAACACAGTAAAAGCATCAAAAAAGTGCCACCTTGGCTTAACAATCAGGTAAGTGAAGCATCAGAGGGGTAGCCGTGTTAGTCTGGATCTGTAGCAGCAACGAAGGGTCCTGTGGCACCTTATAGACTAACAGAAAAGTTTAGAGCATGAGCTTTCGTGAGTTAACTCACTGCATCTGAAGAAGTGAGTTAACTCACGAAACCTCATGCTCTAAACTTTTCTGTTAGTCTGTAAGGTGCCACAGGACCCTTCGTTGCTGTAAGTGAAGCAGTGAAAGATAAAAGGGCACAGTTTAAAAAGTGGAAGTTAAATCCACGTGAGGAAAACAGAAAGGAGCATAAACTCTGGCAAGTGTAAAGACATAGTAAGAAAAGCCAAAAAGGAGTTTGAAGAACAGCTTGCCAAAAACTCCAAGACCGTGTCTACGCTACAGGGTTTTGTCAATAAAACACAAGGAGCATCCACACTACAAATGCACTGTGTCGAGAAACTGTCGACAGAACACAGTAGTTTTCTCAGGAGAGTTAAGTTGCTCCTGTACAAGGCATAACGCCTCTTTCAACAGATTCTGTCGATCGAAAAATAGTGCAGACGCCCTGGGAGGCCCTCTGTCAACAGAGAGGGCTTCCAGTTCACCAGACAGCCCTGTTTGCAGAGCTTCTGGTTGGCTGTTCTGCCAACAGAGGGCTGGGCAGTCTGGCTGCTCTCTGTCGACAGAGGGCGTTGGCAGGGGGAGTTTCTATTAGGTGTGGATGTATTCTGTCGACAAAGGTTCTGTCAGGAAATATGTCCCAGCAATAACTTCTGACAAAAAAAACTCTGTAGTGTAGACCCAGCCAAAAAGTAATAGAGAATGTTTTTTAAGTACATCAGAAGCAGAAAGCCTGCAAAACAACCAGCAGGGCCACTGGATGATCAAGCTGCTAATGGGGCACTCAAAGATGATAAGACCATTGCAGAGAATCAAAATGAATTTTCTGCTTCGCACCTGAAGATGTTAGGGAGATTCCCAAACCTGAGCCATTGTTTTTAGGTGACACATCTGAGAATTGTCCAAGATTGAGGCATCATTAGAAGAGATTTTGGAATAACTTGATAAACTTAATAGTAACAAGATGCCAGAACCTGATGGCATTCACTCAAGAGCTCTAAAAGAATTCAGATGTGAAATTGTGGAACTATGAACTGTGGTTTGTAAATCATCCCTTAAATCAGCTTCTGTACCTCTTGACTGGAAGATAGCTAATGTGACTCCAATCTTTAAAAAGAGCTCTAGAGGGGATCCTGGCAGTGACAGGCCAGTAAGTCTAATGTCAGTACCGGGCAAATTAGTTGAAACTATAGTAAAAAATAAAATTGTCTGACATGTAGATGAACATAACTTGTTGGGGAAAAGTCACCATGGTTTCTGTAAAGGGAAAGCATGCTTTACTAATCCACTAGAGTTCTTTCAGAAAGGTTAATAAACATGTGGACAATGGGAACCCAGTGGATATGGTGTGCTTAGATTTCCAGAAAGCCTTTGATAAGGTCCCTCACCACAGGCTATCAAGTAAAATAAGTTGTCATGAGATAAGAAGGAAGGTCCTGTCATGGACTGAAGACTGGTTAAAAGTCAGGAAACAAAGGGTAGGAATAAAGGGTAAGTTTTCAGAATGGAGAGAGGTAACTAGTGGTGTTCCCCCCTATCCAAAGGGCTGTACTGGGACCAATCCTATTCAACCTATTTACAAATGATCTGGAAAAAGAAGTAAATAGTGAGGTGGCAAAATTTGCTGCTGATACTCAACTCATCCTTCCCACCCAGACTCCCATCCTTAGCCTGTTCCTGACCCCCCACCCACTCCCCAGAGCCTACTTTTGCACCTTACCTCCCATTCAGATTCCCCTACTCCACTCTTGCTTCCTCCCTCCGACTCAGAACCCACACCTTCTACTTGACAGTGCACCTCCCTCCTGGCTCTGCACACTGAATCCTGAACACCCCATTTTTAGTCCCACCCTGGGCCCCCAGAAGAGTTAATATGGCCTGGTGGAAGCCCTGAACCTCAGTTCCCTCCTTTCTCCATCCCCCTGCCTGTGGTGCTGGGGCATGAGGGGAGTGAGGTGTCTCACTCAAGGGCCACATGAGTGAGGGTTTTGTGGGGATTTTTTTTGTTTTTGTTTTGTGTGGCCCCCAACTGTTTTTTCTGCGGGTCAGTGGTTCCCCACCCTGACTTAAGGTGATTTGTTGGTTGTTAAGCAATAGTAATCCTAGAAGTCTAGATACTGACCCTAGCGCATACCCACATGTTTGGAATAGCAGAACAATTAAAAATAATCAAACTCTGTTACTATGTGGATTATTGCCACGTGCCATTATAATCCTCCACCAGTATGCACATCTTGCCTTTTCCCTATTTCTCTGGATGTGCATTCCCCTTCTCTGAAATGATGATCCCGGAAAAAAGGAGACCCAGTATTCTGCTTTCCACCATTAAGCACAGCAAGGAACGATGAGTGGTCCACATATCACAGCTTAGGAACTTCCAATATAGAATCTCAAACAGTAATCACCATCTCACTTTAGAATTTCAAGTTACATACTTTGTTTGAAATTTTACATGTTGTTCATCGGCCATCCTCCACCATTTAAATTCACTGCAAACTCCTGCATCACATTTCTTTTATTTGTAGTTTGACAGAAAATATATCAAAATGTACTTGTAGAAACAAAATTATTTATAATACGATTGGAAATCTGAACTGAAACTGAATTCTGAAGTGCAAAACCAAAACTATGTAGTTTTCCATTTTCCATACACTCTTCCCTCCCCCCACCCCAAGGTCTATGTCTCATGCAAATATACTGTTTTTACTTCAAGTTGTCTCAATACTATCCACCTAGATTTCTTCACCAGGAACTTTGCAAAGGCTCAAAAAAAGTAGATGAGTAAGAGAGGACAAAAAAGCAAGCAAGAAAAGCTCTATCACAAGGATGTCTAAGCAGTCAATAAGCATTAATGTATTTATTTATTCTACACTTCTGTAGAACAGATTGTTGTTGATTTTACAGATGGGGCAAGAAGCCAACTTAAAGTTTTCAAATGACTTCACGGAGGTTTGTATCAGGCTCTAAACAGTTAACCAAAATTTAAGCAAGAAATATATGGCATAACTAGAAAGTGAACCCAAATCTCCTAAATCAGGCACAGACCATTGGTCATCACTTGGATGTTTGCTGCTTAATTCAACACTAAAGTGATTACAGTTATTAAAGTAATCACAGCAAACAGTAGAAACTTCTTGCCCCCCATGTGACCTCTCACATTTCCTGTAAGTTACAGTGTTTGTCAGAACAGTCAGTTTATTGAAAGCTTTGTGGTATTGCACAATTTTAAACACTCCCAATTGTGTCACAAAAACTGGTGTTTTGAGGGGGCGTGGAGAGGTTAATTTTCATTGTTTTTAAGGTTGATGAGCAGTGGCACCTATTTTACTTTTTCTCAGAACATAGTCAAGTGGAGAATATGAAGGTGAGGTATAAATTTATAGGAGGAACTACTACGCTATACAGCTGTGGTCATGTTCTGACTAAATAGACAAAATAGTATTGACAATCTTTGTACTTACCATTTAAATTTTAAATGAACCCTAGTAGTTGTAAGATAACCCAATGAACATATCCCATACTACACATATTCTTTCATTACTTCCTTTTTTCTATAATATTGGGATCCACTTTTGCAAACTGTTTTAAATCTATCTTGTACAAGTTGGAACTGCTTTGCAGAACATTTAAGGCACATAAACTCTTCTTCTGTTGTAAATGCAAGCTTTGTTCAACACAGGCTTCTGAAGGAAACAGTTGTGATAATTAACATTCATTGAAAGGCTGCTTTCCTCCTCATGTACCTTCAAAAAACAGTTAAACTCACACAAAAGATTCATACAGGCTCCATAAACCATGACTGATTACCTTGTCAAGATGCTGAAAATGAGGAAGTATGTTTAAATATAAACATATGTGCTTCCAAGATCTTGATTTCTGTTATTGCTGAAGTTACTTCATTCCCTAGCTTTCCATATTATTTTGGGGGCATATTTTAACCTTACTATTTCTTGAGTACTAGAACGGACAGCAGGTTAAACTACGCTTTCTATAAAGATGTCAATCTTTGGAATCAATACATCAGAAAAATTGTACTTCCCCCCGCCCCGTCTTACACAATTAATCTACTAATGATTGTTTATTTTTAACTTCCTGGTTACTGCCTCTCTGTCAGAACTTGTTCAGCCATAATCAACATTGTTATGTCAAGTCACTCTTTCCTCTCTCATACACTTACTCACTTTTTTCTCCCCCTTTAAAAATAGTTTATTTTTTTTTATTAATATTTTTACTGGAAACTTCAACCTACTACTTTTCTCTCAATGATTCAAAGGTCAAATAACTTACTTTGTCTCCAGAAGAGCCCTTCTACCTGATTAAGTAAAATTGTGAAGAAGAAGAAGAAGAAGAAGAAAAGTTCTATACTAGAACTGAATAAATACAGGAAAACATAAATGTCAACTTTTGGACCAAAAACTAATATGCTTTCATTCTTGAGGACATCTGTGGAAAGCAACGGACAGTTTGGGAGCATGACTAATTCCACGAGCAAGTTAATAATAGAAAGGTAAGGGTGGTGTCATTTTGCTAATAAATATCTAAATGTCACCCTCCACAGCAGGACGGGGAGACTCACTAGTCCCTCCACCTCCCAGATTTCCAGCTGGTGAATAATACAATTTTATTGGAAATGGGCTGTGTTTGAGATCATTCAAAAACTCTTTCTCCCATGAACACAATGGTATCACACCTGACGAACCTAGAACAATTACATATTATGATGTGAAAAATCAGATGGCTACCAGAAAGTAATACAAGGATTATTTAGTAATAAAAGGTTAGTTCTAAGCCAAACAAATCCCTTTTTCCATAACAACCAAAGGGCAGTTACTCCAAGTTAAATGAGACAGCTGGGTTAAGAACATTAAGAACCTCCTAGAACTCAGCTGAGGCAGTTAGGTTGATTGAGATACCTGGAGCCAATTAAGGGCTGGCTGGAACTGGTTAAAACAAAAGCCTCCCATTCAGTCAGTGGAGTAGTACCTCAGGAGCTGTGTACTACTCCTGCTCAATCTCAAATACTACCAACATTTGCAAGACACAGCTTCTTGGTAGCAAGTCCTTCTCTTTTACACAAAGACACACACTTCCCCCCGCCTGCCCCCGGCCACATTTCTCCTCCTTCCTCTGTCTTTTTGTCTTCTGTTTAACAACAGTCTGGCTTAGCCAGCCAAGGCCATCTTGTCTACAATACTACTGTAAGCCCTTGACCAAAAGGCAGCTTAAAGCAACCCCCTGGACAACTTCACTCTGGTACAAATTTACCAGGGCTCAGAATATGATTGATGGAGCCAAGCACTGTTCCCATGTGACTTCAATGAAAGTCCAAAACCAGTGACAGGAGCTGCATTTTCTATCTTGTGTGCCACATGGGTCTTGTGTCCTCTTTTAGGATATGGAATCGAACTTTAACAGCAGCAGCTTCAACAACAGCTGCAGTCCATCTCAGCCAATTTCCTCTTCCACAGAAAAAAGAAGTTATCTTTCATACAAACTACAAGGCTGTCAAAGGGGATTTCTTTACAAAACTTTCAGTAAATAAGGAAATTTTCAGTTCTTCACAAAACTTTCAGTAAATAAGGAATACTGCTAAAAAGAAAACTTTAATATTTTACATGTCAAATGCTTTGAACTGTTTTCCTCCTTTCCTGTATCTTTAATGGCAGATTTTTATGGTGTTTGCTATGGGAATAAGCAGCCACAGTCTCAGTATTGCAAACCTGAAATATGTTGTACAGTAACAGAATCATGTTAATATTTTTGATTCTCTGGGCCCATTTATTCTGTCAAAATTAATACAACAGCCCTATAGTTGAGCCCATAGGGAGCCACCAGCAGGCATGTCTTTCAGCTTTGGAACCAAGTCCACTCATACAGTGGAGCCTCTGAGCTACAGATACCTCAGGACTGGAGGTTGTCCAGAACTCCGATAAAGAGGTTATGGCCTTCAGCCACACAGGGAGTTAAGACTGTAGACACAAGATTGGAGGGGTACATGCTCAAGGCAGAGTCGGGGCTTCTGAATCTTGGGGCACTAGGGTTTTCAATGGGCGGGGGTAGAGGTATAGGCCAGGGGAGTGCACCCCCTCTGGGACGGAATGGGCCACAGCACCTCTCTGAAGTCGAGGAGCCGCCTGACCCTGGACAGATGGCAGTCCCTACAGGGCCCAGTCCCCTTTAATTGGGCTTGCAGATGGACAATATATGCTCCCTGGCCTTGGGTGGGGCTAGCTGCAGTCCAAACAAGCAGTCAGCGTCAGACAGGCCTAGGCCCTGGCGCTGATGCACGGTGGGGCAGCAATCAATTAATCAGACTCAGTCCTGCAGCTGGGAGGAGCATATACTCTGCCTAGCAGGGCTGAGCTGTTAGCAAGGCTGAGCTGTCCAAACAGTATATAAGCCTTGGCCTTGGGACAGGGTGGGGCAACAACAAACACGATTCCAAAAGCCCAGGCCCTGGTTCAGGGCAGAGCAGCAAACAAACACAGGGCACAAAGCCCAGGCCCTGGTTCAGGATAAGGCTCTTGTTAGCAGGGCTGAGCAGTCCAAAAAGGGTGTCGGGGTTTGCCCTAGCACAGGGCAAGGCAGTAGCCACACAAGCAAGGGTGTGAATTGGAAGAGGCAAGGAACTGGCTCTCTAGGGGGTAGGGAGGCACAGGCCCACCCACTCCACTGGACCCCAGCCCAGGGCCCTAACAAAAGCTCCCACCAGGAGCCTGTCAGCGGGGATCCAGAATGCAACACACCAACATGGGGTCTGCTGGAGCATTCCCTGCACCACTTCCTACCTCTATAACCATTGGTGTCTGTTTCTCCTCAGAGTCCTCAGGGAGGTCGGGAAGGCTGACATCCTAGGGGTATGCAGCTGAGAGCAGGTCTGGCCAGCCCAGGGCCTGGGCTTTCTGCCCTATGTTTGGGTAGTGGACCAGAGACAGGACCAGAGGCTCAGGCAGGTTTGAGGGCTCGAAGTCGCTGGTGACAGATAGGATCCCCAGCTTGGGCCCAGCCTGATCCTCGGGATAACTGGTAGCAGGGAGACTCACCAACATGAGCAGATCTGGGCTCTAGAGGTAGCTGGAAGTGAGTAGGCTCACCAGCTTCAAGGTATGGAGTTCGCCATGGGCCAGAGGGCCCCAGTGGATCTGGGAACTCCAGGTACTGGGCCAAAGGCAGGCTTGGCTTTGGCACTAAGGTTCAGCTGGGGTGGCTGGCCGGTTGTTCTGGCCAGTAGGGCCATCGAGCGCAGGCCTTTCGGACCCTACTTGAAAGAGCCCTGAAAGAAGTGTCTGCTCAGCTTAGAGACTAGCCTTTTAATAAGCCCCGGGCCCCACCTCCAGCATGTCCAGTCATAGGTGCTGCTTGCTACGGAGCAGGACATAGGTACTCTGGGCTGACTCACCAAGGTTTCAATAAGGTCTCCTCTACTTCAGGGTCACCTCACTACAGCAGGGCTCAGAGTTTCTGCCCCACTGGATCACTGGGGCTCATCAATTTGGACCTGGAGGAAACAGTGGGGCTCAGAGCTTCAGCCCTGTGAGGTTTCAGCTTGGGGCTCCCCATGGATCTAGTCCCAGCTTCAGCAGGGGCTGAACCAGGGAATCCCCTAGCAGCTAAAGCCCAAGCCCCAGAGCTCTCCACAGGGCTGATACTAACAAAGCAGAAGCCTACATGAGGCTGAAACCCTAAGCCCCAGAGCGCCCACCCTGCAGCTGCAGCTCTTCCCCAACAATGGCTGAATCCACGACTTTTAGTCCTGAGGCAGTACAGTATTTGCTTTTGGAGGGGACAGTCTGCACAGCTGCCTGATTGAGGACTTCTGGCTCCACAAAATGTCCAATAAGCACATAACTCTGGTTTTTGTATGTCTGAAGTTCTGCTGTACCACTTTGATCAGCTGTAGCCCAAATTAGGTCATGTTATGCAAGGTTTGTGGTTTGACCCCAGCCTCTGGAAGAGAAGAGATTATAAATATTGATGTTTTCAATAAGGAAGCATTGATGCGTGTGTATGTGTTTCAAGTTATTTGTAGGTTTTGTGCTGAGGAACTGTTAATTTCTAAGATATGAAAAGAGATCTACATAGTAAGTTCATCATTTATTCTATCCTTCTCACATCAGGGTGGAAAGAAATCTCTTCCACCCCTTCTGCCATTAGCTGCTGGTTCTATCTGCTCTGTGGTATTAACTGACAGTTCTGCCTTCCCTACTAAAGATTCTCAAGCTTTCTCTTGAGTGCCTTCTGTGTCACACCAGTTGGATAGTGTCAGGATTCCAATGTAGGCGGTCAGAACCAAGGGTCAATGCAGGAGCAAATCAAGGCAGGAAGTAGCTCAGCAGTGTGTAGTCAGATTTCAGACCAAGGTTAATAACAAGGGTCCAAATCAGAAGGCAAAGTCCAAACCAAGCCAAGGCCAAAGCCACAGCCATGAGTTCAAGAGCAAGCAATGGTTGCAGAAGCAATAGGAAATCTACACCGTTGTCTGGACACTTCTTGGAATGCCCTGTCAGTTTAAATAGAGTGGGGAGCCAATTATGGGCCATTTGGCTGCTGCATATCAGACCACTTGAGACAAGACTTCCCATGGTCTGTGTCCATAACAGGTTGCGGGCAGGGGAGCAAAAGTTTATTACAGCCACTGTTAGGTGATACCCTGAAGATGTCAGGAAACTAACAGCTCTGCAGGCCCAGGTTCCAGACCATTTGGGCCTTACAGACAGCTTCATGCAGGAGTGTATGCACTGACATCTGGAGATTTCTCCTCTTATGTAAATAGTTTTTAATTAATAAAAGGTTTTTAAAATGGAGTCTTTGGTCACATGATATGGACATTCAAGATGGAGGTGGTTATATAACCTAGTTATATAACTTGCTGAGTCATGATTACATAGCCAGAGTTTCCCGCCTTTGCTAAGGGGTCTCCCAGAAGGGGCCAAGTTACATAAAGACTTTTCCCACCAAAAACTGTGTATAAGGAGGACATCAGCACAGCCTCAGCCTGGCTCTGGACTGTCTCCTTGCTTCCACCAGATGCCCATACTGAACATCACTGACTCCACAACAGAAGATGAAGCCACAAGGACATCACACCATCCACATCCAGTGTCCACCTACTCTCCAGTGTGGGATCTCCTCCATGCTCCTCCCCATAAGCCTTCCAACTAGGCTGAGGGTAGAAGGTCCGGAACAACTGACCAGAACCTAGAAGAGAGTTGCTATAATCTCATTTGCTAATTTTTATTTTTGGGTGCTTGTTTGTCTTTTGGGGTTTGGCTGTTGTTGGTGCTGTTAATTAGTGTTCTGACTTTCTTTTTGACTATCTCTCAGCTGTTCTTGTATGCTTACTTATTCTAAATAAAGTCTGTCTGCTCGGTTTACATACTTGATTTCTCTTTTCTGGGTTATTTATTGACACTTAACCAGATGACAGACGACTTTAGTTATGGGTCACCTGTGTGCCTTGTCCTAATTAATCTATCTTCCCACCAAACAGTAGCTGTCTGTGTTCCACCTAACAGTACGTAGCCCAAATACATCCAACATGTCAATCTAAGGCAGTGGTACTTAACTTGGGGTGCACACATGCTCTGGGGGTGCATGATGCCCTTTCTGGGGGTCCAAGACATGACAGATTCTTTTAGAAGGTAAATCATCAAAAGCACAAATTAAGCACAGTTGCTATTATTTGTGGTGAGTAATAACATAACTGTTTTACATATATTTAATATGCATTTAAAAGGGTACAGGCCCCTCCCAACTCCTTTTTGATTTTTGGTAAGTGGTACAAGAACATATTTTGAGAACCAAAGGGATGCAGGCTGCAGTAAAGGTTAAGAACCACGGATCTAAGGCTATGTCTACACTACAGCATAAATTCAAATCTAAGGCACTTAGCTCAATTTTAAATTGTGACTGTTCACATATCAAATACCATTATTTCAAATTGCCGGGGGGGGCGCTACAGTCAATATTCTTACTCGGACAACCCAAGTGGGATTAACAGGAAGTTCAAATGTAAATCTTCAGATTAATGGTAGTGTGGAAACAGCTTCTGTTTAAATCAGTTTTATTGTCCTCCTGAAGAGTCCCACATGTTTCTCACAATGCCCCACAGTGGTCCGTTCTGGCTGGCTGCATCTCCAATGCTCTGCAGGTGTACAGCTAACAGGACGCCTGCGAATTTGATGGTATCAGGAACGCAAATTCATTTTCTTTCTGACCCTTCTCCCCCTCTCCCTGCCCCCAGGGAAAGATTTTGGGGCTGGCTGTCAATAGGGAGGTGGAAGTCTCCCCCTCCACGTGGCAAAGATTTCGGGGGTTGCAATATGGGAAGATGACATCACATACCCATAACCACTTGCAAGGCATTTTCCCCCCATACTGCACCAGCAAAAATACCCAAAATTCTAGAGAGCTGAGGGAACTGTGCAATAAGTTCCCAAAATGCACTACTGTAACAGTCGATCTTTGGTGATTTAGTGTGGCAGCACTAATTTGAATTTGTAGGGAGGTGAGGATACTCAAATTTGAATTTATAAAACCCAGCATTGCAAAAGTGAATTTCAGAAATTTGAATGTATCTCGTAGTGTAGATATAGCCTAATTCTAGTGGAGACAAACTGCTGGTAGTGATTACTTTGGCTTTTTTTTTTTTTTTTTTTTTTGCCAAGGTGCTGGCAAAGTCCACTCTTCTATGCATTTGCCATCAACTCATACCATGCCAGTGTTTGTGCTGTTAATACAATCTTTTTTATCCAGTTCATGGTAAAGCCAAATAACAGCAAAGATAAAATACCATCCAGCTTCACGCACATCTTAAATTTGGCACTTAAAAAGAAATAAAGACAAAGTAACTAATGAAGTAGCATTTGCTCTAGTTTTCTTCCACAGAGCTGGCAGAAAGCATATGTCCATATCTCTTCAATTTGCTTTGTCTGCAAAATCATTAATTATTGCATTAAGTTACCAGCTGTTCTTAAAAGGCATGGGGACACTTGAGACCTGTAGAGAATAAACTGTCCAACTAGGCTGTTAGTACTTGTATATAATCCCAAATCCTGTGTTCTACCAATAATTATCAAATGGCATGTATTTTCTCAACAAATCCAAAGGATTGCTCAACTCCAGGCTGCGTATAGTCCCCTTCTATGCCATCACCTCTCTGTTATTCTACACTGGGTCCATGCCACCTCTTCTCCTTACCTCTCCTTCCCTAAAGTCCCTTTCAATTTTGAAGCTGGACTGTTCTGTGTTACCCAGGTTACACATATGGGCCACATCTACATGAGATGCCTCTATTGAAAGAAGTCACTGTCGGAAGGTATTTCCTGGCCAAACTTCTGTCAACAGATTGCATCTATACATAAAAGCAGACTGAAAGACCAATCTGCTCTGTCGAAAGAGAGCAGCCAGACTGCCCAGCCCTCTCTTGACAAAACGGCTAATTTGTAGCTCAGCAAACAGGGCTGCCTGGGGAACCAGAAGCTTTGTCCATCAACAAAAGAGCCCCAGAGCATCTCCACATCTGTTTTGTCAACAGAACACTGTTGAGAGAGGTGTTATACTTGAGCATGGGGAGGTATAATGCTGCTGGTGGATGCGCCTGGTTTTGTCGACAAACTGTCAGAAAGCACATTTGCCATACAGATGTTCCACCTTTTTTCCAGAAAAAGCCCAGTATTGCCAGGAAAAGCCACTTATGTAGACATGGCCCTGGTCTGTATTTTAGCAAGTGGCATCTGTCCTCCAGCTTACTGCAATAATACCTCTTCATGAAACAAACCTGCGGCACTCTCAAAGGAAGTTTTCTGTAAGCTTTATTTGGACGAAAATGTGTGAGTTACTTGTTACTATTTTTAGGTGCTTTGCCATAGTTCAAAATTTACTTCCTTAAATAGCAATCTGGATGTTTATCTACACGTAGCTACAATCGTAAGGATCAGAGATAAAAACAAAGCATAGTCTCCATTTTACATCGATTACTATCTTAAAACTGTGTTCCTCTTACATAAGATCAGCTTTCATTTAAAAGTACTGAAAAACAACTTTACAAAGCAAAACCACTTGTCTTTATCTGCTTTTTTTTAGGACTTGCTGCTCCTGCTGATTTTTAAACATAAAACTAACTTAATGAATTTTAGAGACAGGCTGTTGAGAATTAAGGAGTGGCAGCCACTCTGTAATTAAGCTTGCCACTGAATTTCTACTATAAAATTTATTCTGTTCCCTCTCCAATTGAAATAAATAAATACTGATATCAAAATTGATCTAGATAAAAGGGCAAGATTTTTCTTTGTGTAAAAAATACTAAGTTTTCACTCTTTGGAATTAATAAATTCAGATATGACTTAGATCTCAGGAGTAAACTTTTCTTACCAGACCATCACATTAAGAATTTCAGATGATATTAAGAAAATGGATGTATAGAAACGTCAGTGCAAATTTCTCCGTCAGGTTTCATCACACTCTTCACAATGCTTTCACTCACCACATTATACTTCTTTACCCTTTAGGTTCTTAGTCAACCCTCATTTCTATAGCGTCTGAGCACCCCTGACACCAACGCTGGATCACAAAATTCCTTCATAGGTATACTCCTCATTCTTTACAATCTGACAAACCCAGTGCTCTCACACCAACAAGCTGTTGAGGCTCTCCAAAGCAGAGCCTACAATGGACCAGACTTTAGATTTTAACTCTTGCCAGAAGGAAAAAAAGAGCCAAGAACTTTTGCAGAGCAGCAGCATCTCAATGACGATAACTACAAAGCAATGAATGAACTTCTGAGCAGCAAAACCAACCATGTGCAAACATGGACACTTAAACAACAAAAAGGAGGAGAGTGACGTGAAAAAAAAAACTAGTAAGCCAAAAGAAACAATAATAAAACTAAGGGAAACATTCATGCTGGGGGAAGGAAGATGAAAAACAAAACATGAAAATGAGGTTAAGTAACTGAAACCTCTACACCGCAATGGGAAAAAAAGTCAGAAAGAAAAGAAAAAAAGACAAGAGAGGCTAAGGAGAAAATACTACAATTCTGTCAGGCATTCTGAGTAAACTAATGTTAACATAACAGTGGATTTAAAATGTTTTAAAATTAAATTGAAATACACATATA
Source organism: Carettochelys insculpta (assembly GCF_033958435.1). Lineage (NCBI taxonomy): Eukaryota > Metazoa > Chordata > Testudines > Carettochelyidae > Carettochelys > Carettochelys insculpta. The sequence continues at coordinate 67,670,918 of NC_134137.1, forward strand.
ATCCAAAAGGCTAAGAACAAAAATTTAAACAAAGGCAAATTCAAAAAGAAAATACAGAAAAAAAGAATAGCTTTATTTGCTTCTGAAAATGATCACAAAACAATTTAGCAAAGCAGTTGGAAACAGTGTTAACAAAGAAAAAATGTTATAGAAAAGAAATGGAAAGAAGTGATAAATTGTCTTGAGAAAATAACCTTACCGCACACAAATTGAGCTGTCCTAGTCACATTTGTAACAATTTAAAAGCATGCTGTTATCTAACATGTGTAACAGTTTGAGTTGCTCATGATTTTTCCTGAAGATAGCTATATTGCAAAAATTAATGACAAATAACACCAGACATATCTTTTGTTTTTCACACACTTTTTTTTTAAATCATTAAGCTGAACAAGACTTTAAATGGTACCTATTGCTTCACAGAATTCGTAGAGCCATTGGGGGGCCAGCAGAAGTGATATAAGGACATGCTGAAGGCACACATGAAAAAGTGCAGCATCGGTGTCAACACTTGGGAGAACCTTGCCCAAGACCATTGCCACTGGACAACAGTAATTCATGAGGGGGTCCTGCTGCAGTGCAGATAAGGACAGGCAGAGGAGAAGAAAAAAGAGCGTCAAAAACTGCCCCACTTCCCTCCAACAGTCACCAACACCTGCCTCTTCTGTGATAAGAGCTGTGGCTCCAGAATTGGACTGATCAGCCATCAACGGACTCACAAATAGGAAGGTGACATGAAGATGTCCTACTTGTTGTTGAGTGACCACCAAGAAGAAGAGAGGCAACATGGTATTATCTTGAGTAGTTTTCCATCATCTGCAAATTTTGTCACCTGTTTACCCTTTTTTCCAGATCATTTATGAATATGCTCACAAGTATTAATCCCTCATCTAGACAAGCCTACTGACTAAGTATCTTCCCAATAAAGTAAAATTTGTTGAAATATCTCTTCTCAGCATTTAGTCAAGGAACCTCATCAGCCTTTTCTCTAACAAATTTGCTCTGATTCATTACAAACAGAAATTGGAATTAACTCATCTGAAGCATCAAATCACATTGAGATGATTAACTCTTCCCATATTTTGGGGCCTCAAATTAAACTTCTTATTAAATAATATATAGAAGTTGTTTAACTTAATGTCAAAGTCAGCCTTTGTGTAAAATCTTGTGTAAACTCAGTGCTCGGATAATTTATTTAGTGATTTTTTTGTGTGCCATGACTGACTTATTTGGATCAATAACTTTCAATACAGCCATTAACTAAGCATAACAAAACATTCACATTTTGTCCCTGAACCTGCCATGTTTTGAAACTGGTAACAACTACGCTATTATGAAGTTTCTCACATGAAGAAACTAGCAGCAGCCAGGGAAGGGACAGGGAACACAACAGACCAGCTCTCGTTTGGACAGTGGGTGAAACCTGATCTTAAAATAATTGGACAAAGGTGTTTGTGAATGAATAGTTTTCTTATTATGCAAACTGATAGCTATCTTGCTCACAGTCTTATCCAGGCTGATATTCTATAATGATAGGTACATTAAGAATGTATTTCAGCATGTCAAACAAGCATGAAAACTAAATTACAGGGTATAAAAGTGACAAAAAAGCTACAAAAATCTCGAGCTGAGATCAAGGCCCCAACTCTATACTCCTTGCAACAGATAAAACACCATAACAACTTCACTGGGTGCTTTTCTTGCTGATGAACTATGGACTCAATCTTCACGTCATGAACAGTCATCCACACTTGAATGTCAACTATCTACAGCAGAGATCTGCTCAGTTATAAGTAAATTATAAAGTACATACATATATGAAAAAAGCTACAAAAACCTGAAGAACTTGAAAGGCCAGGAAAGAGCACAGTGTATTTGGTGCTCAGGAATCAGAAAACAATAGGGCATGATGAATAGTAACAGAGAGGAAGCCGTGCTAGTCTATACACTATCAAAACAAAAAGCAGTCAAGTAGCACTTTAAAGACTAGCAAAATAGTTTATTAGGTGAGCTTTCATGGGACAGACCCACTTCTTCAGACCATAGCCAGACCAGAGTGGCTATGGTCTGAAGTGGGTCTGTCCCACGAAAGCTCACCTAATAAACTATTTTGCTAGTCTTTAAAGTGCTACTTGACTACTTTTTGTTTTAATAGGGCATGATGTGGTTGATGGGGACTTAATAAATTCTTGAAGTAAAATGAAGGAAAATATAGTGCATCTAACTCAAGAGGAAATTTATGCTGTGATTTATGTTTTGCTGTTAATTTAAATTAACAATAAATACACCAAGAAATGAAAAGTTCTGAACATCAATCAAGAGTGTACCCTTCGGATAAAATTTACACCTACTTCACAAAATGAATGCTATATTTTCATCTCTTATCACAGTGATACCTGCAGACACTGCTATATACATTTCAACCAATGTGATTGGGTTATGTTAATCAAACTTTGTAACAAATAAAAAAGTAACAATTTTCAGACACTGTTTTTATACAAAGAATTAAATTCAGATTCACAGCATGAAGACTGAAAAAAGGCGACGATATGTTTGCTTGTACTATACGATATTTCTTGAAGGCACAGAAGTAGGATTTTAAACCCCTTAACATTGTATACCTTTAAGAAGAGTATGAATTCTTATTTTAAAAAAAGAAAAGTTAATATGAACCAATCAGAACACACCATGTTTAATATAGAATAGACGGTTTTAGAACAATTTTCCAGTGATTAATGGTGAAATGTTACATGGGTATGAAACTTAAATGATTTGACCTACAGCAGTTGCAGCAGTTTGCACTGGAAAACCTGGAGAAAATGCTTTTCATGTTCTTTATAACAAAATAGGTAAAAGCCTGTCCATTATTACTATTCTCAGCAGAATTCATCAGGGGTTTGGGTTTTTTTTTTTGATCATATAAATGATTTTTAAGCTTTTTTGTACTTTTACCAGATATTTTCATAATTGTGGGAAATTAGGGAGGCTATCAGAAGTTAATTGTTTAATGACTACAGATTTTGAAATTAAAAAGTTAAAGCTTTATAGCCATGAAAACAAACCATCAACCTCACATCAAAATACCCAAAGAAAATACTGCTAAATAAAACTATAGTAAATTCTCAAGCAGAATTCTTCTTATGTTGCTTCTCTGTACACAGACTACAACCTACAGAAAACTTTTTTGTCCATTTGCGTGATGTGAAATTGGTATGTAATTATATTTACTGAAAAAAATCTAACAAAACAAAGCAGCAGAAATCTAGCACTTTAAAGACTAACAAACTTCAACTGCCAAATTTCTCACTCTAATCTGAGTTCATATTCAAATTCGACACATTCACATATGGTATGAACAGAGAGATCAATTACCTCACACATCACAAGGACTGCTTCCCTCCTTTGATGCTCGTAATTATCTCAGAGAGGATAATTAACATCCCCCCATCCTTCATCCCCTTCCTTCAATCCTATCTGATTTGTCAGTTTTTATTGCAATTATCTTTTTGTCCTCTGTACTTATAAATGTCAGTCTGTATTGGAAATGAGATTTATCTGATGAAGTGGGTCTGTCCCACAAAAGCTCTTCACTGAATAAATCATTTTGTTAGTCTTCAAAGTGCTACAATTCTGCTGCTTTGTTTTGCTAGAGTACAGACTAACACAGCTACCTCTCTGTTACTACTTGATAAAAATCTAATCCTTCTAAGCCTAATTAACTTTCCATTTCTTGGTGTATTTACTACTAATTTAAATTACCAGACACTTGTCCAGATGCATCTGCTATATCTTGATTCTGAAGTTTATTAGTTTGTGAGTTTTCATAAGGTAGACCCAGGAGTAACAATGTAAATGGGATATGTTCACTAGCAGTTATGAACAAAATACGTACTAACTCAGTGTTACAGAACATAAAATTAATATAATTGAGGAAAGCAGTTTCAGTTAATAGATGATCAAATATTTAAAATTTCATTAAGTTGTTTCCAGAGTGAGTCAGACAAAAGACAGAGACAAAAAGTCAGAGTTAATTATCCTTCTTTTAGATCTTTCTGGTCAGATAGTCTGTTTTACCAACAAATTAATTTATTGCATTGATATTGCTGTTGCAGATGAGCAGAATTACCTTGGACCATTAAATTATGAGTATATACAATTCTTCTGAGAATCAATACGTGGCAAACTGTTCAAACTCTGTTCAATCTCTACCACCTTAAAAAGCAAAATTTGATTAAATAAACAGACAGTGTAATTATTAAAATATCCAAGTCTTACTCTAAGATCATACTTGGTTTTACAAGGTTAGGGTTCCATCTTCTCCTAGTTTATGATGCCTTGTACTTTTTAAAAATCTGCACAAAACTATTTGCCAGCATGTACTGTTAATTGCCACAGAAGGTTATTAAGTGTTAAAAAACAGAATGTGCTTTATGCTAAATGAACCTGATGAACTCATTACTTGTGAGCTATAAAAAAACTGAGAGCACATGAAAATATGGAAAACATACACAAGGACTCCCATACTACTGGAAGAAAAGAATTCTGGTATATCAACCCAAGACAAGGCAACAATATAAAGCAAAATACAGTAGTTATGTCTTGATTAATTATTTTTGACACAGCAATACCCTGGCTGGATTCTTCTCCTGAAACAAACTATTAGCAAATGTTAGAATTGAGCTCTGCTAACTCACTAGGGCATCTGCATGCAGCTCAAGGGAGGTTGAAACGGCCTGTCTAGTAACAAAAACCTGGAATCTGAGGCTGAGCAGTTGTAAGAATAAACCCTAGGAAGTGTCATACACTGCAGATTGTCTAGCTAATTTGTTTATAGGTCAACCCGCAGGATGTTTTGAACCTACACAGCATGTGTGGACTATTCTGGAGCACGGTAGCAATAAAATTTTTTAAAAAGCTAAAGAAATCACTGATTTTTTTCAACTGACAACAGAGAGAAAGCTGACTGACACTCTTCCCCATCTGTACTCAGTAACTTTGTAAAACCACAAAAATCCTGCAGAAATATAAAACACATAGGCTGTATCTACCCTACAAAAATGACTTTGAAGTTGCAACTTTGAAGTAGAGCATCTACACACACCCTACTTCAAAGTTAAACTTCAAACTAGGGCACTACATCATTCCCAGGAATGGAGTAAGGACTTTGAAGTTGGGATCCCTTCGAAGTTACTTTTGAAGCAAAAATGTGTGTAGACTCTCTGCTGGCTACTTCGATGTACAGCCTAACTTTGAAGTTAACTTCAAAGTTAGTTCGGAGTGTAGATGCACCCATAGTGAAAGAACTACTGAAATGAAAATTCTCTACTGGATCCACGGATAGTTCTCATGAGTATCCTAACTGACAATTATTCTATTACTTATAAACGGACATTTTGATTCCAATCCCCACCCCAGCTTGTTAGTTACCTGGTTTTCAATTCAGTTTTGTGTGTACCACATGGCAATGGAACTCAAAAAAGACCAAAAATATATGTGAACTCATTTCAGAAATTTAGCAAAGTACCAACAACCAAGAACTGGTTTATAGTCTGAGAAATAGCAAGACCTTTCAAAAAGAATGTTTAATGCTTTGTCTAGATATAGTGTTATAAAACAGGCTAGTTAATTCTATTCCCTATGTTTGGGAAATCAGAGTTTTGCTAGACATAGCAGAAATCTGTGATACAGTTTGCATACTCATTTCAATAAAGAATAAAATAATTTTTAAACTGGAGATAGGGGAAATCCTCCCAGATGCAGCAAAGATAAGGAGGCCATATCCTCTTACCCCACACTAACTTCTAATTAATGCTTTCAGGCAAAATCTTCACACTTCTATGATTGTTTTATCCAGAAAAAACTCCCATTTCCATCATTCATTGAAGTCAAAGGGAATTTTCTGACCAAGGAATAAAGCTCCATGATCTGAGTCACTAAGGAAGGTCAGTGTCACTTCCAAGCAATACTTCAGGACTTGTTTATAGTGTACGGAAGATCAACCTAGTCAGGGTCGATCTTCTGGCGCTCAATTTCATGCATCTGGAAAAGACATGCAACTGTTCTGTCTGGGGTCATCAGTCAATCCTTGTGCTCCTCACTATTTTGAGGAGTAAGGGAGGTTGACAGGAGAAACACTCCCATCAACCTTCCTTAGTGAAAGAAATCAATAAAGTCCTAAAAGTCAATTTCCGATATGTCGATTCTAGATAAGCAACTGCCGTGGCAAGAATTGCATATCAGAAATCAACTTTCAGGTCTAGTGTAGACCTAACCTCAGTGAAAAAATTTACAGAAATATTGGCACATCATCGCTCTCCAACTGACAAGAGCTATTCTAAATCTTCTCACTCTATAACAGTTCAACAATACATGAGTTAGCAGCTATTATGATGAAGTAAAAGTGAGCTTTCCTTTGTTTCTTCTATGTTCAGGTCACAGGTTCACAAAAATAGTGTGTGCCTAAGACTACTTCCACTTGACCGGCTTTTTACACACACACACACACACACACACACACACACACACACACACACACACACAAAAGCACAGCCCACATCACCACTACTAGAGTTTTCTTCCTCCCTGATTCTCGTTGCTTCTTTCACAAGCTATCAGACACCCTTGGAGATCTGTTTGTTAAGGACTCCCAGGGTAATAGCTGTATTTAATGACTGGCCATTAGATCTTCACTGATTCATTAGCTCTTTTAAAATCATAATAATCTAGGATGTTAATAAACTCCGATCAAATTCTAAAACATCCTTCCAAGTGAATGCATACCACCAAAAAGCCATGAAATGAAAGTTCTGAAAACTGGATTATTATGGCTGCTTCCTTTTGACTGGCAATAGTGAGGCTTCAGATCTCAGCCTGAAAGATAGGCTGGTGGATTCCAGATTGATGACTGTTGCATTCTATAAGCAATATGAAATCTGCAGATCAAGGTCAGGATGTGACAGGGCATGTGTGAAGGTGAAAGTACCCATTAAAACTTGGGGGAAAGCATAGGGACTAGGTTTAGGGTCACTGTAGAAAAATATGGGTCACTCTTTTCAATATGAATGTTGGAGTCTCCCAGAACAATAAATCTAGGGAACTTCATTATCACACTGGACAATTTTTCAGTTCCACTAGGACATTTTTGCTGTTTAATAGGCTATACATTTGCAGGCTGCATATACTGAACTTGTCCTTGGATTCAGATTTTTATCTTCTCTCAATTTTCCATACCTCTTCATGATTGTCCCTCACTGTCTAACTCTTGACAACTGAATGTTTTAAAAAACAAAGGCCAAATTTTCAAGAGAGCTTATGACCACTTCCATTTAGGCACCAAAATGTCACCTAATTAGAGTTGCTGGATACTGAGTAAGTCTGATAATCTGGTCAATATTTATCTGAAACGCTATTTGCTGCACTACATACTCCTTCCAAAAGAGGAATGCAAATGAGGGAAAATGCAAATGAGGTGCATATTTACATATCTGGTGCCTCATTTGCATGTTCTTTTGAAAGAAGAAAGGCAGTGTAGATGCCGCTCTTTTGACAGTAAACCCCATCTTTGAAAGAATCCTTCTTCCCAGAAAAAAGGGAAGAGGGATTCTTTTGAAGACGGGGTTTACTTTCAAAAGAGCAGCATCTACACTGCTTTTCTTCTTTTGAAAGAAGCTCTTTCAAAAGAATATATAAATGAGGCACCAGATATGTAAACACGAACCTCATTTGCATTTTCGATTTCCTTTCTTTGCATGCCTCTTTTGAAAGAGGAATGCAAGTGTAGACACAGCCACTATGTATTACATTTTTGGACAGTGATGGGCAACCTGCGGCCCATTGGAGTTCTCAGTGTGGCCCACAACATTTTTTGTTTACCACTGCCCATGCACAGGGTTGCCAGATTCTGCAGATTTCTGTCCACAGTTATTTTCCTACTGGTATTACAAAAATGACACGCACTTGAAGCCGGAACACACTACATGGGATGCATGCTGATTTCATGCAGCATAGACTGAGAGAGCCATGTGCTCCCTCTGCCATCAAAATGCAGCCAGGGTTCAATCAGCACACTCTGCAAATTCTATATATACAAGCATATTATGGTTACAACAATCTCGTGGTCCACTGAGATGGGAAGGCTACTCATATGACCTGCCTAGGTTTCCCCTCTCTGTTTTAGGATGTTTGTAAAGTCTTTGAAAGATGCTATATACATTTCTTGTAAAATTTAGTTTCCCAGGACTATTTTATTTTACCAAGACATTTATACAGAGAAAGTACAGTACTACTTTACTAAGAAATAATCTGTAATTTTATGTATATATATGGAAACTTTAGTGCATTTACATAAGTGAAGTGATTTATATAATTATACATTGTTCCTTAACATCTCAGGACCTAATAAAATAAATGTTTATATATACTTCATACAAATGTCAACGCTCAAGTTACTACATAAAGATAAAATCAATTTCTTTAACATCCTAATTTCTCTGCACTAACACTTAAACCTCTATAATTGTAATGTAATTATGGGATAGGACTGAACTTTTCTACTTTCATCCTCTCAAATGCAGATGGATGTTTCTTAAGTACATGCTGAGATTCCAATTTACTTCTAATGTTTCACTTAAGCTCTACTCTTTTAAAAAATTTGGTACTAAAAATGAAACAGTATAAACTTGGCAGGACTTAGCATTTACTGGTTTACTGCAAAAACTTTCCTATCAAAAGTTCCACCAGAAAGATAAGAATTCATATTTTTCTGCAAAATTAAGAGGCACAGACATTCTCAGTTAACATGGTTACAGCTGCCAAGAAAAATGTCATTGTGGCCCTGCATATAAATGCCTAAGGCAAATGCTTTGAATATATTGTGGATAAACCACAGATGTTCAACATTTTCACATTAAAGATGACTTTCTTCTCTAAATATATACTGAATATAAAGAAAATTATTTTTAAGTAAAAAGTTTGTGGCATGAAAAAAACAGGCCAAGCAGTTAAAAAATAAAGTTGGTAGTTCCACAGAGTTCTCTGGGTTTTGTCAATCCTCAACAAAAATGTGATGATTAACTACACTGTAACTCTACCTCATTGGCTGGGGGGAGAAAGTTAGGTTTTTATTAACTCAGAATTATAAAATATTTAGGTCCATGACCTCCTGACTGTGATGAAGTTGCTAGACGCTACTGTAATACAAATAAGTGTTAAGGTGTAAATGCTTCCAGTATGTAGGCATTTCTATTTGGAGCGGTAGAAGGGTCAATTGATTCACTCCCCACTCTTCCCTCCTTTCCACAGAGGAGCAAAGACAAATGTTTAAAAAATGAAATCCAAATATGGATTTTTCTTAATGTTCATTATCCATGACATGATTTTTCACTATACGAGGAAATAACCATCTTCACTTCCTAGAATAAGAGAGGTAGCCGAGTTACCCTGTATCTTCAAAAACAACAAGCAGTCCTGTGGCACCTTATAGACTTACATATCTATCTATCTACCAACAATGAGCTAGGAACCAAAAATTCACTTTCAGAGCATGTTACCAATACAATGTTATGTGCAAGTTGAATTAAAGGCACCTCGCTCACCTCAGAGGGCTCAATCTTCATGTAAGCCCAATAAAATCTAGAGCTTTTTTTAGGGGGAAGAGATGAGGTTCATGCCAACCATAATAAAACCACCACAGTAGTGGCTCAAACTACATGTGTAACCCAAATTTAACAAGTCAGAAGACCAAAAAAAAAAAAAATCACTGCGCCTAACAACACAATAAAAGAGTCAAAGAGAGAAAAAAAAATCTTTTAAACACTGAAAGTCAAATCCTTCTGAGGAAATAGAAAAATAAACTTTTGCAAGTCAAGTACAAAAATGTAATTAGGTCAAAAAACAATTTGAAGATCAAATAGCAAAAGACCCACCAAAAAACAGCAAAATACTTTAAAGCTATTTCAAAACCATGAAGCCTGCCAAATGATGGGCCCATTGAACAAATGAGATGATAAAGGAGAACTCAAGGTGGACATGATTGTTGAGGAGAAGCTAAATTTATTCTATCAGTCCTCACTGCAGAAAATGTGAGGGAAATTCCCACACCAGAACCACCTCTTTTAAGTGGAAAACTGGTGGAACTGTCCAAATTCAGGTATGGATTGTACCTCCCTGGTCCGGTATGGCTGGGACCTAACTAGTCCCCAACAAGAGAATTTGCCAGATGTGGGGAAGTTTCCTGCCACTGGCCCCCAATCCACCAACCCCCACCCACCCCTCCAGCTCACTCATCTGGTACTGTGTGGGTGCCCTGGACTAGGCTGCTGCTGGGGCTCCTGTTCATGCTGCTAGGGCTGCTGGAGGACCCTGGCTCCAGCCCAGCAGGGGTGCCAGGAGAAGGCAGCTCTGGCTCTAGCTTCAGCTCTGGCTCCAGCTGCTCCTGCCCCCACGGGGTTGCTGGGGGAAGCCAACTCAAGCTGTGGCCATGTAGGGCTGCTGGTAATGCAGCACCAGCCCTGCACAGCTGCCCCAGTCTCACAGAGCTGACAGGAGTGACTCTGGCTCCAAACCCAGCTCCAGCCCTATGAGGCTGCCCAGAGCACTGTCCCCGTCCCCACAGGGCAGCCTGGCACATGGCTCCAGCACCTCGGGACTGCCAAGAAATGCCGTTCCAGGCCCTGAGCAGCTTGCTCTCTCTCTCTCTCTCTCTCTCTCTCTCTCACACACACACACACACACACACACACTTTTGGGGTTGCTGGGAAATGCAGGCTCCTGCCAATGCAGCTGCCCTCACTGTGGGGCTGCCAGGCACACCAGCTTCAACCCCGCCAAGACTGCCTGAGGACATGGGCTGACACTTGCCCTCCTGCCTAGTAATCTGGTCCAGGAACATCCCTCATCCCGCTGGATGAGGGATGTTGGCAGACCAGAGAGTGCTGGTTTTAGGAGGTGTAACCTGAACCAATAAAGGAGATTTTAGAGCTATGAAAATTCACCAGGACCAGATGGTATTTACCAAGAGTTTTGGAGGAACTAACCAAAAAAAATTATATACCTACCAACTGTGGTTTGTAATCTAAAATTTAAAATCAGCCTGTGTACCAGACGACTAGAGATTAGCTAATATAATGCTGAGTTTTAAAAGACTCTAGTCTACAGGCAGTCCTGCCAATTACAGGCTGGTAAGTCTAAATTCATTACCAGGCATAGTGGCTAACATTAAAGTACAGAATTATCAGACACATATATGAATATGATCTGTCAGGGAACAAACAACTTTGCTTTTGTAAAGGGAAATTATGCATCACCAATGTATTAGAATTCTTTGAGGATGATCAAAAATGCGTGAACAAAGGGATTCAGGGGAGATGTCCCTCACCAAAGGTACTTAATCAAAATATGCAGTCATGGGTCTAGAGGGAAGATTGGCTGATGGATCAGTATTTGGAAAAAATAAATATGTATGAAACAAAGGAAAGGAATAAATATCAATTTTCATAATGGAGAGAAATAAATAGCAGGATTGCCCAAGAACTGAGACAGGAACTGGGACTGCTCAACATATTCATAAAGGGTCTGAAAAAAGGGGTGAATAGTGAGGTGTACCCTAGTACACAGTGTGGCAAGAGCCCTTCTTCTCCTTGCCAGCCTTTTCACATCTCTCACTGCTGATATGGCCCTTGGATAAAGCCCCACCCCCACCTCCCCGCCACTGCCATCTGCCATCTGCCATCTGCCATCTGCCACTTCTGAGCAGGTCAGCCTCCCCCTCAGCAGAGGCTTAGACTTGTCATCTTCCCCTATGGTAGTGTCCCGTCCTGGAGTTGCTCACTTCCCTGCACACTCTAGATTAGCAGCCACTTGTCGGTGTGGGTGTCTGTCTCTCTTCTTCCATTACTTCCCCACTTCCTCCTTCCAACAGTGGTGGGTTTTAAAAGGCCTGAGGCGGCCCTGAAAGGGAAGCAGCTGATCCTACCTCGTCCAAGGTAGTCCTGTCTCAGCTGATCCAAATCTGCCTGAGACAACCCCTTTTTAGCTGATCCTGATTGACCTGCAGTAACCAACTTTAGTTAATAGGGGTGGGGGCCTTTTACTGGACTCCAGCTGCTTTTTCCCACTCTCTTGCAGCCATTTGGCCTGACTCCATCACAGTAGGTGATACTAAGCTACTCAAGATTACTCAATAACTCAGAAGTTATTAAAATAACTCAAAGTAAAATAAAGTTAATAAAATAGCTCAAAAGTTACAGAGGGATCTAAAAAATTAAGGACTAGGCAAAAGGATGGTGATGAAATTCAATAATGAAAAATGCACATTGGGAAATGTAATCCTAACCGTGCAGACAAAATGATGGGGTCCAAATTAGCTATTACCACTCAAAACAGAGATCTTATCATCACTGTGGATAGTTCTCTCAAACTTCTACTCCATGTGTAGCGGCAATCAAAAAAGCTAACAATATGTTAGGAACTATTAAGTCATGGACAGATAAGAAGACAGAAAATTTCCTGACATTATATAAATCCACAGCACATCAACACCTTGAATACTGCACACAGTTCTGCTCATCCCATTTCAAAATAACATGTATTAGAATTGAAAATGGTATAGAGAAGGACAACAAAATGATTAGGGATATAGAACAGCACTTATATGGCCGTGTCTACACGAGCCCCAAACTTTGAAATCGCCACGCAAATGGCCATTTCAAAGTTTACTAATGAAGTGCTGAAATGCATATTCAGCGCTTCATTAGCATGCGGGCGGCCGCGGCACTTCGAAATTGACGCGCCTCGCCACCGCACGTTTCGTCCCCACGGGGCTCCTTTTCGAAAGGACCCCGCCTACTACGAAGTCCCCATATTCCCATCAGCTCATGGGAATAAGGGGACTTTGAAGTAGGCGGGGTCCTTTCGAAAAGGAGCCCCGTGGGGATGAGACGTGCGGCGGCGAGGCTCGTCAATTTCGAAGTGCCGCGGCCGCCCGCATGCTAATGAAGCGCTGAATATGCATTTCAGCGCTTCATTAGTAAACTTCGAAATGGCCATTTGCGTGGCGATTTCGAAGTTTGGGGCTCGTGTAGACGTAGCCATATGAGGAGAAAATTTTCAGAAAGAACTGAGTAGGGATATGACAGATGTATAGAAGATCACGAATGGTGTCAAAGGTTAATAAGAAAGTATTATTTACCCATTCATCTAACACAAGAACCAGAGGCCACTTAACTGAATAGGCAGAAGGTTTAAAACAAAAATAAGGAAGTGCATTTCCAAACAATCACATCAACCTGTGTAACTCATTTCCAGGAGATATTGTGAAAGCCAAAATTGTAACTGTGTTCAGAAAATGCAGTAAACCCCGAGTTACACAGATGTTATGTTCCTGCAACCCCCGTGTAATTCAAATTTTTGGGCTGGTCCCCTGGACTTGCAGGAGCCAGGAAACTGACCAGCCCACCAGCTCTGGTCAGTTTCCTGGCTTCCAGAGTGGCAGAGAGCTGGGAACCAGCTGCTTGTGGGACATGGGAAACCTCCAGCTCATTGCTGGTCAGTTTCCTGGGTCCCCCAAGTGACGAGGAGCTGGGAACCAAGCAGCAGCTTCCCAAGACACGCACAGCTTGGCTGCATGTATCTCAGGGGTTTGCTATAATTAAAAATAATTTACCAGTTTCAGTTAAATTAATGGAGGACAGCTCCATCAATAGCTATTACCAAGATGGTCAGGCTGCAACACCCTGCTCTGGGAATCGTTAAACCTCTGACTGCTAGGACCTGGGACTAAACAAGAGTGCTGATCACTCAATAAATTTCCTTTTTCATTTCACTCCATATGAAGCATCTGACTGTTGGCTTGGATAAATATTGACCACTGTCAGGACATTAGGTTACACAGACCATTGGTCTGACCAGAATGGCCAATCCTATGTTTGCAGCCTAAGATCTCCAATGAGCCAGGTACTGGCCAAAAGCAGGAAAAAAGATTGACTCCCTGGATGGAGCAAAAGGCCTCCTTCAGCACTGAGGCAGCCATCCCTCAGGCACAATAAGATTCTCTAGCTTACACCGAAAGCACAAGTACACCCAGATAAGTATAACTAATGACTGAACAATTTAATACCACCCAACATACCTTATGGACCTGTATACACTGTACTGTGATTAAGTTATTGGACTGTTACTTTGATCTGATTACAGATAGACTATATAAAATAACTCTCAGCACAGATAAGTTTCAAAGGGACATAGTCTCAGAGAGGTAGCTGTGTTAGCCTGTAGCTTCACAAAAAAAAAACCCAAAAACAAAACCCACTTCATCAGATCTCTTCCCACAAAAGCTCATAACCTAATAAATAAAATTGTTAGTCTTTACAGTGCTCCAGGACTGCTTTTCTTGTTTTGTTTTGTTTTGTTTTGTTTTGTTTGTGACATGTCAGAGGGATAGATTTGCTCACTTGTTTTAGCCAAAAAAAAAACAAAAACAAAAAAAACAAAAAAACAAAAAAACCCAAGGAATACAACTAGCACCTTAAAGACTAACAAATTTATTTGGACATAAGCTTTCATAGGCTGGAGCCCATTTTGTTAGATGCAGCCGCAGAGCACATACAGTGATGCTGAAAGATTTATAAAATCCCAAAGCAAACAGAGCAGGATGGAAATTCCAAGAACCAATGAGCAAGTAGGCAAAGCAGGTGTTTTGCTTATCACAGAATTGTTATCCCACTAATAATATTTATCCAAGACAAGTATGAAGCCATTGGCACTTTGCCATACCAGGCCCTACCACTATGGCCATGCATCCTAATCTTGTGTCCAATTAATTTCACAAGCAAGAGTCTACCAGCCTGTTATAGAAAAAATAACAATGTAAAAACAACATTTTTAACTAAAAATGCTCCATCTTTTTATTCAACTCTCATATTAACTTGTAAGATAATGCATAACAATAAACCATTAAAAACCAGAAAATACTGGAAACGTGTTCACTATATCATCTAAATCAGCCACTTTCAACTTAGGAGTGCTAACTCATTTTTCCCACGACGCAGTCACAACATTTTCTGCAGAATCTATTACATCATTTAGGTTTAAAAAAGGGTTCTGGGACTTCTGGTTTAGAAGATAACCTTTAGAATGTAAATTCTTGCGGTAATCATAAGTATTAATAATACACAGCATATTGTTGAACAGATGTGTAAGAATCATAAATTCCATAACATGTAAAGTGAAAATTATGTATATAGTATTCTTAGGAACACAGAGACAGCCATAGCATATCAAAGAGTGGACTTCTAGTTCAGTATTCTGTCTTTTACAACTTCAGAGCAATGAGCCAGAAACTTGTGGTGCACATTTATGAAATAAATGGCCCTGAGTTAAGTTTCTTCTAAATCCCCGTCCATAAGCAGCTGCCTTTTGCCCAAAAATATGATTTGTATCTTCACTATTTTACTTGGGGAAAACAACATTTTTTTTAATCCAGCTTCTAGAAATGTAGGTAATTCTGTCTATTTTGACTTCTACATAATGAGCAAAATTAAATTGCATATTTTGCTCCATTGGCTGAAACGCCAGAATAAACTCGGGGACATGGACCCACATGTGAAAAAATTGAGTGGTTTAGGGTTTCTAGGTTGGTGAACACTTACAAGATTCTTTATATGAACAGTACTGACCCTTCCAATGCCAGGTGCAATACGCATGCTCAGAGCATTGTGCAAAGCTCTTTTACAGCTATACAAAGGAGACCGCATGGACACTACACACTAGGGCTATGGTTACACTGAACCAAACTAACGGCAGCAGTATGCAAATGGGCGGTCTCAAAAATGCAAATGGCTGCTCTTTTGCATATTCACTCACCAGCAGATACTGTGAGCAGCACAAAAACAGCTGTGTAAATGTGGTTCTGCCAGTGAAATGCCCCCTCTTTCGGCAGCCTCCTATGCCTGGAAAAAATCAGACATAAGAGACTGCCAACAAAGTGGGGGTTTCGCTGGCAGAACCATGTTTACACAGCTTTTTTTGTGCAGGCAGCAGCATGTGCCAGTGAGAAAATACACAAATGAGTGGCCATCTGCATTTTCAAGACCGCCAATTTGCATACTGCTGCCAGCGGAGCAAGTCAGTAAAACCATACCACCTATGTCTGATACACACTCTCGGAAACAACAAGAAGCCCTGTGGCACCTTATAGACTAACAGATATTTTGGAGCGTAAGCTTTCATGGGCAAAGACCACTTCAAAGACCCAGGTCTTTGCCCACAAAAGCTTATGCTCCAAAATATCTGTTAGTCTATAAGGTGCCACAGGGTTTCTTGTTGTTCTTGAAGATACAGACTAATACGGCTATCTCTCTGATACTCTTGGAAACTTTACTCAGAAGCTGAAGCTGTACAGCCAGGTACAAAGTGACAAGGCTGGGGCAAGGGGGTGTTAAACATCTCAATTTATACATCATCTACCATAAAAACAACCTCCAGAAAATAACTGTGTAATGTAACTCCCACCAAAACTAACCAATCACACACAATGGAGAGACATTACAAACTCATCACAATGGAACAGTTCTAAGGCACAACAAATGTCAGGTGATGCATCATCTAGTCACACCCGAAAACCAGCACTAATGACCTGCATACTTACAGATGCTACTTATAGATGCCATGGTGTTCACATACAGTATCAATCCATGTTCCTGCCATGCACATCCTCGAGTAGTATAATCTGCACACTATCCACACAGGGCATTGGTACAAATGGATATGAGTCTCCTCACTAACTCTAGAAGGTAAGCACCCAACCTCACAGTCTTGCTGCTATAATGCGTGTGTTTCTCTGCCCAACCATCTAGTATCATCTCTACTTGTGAGCAAGCTGGTTCTTGCTCCATCTCCATCTCTGGGTTCCCACACTAGGTCCTTCCTTTCCTCTACACTGGAACTCATTCTCTTTCTGTTACACTTCATCTGGATTTCAACTGGCTAGACTGTACATAAGGGCACCTCCTTTGCTGTAAATATCTGTTTCGTCAAGCCCATTCTCTAACAACATATCTTACCTGCTTTAGTAAGTTCAACATTTGAGTCAAAGTTAATAAGTTAAAACATTTATAACTTCTCTAGAAAACAATCTTAATGGTATTTTCACCAACATGGTGAAACGATGAGTAGGAAATACAAAGTCTATAAATTTCTATTATTAAACACAATAGCCATTATTCTGAAGTTAGCATTGTTCTTGATTTACATTTCCAAGGCTCAAATCACATTTGATGGGAAATTTTATCACAAGTATATACACACTAAAAAGTAATACAATAGCAAACAATAATTAGTTTTCATGAGGTTTAAACATCAAGCATGTTCTTAACACTGGCACCACACTTTTGATTTAGGGTTAATTAGTCCCAGAGTTATGCATAATATAATGTAATGGCAATCAACAACAGGTTACAGATAAGTGAAGACAATGTCATTAATATTTCTTTTGAACTGAGCTAACACAAGTGAATCGGCCTGACTATGATACAAAAATTTTGATAAACCTTCTATTTCTATTAGAATATGAGTGAATTTCCTGCAAGTCTGTCTTGAGGGGGCACCAAAGTAAACAACATCACACTTTACACAGCAGCATGCTACCAGTGTGGTGTTTAAATTGCACTGTGCCCATGGGCGCAACTCTCTCTCTCTGCCTATCTATACATTACAGCCTGGATTTATGCTCTGCGATAAATCCGTTGGTGGTGGATTTAGTGGATCTAGTTAAGACCCACCAAATTGACCGCAGATCATTCTCCTGTCAACCCTGTTACTCTACTCTAGACAAGAAAAGTAAGACAAGTCAATGGGAGAGTTTCTCCTGTGAACTCTATGCAGGTTAGAGACCACAGTACCTCAACTTACAATACACTGACTCCAGTTACATTATTCTCATAGCTGGGATTGCACAGTTTAAGTTGCCCTTCTGTTGCAGTGTAGATGTAGCCTGGCTATCCTGCACTGCTACACCCAGACATTTCCAGGAACAATCAGCACATCTGTCCCCATGTCCTCATTTTCAGGATCTTGATACTATATGTTATGCTATTTCCCATGCCTTCTGTAAATCTAACAAAAACAACAAACCCAGTATGAATACCTGCCCCCAACAAAAGTACTCAGGTTGCTAACTACATATGCTGTGATTCAGTGCAGAGCATGAAGTTTTTCATACTGGGAGTCATTATAATGACTAACAATACTGACTCTTGATTGCTATGAAATGGGTTTTCACACTAATATCAGCTCCAAAAGATACAAGCCTTCGGGTCTGTCCAGAACAAGGGGGACCAACACGTGGCCCACGGGCCAGAATCTGGCCCAGAAAGCCTTTCTATCCAGCCTGCAAAGCCTTTTCCCCCCCAGCAGTGGTGCCAATTTACCTAAGATGGCCAAAGTGAGTGTGTGGCATGGGGTGTAGTCAGGCTAGGGCAGGCACTGGCAACCTGAGACTCTTTAAGGAGCCACTTGCGGCTCCCTGCCCTGCCACAGCTGAAATAATGGAACTAAATTCAATTGGTTTCACTGTCAGCAAGGCAGCAGCAGGGATCCAGCAGTTAAACCAATTAAATTCAGTTCCATTATTTCAGCACAGCAGGGCAGGAAGCTGCCCTCGCTGCAGGTGGGGGAAGTAAGCGGGAAAGCTGTGGGAAGAGGCAGCTGAGTCTGCCCTTGCTGGAGCCACACAGCCATGCTGAGAAGGGACAGAAGCAGCAGCTGCTCAGGAGCAGTGGCAGCGGGTGGAGCTTGTCACCTGAGGAAGGTTAATCCTGGGAATGGAGGGGCAGGTTTGGGGATGAGAGGGGTTTAGCCTAGGGATGGGGCAGGTTTGGGGCTGAGAGGGATTAATCCCAGGTGTGGGGCCGAGAGGGGTTAAGCCTGGGGATGAGGGTGGTTTGGGTCTATTTTGTGTTTGCCCCCCCCCAGTTTGGCCCCCCAATGCAAAAAGGTTGGCCACCTCTGGTCCATAATGATGTACCACCAGGATACTGCCTGAACTACATGCTTCATCTTTGGTCCTAAATCTTAAAATTGAAATGAACATTGCTGATGATGAGAATCCTCCCCTTTCCACCCGACACTCCCCCACCACAGAGTTAAGATAGCAACCAAGTCTCTAATTGACACCAAAAATCCCACTGCAAGCTCGATTCTCTAAGGTGAAATTCAAGTGCTGCACTCAGTCAGATTTAAGAGGATCTAAAATAAAAGTCATCTTAATATACCACTTAACGATACAGTGCTAGAGACTTATAGCCCTACGACCTTAAAATAAAGTCCTTCTCAGATTAAAATAAAAGTCATCATTAAATGTAACATGTCAGAACAATTTTCTTTATTTATACCACTGAATTGAATAATCATTTTGTACAATGCACAGCTAGCTAGGGAACAGAAGCTCTACTGAAAATGTTTCTAAGACAGCAGTATTACAACCCTGCACATGTTCTCAGAACATATGCATTTCATTTTTACCAAAATGCAACAAAACCGATGTATTTTTCTGCAGGTTTCCTGCATAATTTTTTCTACATTCTAGTCTAGACCATGAATAAATTACCTCAAATACTCCTCCTTAATAAAAAATGTAAGGATCATTTTCTTATTACTACAATACTCTACACACAGGAAAATTTAGGCTTTGGGTATTACTTAATACCCCGAGGTTGACAGGTAGAGTGTGTATTTCTCCACTGCCAAATGTTATAGTAAACTGAATTAACAACTCCAGACACACCACCTTCAAGGTGATTACAGTCAAATAAAACCAAAGACAAAGTTTAAAATCTGAGAGAGGACAGGCTTAACTGCCAGACTACTCAACAGTTTGAGAAATGTTTTATTAGAGCCTACAAGAGTGATGCAGTACATCAAAGAAAAAAATGAACGAAGGAAGTAGACTAAGTCTGTGTCTACACTACAAGATAAATTCAAATTTAAGGCAGATAACTCAATATTACCACATGACTGTCTTCACTCTAAATACTATTAGCTCGCTTTAGGGAGCATTAATATCAATATCTTAATATCGTTGGTACCTGCTGGGTGTAGCATCAAGCTCGACTTCAAAAGTTGGATTAAACGCCAATATGGAAGCGCCACATCTTAAAATCAAATTTATTAGCCTCTAGAGGTGTCCCGTATGTAATCCACAATGCCCCTGACTGCTCTGCTCTGGCCACAGCTCCCCAGGTGCACAGGAATTAGGTAACAGGAAGACCATGAATTTCAAATCAGGACCAGGAAGCTGTGTCTGTGGGGTCATGTTTGTATAAGAGCCTGAGAAAAATCTTTCTTTCTTTGCTATTAGCGCTGTGTGTGCCTCCACCCACTACAAATAGCCCAGCATGGAGTTTATGGTTCTGTCTGTACAGTTGGTATTTTTTTATGCACTGCCTGGTGCTAGCCATTGCCCCACTGCACCACATGGCAGCAAGGCTGATGTGGGGGTTGTGATTGCATGAGAGGCTGAGAAGCTTTTTCTCAGTGGTTTACATGTGTATGCAAACCCCTTACCCTCCCCCACAGGCGCCACGCAGTCTGGGTCTTTCCTGCGCTCAGCCACATCATGTGCCTGCCGTTTGGTGCTGACCATGCTGAAGAGCAGCACCATGTCCTGGCTTGCACACATTTAGGACTACAAGGGAAGGAAAGAATTTTGGGGGCTTGTAGCCACCAGGGCGAAATCTCCCCAGGTGGCTAAGATTTTCAGTGACTTACTGCTGCCTGGGGGGACTACTTCCACTGGCCCCCTCCCACCATAAATATTTTCAGACCTTTCTGCCATGTGGGGGAAGCCTCCCCCGGGAGGCCAAGATATTCGAGGGCTTGTTGCCGCTGGGGGTAGATCTCTCCCAGCAGCTAAGATATTCAGGGACTTACTGCTGCCAGGGTGTGGAGTCTCCCCCAGCAGCTAAGATTTTCAGGGGCAGTGGTACATTTCAACTGGCTCTGCAGCTGCAGACCACAGGGTCCCCCCTGCCACAGATATTTCCAGGGGCTTGCTGCCCATTGCAGGCACCTGCTGCTTTTTGCAAAATCTTTGAAATTTCATTTATAAATTTTTTCCTGACCTTTCCTATCCTCTTCTTTCATGCTTTGACACCCCCAACTCAAAGCACATGGAACAGTGGGTGGAGGGCCAGTTGAGATTCCTGTTTCCATTATAAATTCAGTGTATGAGATTTCACTGCCATCCCCCGTGCTGGCATTGTCTGTGTAGTGAAAAGGGAAGACAAAAAGCTTTTTTTCCTAGCCTTTTCTATCCTCTTTCTTTGAACTTTGCATCCCTTCAGGGAGGGAAGAGTGGGTGGAGGGCCAGCTGAGAATACAGACTGTGCACAGAAGATGTATAGTGGACTGGGAAGCCAAATACCCTCCCTTCAGCAACTCTTTTTTTTTTTTTCCAAAACTTTACCATCATCTCCTTCTTCAAGCTTTTTATTGTCCCTCTGTTATTTTCAGCGATCAGATACAATCACAGGAGGGGTGACACTCAGTGGATGGCCAGTTGAGAAGACACACACTTGCTGATTTTTATGAATTTCTTGATAATTCAGTTACAGAACAAACAGATTTCTCTTAACTTTGCAATCTTTGTTGATGCCCTATTTTTCCTTCCTTCCAACTGGAAAGATGGATGTTCACTTAACACAGGAGGGGAATGAGGAAAATGCTATGTGGGAAGATGATGTCAAAGACCAGTGAACGTACCCAAAATTGCTATGGGGATGAGGGAACTGTGGGATAGGTTCCCACAATGCACTACTGCAGCAGTCCATATTTGCCAATTGAATGTGGCAGCAATAAGTCAACTTTATGAGGAGCACGTGGGGAGGTGAAGATAGTCAAAACAGAACTTACAAATTCTAGTGTTACAAAATCAATATTAATAAATTTGATTTTATCTCGTAGTGTAGATACAGACACAGAGTGACGAGTGTTAATTGGGAAAAATACATCATAGAATCATAGAACACTAGGACTGGAAGGGACCTTGAGAGGCCATCGAGTCCAGCCCCCTGCCTCAATGGCAGGACCAAGTACTGTCTAAACCATTCCTGATAGACATCTATCTAACCTGTTCTTAAATATATCCAGAGATGGAGATTCCACAACCTCCCTTGGCAATTTATTCCACTGTTTGACCATTCTGATTGTTAGGAACTTTTTCCTAATGTCCAACCTAAACCTCCCTTGCTGCAGTTTAAGCCCATTGCCTCTTGTTCTATCCCCAGAGGCCAAGAAGAACAAGTTTTCTCCCTCCTCTTTATGACACCCTTTTAGATACCTGAAAACCACTATCATGTCTCCCCTCAGTCTTCTCTTTTCCAAACTGAACAAGCACAATTATTTCAGCCTTTTTTCATAGGTCACATTCTCTAGACTTTTAATCATTTTTGTCGCTCTTTTCTGGACCCTCTCTAATTTCTCCACATCTTTCTTGAACTGCAGTGCCCAGAACTGGACACAATACTCCAGCTGATGCCTAACCAGCTCAGAGTAGAGCAGAAGAATGACTTCTCGTGTCTTGTTCACAACACACCTGTTAATGCACCCCAGAATCACGTTTGCTTTTTTTGCAACAGCATTACACTGTAGACTCATATTTAGCTTGTGGCCCACTATAATCCCTAGATCCCTTTCTGCTATAGTCATTCCTAGACATTCTCTCCCCATTCTGTATGTGTGAAACGGATTGTTCCTTCCCAAGTGGAGCACTTTGCACTTGTCCTTATTAAACTTCATCCTGTTTACCTCAGACCATTTCTCCACCCACTATTGCATGGCTCTATGTTTTTGTGAAAGCTGAAAAGGTTGCCAAAAGAACCCAGAATGCCATCTAGCTTATATTTGGAGTTCTGACAAGAGGTGAGGCTTTCTACTCTCAGCCACAGCAAATCTAACACTGGCCCTGCTTACAGGACCCCCTGACCCTGCTCACAGCCTCTTAGAGGACACTGGACTCCTAGCTGAAAACCACTGCTCTATATCATAATAAAGAAGAGAAGAGAGAAGTTGATAAAGTACACACAAGTTCTGAAGAAAAACAATTTTTAAAAAAGCCTGTTCAACTATATTACGTGATAGCAAACAACTAAATATTGAAAAATAAATTACAAGTGCTTGCACGTAGATGCAACAAGTCTAAATACAAAGACGGGTGAGCTTGAGCACCTGGGATTGAGTGAGGATATTGATATAAAAAGGATTACAGAAACTTGGTAGAATGATGATAATCAATAGATATGGTAATACCAACACACAAAATACCGTAGAACTGAGTTTCCCCAAGCCTGCCGTATCTGGCTCTCTGTATTAACAGAAACAGGACTGACAACCTGGTGGCAGGGCTCCTGATGTCAGCCCCAATTTAGTTAATACAGTTTAGTTGAGCCCTGTCTCCTTGGACTCCTAGCCTGAGCCATGATGTCCAGGGCTGAAGTTTTGCGTCCTGTTCTCCCCATTATCCAAATATTTGATTATCCAGTTTGGTTCTGGTCCCAAAATGGGGTTTCACTGTATACAGAAATGAAAGAGTAGGTTGTCCTGTGGTGGGAGTGGCACACCACAGCTGAAAAAAGCATCGATGTAATTATAGTAAAAAAACTTAAATGAATCAAACAGTATCATGCAATCTCTATGGATAAAATTTCATGCTAGAAAAATAACAGTATTGCAGTAGGATGGTGATGTGATTGTGAAAAGTTCAGTGAGATTAGAGAGGCCACAAAAAACAGAAAACCCAATAATAATGGCAGATTTCAACAATCACCATATTGATTTGGAACATGTCACCTAAGGCTAAGATGCAGACATAAAATTTCTACACACCATTAATGACTGCTTTTTGGAGTAACTCATCCTGAAACCCACACAGGGAGACACAATTCTTAATTTAGTCTTAAGTGCTGCACAGAATCTGATCCAAGCGATTAGTAAAGCTGAACCGCTGGGTAATAGTGACCATAATGTAATTACATTTAACATCCTTGTAGGGGGGAAAATGCTAAAAGAAAACCAACCACAGTAATGTATAATTTCACAGAGGGGAACTACACAAAAATTATCAGGCTAGTTACATGGATATTTAAAGGGAACAATCACAACAGTAAAATGTATTCTAGACACATGGAAAGTCTTAAAAAACACTGTAATAGATGTGTAAAGCAAATATAGACCCCACTTTTAGAAAAACAGTAAGAGGACCAAAAACATCTCACCATGGCTTACTTCAGGGCTGTCAGTAGGGGCTGGGCCTTGTCCCCCTCCTGAGCCACAAATGGTAAAGTAGCAGGCAGGAGAGACTCAAACCTAGGATGGTGGGCAGCAGGATCCAGCCATGCAACACCAGGCTCCATTCCTTAGCTGCTAGCTTTGAGCCTTGACTCCAGCCATGGCCCAAGGCTAAATCCATACACACAGACATACCCTCCATCCACCACCACCTCTGGCTCCAGGCTCCACCCAGGCAGCAGTGGTCTCTGACCCCCAACTGCAGGTTTTTGGACACCCCCCATGGGGCCACACGATCCAGTGCTGGCCCCCAGCCATACTATAATGACTGCAACTCAAAGCTTGCTTTCCCCACACACCGTACCCGACCCCCACTACATCCTCTGGCTCCAAACCCGAACTGAGCAGCTGCAGGCTCCCCATACTCATGGGCCCCCATCACCCCCAGCTACCTTCTAACTCACATCCTCATCCAAGACTTAAATTTATCCAGCAGCTAGCCAGGGCTGAGTAATCTGTTGTGAAAAGTGATATTTGTATGTTTCTGAATATCACTGTTCACTGCCTCCTGGCTAGCTAGCAAGACTGATGCTGTGAAAGGTGATATTAACACACAAATAGCACTTTTCACAGAAACAGAGTTATCAGTTAGCAAGTCTTAAAAACATAAAACTTTAAAAAAGCAAAAGAAACAACAATAAAAAGAGACCAAATATGCAAAGCACATTGTTTCTATTTTGTGTAGGCCCAGTAAAAAACAGAGAAAACCATATATTAGTATGTATCTGCACAAAAATAAAAAAACTACATAAATTACAATTAGACATCTATGAAAACATATTTATTTGTTCTTCCTAAAGCTAATTAAAGATTTTAGGAAAAATTGTAAGAGTGACCAGGAGTAACAGCTGGTGGCCACACTCTGAGGCTACCAAAGTATTTCTTATGAGAACCCCAGGTCTAGATTTTAAAATCTTTGCACAGTGTCTTGTGTCCCTAAAGCTCTTATGCAGATGGTGGGCACTATCTTAACACTAAAAATAAATTCATAATAAAACAAATAATGCAATATTAGCTTCTGCAAAGAGGCTACAAAACTCTAAGCAGGGGATCCAGTTAAGGAAAAATCCTTCCATTGCATCTTAAAAGATAACACCTGAAACAGAGAGGAAACAGTCTCTCACTACAGAATACTTTAGCCTAATGTTAATTTATGTCACAAAGAAGAGGCAGCAATCAGTCACTCAAACTTTGTGAAGTAAGCTTCTTAACTTTAGCTATTTCTTGCAAAGATACGTTATATTGTGATGGAGCCTTCTGTATTGTATGCACCGTCTACTCAGACAATTCACTGCAGGGGGAAAATCAAGTTCAACAATACTAAAGAGCCAGAAGTCTGATTACTATAAAGGTTAAGTCTGTTTATTTTACCTTTAATGAGAAGCTGTGTGAACTATAAAAATACATTTTTGTATCCTTATAAGCTCTCATTTAACTTGAAATGTTTGCTCTCTTTCACTGACCCAAGTGACTCATTATCAGAGAGTCTTCTATTGCAGATCTCGGCCCTGATTTCATCCCCAACAGTATTCATGCATAAAACTGAAAATTAACCCACAAATGAAATTGCAAATGTATGTAACAAGCGGTACATCATAATCTATCGTTAACACAACCCTTATCTTCCATACTCCATCCCACTACTTTTTGCCACCCTTTGTGTTACATATAACTTACTAGTTCCTTTGGAGACCAAATAATGTTTGTCCATGAATCACAAATATAGGGTTGTACACATAGTCAAATAATAATAAATGGTTGCAATACTTTGGCAGCAGCAAGGAAGGGATGGATGTATTTAGCTTCTAGTGTCAGAGTTCCATGATGATCAATCTGAAATAGGTTAACATCGATGATGGAGGAGAAAGTATATGTGCCATCCATGGGTGGAATAAATTTTGCTATGTGCACAGAAGCATGTACAAACATGCACCACCATTAGAAGCACATGCAGCTAGCTGTGGGCACTCTGCTGATCAGCTGGGTGGCATTTCACTCTCTCGGGGGCCACCCAAGCTCTCACCTTACAGGGAACACTGTATCATCAATTAGAAGCCACCAACCTGTCTACATCCTCAACAACCCTCCTTGAGCCCAGTCCCCTTCTCTCCACATGCAAATTACCACACAAACACACAACCAGGAAAGAGCAGACGAGTGTCAGGATGTACAATTTACTAAGAGAGATTCAAAACAAGGACAGCTGCAGCTGTGTGCATCCATCTCCTCCGTGATCAACATTAAATACATAAGTGGAAGGAGAAATTGCTCCATGATGGGCAGCTGCGACTAACAACAGGCCACAATGACCCATTCAGACTTCTTCAGCCATTGTTAAACCAAGAAAATGCCATCCTCCCCAATATATGCCATCATGTGCCAGCAATGCCCCTCTGCTATATACACTGATCAAACTCGACAGTCTCTAAATAAAGGAATAAATGGATACAAATCAGATACCAGGAATGGTAATATACAAAAATCTGTAGGAGAACACTTCCATCTCCCTGGAGACTCAGTAACAGATTTAAAAGTAGCCATTCTGCAACTAAAAACCTCAAAAACTGACTTCAAAGAGAAACTGCAGCATTACAATTCATTTGCAAGTTTGACACCATCAGTCAAAGATTGAACAAAGACTGGGAAAGGCTGTCCAACTCCAAAAGCAGTTTCTCCTATCCTGGGCCGCATCTACACGTGCACGCTACTTTGAAGTAGCGGCGCCAACTTCGAAATAGCGCCCGTCACGGCTACACGTGTTGGGCGCTATTTCGAAGTTGAAATCGACGTTAGGTGGCGAGACGTCGAAGTTGCTAACCCCATGAGGGGATGGGAATAGCGCCCTACTTCGAAGTTGAACGATGAAGTAGGGCACGTGTAGACGATCCGCGTCCTGCAACATCGAAATAGCAGGGTCCGCCGTGGCGGCCATCAGCTGAGGGGTTGAGAGACGCTCTCTCTCCAGCCCTTGCAGGGCTCTATGGTCACCGTGTGCAGCAGCCCTTAGCCCAGGGCTTCTGGCTGCTGCTGCGGCAGCTGGGGATCCATGCTGCATGCACAGGGTCTGCAACCAGTTGTTGGCTCTGTGGATCTTGTGTTGTTTAGTGCAACTGTGTCTGGGAGGGGCCCTTTAAGGGAGCGGCTTGCTGTTGAGTCCGCCCTGTGACCCTGTCTGCAGCTGTTCCTGGCACCCTTATTTTGATGTGTGCTACTTTGGCATGTAGACGTTCCCTTGCAGCGCCTATTTCGATGTGGTGCTGCGCAACGTCAAAGTTGAACGTCGACGTTGCCAGCCCTGGAGGACGTGTAGACGTTATTCATCGAAATAGACTATTTCGATGTAGCGTGCATGTGTAGACGTAGCCCTGGTGGTCACACCTCCACATCAGTTGCTGGAAGTGGGCTACATCCTACCTGACTGAATTGACCTCATCAACTACGGCCATCCTCTGGACTGGTACTCCCTTCTTTTTATGAGCCCGCATATTTAAGAACTGCCTCTGGAATCTCCACTACCTGCCCCCTGATACTGATCCTCCCTATGAAGACCCTGTCTACACTACAAAATAAATCTGACCTAAGCTGGGTCAATGAATCAGCAGCAGAGTAATTACTGCAGTTTTCATGGCCATGTTCCCCTCCTTCTACCAGTGGCCATGTCCTCACCATCAGCATTTGCATCAACTGAAGTGGGACACTGGTGGGAGGGGCCTGACAGCACAGGATAGGGAGGCTGTAGCTGTGAGCACCACATGGGGCTGAAAGTCAACAGGTGATATAAGTAATTCAGTATCTACAAGGACAGTAAAAGCAGTGGAAATGTTGGTAATCTGGTACACAATATTGACCTCCCGTGACCCAGCAAATGCCCTCATCCAGCACTAGTACGGTGCTGAAGGTGCTGGATGAACGAGGTTCAACCTGTACAGGCCGTACAGTTCCTTCCAGTGCATAATAAAAAGTGGTAGTATAATATGATCAAATTAAACCTATGTTCTGCACTAGATTCCTGTCCACCCCTGGAAACAATTCAACATGTTGATGGGTTATCCATAAAACATTAAATGGATTGAGACCCAGCTGTTTCCTAGAGCATTTCTCCCCTTTACTGTAGCGTGGCATTCTTGCCATCTGGGGTAGGGTTGGACACACACATTTGATGGGACAAGGTATTTTTGTTAGAGGGGGCTCTTTCTTCAAGAATACACTTGCTCTTCCGCTCCTTTAGGCCACAGTTTGCTGACCTTTAGGTCATACTGCAAGCACGATCAATCTGACTCTTTAGCCAGAAGACTATTCAGTAAGTGGAGAGAAAAGGTAGAAAGCAGTTTGGTCCTGCAGGTCTTATTATCTGGTCATTAGGTATCATCTATTTTAATTATTATTAATTAATTAATACAACTAACACCAATTACTCTTACATAGAGTGCACGCACTGTCTAGTCATATCCATCTGAACTAACAAAGAGAATTTTCTAAAGCCCAGAAAAAGTTACAAGACATTAATATTAACTGTTAGTTTCCAAAAAAGCTTTACACAATCTTGGTTAGCCAAAGATAAGTCTTAACACATGTAAACAAAAGCTTTAACGAAACTTAAACTTTCATTCCATGGTTAAAAGGAAAAACACACTGCAAGGCTAATAATTTGTTAATTAGATCTTGTCCATTCTAACACACCCATACATATATTGCTACAAATTATATTCAACTAATTGGAATTATTCTGATTTTAAAAAAACTTGGCTTGGAAAGCAACTAAAGCATGTACAGCATTTCTTAAACCAGCAACACAGGAATACTGAACTATAATAATATCACCTGATATTTAAAAGGCAACACCCAAATATACAAAGTTGGACACAAAGATAATTATGGCCTTAAAGATACACTTACCAGTTACATTTCATTGGCCGTGTCTACACGTGCCCCAAACTTCCATTTCAAAGTTTACTAATGAAGCGCTGAAATGCATATTCAGCGCTTCATTAGCATGCGGGCGGCAGCGGCGCTTCGAAATTGACGCGTCTTGCCACCGCGCGGCGCGTCCAGACGGGGCTCCTTTTCGAAAGGACACCACCTACTTCGAAGTCCCCTTATTCCCATGAGCTTTCGAAAAGGAGTCCCGTCTGGACGCGCCGCGCGGCAGCAAGGCACATCAATTTCGAAGCGCTGCTGCCGCCCGCATGCTAATGAAGTGCTGAATATGCATTTCAGCGCTTCATTAGTAAACTTCGAAATGGCCATTTGCATGGCCATTTTGAAGTTTGGGGCACGTGTAGACGTAGCCATTAAATGTTGTCTTCTTAAAAGATACCAACTTATAAAAAAGAGATTATAACAACTATTATGGATGCAGCCTTGAAAAAAAAAACTTTCACATCTAGACAGGCTATACAAACAGGTCTGCAGAGTTCTGTGGAGGTTTTACATGAGTGCATACAACTGATTATAGATTCTTTTGACCTGTGCTGCCCAACCTCTTTGAGAAAATCTCTCAGTCATCAGGTCATGTCTGATTATCGTGCCTTTCTTCACATCTGTAACTCACCAGCCAGCAGAAAACAGTTCAACTTCTCTTATTGTTCTAACCAAAATAGTATCAACCCTTTCAAGAAAATACAATGCTCAAAACTTCATCAAAAGCAAACGGTCTCTTTCAACCGCTACTTTCAAATATCTACCACTGATTTTATAAGCTGCTCCCTTTCCTCCCTGCTTCTGTTTTGGGCTAAATTTTTCCAAGTGTGGTTTTTATCCCTGGATAATTTGTGTAATGTGGTTCAGTAGTGTGAATTTATGGGCAGAGTGAGGAACGAGTACACTATTCAAATTATAAACCTAATTACTCTGTTTCTGAATAAGACTACAACTGAGACATCCTAAACTGAAAAGCTGATTCTGAATTTACAGAACACCTGCAATCAGAAGACATGTGTTTGAGCTAAAAATGGAGTTTGAGACTTTGAATATTTCTGAAACTTACTGAGAATGTGATTTTTTCAGGTGTGCATTCCCAGCAGTACATTGAAAGCAGTGCAGGTACACATGGGCTGAGGCAAGCATTCTCAATCCCACTCTCATTTCCTGTAGTCTGCAGCTAGCATCAGATGGAAGAAATTAAGGAGGACCACTGCACACTTTCTAACTGTATATCTGCCCTTTGAATATATGCAGGATAATGTAATTTATAGATGCTACATGTATTTCCATGATTGATTCTAAGGCTGCGCCTATACTATGAGATAAAATTGAATTTAAATCAGTTAGCTCAATTTCACAAAGTGACTGGATTCACTGTAAAGACCCTTAGCTCAATTTTGAGTGCGGTAATCTCGACAGTAAAAAAATCACATTTACCTGATGGGTATAGCGTCAAGCTCCAATTCAGAAGTTTGATTAAATGCAAGTATGGAAGCACCACGTCTTTAAAGCGAATTACTCGTCTCAAGAGGTGTCCCATATGTAACCCATAACGCCCCTCTCATTGCACCCCTCTGGCTGCTGCTCTCCAGTGACAGGAAGAGCCTGAATTTCCAAGCAGGGGCAGAGGGGTGGGCTCATGTTAGTATGACAGCCTGAGAAATGGCTTCTTTCCTTCTATGCTGTTAACCCTGTGCGTGCATCTACTCATTCAAATACCCCTTCAGGGAGTTCACAGATCTGTCTGTGCACTTGCTATTTTTTCTGCACTGCCTCACACCAACACCTGCTCTGCTGTACCACATGTCAACAAGGCTGTGCTGAGGGTCTTGCTTGCTTAACACATTGAGAAACTTCATCTCAACAGTTTACATTTGTGTGCAAGCCCCCTACCCTCCCCCACAGGAGCCACACAGTCTGGGTCTTTCCTGCTCTCAGCCACATCATGTGGGTAGCCCCCAACCCACCCCAATAAAAGGATGTGCCTGCCATTCAGTGCTGACAATGCTGCCAGTCGTGCGTTTAGGGCTCCAAGAGTGGGAAAGATATTCTGGGCTTTGCTGCCGTCGTGAGGAGGTGTCCCCCAGCAGTTAAGATTCTGGGGGCTTTGCTGCCACCTTTGGGAAGACTCCCCTGATGGTTAAGATACTGGGGGCTTTGCTGCCATGGGAGAGGACCATCTCATTTGGCCCCCCAACTACTAACCCCTCACCCTTCGCCCGTATCAGGCCTCGCCGCTGCCAGAGAAGTCTCCCTCAGTGGCTAAAGTGCTTGCTGCCAACGGGGGAGAACCACTTCAACTAGTCATCCAGTGACATGCCCCACCCTTGGCCCATACCTGGGCTTGCTGCTGCCCCCAGGGAAAAGTCTCTCCCGGCAGCTAAAGGGCTTGATGCTGCCTCCGGGGAAGGAACAGCTCAACTGACCCCTGCCTGTTGGCCCATAACTGGGCTTGCTGCTGCCGCCGGAGAAAAGTCTCCCCTGGTGGCTAAGGGGCTGGCTGACACCAGGGGAGGAACACATCAACTGGCCACCCACTGCACCCCCCATTCACCCATAGTGGGGCTTGCCGATGCTGGGGGGGAAACCAAAAATTCTTTTTTTCTCCCCTTTTCTATCCTCTTTCTTCTAACTTTAAAAAACAGTCCAGACCCCACATTAAGACTCTCCCCAACACCAATATAGGGTATGGAGAAACCAAAAATTCCTTCTTTCTTCCTTCTCAATGTACGAAACATTCCGGGCCCTGCATTATTTTCACAGATCACATTTGTGCAATGATGGGAAGTAGGATACTCAGTGGATGGCCAGTTGAGAATTCAGTCACTGCACCCATGTTGGCAATGTAATATGTGGGGAAACCAAAAATTCTTTCATCTAATTTTGAGGGTCTCTGCATTATTTCCAGTGATCATATTTTCAGAGATCAGGAGGGGAATGATGAAAATGCAATGGGGGGAAGATGATGTCAAGACCAGCAAGCATACCCAGAATGCTATGGGAATGAGGGAACTGTGAGACAGCTTCCCACAATGCACTACTGCAACAGTTGATGTTAGCCAATGTGTGTGTGGCAGCAATGACTCAACTTTGTGGGGAGCACAGTGAAAGTTAGGATGATCAAAATCAAACTTAGAAATTCCAGTATTAGAAAATCAATATAAATTTGATTTTATCTTCGAGTATAGACATAGCCCATCAGGAACTTTGAATTTGAGAATGAGTATATGATTGTGTATCTTATGACAAAGATAACATATATGCAGAGGAAACTAAATTAAAGTTAGATTTGCTACTTTACCATTCTGATAACAGTTTTTTGTACAGAAAATAATGTTTTCTCAAGTTCCCTTAGTCTTTCAACTGGTCAGCTGATATCCAAGTCTGAAACTGCCTAACATAGAATGATAGAACAATAGAGCTGGAAGAGACCTAAAAAAGCCATCAAGTCCAACCCTCTGCCCTAGGTGGGACCAAACCCGTCAGATCAGCCCAGCCAGAGCTTTGTTGAGGTGAGACTTAAACACCTCCAAGGATGGAGACTCCACTACTTCCCTGGGTAGACCATTCCAATGCTGCACCACCCTCCTAGTGAAAAAGTGTTTCCTAATGTTCAAACTGGACCTTCCCAACCACAACTTGAGACCATTGTTCCATGTTCTGCCATCCGTGACCACTGTGAACAGCCTCTCTCCAGCCTCTTTGCAACCTCCCTTCAGTAAGTTGAAGGATGTTATCAAGTCCTGCCTCAGTCTTCTCCTCTGCAGACTAAATAGTCCCAATTCCTTCAATCTCTCTTCATAGGTTATATGCTCCAGCTCCCTAATTATTTTGGTTGCCCTATGCTGGGCCCTCTCCAGTGTATCCACATCCTTCCTATAATTGGGGGCCCAGAACTGGGCACAGTACTCCAGATGCGGCCTCACCAAAGCCGAATGAAGAGGAATAATCACTTCTCCGGATCTACTGGCAACACTCCTCTTGATGCAACCTAGGCTACATCTACACGTGCACCCAACTTCGAAATAGCTTATTTCGATGTTGCGACATCGAAATAGGCTATTTCGATGAATAACGTCTACACGTCCTCCAGGGCTGGCAACGTCGATGTTCAACTTCGACGTTGCTCAGCCCAACATCGAAATAGGCGCTGCGAGGGAACGTCTACACGGCAAAGTAGCACACATCGAAATAAGGGAGCCAGGCACAGCTGCAGACAGGGTCACGGGGCGGACTCAACAGCAAGTCGCTCCCTTAAAGGGCCCCTCCCAGACACACTTTCATTAAACAGTGCAAGATACACAGAGCCAACAACTAGTTGCAGACCCTGTATATGCAGCACGGACCCCCAGCTGCAGCAGCAGCAGCCAGAAGCCCTGGGCTAAGGGCTGCTGCCCACGGTGACCACAGAGCCCCGCAAGGGCTGGAGAGAGAGTATCTCTCAACCCCCCAGCTGATGGCCGCCATGGAGGACCCCGCTATTTCGATGTTGCGGGACGCGGATCGTCTACACGTCCCTACTTCGATGTTGAACGTCGAAGTAGGGCGCTATTCCCATCCCCTCATGGGGTTAGCGACTTCGACGTCTCGCCGCCTAACGTCGATTTCAACTTCGAAATAGCGCCCAACACGTGTAGACGTGACGGGCGCTATTTCGAAGTTACTGCCGCTACTTCGAAGTAGCGTGCACGTGTAGACGCAGCCCTAATGTGCCATTAGTCTTCTTGGCGACAATGGCACACTGTTGACTCATGTCCAGCTTCGCATCCAGTACAACTCCCAGGTCCTTTTCTGCAGAACTACTACTGAGCCAGTCGGACACCAGCCTGTAACAATGCTTGGGATTCTTCCAGCCCAAGTGCAGGACTCTGCACTTGTCCTTATTGAACCTCCTCAGATTTCTTGCAGCCCAGTCTTCCAATTTGTCTAAATCACTCTGGACCCTATCCCTACCCTCCAGCGTTATCTACCTCTCCCCCTAGCTTAGTGTCATCTGCAAACTTGCTGAGGGTGCAATCCAACCCCTCATCCAGGTCATTGATAAATATGTTGAACAAAACAGGACCCAGAACCAAACCTTGGGGCGCTCCACTAGAATCCGACCACCATCCTGACATCGAGCCGTTGATCACTACCCACTGGGCCCAACCCTCTAGCCAGCTTTCTATCCATCTTACCATCAATTTATCCAATCCATGTTCCTTTAACTTGCTGACAAGAATATTGTGGGAGACCATATCAAAAGCTTTGCTAAAGTCAAGATAAATCATATCCATTGATTTTCCCCTATCCACAGAGCCAGTTATCTCATCGTAGAAACTAATCAGATTGGTCAGGCATGACTTGCCCTTCATGAATCCATGCTGACTATTCCTGATCACTCTCCCCTCCTCCAAGTGCCTCAAAATGACTTCCTTGAGGAGACCCTCCATGATTTTTCCAGGGACTGATATATGACTGACTGGCCTATAGTTCCCTGGATCATCCTTCTTCCCTTTTTTAAAGATGGGCATGACATTTGCCTTCTTCCAATCATCTGGGATCTCTCACAATCGCCACGACTTTTCAAAAATGATGGCCAAGGGCTCATCAATGACATACGCCAACTCCCTCAGAACCCTTGGATGAATTAGGTCCAGGCCCATGGATTTATGTAAGTTTAGCTTTTTAGATAGCTCCTAACCTGTTCTTTCCCCACCAAAGGCTGTTCACCTTCATCCCACAGTGCATCACTTATCGCATTAGTCTAGGAGTTGTCCTTGTCTGTGAAGACAGACGCAAAGAAAGCATTAAGTACTTCAGCTTTCCCTTTGTCATCTGTCACTGGGTTACCTCCCTCATCCAGTAGGGACCCCACGCCCTCTCTGATCACGTTCTTCTTGCTAATATGCCTGCAGAAATTTTTCTTGTTATCCTTCACATTCCTCGTGAGTCGCAATTCCAGTTGTGCTTTTGCCTTCCTGATAACTGCCTTACATTCTCAAGCTGTACACTTATATCCCTCCCTAGACATCTGTTCAAGTTTCCACTTTTTGTAAGCTCCCTTTTTGTGCCTAAGTTTTCCAAGGATTTCCCAAGTAAGCCAGTCTGGTCTCCTATCATATTTACTTCTCTTGCTGCACATCGGGATGGTTTCTTTCTGTGCCTTCAATAGGGCTTCTATAAAATACCGCCAGTTTTCCTGGACTCCTTTTCCCTTCATGGTAGCATCCCAGGGGATTCTGCACATCAGGTTCCTGAAGGAGTCAAAGTCTGCTTTTCTGAAGTCCAAGGTGTGTAATTTACTGCTCTCTTTCCTTCCTTTGGTCAGGATCCTGAAGTCTACCATCTCATGATCACTGCTTCCCAGGCTGTCACCCACCTCTACCTTCCCTATTAGCTCCTCCCGGTTTGTAAACAGCAGGTTGAGCCACGCACGACCTCTGGTCGGGTCCCTCAGCACTTGTACCAAGAAGTGATCCCCAGCATTCTCCAAAAACCTCCTGGACTGCTTGTGTACTGCCGTATTGGTCTTCCAACAGATGTCAGGGTAATTAAAGTTCCCCTATGATAACGAGAGCCTGCGATCAGGAAACTTCTCTCAGTTGTCCAAAAAAAGCCTCACCTACCTCATCATCTTGATTTGGTGGCCTGTAGCAGACACCAGCCATCACATCTCCAGTGCTGCCTACACCACTAAGTTTGACCCATAGTTTCTCAACAGGCTTTTCTCTCTCCGGCTACGTCTACATGTGAACGCTACATCATTTCGATGTAGTGACATCGAAACAGGCTATTTCGATGAATAACGTCTACACGTCCTCCAGGGCTGGCAACGTCGATGTTCAACATCGACGTTGCGCAGCACCACATCGAAATAGGCACAGCGAGGGAACGTCTACACGCCTCAGTAGCACACATCGAAAAAAGGGTGCCAGGCACAGCTGCAGACAGGGTCACAGGGCGGACTCAACAGCAAGCCGCTCCCTTAAAGGGCCCCTCCCAGACACAGTTGCACTAAACAACACAAGATCCACAGAGCCGACAACTGGTTGCAGACCCTGTGCATGCAGCATGGATCCCCTGCTGCGGCAGCAGCACCCAGAAGCCCTGGGCTAAGGGCTGCTGCACACGGTGACCATAGAGCCCCGCAGGGGCTGGAGAGAGAGCGTCTCTCAACCCCTCAGCTGATGGCCACCATGGAGGACCCTGCAATTTCGATGTTGCGGGACGCGCAATGACTACACGGTCCCTACTTCGACGTTGAACGTCGAAGTAGGGCGCTATTCCTATCCCCTCATGGGGTTAGCGGCTTCGACGTCTCACCGCTTAACGTCGATGTTAACATCGAAATAGCGCCCAACACGTGTAGCCGTGACGGGCGCTATTTCGAAGTTAGTGCCACTACTTCGAAGTAGCATGCACGTGTAGACACGGCTTCTATGTGCTGGAGTTCCAAGCAATCATAGTGCTCTCTTACATACAGTGAAACTCCTCCTCCTTTTCTCCCTTGCCTATTCTTCCTGAACAGTTTATACCCTTTCATGACAGCGCTCCAGTCATGCGAGTCATCCCACCAAGTCTCTGTTATCCCAATCAAGTCACAGTTCTTGGAGTGGGCCAGGGCTTCTAATTTCTCCTGCCTGTTACCCAGGCTTCTGGCATTGGTGTACAAACACCTTAGATAACCAGTCGATCTCCACACCTTCTTGACTCGAACCGGTCCACTTTTGTTGTGCATTCCTCTTTGCATTTCTTCCTGGCCTCCAAGTTCCTTTCTCCCCTCAGGCTTTTGGTCACCGTCCCCCAGCAAACCTAGTTTAAGGCCCTCCTCACTAAGTTTGCAAGCCTACTTGCAAAAATGCTCCTTCTTCTCTTAGTTAGGTGGACCCCATCTCTTCCCAATAATCCTTGTGCCCAGAACAGCGTCCCATGATCGAAGAATCCAAAGCCCTCTCTCCGACACCACCTGCATAACCATGCATTTACTTCCTCAATTTGACAGTCCCTACCTAGCCCTTTCCCTTCAACAGGAAGGATGGACGAAAACACCACTTGCACTCCAAATTCTTTAACACTTCTTCCCAGCGCCACATAATCTGCAGTAACCCGCTCAAGGTCATTCTTGGCCATATCATTAGTTCCCACATGCAGAAGTAGGAAGGGGTAGTATTCTGAAGGCTTGAGCAGTTCTGTAAGGCTCTCAGTCACATCCTGAATTTGAGCTCCCAGCAAATAGCACACCTCACGAGATTCCAGGTCTGGTTGGCAGATGGATGGTTCAGTCCCTCTTAGGAGGGAGTCCCCAACCACCACCACCTGTCTTTTTCTTATGGGGGTGGTGGTCATTGAACCCCCACCCCTAGGACTACATATCCCATGTCTTGCAGCAGAAGCAGTTCCCTTCCGATTTTTTCCGTGAGACTCCTTCCAAAGCACTCACCACCGCAGAACTGGTGAAGAGAGCCTGAAAGCGATTACTTATCTCTATATCAATGGGGGACTCATGTACCAGCCTTCTTTTTCGTCTAGAAGTTACATGCTACCAGTTCTCTGCTTCATCCCTTACCACCCTCCCCAGTTCTTCCGCCTGCTGTGCTTGCAAGATTAAACGCTCCCTTCTGTCAAGGAAATCTTCATCCTCCCTGACTGAGCATAGGGTCGACACTTGAGCCTCCAGCCCTCCGATTTTTTCTTCTAAAATGGAGACCAGCTTGCACTTAGTGCAGACAAAACCCCTTCTTTCCTTGGGGAGGAAGACAAACATGGCGCATCCCAAGCAGGTAACAATAGCAGACCTGTCGCTATCCATGCCTGCCATCCTAGAACAGAGATTTAAAAGAAAGGCAAGGCTCCCTGGCCCCTTCCAAAACCCCTCTCTAAACTCCCTGTTTGCAGTCCCCTGTTCGTAAGCTCACCTGTTCGCTTGGACACTACTTTATAAAGCCTTGAACTGCCTCAAAGTCCCTCCCTTTACCGAGGCTCAGCCAATCAACAGAGGCTTCTAGATATTAAGCTTATTTACAAGCCAACAGTTTCCAGCTGCCAGTCCCAGTCCACCCTCCGCGGGGGGCAGGGGAGGGCAGGAAAAACACACACACACACACACCCCACAGAGCAGAAAAACACCACAGCTACAGCCAGAAAGCCCCAAACACAACACACACCCAGAGAGACTCTTACTTAAAAGTCCTGTATTTGCTTCTCCTTTACCTGAAGAACTCCCTCTCTAACTCTCTGTCCCTGTCAAACCCTGGCCAAACCATATTACAGAAGAGAAAACAATATTTAATGAAGTCTAACATTAATGCCATATAATTTTTGCTAATTTAACATATCCCAAATTCAGAACATCTACTTGAGTTAGTTCGACAACACTTATATAAAAGAAGAAGCAAAATATTTGGTGTTGGGGAAAGGGATGAGACAGTTCACATAAGTTTATTTATTTGACGAAATTTTTATTTCTGCAGTTGCCTTCACTTCCCTGGAGCACATCAGCTTCATCCCACAATAAACCATAGGCTAGAAAAATAACCCAGGAGCAAGCGAGCTTATATTCAGCAGAACATTGCCATGGCTAACCATGAATCAAAGTAGGCTGCAAAGTGAATTATGGAAGAGCAATTCTCGATACTCATTTGGAGAGGGGGGAGCAGGACCTATAACTACAGTAAGGTCTCAGAGTACACAAGGGTTCTGTCCCATGCACCCTCACTTAAACCCAGATTACGCGCAGTTTGGGGTCTGGCTTTTTACCCGGCAGAACACATGTTCTGCAGACAGGGAAGCAACAGAAAGGTAAGTCCTGGGTTGGGGAGGCAGTTGGGGAAGGTTAAGCCTGGTGGTGGGTTGGGACTGTGGGAGGCAGGAGGGGGGTGGGCTAAACCTGGGGTGGGTTAGGGCTGTAGGGGGGTGAGAGGTGGAGTTGAGTGCGGGTGGTGAGCTGGGCTGTGGGGGGGGGCAGTTGAGCCGGAACCAGAGCCGTGCCTGGGTGGCGAGCTGGCAGTGCGGGTTGCACCACAGCCACACATCGTGGGGAAGGGAGGCAGGTGGGCAGCTTGTGAGCCAGCAGGTGGGTCGCACCAGAGCCCTGCAGGGTGGGCAGCTTGTGAGCTGGGGGAGGGGTCACACCGGAGCCACATGGGGTGGGTGGGGGTGGCTTGTGAGCTGGCATGGGGGTCATGCAGGAGCCACATGGGGCAGGCGGGTGGGCAGCAGCTTGTGAGCAGAGGGTATCACACCGGAGCCGTGCCTGGTGGGGGAGGGCGGCTTGTTGCGCTGGAGTCGCGCGGGGCGGAAGGGGCGGCTTGAACCAGACCTACTTGCAGGTGGTTTAAACCGGGCCAGGGAGTGGGGTCAGGGTCAGACGTGTAAAAGTGGGGTCACGCACACTGAGTTTGCTTACTCTGAGACCTTACTGTACACTAATCTATCTAATTTGCTTCCAAGTGCTCAGGGACCATTTCCCTGAGACAAGCAAACTTTTAAAAAATATATCGGCTCTAAACTGATACCTCTCTTCTTAAAACAGGCTTCAATTCCTAAGAGCTGAAACAAGACAAAATGTAGTTTTCTTAGTGACCTGTAGAGTCCAACACACTAACTACATGTGGCTATTTGCCCAGTTGAATGTGGCTAGTTGGCTTGAACAATAAATGTATTTTCAGAATAATGCGGCTAGTTCAGCAGAAGCCACTATAGTAGAGAACATGATCTTGTAACATATGACAACAGTAACATATGTGGAGAGATAACTATATTAAAGTCAGATTTGCCACCTTACTATAGCAACTACTGCTTGAGAACTGGTTGGATACCACGGTCCTAGACGGTACTGTGCTCTTTACTAAACCCAGCTGTAAATTTTAAAGTAGCTGTTAGACCCATACTGACTACAATAGGCAGACTTTTGGAACTGCTGTTCCATAAGGCTGGACTAAGCTGCCTTTCTGTCTAAGTACACACTGTCTACTTTGAGGAAACTTTTGAACTATCATCCCCTTGAAAAGCACTGAAATAAGCTAAATGTAAATAAGATCAGAATTTGGCCTTTGGACTGAAGAGTGTCTTCTGTTATTTTAGTTTAACTGTCTTATATAATACTGTTGGTACAGTACTGCACACGCAGCTATAAAATTGTATAACTGCTGTTTCTCAACAGCCCTCATGAAAATGAGATACTTATAGGTTATCCGAGTGATTAAATATTAGATGTGTGCTTCCTCATTCACAATAAGGAAAAGAGTGGGAGAACTTACGTAATTTACGGATTTATTGTAATGCCCTCTATTTAGGGCTGCAGCTGAAGTCTTCTCAAACTTCAGATGGCGCAGAATATAGCAAACTGTTTATTTAGTGGCATTTTCTTCAGAGAGTATATTATACCTGTGTACCACAGGAGGCAGCAGGTTCCAGAGTAAGGTGTAAAGTTGCTAATTATAACTTACAAAAGCACTAAGCTTGGGTTCTGGATACCTTATAATCTCTCTCTTCCTCCAGATGATACTCTGGCACTCATCATCATCATCAACATCAACAACCAGGGTCTCAGTGCCTGCTGGCGTCTGATGCTGCTCTCACTATTTCCTTCCATCTTTCACTGTCCAGTGCAGGGTGGCTTAGCTTCTGCAGACTAGTTCCGCACCAATCTACTATATCATCTTCGCATTATTTGTGGGGTCTGCTTCTCCGATTTGAACCATCCATTATGCTCAATACCACCAGGGTCTTGATTTTTCATTCGTCATTCATTCTGCAAATATGCCCAAATAAGAACATAAGAACATAAGAATGGCCATACTGGGTCAGACCAAAGGTCCATCAAGCCCAGCATCCCATCTGCCGACGGTGGCCAATGCCAGGTGCCCCAGAGAAGGAGAACAGAAGACAAGTGATTTATCTCCTGCCATCCATCTCCTGCCCTTGTTATGAAGGCTAGGGCACCATACTTTATCCCTGGCTAATAGCCATTTATGGACCTGACCTGCAAAAATTTATCAAGCTCTTTTTTAAACCCTAATAGAGTCCTGGCCTTCACAGCCTCCTCGGGCAAGGAGTTCCACAGGTTGACTGTGCGCTGTGTGAAGAAAAATTTCCTTTTATTAGTTTTGAACCTACTACCCATCAATTTCATTTGGTGTCCCCTAGTTCTTGTATTATGGGAAAAGGTAAATAATTTTTCTATATTCACTTTCTCCACACCATTCATGATTTTATATACCGCTATCATATCGCCCCTCAATCGCCTCTTTTCCAAACTGAAAAGTCCCAGTCTCTCTAGCCTCTCCCCATATGGGACCCGTTCCAAGCCCCTAATCATCTTAGTCGCCCTTTTCTGAACCTTTTCTAATGCCAATATATCTTTTTTGAGGTGAGGAGACCACATCTGCACGCAGTACTCGAGATGTGGGCGTACCATAGTTTTATATAGGGGAAGTATGATATCTTTTGTCTTATTATCGATCCCTTTTTTAATAATTCCTAACATCCTATTTGCCTTACTAACTGCCGCTGCACACTGCGTGGATGTCTTCAGAGAACTATCCACTATAACTCCAAGATCCCTTTCCTGATCTGTCGTAGCTAAATTTGACCCCATCATGTAGTACGTGTAATTTGGGTTATTTTTTCCAACATGCATTACCTTACACTTACCCACATTAAATTTCATTTGCCATTTTGCTGCCCAATCACTCAGTTTGCTGAGATCTTTTTGTAGTTCTTCACAATCCCTTTTGCTTTTGACTGTCCTGAACAACTTGGTGTCATCTGCAAACTTTGCCACCTCACTGCTTACCTCATTTTCTAGATCATTGATGAACAAGTTGAACAGGATCGGTCCCAGGACTGAGCCCTGGGGAACACCACTAGTTACCCCCCTCCATTGTGAAAATTTACCATTTATTCCAACCCTTTGTTTTCTGTCTTTTAACCAATTCCCGATCCATGAAAGGACCTTTCCTCCTATCCCATGACCACCTAATTTACATAAAAGCCTTTGGTGTGGGACCGTGTCAAAGGCTTTCTGGAAATCTAGGTATATTATGTCCACTGGGTGCCCCTTGTCCGCATGTTTATTAACCCCTTCAAAGAATTCTAATAGATTAGACAGACACGACTTCCCTCTGCAGAAACCATGCTGACTTTTGCCCAACAATTCGTGCTCTTCTATGTGCCTTGCAATTTTACTCTTTACTAGTGTTTCTACTAATTTACCTGGTACTGATGTTAAACTTATCGGTCTATAATTGCCAGGATCTCCTCTAGAGCCTTTTTTAAATATTGGTGTTATATTGGCCGTCTTCCAGTCATTTGGTACCAAAGTGGATTTAAAGGATAGGTTACAAACCACTGTTAATAACTCCGCAATTTCACATTTGAGTTCTTTCAGAACCCTTGGGTGAATGCCATCTGGTCCTGGAGACTTGTTACTATTCAGCTTATCAATTAATTCCAAAACCTCCTCTAATGTCACTTCAATCTGAGTGAGTTCCTCAGATTTGTCGCCTAAAAAGGCTGGCTCAGATTTAGGAACCTCTGTAACATCTTCAGCCGTGAAGACTGAAGCAAAGAAATCATTTAATCGCTCCGCAATGGCACTGTCTTCCTTGATCGCTCCTTTTATATCTTTATCATCCAAGGGCCCCACTGCTTTTTTAGCAGGCTTCCTGCTTCTAATGTATTTAAAAAACATTTTACTATTGTTTTTTGAATTTTTGGCTAGCTGTTCCTCAAACTCTTTTTTGGCTTTTCTTACTACATTATGACAGTTAATTTGGGAGTGTTTATGTTCCTTTCTATTTTCCTCACTAGGATTTGACTTCCACTTTTTAAAAGCTGCCCTTTTCTCTCTCACTGCCTTTTTAACATGGCTGTTTAGCCATGGTGGTTCTTTGTTAGGTCTCTTACTGTGTTTTTTTATTTGGGGTATACATTTAAGTTGGGCCTCTAGTATGGTGTCTTTAAACAGTTTCCATGCAGCTTCCAGGGATTTTAGTTTAATTACTCTACCTTTTAGTTTCTGTTTAACTAGCTTCCTCATTTTAGTGTAATTCCCCTTTTTGAAATTAAATGCCAGAGTGTTTGACCGCTGCGGTGTTCTTCCCAACACAGGAATATTAAAAGTTATTATATTGTGGTCACTATTTCCAAGCGGTCCAGTAACAGTTACCTCTTGGACCAGATCCTGCGTTCCAGTCAAGACTAGATCGAGAATCGACTCTCCCCTTGTGGGTTCCTGTACTAGCTGCTCCAAGAAGCAGTCATTTAAGGCATCAAGAAATTTAATCTCTGAATCCCGTCCTGAGGTGACATGCACCCAATCAATATGGGGATAATTGAAATCTCCTATTATTACTGTGTTTTTTATTTTGATAGCCTCTCTAATCTCCCTTAACATTTCAGCATCACTATCACTGTCCTGGTTAGGTGGTCGGTAATATATTCCTAATGCCATATTCATATTAGAGGAATGAATTGTTATCCATAATGATTCTATGGAACATTTTGATTCCTTTAGGATTTTTACTTCATTTGATTCTATATTATCCTTCACATATAGTACCACTCCGCCACCCGCACGACCTGTTCTGTCTTTCCGATATAATTTATATCCCGGTATGATAGTGTCCCACTGATTGTCCTCATTCCACCATGTTTCTGAGATGCCTATTATGTCAACTTCCTCCTTTGATATGAGGTACTCCAGTTCACCCATCTTATTAGACAGACTCCTAGCATTAGTGTAAAAGCATGTTAGAAAACTACCACTATTTATATGTCCGCCTTTCACAGACGTGGTGGATTTTTTTATGCACGATTGTTTCACATCTGATCTTGCCCATATATTATTTCCCACGTTCCCTATCTGACTAACTTCTAGGGAATCCCTGTCTATGGAGCCTCGTGTAAGAGAAGTCTCCGTCCGATCCAGGTGCTCCCCCGCACCAATCGGCTTTCCCCCACCTCTTAGTTTAAAAACTGCTCTATGTCCTTTTTAATGTTTAATGCCAGCAGTCTGGATCCACCTTGATTTAGGTGGAGCCCATCCTTCCTGTATAGGCTCCCCCTACCCCAAAAGTGTCCCCAGTTCCTAATAAATCTAAACCCCTCTTCCCTACACCATCGTCTCATCCACGCATTGAGACTCTGAAGTTCTGCCTGTCTATCTGGCCCTGCGCGTGGAACTGGAAGCATTTCAGAGAATGCCACCAAAGATGTTCTGGATTTCAGTCTCTTTCCTAGTAACCTAAATTTGGCCTCCAGAACATCTCTTCTACCCTTCCCTATGTCATTGGTACCAACATGTACCACGACGACCGGCTCCTCCCCAGCACTGCCCATAAGTCTGTCTAGATGCCTCGAGAGATCCGCAACCTTCGCACCAGGCAGGCAAGTCACCATACGGTTCTCCCGGTCATCA
Source organism: Carettochelys insculpta (assembly GCF_033958435.1). Classification (NCBI taxonomy): domain Eukaryota; kingdom Metazoa; phylum Chordata; order Testudines; family Carettochelyidae; genus Carettochelys; species Carettochelys insculpta. Next base: position 67,715,577 of record NC_134137.1, read on the forward strand.
CAAACCCAACTATCTATATTTCTAATGATCGAATCCCCCACTACTAAAACCTGCTTCTTCCTAACAGCTGGCGCTCCCTCCCCCGGAGAAGTATCCTCGGCACGAGAGGATACAACATCACCCTCTGGAAGGAGGGTCCCAACTGTAACTTGCATTGTATAACCTGCTGTATAACTTGCTGTAACTTGCATTGTATAACCTCCTGCAGTAACTCTGGCCCTCGAAAACAGCAATGTGCTTAAGCCAACAGCTTCCATGTTTTAAAAAAAAAGGATGCTTTCTCCAAGAATATTTTCAGTCTTCAACTTTGCAACAGAAATCTTAGTTGAGGAGCAGGGCAATGAGGTCTTTAAACATAGTTTTCTTTCTTTTATTTCCCATCTCATTTTTATTTAGTCAAGTAAACAAACTTTTCTGTCTTTAATTCAGGAGAAGAGCTGAAGTTTAGCAGCTCACTTTGAGCACTACCAGTTTTAGAAATGACAAAGTACATGTTTATAAAAGGAGTAAGGCAAGCAGTCTTATTAACATACACATATTTGATTAATGCTATGATACAAAAATTTTTTAAAAATCCAATACTGAATGATTCCATCTGCAGAGAACCACCATACGGCAATTTTCACCAATGATGAATTGTACCAAAACTTTTAAAAATAAAGTTATCTTAAACTAAAACAGAAACAATTACCAGTAGAAGCTTTTGCATTCTGAGCTAAGGAATCAATAAAAGCAGCAGAAATGTTTCTAGTATCTATGTAAACAACTACCTGAGAAAAATAGCACAATGTTAAACTATACTTCCCCACAACTTGAGCAAGAATGTAGTATACCTCTCTGGTTCTCTTTCAAAAGTCTATTCTTAGCTGTCAGGGGAATCCAATCTGTTTAATTGAAACCTTAGCCTACAAATAGACTCAGTAAGTGAATCTTAAATCTAATTTGAATGAAAGGGACTAGCTGAGTCAAAGAGCACTTCCTTGGTGTTCTTTACTCCAGTGGTTTCATGTAACCATGGATCACCCACCACTACAATAGCAAACATACAACACCCTTAAACTAAATGGGAGTTGTCTGTCTAAATATAGCTACTTTTAAATGATGCATCACAAGTTATAAAGTGCAGTGAAGTATTTATTACAACTCTTTTCTCCAACAAAAGTATATCACTCAATTACGTAGAGAGTTATTTATATTCTGGTTTTCATATCATCGCTGAGTTGTAAAGATAAAGCAAGAATCCCCCAGATTTCCTAAATGCACACTACACAAAGGTAACATAAGCAGTTAATTTTATCTATACAAATCTGATTCACATAAAAAAATGGAACAAAAGATGCAAGGTACATGTCAATTAGTTAGGTGTGGCTTTAGCATGCAAGACAATACGAGACTTGTGTGATTTATTTTTCACAAAAGTGATTCTATCACATTTATATACTCCACACGGGGTTGTACTTATAAATCTTTTCAGAGATGTTTGAATATTACAAACACACTTCACACTCATATGAAATGTCACACTGTTACTTTTTAAAATATTTTGAAAATATTCATATACATGAGATGTGAAGGCTGAAAATTTTTGGATGGCTTTAAGTTTAAAAAAATATGCAATATTTGCAGAAGCAAACTGAATAACGATTTAAGAATTTCCCACAACACAGAAAGTACAGATTTGTAACAGCACAGTTGACTTCTGGGAACCAAAGAGAATGGCACCCTACCTTCTTAGCAGAGAACTTCTGAGTAAGATTTCTTCCTACCCTAAAGTGTTGTATACTGTTTCTCTATGCTGCCGACTAGTTAGTGCTTTGGCCTTCCAGGAGGCTGCACTTTAGTAAAAAGTTAAGTGAAATTTAGATTTTTTTTACTGAGCTACTGATAATAAGGAGTCTTATGGAGAGATAACAACCTGTTGCATACACGATAAATCTGCAGTGGGACTTGCGTGGGCCTGCAGTCATTTTGACCCTCCAGATTGAATCTATAAATGCTCAGTAGTACAATGTCCTCACTACAGCCATAGAAACTTTAACTTTAACGCTGGGCAGGCACAGAGTTTGTCAGATTTAATTGCAGGATCAGCTCCATAGCCTATCAAGTGTTTTGAGAGCTTTCTGAATGGGAAATTATTTAGCATTCACAGGCTATGTCTACAATAGAGGGTTTTGTCAACAAAATCCATGGAGCGTCCACACTAAAAATGCATTCTGTCAACATGCTGTCAACAGACCTTTTGTTGACAGCTTTCTGTCTCTCCCCCATGAAACAGAATGCCTTTCTCAACAGAATATGTGGATGAAAAAGCCACGTGGATGCTCTGGGTGGGGCCTCTGTTGACAGACCAGGTCTTCTGGGTCACCGGGCAGCCCTGTCTGTTGTGCTCCATGTTACCTGTTCTGTCAAGAGCAGCTGGCTACTCTCTGTTGACAGAGCTATCCACTTTTGTGTGTGGCCACAATCCGGCCACAGAAGTTTTGTCCGTCTCTTCTGACAGCAACTTCTGCAACCCATCGCTATAGGGTAGACCAAGCCGTTATGTAATGCCTGGAGAGCAATCTTAGCCCTCCAGGAAAGGCGTGAAGTCCCTGCACTGGCAAAGTAAGGTAAGCAGCTGCCACCTCGGGGACTTCACCACTCTGCCTCGCAGGGGAAGCCTTCTGGCCGCTGGCTCACCCTATCTGTGACAGCTGTTTTGAAGCATTCACGCCGCACCGGAGGCACAGATACGACGCTTCTTCCTCTCTTCCCACCCGCGTGGACTTCCAACGGAAATCACGCTTCCTCCGGGGCCCTCCCGCTTTCCCAGAGGAATCGTCCGTGCCCCTGTGGGCTTGGCTGCAGGGAAAGAGCGAGTGCCGGGGGCCAGGGAGGTCCCCACGAGCCGGGACACGCCCCGGAGCCGGCGCGGGGGCCCGAGGGGCACGGAGCGGAGAGAGGCTGGAGAAAGCCCCGGCGGCGCTGGCTGGACGGATGCTGCCCGGGCCGGAGCTTTGCAGGCGGGGCCAAAGGCGAGCGCCGCCGCTGGCGGGGGCGGGAGGCAGGAGACCCCAGGCAGCGGCGCGCCGTGCAGGGCTGGGGTTGGGGCTGCAGCCGGCACAAGCTCTCCCCGCCCCGGCTCTTACCTTGCTGCGGATCTGGCCCGAGGTGGACACTTTCCGGATGAGCTTCTGGGGCCCCTCGTGCTCCCCCTCGCTGTCCGAAGACTCGTCGCCCGCCGCCGCCGCCGGGGGCTGGGGCTGGTGCTGGAGCCCGCCGCCGCCGCCGCCGCTCCTCCCCGCCTCGGCCCCGGCCATCTTCCCGGACTCCTGCCGAGAGAGAGCACACGGGTTCGGCTCGACCCGGGCTGCCGCGGCCGCTCCCCTCCCCGGGCAGGAGGCGGTGCAGGGGGAGGAGGCGGCGGCCGGGAGCAGCCGAGGAGGAGCCCGCAGCCCGCGCTGGAGGAGCGGCCCGCCCGGCCGCCATCTTCCGCCGCCTCCCCCTGGCGCCCCGGTCGCGCTACCGGCGCCCGCCTGAGGGGACACACCGTGGCGGGACACGCTCGCCCCGGGTCGGGCCGGGCCAGGGCGCTGCCTCGAGCGGGGGGCAGCGATCCCCTCAGAGCTGGGCCCCGCGCGGTGCGTCGGGGCAAGAGTCCGCGCTCCTGGGCTGTGAAAAGGGACCTACTCCGGCCGAAGGGCGGCGGGCGCCTGAGCTGGGGCGCGCCTGGCATTGCAGGCGGGGGGGACGCGGGCATGCCCCCGCCCGGCCAACACAACACGCCCCCGGGCCGGCCCGTCCCGTCCCGTCCCGTCCCGCTAAGGCGGCGGAGGACCGGCAGGGGTTAGCTGTGGGAGTTTCCCCGGGGGGATGCTGAGCGCTGGGAAGCCGGGCTGCTGGTGTTTGTCATTACTGCTTTCAGCCTATAGCTGGGAGGAGATCTGCTCTGGTCCCATGGAAGTCAATGGCTGTTTCTTTAGTGCACCACCAAACTTTTTAATCTGGATGTCAAAGCCCAGGGCAGACCTCGTTCCTAGGGCAGACTGGCTGCAGGGATGCTGCCCAGGACTCAGCATCCTCCTAGTACCATCTCACCAGGAGGGTGGTGAAGCACTGGAGTGCGCTGCCTGGAGAGGTGGTGGAAGCTCCACCCCTAGAGACAGTAACAGAGAGAAAGCTGTGCTAGTCTATATACTATCAAAACAAAAAAAGCAGTCAAGTAGCACTTTAAAGACTAACAAAATAAGTTATTAGGTGTTGAGCATCCCTAGAGATGTTTAAATCCTGGCTGAGATGATTTAGTTGGGGATTGGTCCTGCTTTGGGCTGAGGCAGGGGAGGTGTTGGACTAGATACCTCCTGAGGTCTCTTCTACCCCTATGGTTCTGTAACAAGGCACATGTAGTTCTCCACGTAACTAGTGGAAGTAGACCCAAGAGGGGACTCCTGTAGTGTTGATCTCAACTAGCTACATTGAAGTAAAAATACTCTGCCCTTTGTCTCCACTAGGATTTTACAAAAAAATAGCTACCTATAGATTACAACAAAAACTCCTTTGTTGTAGTGAAGATAGATTCAGTAATCTGAGTGGAAGTGGGATCCAGCATGCCCAATATGATAAACACTAGCTGTGGGCTTATATGCATTAGAAAGTTTTTCAGCTTCAAAGCTGCAGCCTTCCTTTGTGAACCAGAATAAAAGTACTTTATATAGATATAACTTGTTCTGATTCAGGAAGCAGAATAATCTGATCCAGCATAAAATACCTTTATACTGATACACCGTACACAGTAGGGTTTATGAGGGTATAAATAAATAGATTTTTTTTAAATCACATTCAAATCACAATATTCATGTTATATTTTTATAGTGTAATATAGACATATCCTAAGGAGCTACACCAGTGTTTCCCAAACTATGTTCTGTACAATGTGAATAGATATTTTTCCTACTAAAATATTAAATATGAAATCGTGTGAATCAAAATACTAAGGTGCTTAAATAGTATTTATATTGTAGGTATATTAATATGTATCACATTCATAATAGTATAATTAGTATCTACCTCATGCCAAATCAGAGTTGATTCAGATTGTTTCGGCACAAGCTGCGTTCAGAGAAATCACATAATGCTGCACCTGATATGAAGATCCAATGCTACAGCTTTGTTCCCAATATTTAGCAGATTTGTGACCAAAAGGTGAAAAAAAACACCCATTAAAAATTGTCAAATGTTACTTATTTTCAGTGACTTTTTTTTTTTTTTTAAATAAAGCTGGTATTCAGCTAGCTCGCCGCTGGCTTGCTGCTCCCTAACTGCACTCAATCTCATGACTGGGGCTGCCGAGATGCCGGTATTGAGTACTGGAACAAAAAAAAGCACTGCTTATTTTTATTTTCCTGTAGCTTTCTGTAAAAGTAACAAATTTATAAAAACACAATTAAAAATATTTCCATGCCCAAGTTGTTTTGCATTTCTTTTTCATAAAAATGTTTTTAAAGCTTTGAAGAATATTGTTTTGAACAATATTGTCCTTTCTATTTTTGTACAAAGAACACCATTTGCCATTCTTCTTTCCGCTGTTATATTGATGTTTTGTTTTGGGTTTGTACTTAACTTTTATACTTAGTTATGGGGTTGCTAACTGTCCCCCTAAACGAAGGATATTAGTTGTTCAATCAGATGATTTTCTCCTTATTTTTTGTTCTTTGTCAAATAAAAGACATCTAAAAAAACTAATTCTTTTAAATCAACTCTTGAGCATTGCGCGTGGCAATATTTCGGTATGAAATCCTCCACCCTTCCCAACCAGCACGTATGTGTTCAATCAAATATTCCAAGTATACAAGTGTTATGTAGTCATATTAGTTGGGGGAAACGCTGGTCCACACTATCAACCATCTCTAGAGTCTGAGCCCTTTCAATGTAATATCAATTAGCAATAACAAAGTCACTGGTGGATTTCATGAAGGTTTTTTGTTTTTCCTGTCTTTCTGAGATATGAAACAGTGCTTGGAATTGGGTTTAATAGTAAGAGACTACGTTGTTGTAAGTGAGAAGATTATTGTTGCATTGTCTCAGTGTAAACCTTGTCTTTTAAGTTGTTTGATTCCTAGGTCCCTGACATCCTGGCCCATGATTGGAGCACCCAAGTGCTGCCACCCTATAAATAATAGGACACCACTAGTATCTTTTGTTTTCCTCTCCAGTGTCTGAAATTTTACACATCTGCAACAAGAGGCTTCCAGTTACTTCCAGTGTCCACCTCCCTAATGACATATTTCTGTTGTTCTCTCCATCTGCATGTTTTGTTTACTGTCACTCTTATTAGTCTCTTGTCTGGAGCTCAAACTCTTTGACACACTGCCAGTGTTTCACCAGTGTGTATTTGAGATAAGACAAAGAAATGTATATTCCATCCACAGTTCCACTAAGGTTTCTAGAAAGGAATCTAAGAAATCTTTAATATGTTACAAGAACAAAACAAAATGGAAAGCATAATTTAGGCCCCATTTCTACAAAAACTTACTCATATCCTTAATTTCACACACTGGAAGGAGTCCCGTTGATTTCAGTAAGACTATTCACTATACGGGAAATTAAGCACTGCATAAAATTTTGCAGGCTCTTATAGTCAGAATCTGCCACCCATGCTTCATGTTAAATAATGCCTTACTCTACAGGAAATATTTTACAGGAATTTGCAGATTATTTTCTGTGACATTTATTGGAAATATTACCTATCAGGCCAAATGCTGCCATTAGCACCATACCACCCTAACTGTGAGATAGCACTCTTTAACTTATTGCCTTTGATTGTAGACAACTGACTAACTCAGTTACAAATACTTCACAAAACAAAAAAGCAGTTCTGTAGCACCTTAAAGACAAACAGTATAATTTATTATTTGATGATTAGGTGCTTCTTAAGATCTGGAAAATCCTGATAAATGATAACTGAGACAAAGAGAATTTAAAAGAAAGATAGAAAAACTGAAATAAAATTGACACATCAGCTAGATAGGACAGCAGGAGGAGGAAAGGGGGAAGAGACCATTTACAAATATTTAAATATCTTTTCAGTAATGTGTATTGAAACTGGATATTTAGGTATCTGTTTCATTAACATTCAAATACATTGGTGACATTACCTGAAATTATCCTGATCTTAAAACACCTGCTGCTGCACTAGTGCTTATTTCTGTCAGTTGTTGAATTTAAGTTATCTCACAGAAGTAAGTTATTGGGCCAGTACATACGGGTAAGCTGGACTGGCTGTGGTCCCATATTTGCAAATATGGAGTCTGTTTCTGCAAATACTTGTGTATGTGAATATTATTTATATATTAGAGGTTTGGGGCCCCATTGTGCTAAGTGCTATACAGAACCAAAAATAGATTACATTTTTCTCTACAAATAGTGGACTTCGGCTCCCATGTGGTGCATCATGGCAAGATTAGTGTCTAAACAGGAACAAGACATGACAGGAAAAAAACCCCATATTAAGACATCAAACATGATACATAGGGTTGTATATTCGCTAACTGTATAACTCTTAGGTTGTACTCAATAGGGCTACACAGTGGGGTGTAGTTATTCACTTCCATAAGTGTTTGTAAGAGCATGTCCTAGATTATTTTTTTTCCAGAGGACCATTTAGTTGCATGTAATTTAGTCTCTTGTCTCGCAAATACTAAGTACTTAAAATTAAGCATGTGTACGTTTCCAGGATCAGGACCACACATGGAAATGTTTACATTTTAAATGCAAAGCATCAGTATTTTCCAGATTAGAATATTAATCTAATATAAATTCCATTTTCAAACCAAATTTTTTAGCCTTCTGGAGAGCAAGTGACTAGTTTAACAATACATACATATTAGATTTTTCAAGTTAAAACCTCTCACTTTTGTGTCATATCTAGAACCTAGTGGACCCTAGACCAGGGTGTAAAAACTGGGGGGCTTGCCACCTTCGGGGGGTGTGAAATTTCAAAGGGGGCTACAGCACAGTTGCCCCCCCCCCCCATGGGGGACCTTCACTGCCTCCTTATAGCTTCTGTGCACAGCTCTGCTGTGCTCACGTGCTGTGCTGCCTGTCTCCCTGCCAGCAGAGGGCCAGCTTCATTTCTGGTCCATCCCCACTGCCCTGCAGTGGCCCTCTGTTGCCTCCTAAATTTCTGTTGGTTTGGATTTTATTAGAGATATTGGGAGGCTCCTGCTAATTGCAGGGATGAAAAGGGGGGCCGGATGTAAAAAGATTACTCACCCCTGCCCAAGACCACATGTAAGGGAACTATAGATTTAACCACTCTGCTGACAGCTTCTTGCAGTCAGACAAATGCAAAGCTATACGTCGGGGTGGGCAACATTTTTGGGGTTGGGAGCCACTGACTACAGAAAAGTCAGCGGGGGGGCACATACAAGTGAGAAGCAAAAAAAAAAACAAACCACACACACACACACACACACACACACAAAATCCTTAATAATGTGACCCCTGACCAGAACACCTCACTCCCCTCACACTGCAGCACAATAGGCAAAAGGGTGGAGAAGCGGGAGACTGAGGTTCACAGCTCCTCCTAGCCAGATTAACTCCTCTGGGGCTTGGGGTGGAACCAAAAATGGTGGGGGGGTTCAGGATTCAGTGTGCAGGAGTGGGATGCTGGGAAGCAGGTGTGGAGTCTGAGTGGGACAGAGGGTTAGGGAGGGGGCTGGAGTGGGTGTTTGTGGTCTGCATGGGAGGGAGGGAGGGTGCAAGAGTGGGCTGGGGTTGGGGATCTGGGTGGAAGGTAAGGTGCATAAGTGGGTTGGGCGGCAGCAGTGGGGTGGTTCAGGATCAGGCTGGAGGTGAGAGCTCTCGGCAGGGGGAAGGGAGCAGAAAAAGGCTGAGGATGAAGGTCTGGACAGGAGGGAGGGTGCAGAAACAGGCTGAGGGTGGGAGTCTGGGTGAGAGGCATAGAGCAAGAGGGTGGGGGTGCCTGGGCAGGAGCAAACCGAGGGTAGGGGTACTTACCTCAGCATGTGGGCACTGTCACTCCCTCCCATAGCTGGGGAAACAGTGGCAGCAGCAGAGAAGGCACTCCAGGGAGCTTTTTCTCCAGCCATTGCTGGGCACCCGCCCCCACATGGCTCTGATTGGCCAGAATTTCAGCCAATCAGAACAGTGGGTAAGCCTCTTCCCCCAGCTGGTGAGGGGGAAGATCAACAGCAGTAGTGCACAGAGCTGGAGATACTTCCTGCCCCCCTTTCTCCTGGTTCCCCACCTCTCACCCCACCATGGGCCAAATGCTGGGGAGGGGACCCTGATCCAGACTGCAGACTGAGGGTTGCCCAGCTCTGCTATACACCTAGGAGCAAGGAATGTAATGCATTCCTACAGAGTGGAGAGAGCAACTTTGAAAAGGATTTAGGGGTCAGACTGGACAAGCACCTGCATATAATAGCCTAATGTGATGTTGTGGCAAAAATGGCTAATGTAAGGGTAGAACGTGTAAACTAGTGTAGTGAGAAGAGGCAGGAATGTGTTAGCTCTGTATATGTGATTCGTCAGACGGATAGAGGAACATTGCATCTGTTTCCAACTTCCACACTTTAAAGGCTGTTGAAAAATGACAAAGGGACAGAAAAAAGGGTGTGGGGCTTTTCGGGAGAGACTTAAGGGGCATATTTGGACTCTGTTGTGCATATCAAAAAGAATATTTGAGAGGTGACTCGATTACAGTATAACTTCATGGGGACAATATACCCCAATGGATTTCTACTAATTGGAGAAAAGAATAACAAGAACCAATTGCAAGAAGCTGAAGCCAGACAAATTTAAATTAGCAATATTTCTAATTCAGGCACACATTTTTATCAATGAAGGTGATTAACCACTGGAAAAAGCTACCAAGGGAAGTGGTGCATTCTCCATATCAGCATCTTGAACTCAAGATTGGATACCTTTCTGGAAATTACACTTTAGCCAAACACATATTATTCAGCTCAGTATGGCATAACCTGGTGAAATGTAATGGCCAATGAAATACAGAAGAGTCAGTTAGGTGAAGTAATGTTCCCTCCTGGCCTTAAAATGCTTTTAATTTATGAAACCCCGAGTAAGTGGGTGAAGTACAGGAAGACTAGAAGAACAGTGTGCAGGAATGCAGTGCAGCTCCCCAGTGGCTGCTACACCACCCTGTGAGTTTCAACAATAGTCCTTGACGCTCCTTGTAGTGGATAGGAATTACTAGATGAGCTTCAATATGTATTTCATGATACCTCCTGAGGCTGTCCCCATTGTCATCCTTCACTCCCTACAGAAGACTTTGCCATAGCAGCTGCTTGGATTCTGTTCTGTGCAGTGTCATTGCCCTGCAGGAAAGAGTGATTTTTACCTCATAATGCAGATGTCAGCTTTACAAAATTGGTCGGCTGTGGAAAGAGCTACACTGCCAATGAAAGCGGGACAGGTTCAGAAGCTAAAATAGAGAAAGAATAAGTTAAAAGTTACTTAAACAAGTTGGATGTCTTGAAGTCACCAGGGCCTGATGAAATACATCCTAGAATACTCAAGGAGCTGACTGGTGAAATATTTGAGCCATTAGCTGTTATCTTTGAAAAGTCATGGACTACCAGACAAATTCCAGAAAACTGGACAAGGGCAAATATAGTGTTCATCTATAAAAAGGGAAAGAAGGACAACCCAGTGAATTACAGACCAGTCAGCTTAAGTCCACAATGTCTAAGATGCTCCCCATTCACCACAGTGGGGTGTCACACAATACAGCTCACGAAAGCAGCGGAACTATGCACTGAGGTGAATTAATTCTGGGAGGGTGGGGGAGTTTGGGGCTCAGAGGAGTTAAGCATGGGGATAGGGGAGTTTGTGGGATGGGTGGGTAAAGCCTGGAGATGAGGGTAACTTAACTTTCTAACTGGTACAAATCATTGTGTGTGCCTGCACTGTTATTTGAAACAGGGGTGATAAAAAGCACAGTTTGACATTATTTATTAAGGACTGTCTCTTATTCACATACATTGCGGATCTTGAAGGATTGATTTTGTAACTGAATTTGAAAAAATGGCTGATCTCGTGATTTTGCTTGCAGACCACTAATCCAGACGATAATAAGGTGATAAGTAGCAGCCTGGATTGGTAAAGAACAAATCACGTTAAACCAGTGTGACAGCTTTCTTTAACAGGGTAGCAAGCCTTATGGATAGGGGAGAGGAAGCGGAAGGTGTAATATAACTAGAGTTTAGTAAGGCATTTGATACAGTCTCACATGACAACCTTGTTAACAAACTAAGGAAATACAACCTAAATGGAGCTACTATATGGTGAGTGCATAACTGGTTGGATGACTGTTCTCAGAGGGTGCGTCTACACTAGCAAGTACATTCGAAATTGGGATCGGAAGACCGAGTTCTTTCGAAAGAAGCCGCGGAGCATCTACACTGACATGGCACTTTCGAAATTAACTTCAAAAGAACCCCCCGTTCTTTCAAAGTCAGTCCTCCGCTCCCAGGATGGGAAAAGCGCCCTCTTTTGAAAGACAGTTTCAAAAGAAAGCAAGTGTAGATGCTCCGTGGCCCACTCTTTTGAAAGAGCGGGTTCTCCATGGCCGTGATCAGCTGGCAGGTGGCAGCGCCACTCACAGCACAAGCGGAGCTCTATGGCTCCTGTGTCTGTCCGCCTCCCAGCACGCAGGCTGCCAGAAGCCCTCAGTCAGGAAGCTGAGAGTGTGCAGGCAGCATGGAGCCCACACTGCTGCCCGCACAGCTCCCAGCCGCGACGCCCCAGGGGAAGCCGCAGCACCTCTGGCACCATGGCCAGCAGCCGGGACTCCTGCCCACCCCAGTGGCTGGCCAGGGAGCAGGGGGAGTCCTCCCAGGAGGGGAGCCAGCCCCCCAAACATCGGGGCCCCTCCTGGACAGAGGCCGAGCTGCAGGACCTCCTCACACTGTGGGAAGATGAGGAGGTCCCACAGTAGACAGGGGTCCGGCACTGAAACACACCTGCTTTTGAGCACCTAGCCAAGGGCCTCACCGGCCAGGGTCATCCCACACAGACCCCAGACCAGGTGTGGTCCAAGGTCAAGGAGCTCCGGCAGGCGTACTGCCGGGCTCAGGACACAGCCAGGTGGTTGGGGCAGTGCTCACCGGCTGCCTCTATTATCTAGAACTGGACCACCTCCTTGGGTCCAAGGAGGCGGGACCCCTGGCCATGTACGTCAGCACCGCCAACCCCCCAACTGAGCCGGAGGAGACGGGGATGGGGACCAAGGGGGAGGACTGGCCTGGACCACCAGCAACCTGCAGGTGCCCCCCAAGGATCCAGGACACCAGCGATGATGAGGGCTCAAGCGAGGGGGCCCTCGTCATCAATGTCCTGTTGGGACCATCCAGCCCAGCCCCCTCCAACTGCACCTTGCCCGATTTCCTGGAGGGACCCACAGGTATGTATCATGCACGCTGGTGGCCACGGGGTGGGGAGAGGGGGTGTGCAGTCCCGCCCGAGGTGGCTGCAGCCCACCTGCAGGGACATCAGCCCCAGAGCACAGACAGGGCAGACAGCCCCACCGCCCCAGCCACACAGGGCTGACATGTGGCACCCAGCACTATGCGGGCCGGACAGTACCATGGGCTGCCAGGCCGCGGTGGGACCAAGGGAGCCAGAGGAGACACAGAGCTCCCGCAACCCAGACCGGGAACCGTGGATGCAGTCCCTGCAGGACTGCTGGTATGGGGTGAGCGGGACTGGCGGGGGTGGGTTCAGGGGGTTCCTCACCGGGACTAATGGCCTGTTCCTCTCCCCTTTTGTCTCCACAGCTCCAGCAGCCAGCAGCCGGACCAGCTCCGCGACAGGCCTGGGGAGTCCCACCACAGAGGGCGAGGGGGAGCGGCCTAGGCCTTGGTCCGGGACAGCGCAGGGCTGTCGCCGGTCCCTCTGCTGGCACCACCAGGCCGGGGAGGAGGAGGCAGGGGACACGGCCACCCTCAGGGAGCTGACAGGCGTCATGCAGGAGTGGCTTGCCACGGAGCAGCAGGTATGGGACCAGGTGGGGTCCAACTTGAACGCCCTCACCCAGGTCATAATTGGCCACCTGGCCCCTGCCGCCACTCCATCATGGGTCACTCCCACACCCACCCACCCCAATAACCCCCCATGCCCCGCTCGCCCATGCATCCTCCCCTCGCAGAGGTTCCACCCCACCCCAATCCCACAGCCCCCTGCCCCCCCCACAAAACCACCCTGAGGAGGCCAACCTGGAGGCCCTGCTCCCTCCCCACCTCCCCCCAGCCAGCCTCATCCACCTGGCCCACAGCCTGCTGGCCAGGGCTGGCTCGGTGGAGGCTGAGCTCCCAGTCTCCGCCTCCCTCCGTGCCAAGCCCGGCACTGGCATGGGGACTGCGCCCAAGCCATGCCCCTACCTCCCTGTGCCACTGGCCCCAGCCCAGCCACTGTGGGGCCCCCTGACCCAGGGAGGAAGGGGCGGGTGCAGCCAACAGGGCTCCCAGCCATCGAGCCCCCTGGACGGGTGAGGCCCCCCCAACCCCGGCTCCCCGTTCACCCTCCCCCCACACATGTAAATAGTTCCCCCCCACACGTGTCTAGTTCTCTCCCTTCACCCTCCCCCCATATGTGTATATAGTTCCCCCTGAATAATGAGGGGCACAGTTTTTCCTTATAAATGGTTTATTTTTACCGTTTACCTATGTCCCGCCGTGCACGTGTGCTGGTGGGTGTCCATGTGTGTGCACGGTACGGGTGGGGGGCAGTGTGCGGGGGGGTTATCGTAGCCCCTGCTCAGCAGCCTGGCACAGGTCCTCCCTTACACACTCCTTGTCCTGCTGGGCCTGGTGGCACAGGGCGGCAGGGGGCTGTTCTACCCACACCCCACCTCATGGCCCACCTCTGCATATAGTGCTTGCATTTCACCTCCACCAGGTTATGGAGGGTGCAGCAGGCCCCGACCATTGCCGGGACGTTGGGGAGGCCCATCTCCAGCCTGGTGCAGAGGCATCTAAAACGCCCCTTGAGGCAACCGAACACCCGCTCGACAGTGTCCTGGGCATGGTTCAGCTGCTCGTTAAAAACGTCTTCGCTTGCTGGGTGTGCCCGGTGTCTGGCCGCATCAGCCAGGCCTGCAGGGGATAGGACGCGTCCGCCACAATGCAGGGCGGCATTGTCGTGTCCCCAATGGGGAGCTCCTCCCAGGGGATGAAGGTCCCCTCAGCTACACGATATCCCAGCCCTGAGTTTTGGAAGACTCTCGCATCGTGGGTGCAGCCGGACCAGCCCACATAGATGTCCTGGAACCAGCCGTTGGCGTCAACCAGGGCCTGCAGGACCACCGAGAGGTAGCCCTTTTAGTTCACATAGGCCCCGCAGCTGTGCTGTAGGGCCTGGATGGCAATGTGGGTGCCATCCAGAACCCCGAAGCAGTTGGGGAAGCCCAGCTCCCGGAATCCCTGGATAGTGTCGTCCAGGTCCCTGACTCGCACCAGCTCCCTCAGGAGCACCTTGTTGATCGCCGAGATGACCTGCAGGGCATGTGGGGGGGCGCACTCGTGACCGTGGGGTGTGGTGAGGCTTTCCCACCCATGCCTGTCCCCATCCCCACCCCTGGCCCCGGGGTGCCCGTCCCCATCCCCACCCCTGCCTGGGGTGCCCACCCATGTCCATCCCTGTCCCCATCCCCACCCCCGGCCCTGGGATACCCACCCTTCTCCTGATGGTGCCCATCACCAGGCTGCCTCCTGCCCCCTGCATGCAGTCTAGGTGTGAGCTGGGCATGGCTTACCTCGATGAGGATGGCCCCGACGGTGGCTTTGCCCACCCCAAACTGGTGGTCAACAAATCAGTAACTGTCTGGAGTGGCCAGCTTCCATAGGGCGATGGCCACCCTTTTGTGCAGGGGGAGCACTGGACTCAGGTGTGTGTCCTGGTGCTGGAGGACTGGGGCGAGCCAGGGGCACAGCTCCAGGAATGTCCCCTTGGTCATCCTGAAGTTCTGTCGCCACCGGTCATTGCCCCAGTCCTACAGCACCAGCCAGTCCCACCAGTCGCTGCTTGTGGGGAAGCTTCACAAGCAACACATGATCTGCGAGACTGGCTGGGGACATTGCGCCCTGAAGATGGCATCCAGGAGGGTGGCTACTGTGGTGGCCAGGACCGTGGCCAGAGCACTGGCCACAGCTAAGATGGAGGGGGGTTGCTGGTCAGGGTCCATGGGGGACCGGGATGCCACCTCTGATGCCTCTCTCTCTCTCTCACACACGCGCTGCCTGGGGACAGGGTTGCTGGCCCTCAGTGTGTGCAGGCTGAGGTATGGGGGGGCCCTTTAAGGGGATGGCAGGCGGTGGCCCCAGAAGGGCTCGTCCGCCATGCAACCCTGCCCTTGGTGCTTCCTGTCCCTGCCCTTTCGAAAGAGTGCCCTGGCGTGTGTGGACGCCCTCTTTCGAAATTGTGCTGGGGGCCTTTTGAAAGTATGGACCAAACCTTCAGTCCCCACTGGTGTGCACGGACGCTCCATTTCAAAAGAGCATCTTTCAATGTTCTCTTTTGAAAGACGTTCTTTCAAAACACAACTGTAGTGTAGAAGCAGCCAGAGAGTAGTTATCAATGGTTCACTGACATGCTGGAAGGGCATAATGAATGGGTTTCCACGATGATCAGTTTGGGACCAGTTCTGTTCAATAGCTTCATCAATGATTTAGATAATGACACAGAGAGGACACTTACAACGTTTGTGTGAAGACACCAAGTTGGGAGGACTGGCAAGTGTTTTGGAGGACAGGATTATAACCCAAAATGATTTGGACAAAATGGATAAATGGTCTGAGGTAAATAGGATGAAATTCAATAAAGACAGATGTGAAGTATTACACTTAGGAAGGAACAATCAGTTTCCCGTGTACAAAATAGGAAATGACTGTCTAGAAAGAGTAGGGATCTAAAGGTCATAGCAGACCACAAGCTAAATATAAGTCAACACAGTGATACTGTTGCACGTAAAGCAAACATCATTCTAGAATGTATCAACAGGAGTATTGTAAGCAAGACACAAGAAGTAATTCTTCTGCTGTCCTCTGCACTGCTCTGCTCTAGGCCTCAACTAAACTATTGTGTCCAGTTCTGAGCATCATATTTCAGGAAATATGTGGACAAACTGGAGAAGGCCCAGAGAAGGTCAACAAAAATGATTAAAGGTCTAGAAAACAGGACCCAGGAGGAAAGATTGAAATGGGATTGTTTAGTCTAGGAAACTGAGAGGGGATATGATAACAACTTTCAAGCATCTAAAAGCATGTTACTAGGAGGAGGAAGAAAAATTATTCTCCTGAACCTCTGACGACAGGGCAGAAAGCAATGGGCTTAAATTGTAGCCAGGAAGGTTTAGGCTGGACGTTAGGAAATACTGCTTAACTGTCAGGGTGAATAAATCCTGGAATTAATTGCCCAGGGAGGTTGCAGAATCTCCACCACTGGAGTTATTTGAGAGTGGGTTAAACAAACACCTGTAAGGGATAGTATAGATAGTATATGGTTCTGTCATGAGTGCAGGGCAGTGGACTTGATTATCTCCTGAGAGTGTTACCGTTCTATAATTCTATTATGTTTGGGGATGTTGTGTGCTCCATTTGATTGTTTCTCTTAAGATATTCTAGTTCTGTCTGTTCTGCTGGATATGGTCTGCAATTTCAGATCATAGAATCATAGAATACTAGGACTGGAATGGACCTCGAGAGGCCATCGAGTCCAGCCCCCTGCCCTAATGGCAGGACCAAGTACTGTCTAAACCATCCCTGACAGACATCTATTTAACCTGTTCTTAAATATCTCCAGCGATGGAGATTCCACGACCTCCCTTGGAAATTTATTCCACTGTTTGACCACCCTGACAGTTAGGAACTTTTTCCTAATGTCTAACCTAAACCTCCCTTGATGCAGTTTAAGTCCATTGCCTCTTGTTCTACCCTCAAAGGCCAAAAAGAACAAGTTTTTCTCTCTCCTCCTTAGGACACCTTTTTAGATACCTGAAAACTGCTATCATGTCGCCCCTCAATCCTCTCTTTTCCAAACTACACAAGACCAATTCTTTCAGCCTTTCTTCATAGGTCGCATTCTCTAGACCTTTAATCATTCTTGCTGCTCTTTTCTGGACCCTCTCTAATTTCTCCACATCTTTCTTGAACTGCGGTGCCCAGAACTGGACACAATACTCCAGCTGAAGCCTAACCAGCGCAGAGTAGAGCGGAAGAATGACTTCTCGTGTCTTGTTCACAACACACCTGTTAATGCATCCCAAAATCATGTTTGCTTTTTTTTGCAACAGCATCACACTGTTGACTCATTTAGCTTGTGGTCCACTATAACCCCTAGATCCCTTTCTGCTGTAGTCATTCCCAGACATTCTCTCCCCATTCTGTATGTGTGAAACTGATTGTTCCTTCCTAAGTGGAGCACTTTGCATTTGTCCTTATTAAACTTCATCCTGTTTACCTCAGACCATTTCTCCAATTTATCCAGGTCATTTTGAATTATGACCCTATCCTCCAAAGCAGCTGCAACCACTCCTAGCTTGGTATCATCTGCAAACATAATAAGCGCACTTCCTATGCCAATATCTAAATCGTTGATGAAGATATTGAACAGAACCAGTCCTAAAACAGACCCCTGCAGAACCCCACTTGTTATGCTTTTCCAGCAGAATTGAGAACCATTAAGAACTACTCTCTGAGTACGGTTATCCAGCCAGTTATGCACACATAATATGGTTTCTCCAGTGTTTTAATGTAAGTTTGTAATAACATGCTCTTTATTCTGTAATCAGTTAGTTTGTAGAGTGCTTTGAAAGTGAAGAAAGTTGTGTAAATGCTAAATGTTAATCACCCTGAACTGTTCATTTGTATGAATGTAAGAAGTTCTTATTGTAGAAGTACATACTGTGCAAAAATAGAAGGGTGACATGAAGATGTCCTACTCATTATTGAGTGATCACCAAGGGAGAGACACATTGTGCCTGGATAGAGTCAGTTTATAAAAATGTCAGGCTACGTCTACAGTAGAGAGTTTTATAGACAAAACTGGGTTTTTGTA
This sequence comes from Carettochelys insculpta, assembly GCF_033958435.1. Classification (NCBI taxonomy): domain Eukaryota; kingdom Metazoa; phylum Chordata; order Testudines; family Carettochelyidae; genus Carettochelys; species Carettochelys insculpta. The sequence goes on from NC_134137.1 coordinate 67,733,652, forward strand.
GACAAAACTCACAGAGTGTCTACACACAAAAGGTGTTTTGTTGACAGAGACTATCAATAGAAATGCTGTGTAGATGCTCCAGAGGGCCCTTTTGTCAACAGAGGGCATCTAAAGATCTATCAGCTTTTATATGTAAACGGAATCTGTCGACAGAAGTTTTGTCAGAACATCTCTTCTGACAGTAGTTTCTGGAGACAGATGCTTCTAGCGTAGACACAGCCTCAATGTTTTTACTGGTTCTTCTCTAGAAAGGCTCTAGTCTACATAACCTGGGCCTCAAGTCCTCATACAGGCAAAAGTGTAAATGATATTTGCCTCACTGAGGACTGCTGGTTTAGGCTCTCATCTTGCTATACTACTACAATTTTACCTTTATTATTACACTTTATCTTATAGCTTAAGTTACTCAAACTGATTTAAGCCAGTTTTAGTAAAAGAAATTTGCTCCCAAGTTGAAATTCATACATCATGTTATTTATAGCCACCAGTGAATTTGACCATTATTTACAGTAGAACGGTAACCTACAAAAGCCACTGACTTTCCTGTGATCTGAAGTGGATTCATGAGGCACATAAGTGAAATATTTTATGCATTTACATATTCAACTATTAAATATAAATAAATATATATAAAATATTTGGATTTTAATCGTGCTTTCTGTGTAATATATTTTGACACGTCATGCTATTTTAAATAGTTATAAACTTTCTAATCAGAACTAAAGCAGATGAAGACTGGTGGAAAGAATAAAGTAAAATGTGAGTATTTCAGTGCAGATCCACAAGTGGTCAAATCTAGCATAATCCCACTGAAGTCAATGCAGGTATGACCCTTTTCAACATCTGCCATTCTGCTTCTTCATACTGAAGGAATCCTAAAATGCAGGACAAATCATCTTCATTTTTATACACTGTGAGATTTTAGCTACACAGTTTTTAATATTGTCTGAAGGAACAGCGTGACTGAAATCCATATACAATAAAAACGTTAGATATTATAATTTACTCTGAGAAAATAAGATTTGATCACAGAAATATGAGCAAAGAATTCCAGCTCTGATGTTGATTCTCCTGATTTTGGCTGGACAAGTCACCTCACCTTTCTCGTTCCATATGTAAAATGGGGATGATATTTATTTATTCACCTCACAGGCTGTTATAATAATGCAATTAGAGTAATAAAGCCTTGTTCCTCTCACTATTTAAGAAGTATTAAGACAGTTCTAATTGTGAGGTTGATCGTGGTAAGCACACCTGTTTCACTGGCCTTGGTATCTCTGAGCAAATACATGTCAGCTCGGGTGATTATGCACTGCCTGCCTGAATTCTGTTACTCTCCACATGACCTACTTAGTAATAAAACAAGATAAAGCAAAAAAACAACAATATACTGGCATACTGTTATTAAGCAGAAAGGCTAATGAGATTTCATTATGGGGTGAATGACTGACTGGCTCCATAAGCACAGGCTACAAAACCATATCAGGATGCTTATGGATGAAAAGCTATGGATCATCATGAAAAGGCAATATCACCCAAAACAAAGGGATTATTTTGAAGAGTACCAGCTATTATGTCCCATGATAATGAACCTCAGGCAGAAAAGCAAATCTACACATTATACATGGCCAGTATTAAGATTAAGTTCAGACTCCTTAAAGTTTTACCAACCACGTGTAACACACATGGTTTATATTTCTAATTTAAACACACACAGAATTGGCTGATTCTTCAAGCCTATCACAAACAAAGCTATTTATTCTTTGAATGAGGACTGTGGAACTTCTTATGTATTACTTCTACATATCTGAAATTACTAGAGACCTGATCTAGCTCTTGCTGAAATCACTTGGGATGCACTTTTACAAGAGCAAAACTCCAAGTACAAAAAATAATTGAAATTTGACCTTTGAAATTTTACATAGTACCACCAGGATTTTAGAACTTAGGTTTTCCATTCATCACCCATTTTTTGGTGGTTTACGTTGTAGGAATAATTTTCAGGGTTTGTACACTGCCTAATTTTCTATGCTGGAGGTACTCTGAAATTATTCTGTTTCTTAAAGAAGTAGTCAGCTGTAAATCACTGATGTAATAACAGTGATATGCCTTTTGCTGCATGGATGTAACCTATCTAAAACAAAACTAAAACAAAAGAACTCCACCTTTGTTCTGAGGTTATAATTTTGCTAAGGGCATCACATAACTTTAAAACTGTATTCCTTTAGTTGATGTGATAATGCAGAAATTAAATGTTAAGTAGTGATAGATGGGCAAATCCTCCCCATGGGGGTGGGGTGGGTGATTGAGAGCAGATTTGTTTCTTGTTTATTCAAGCCACTGTGTCTGAGAAGGCAACATGCCTGGATCCCTCAACCAGAAATTATGCTAGGATTTCCAACTTGTGGGGCTGAATTTGCTTTTTGTCCTGGGTTCCGGCTGAGTTTTAGATTGTGGCTTTCACTGTAATTACTACGGGTTAAAACAATGACATATTAAACGGGAATCGGATCCGCCGTTTTCTCCCCACGACGTCTAATCTCTCAAGCAAAAATAAGGGATTTCCTTTCGCATTTGCTTGATTGTTTCTGTGTCAGTAACGCGTTATTGAAAAACGAGTGCAGCCGTTTTCGCTATCAAAGCAGCTTCCCACGTATGGCTGGGAAACTCTGTGAGTCGGACAGCACTGAATTTTCAAACAATATAGACAAAAGTATCCAGGAGTTAGAGGCAAATAACTATAGAGCAAAGGTAAGGCAGATAAATCAACATCTAGGGGTTTAATTTAATTTAATTTAATTCACTGTGGTTGTCTGCAAAGAGATACAGTGCAAGACTGCTATCCTCGTGAAAATGCAAACGCGGAAAAGAAACAGCCAAAATGCTCTTATCCTGGCCCATGTGTACAAAACTGACAGGAACACCAAGTGAAATCTGCACGGGTGCGTCTGGGGTGAAGCTAAACCCCGGACGGTGGCGACGAACCTGGGGTGGAGAGCGCTGGACTGACACTTCCACTTGGAAAGAAAACACACAACCCGCCACACACACAGCCGCCAGCAGCTCCAGCCTCGCCTTGCATCTCACCCGTTTAAAGCACGCGATCAGGTCAGTGTGTCCGAGCGCAGCCAGCCTCCGCTGCCCGCGAGCGCATTAAATCCCACCAGCGACGGGCTATTTTTATCCTGCGTGGCACGTTGTGCGCGCGTGTAGTTGCAGAAGAGAGAGAGGCTCAGCCACGGAATCCGCCAACACCGAAGACGGAAAATGCGCGTGATCCCGCGGCTGCATAGGGGGCATTGTCGCTTTGGCTGGGAGGGATCTGCTCGCACCGGCGAGAGTTCCCCCCCCCCTTCCCCGCTTCCACGCGCGCTGGACAGGCTCAAACCACGGGGACCCAAAGCCCCAGCTCCAAGAAAGTGGAGACCCTCCCTGGCGCTAGCAGGCTCAGGTTGAGCCAGTCCCACTCGCCTGTCACGCTGATCCCCGCCACTGGAGGACCGGTCGCCCTTGGGGATAGGTTGAGAGGCTCCGATTGTTTTCAGGACAGGGCCCCCTGCGGTCAGAAACTGGTCCGCTCCCCTCCCTCTCCGCCCGGCGGGGGAAAGCCCTGGGTAATACCAAGGGGATAATCCTAGTCCCTTCCCCCGCTCACGAAGTTGTCCGCCAGCCTTCAGAGCTGAGCGCCGGCGTCCCGCCGAACCAATGGGGCGAAATATGCAAAAGAGCCGCACTTCCCCCTAGGACGGGACCCGGCGCAAACCGACGGGCACGGCTAACAGCCGCGGGGGAGCCCGCACACCAGCCCCGGGGAGGGCGAAGCCGGTCAGGAGGAAGGAGGACAACACCCACCCGTGGCCAAGCGACCGCGGCCGGGAAGGGGGGGGGGGCGTGGGAAATGCCTGCGCCGCGCAGAACGGGCATGCACCTACCAGCTCCTCCCAGGCAGGGCTGCGGCTGCTGTAGGAAGGGTACCCATGCTGCTCCATCGCCCCGGCGCCGGGCTCGCTCCCTGCGGGCTGCGGGAGGCAGGGCACCGCCGCCGCCGGCTGCTGCTGCTGCTGCTGCTGCGGCCAGTAAACTACCCCGCCGCGAAGCGCTCCCTTCCTCCTCCGCCACCGCCTCCTGCTTCCCCCGCTCGCTCCTTCCCTCCCTCGCGCCAGCCCGCGCCCGCCGCGCGCGGATCCCTCTCCCCCGGGACTCGCGGCGGCAGCTGCCTCGCGACCACGTGACCCGCCTGTCAGCCCATCTGTGGCGTTGCACCAATCGCAGCGGCTCTCGCTGTCACGGCCGCAGCCAGCGGGCGCTGCTGCTGCTGCTGCTCCTGCAGCCGTCGCCTTCGCCGTCGCCACCGCCGCGCGCGCGCTCGGCTTCCCCAGCTCCCGGCCGGGGGTGAAGGGCCGTGTTCCGACACGCCCCGCCGCGGCCCCCGCGCCTCGCTCCTGCTGCCCCGGGCCGGGGACCAGGCCGCACTGCCGCTCTCCCGCCGTGTGCCTGCGCGCTGCTCCCGCGGCGGGGCTGGCACCCCCTGGCGCTCGGCTCACACCGGGTTCAAACGCGCCCTGGGGCCCGCCCGCGGCGTGGCGGGAGCCGGCTATGCGGCGGGGCGGAGTGCGGCCGGGCTGGGTGTTTTACTCCCGGAGAAGCATTGCTCCTTCGCGCGCCCCCTACCGCCGGGGGGACTCGCCGGCTCAGGCTGCGCCCCTGCGCTCCCACCTGCTGTCACGCTGGGAAAGGCGCTGCCAAGCGCTCCTGTCTGGAGGGTTTCACCGCAGGGATGGTGCTTGGTCAGGGATCTGTGAGGGATGGCGCTTGGCCCTGCCCAGAGGGCAGGGGACTGGACTGCATGACCTCTGGAGGGCCCTTCCAGCTCGATGAGATGTGATGGGTTTACCACCATATATTAGGCCCTTTGCTCACTCAGGGCCTCAGGGTTGCTAGGGTCCCAGAGAGGAACTCCAGCTGATGGACTCCAAGATAGGGTGTGGGGCACTGTGTCTTTAGGCCTCCAACTGCCTACAGTCTGCCATGGTCTATCGGCCATGGCTCTCTCAGCCCACCCGGATTGTCCCCAGAATTCTCCTGCAGGATCTAGTGTGGCTGGGTCTGATTTCAAAAGTGTTCCCTGGGCATGTGTGCATGTACAATGCCACTGCGTGCCTTTTGTTTCCTGGGACAGCCTTCTTTGTGGCAACTGGTAGGGTTTTGTTGCCCTCTCTCAAGTCTTTTGTTAACACACTCCATGTACTCTTTACAGTTTCCGGTTTACTTAGTCATTGGGATACCCTTGAACCACAGCCAAAGTATTAAACTGCTTCAAGTGGATGTTGTTGTACCTCTTGTGAGCCACAACATGTGTAACACTTTTGCCTTTGCCAGTTGTTGGAGAATTGGCAAAGTGTCTACAAGACAGATGGCAAAGCTTGGCACATATGAAAAGCTGCAGTGACAGATAGATTAAACCAATGAAACGGGAAGATTTGTTGACAACAGCTAAAAATAAGACCACCATTTTACACTTACCACTCCTTTTCCTTTATATTCCAGCATGCTGGGACATGCCTTTTGAATTTGAAGCAGTCAGCTTGGGCTTTTTAGATATATGTCGATTTCTGTTGTTCCAGAAACAAAAACAAAGGAAGAGGACTTACTCTTTCTAAACTATAGTTGCAGTTCAAAAGACACAGGAAGGGAATGTATCTTTATGAGAAAACTTTAAAATACAGATTTTGTAAAACATTCCTTTCATACTAACACTTTGGGAAAGTGCTACATTGATGTCTGATTTCTCCATTTGGAAAAATGTATTGAGAATTTACAGAAACCCTACCCAAGGAGAGTGTTACCAGGCCAGAAGAGGGAGAAGGATGAGTGGACTAGTCTACACACAGGCTTTTAGATTTTATTTAGATTGATGCAGCCTACAAGTTTGGATCAGTTACATTTGTACAAAAGGCATTTATAGGGGTATCGTTTGTTTTGATAATTGGTATAACTGCATCCACTGTAAGAGATTGCACCAGTTTAATGATATTTTCCCCCACATTTATTAAATCAGTGCCATTAGTGTATGTAGGCAACCCCTGAGTCTGCATTAAGTCCACCATAAACTTCTATTAAGTATTGTGTGGAAAGTACTTAGCTACTGTACTGATGGCTGACAGTATAAAACTCCAGGACAGTGATAGATCAGGTCTTGAAAGTGTAGGATTGAACTGATTATACCATCTTCTTTTATAGCATCAGTCTGTTTGATGGTATAGAGATAGATCTGCTCAGTGTGATGGATGGTTTTCTAACAATGGATAAAGGGAGCACTTCTTCGTGATAGTAGCTGAGCCATCAGAAATCTGTTGCTAGACAGGTGGTGATGGTCACATTGTAGTTAATCCATGTTCATGTAGACATGGTTCCTCTTGTTATTTGAAGGGAGGGGTCTCATCACTTCCCAAGAATAGTGAGTGTGAGGACTGACGAGTTTCTCTCTTGTCCCTTACTCATGTTCCCAGGGTGTTGCCAGAAGATGTAATCGTATGATGGGTGTCTTTAGCCTCCTATTGCAAGGATGTTACTCAGCGCATCTCCTTTACTGGTGACCTACAGTAGATTTTGGTGTGACTGTCGTTTCTGTTTTACATCAGGTCTTCTTTGGCCTTGTCTACATGTGGCTTTTATGATACAAATATCACACTGTAGCTACTTACTAGTAGTAGCAACCATAGGCATGGTAATGCAGAAAACTCCCAGTTGCCACTGGGATTTTAAGCTCCATATTTGTATGCCAGTTTTGAACAGAGTCAGTGACCCTGATGTAGTGGTCCCTCTGGAAGACCTGTTTACCTTAATGTTCATGGTGACTACAACTAGTAGTAAAAAGGGTGAGAAAAATTGGGTGCACTTTTTACTGATGTAATCAGCAACAGCACAGTGTTTGTCTTTGTTGCCCTCTAGTGACATATTGAGAGAACAGCACAAAACTCTGCTATAACTAACAGCGGGAAATGACTGTCTGCAAAGTGGGGAACCAATGTGTATTGTGCCTGACCACCAGAGATGTACACCTTATGGGTGATAATTTAGGGAACACCAAGGATAACTGATGAATGCAATGCACAGATTAGTTCATACAGGAGGACTTCTCAGTGGCCTGTATGCTAGCTGTCCAGTGTTCCCTGTAGGTTGTGCACTTGTGTGGCCACTTAAGGGACACTCAAAAGCCACCAAGTTGATTAGCAGAGCACTCACAGCTAGGGGCTTTTCGTTTCTACTGGTAGTGCATATTCACACATATCTCAGTGCACATATGAAGACAGAGTAAAGAGACTGGGACTTTTCAGCTTAGAAAAGAGGAGACCAAGGCCAGGGGAGGGGGCGGGGAATATGATAGAGGTATATAAAGTTATGAGTGTGGTGGGGAAAGTGAACAAGGAAAAATTATTTCCTTGTTCCCATAATATCAGAACTAGAGGACACCAAAGGAAATTAATGGACAGCAGGTTTAAAAAAAATAAAAGGAAGTTATTCTTCACACAGTGCATGGTCAACCTGTGGAACTCCTTGCCAGAGGAGTCTGTGAAGGCTAGGACTATCACAGGGTTTAAAAAAGAGCTAGATAAATTCATGAAGTGTAGGTCCATTAATGGCTATTAGCCAGGATGGGTAAGGAATTCTGTCCCTGGCTTTGTTTGTCAGAAGCTGGAGATGGATGGCAGGAGAGAGACTGGTACCTGTTCAGTTCACTCTCTCTGGGGCACCTGGTATTGGCCACCATTGGCAGACAGGATACTGGGCTTGATGGACCTTTTGTCTGACCCAGTATGGGCATTCTTATATTCTTAGAATTTTATTCTGCCCTGGAAGGCATAGATTAGAGGGAAGCTGTCTGGTAAATAACTGGTCCTGACAAAAAGAATGACCCACCTGTGGACTCCACTAAGTCAGGAGAGGGGCACCACCAGCTTGGATCCCCAACTGGGGCTGGGGTTTGCTGTTTTTGACAAGAATACAACCAGATGTTGGCAGGGCCGCTTGATGCAAAGTGTTCTGATTCTCTGCAGTATAGGCCTAGGTCTGATGACTGGTGTCAATTCTTCTTCATGTCAGAGAGTTTGATTGGACCTGATTGACTAGTATGGGTTTAGGTGACAGAGGAGAGACTAGTAAAGGGGGACCCAGAATCAGCAGGGCTGGAGGGAACTAGGACCATCATTCTATTTGATAGCATCTTTTCAGCCATTGCTGACCTTGGTGCATAGGTCAAGTAAAGCATCCAGACCAGATAGGAATTCCACTCATACCAATTCATCTTTAATAGAATTGAGGCCAAGCCAGAAGTCTGTCTGCTGCTGAGCATCTGAATTCCATTGCATATTTAACAAATGATGTCATCCCTATCTGAATATCTGAAGGGCAGCTTCAACCATATGCCTATTACTTGGTTCACTGAAGATCACCTACTTGGCTATAATGAAGTCTTCAAATTGTCTTACAAGCAGCAGTGAATTTTCCAGGAGCAGAGTATCTGAGAGGTAGCTACATTAGTCTGTGTCTGCAAGAACAATGAGAAGTCCAGGAGCAGAGTCTCCCAAACCAGGGCCTCCCCAGTAATCAATCCCAACATGATGTGGTCAATGGGGTATGGCTATGGGCACAGAAGAAAAAATAAGTTGACACTGATCTGCAAACCCTCAACATTTGTCATGACCACCACTGAACTTGTCAGGTCTGGAGAACTTGTGCATGTGAAATGTGGGAATTGGAGCTGAAGGCAGTGTGGCTTGTGCCTGCAGAAGTGCATCCTATGCCTACAGTGGGGCAGCCCATTGCTCTACAGTAATTCCCACTACCTCTGTCGGAGAAATATTGGCCTTTGGAGAACCATTGGCTATGTCTACAGTAGCCCCTTCCTTTTGGAAGGGGCATGGTAATGAGCGAGTTGGGAAGATGCTAATGAGGCACTGCCATGAATATGCATAATAGGGCTGCTTTTTAATCACATGCCGCCCATGTAGATGGGGGCCTCTTGAAAGGACCCCCCAGACTTCAAAAGCCCCTTCTTCCTATATGGTTTTAGGAAACAAACCACTCACTCTAGCTTGATTGTCCAAGCTGAATGAAATTAAAAAGTAAACAAAAATGGACTTTTAAAGTATATTTCAGCATTAATAATCTAAAATATATTTTTAAAAATAACAGTAATTCCTTCAAATAACCAATATGTGACTCAACATGTTCGTCACATGTGGTTACTGTTTCTCTTCTTAATATTTTGAGAAGTGGTTCTCAAACACTAGTATGTGTACCCTTGGGGGTGCACAGAAGTATTCCAAGGGTACATCAACTCATCTAGATGTTTGTCTAGTTTTACAATAGGCTACCTAAAAAGCACAAGCCAAATCAGTACAAACTAAAATTTCAGAGACAACAGCTGTCTACACTGGTCTATGTATTATACGCTGGTATCTAAGTACATAGGGGTGGAAGATAAGGAAAAATGTTGGTTCTGCCCTGAATGCCCAGGGCCTATACTCCTTCCACCATACGAGCCCAAGGCTCTGACAGGGATGGTATGTGTTCACTATGCAGAAGATCAATCTGGTCAGGTCAAGCTTCTGGGATTCAATTTGTGTGCCTAGTAAGGACACGCAAAATCGAACTATCTGGTGTTGGCAGTCAACCCATGTACTCCTCAGTATCACGAGGAGTAAGGAAGCTTGAGGGGACAGTTTCTCCCATCAACCTCTGTGAACACAGCCAAGTCAGTTGATTGCAGATAAGTTGATTCTAGCTAAGCAATTGCCATAGCTAGAACTGGATATTCACAATCAACTTTAATACCTAGTGTAGACCTGGCCAGAGTTTGAGTGCTGGATGCAAGCTCTGAAATGGATCAGCGGATTGGGGGAACAGGATGATGGCAGGCGGTAGGAGGGAGTTTGGGTGCAGGAGAGGTGAGGGGTGGGGCTCTGGAGGGTTTGGATGCAGGTGGGGATCTGGGGTGCTGGCTCTGGGAGGGAGTTTGAGGATCGGGCTGACACGTGAACTGGGATCTTTAAAACCTCCCTTGTCTCACTGTCCATGCTCAGTTTGATTACACAAGTGTGAACTCCAGTGTATTGACCATAGGGAGAGGCAGTTCTTCCTCCAAATCTATTCTATTATTTTTCCATTAGTTAAATTGGCTTTTTCAGTGCCATGTTGTAGTGGGACTCAGATAATCCCAGATCCTTGTAGAATAGAAAAACCTCTTTCACGAATCCATAAAATCTAAAGTTTGATTCAGAAGAACTATTGATAAAATTAAGATACAGAATCATTAATCATTGTGTCTTAAGACAGTAAAAAATGTTTGCATTTTCCCAGCCAGTGAAATACAAAGAACTTCTAGTTTACCCACAGGATTCCTTTATTCCTCAGAGCCACTAACGCAGCCTGTTTTGTATAGATTACTATGTGTTCAGAAATGAACATGGTTAAGGATGTACAGTACTTCCCCTTTAAATGTATAATATGTTTTCTTTAGTAAAGACAAAAACTGCCAGACTCACTTAGTAAACCCAGATCCATGCTTTACAACAGCCTTTAGGCATTCTGCAGCAGTTACAGAAATCCTTTTGACTCACCTGTTCGGCCTTTGGAAGAGTTCAGAAACCCTTCCTAATCTCTCCCCACCCTGGAAGAAGGAAACAAGTCCTAGCAGGCTTTCCTAAAGCCAATGATGTAGAAAGCATTTAAGTTCCTCAGAGCAGGCAGGGGAAGTTTTACCAATTACTTTACTAATTTTAAATTTACCAATGTTGAAAGTCATTTTCTGAAGCCAATTGTTTGCTGTGGGATCCAGCATTCTGCAAACTTGACTCTCTCCTTGAAGAATGTCTTTTGTTCTAGTGACATTGTCTAATGTAGGAAGATTACTCATGTGTGTCTGTAGTTTGCACTTCTCTGAGGAGAAGCATCTTCACCGTGGGGCCGAAGAATTATGGTATTACATTGACTGCTTGCTATGTCATTTAGCCTTTGGCATGCTCACATAACTGCTGTTCAAATCAACATGACTACTACATGTGGAAGGATTAGAAGTTCAGGAATCTAAGTAAGGAAGGGACTGCAAGTTTTCTATATTAAAGGACCGTACCAACTCAGAAAAATATTATTCAATCAACTAAGGATGGACCAATAAAGACTAATACATCTGATACTTGATTACATCCTATGCTGCTTTTTTCATAGCACAGTCTTCAGATGCTTGGATAATTAAATGTGGTTTGGCTGATGAGTTAATGCTTTTACACCTGGCCAGCTTTTCTAACATAACGTACAGCAGGTTGTTGGGCTAACTTACCTTATAGCCCATACCTGTGCCAGTCAGGGACTGAAAGTCTAACTGATGATGGCACTCATCTAGGCAGAGGTAGGCTGACTGTATACAGCCAGCAAGCTGAGACCAGGAAAGGCCTGGAGGGAAAGTAATCTGCAATCACTCTCTGGGGCAAAGGAGGTATGTTTGGGGTTACTATGTCCATAGATGCTGGAACTAGGGGTATGGGAAGAGCTGCAACCCCTGCTGGCTTGAAGTGGTTTCCATTACATACAAGGTTTCCAGCTGGGTTCAAGAGCTCTCAACACCCCTGCTATGCAAATTGTTCCAGTGCCCCTAACTGTGTCTGGCAAAAATCCAAAGAAAGAAGTAGTATGTGCTTACTCCATGGAAGGCTAGAGTTTGGGCTGAAAACCCCAAAATAGGGGCCAGGCAACAGAGAGATAAAATGGGAAGGAGACCAGGGAAACAACATCAGGGTGTAAGAGCAAGCAGACCATAGTTGCTACACCGAGGGCCCATAGGCTGTCATCCAGAATGGAGGATGGACCCAGCTTCCCTCTACTAGCCAATGAGGAAGCAGAGTAGAACCTGGCCTTGAGCAGAGAAGACTGTCTGGAATGGGATGTGGACAACTCATCCAATGGGACTCTGATATCCCACAATGGGAGAAGTATACAGTGACCTGGCTGGAGGGCTGAGTCTCAGAAATGGAGTGCCAATCTGTAGAATGAGGAGGGATACACTGTGAGCAAACCATTAAAAGCTGGCAGTGTCAGATGTGAGTGGAGCTAATCCTTAGATCAGCGATGGGCAAGACTCGTGAGTGGGATGCATGGGTGCTCACCATCACAGTGGGCAGCACGACCAGCATTAGGGGGCAACCTGTGGCCTGCTGCCCACTGAGTTCTACCTGAAGCCTTCAAATCCCTTCTCTGTTCCCTTTCCTCATGCTTCTCGTGTACTGGGGACCCTGCATTTCCTACTTCTCTCTTTTGGAGCCCCATGAATTGCCTCATTTGCACCCCATCCCTGCTTCTCCTCCTTCCCAGAACTTGAACAGCTGCAAACTGCTGGCTCAGGCTGGAACCTGGGCTCTGGGATCCCCCCTTTGAGAGGGTGTCTACCCTGCCATTTTAAAGCTCTGTGGACCAAAACTGCTGAGATGGGCCAACTGTGGCTCCTTGATTGCAGTGTAGACATACCCAGAGGGGCTACTCAGCAGCTGTGCACAGCAAGGAAGGAAGGCTTTCCTGCACTTCCTACAGGCCAGTCAGCTTAACTTCACTGCCAGGAAAGATAATGGAGCAGGTAATTAAGGAAATCATCTGCAAGCACTTGGAAGGTGGTAAGGTGGTAGGGAACAGCCAGTATGGATTTGTAAAGAACAAATCATGTCAAACTAATCTGATAGCTTTCTTTAATAGGATAATGACCCTTGTGGATAGGGGAGAAGTGGTAGATGTGGTATACCTAAGACTTTAGTGAAGCATTTGATATGGTCTCACATGATATTCTTATAAAAAAACTAGGCAAATACAACTTAGATGAGGATACTATACAGTGGGTGCATAACTGGCTGGATAACCGTACCCAGAGAGTAGTTCTTAATGGTTCTCAATCCTGCTGGAAAAGTATAACAAACGGGGTTCTGCAGGGGTCTGTGTTAGGAACGGTTCTGTTCAATATCTTCATCAATGATTTAGATATTGCCCAATAGGCAGGCACCATTCAGCCTTTTACATGTTTCTCTTTTCTTCCATGTGGACTGTCATTTTGGATTCACAAGAGCAAAGAGGTCTATGTGGGAGTGTCCAAGAGGATGCCTGGTTGATGCCTGAAACTCTTGAACTGGATTTGTCATTTAGTGATTGGGAAGTGGCAGCCATGAGAAACGATGGAGATGTGAGACTGAATAACAGAAAGGAGATGATATCTTACAGCAGTAAAATGCAAATCAGTTTGAGGCCAACTTATTAGGTGATGAGCTTTCATGGGATGGATCCACTTCTTCAGATCTGGAAATAGATCTGTGTCCAGATCTGAAGAAGTGGGTCTGTCCCACAAAAGCTCATCACTTAATATTTTGTTTTGTTAGTCTTTAAAGTGCTACATGACTGCTTTTTTATTTTATGACGATACAGACTAACATGGCTACCTCTCTGTAACTATTCACCATGCAAGGCACTACATTTCGCCTTTTGGAATGGAAATCCATCAACTATATGAAAAAATACTCACACAGACTATTTCCAGATCTGAGTAAGTGAGTCTGCCCCATGGAAGCTCATCAGCTAATAAATTATTTTGTTAGTTTTCAAAGTACTACAGGACTGCTTGTTTGTTTTGTGAAGATACAGTCTCTAACTATTTAAGAAGCTAGTTCTAGTGAAGGGAAGATGGAAAGCTGAATGTAACAGAGAGGCAGTGGCATCCCTTGAAGAATGATAGCGAGGGAGATCCAGATACCCCCCTGGTGGATAGAACCAGGAAAGTCACACGCCCCCATGCCAGAAGCAGAGGGGCAGGACAGAAAAAAAAAATATAAAAGGCAGGTGTCATTGCTCAGTTAGGGAGACCCCGATAAGGGAGGTAGATGCTTTTGCTCTTCTGTGGCCTCATCCAAACTGCCTGAGCCACCAGACATGCCCAGTGTTGAGTAGTGGCTGGGGTTACTACTTGCAATGCATCCAAGGCAGATGAAGAACAGACCAGAAATCCATGTACATCCCTGCTATCCCACCCCTGCAGATCCTGTTGGAGTATATCATCTGCCTGGGTCCCCTAGCTGGGGTTGGGTGCTTACCCCTTACTGGAAGTCTCTTGGGCTGTGGTTGTAAGAGGCAAGGGAAGGCAATGCCTTCTCTGAATCTTAGTGCTTAACTCCCCGCTTTTCTTATTCCTATTCCGACCCTTCCTGCAGGTTCCCACAGCAGACTTTGGAGCCTGGTGAGTCTTCTCACAGATGGGATCTAGCAATTAAAAATGAAAATGCTTTAAGCTTGCCAGACCTATTATGTAATACTTACTGCACCTGTGAAAGAGCTATTAAATAGTAATGAAACCATTTCACAGGCATGTGCCAACCCAGAAGTTTATACTGTCAGTTTCTGAATTTACTGATGAGAGAGTTGTGCATTACTGTAACATGTCTATGGGACCTTAATTTAAAATTTGCTTTAAATATTTCAAGGGTTTTTTTTTAAGGTTATAAAATCACATCTCTAAAGATCTTTGTATAGTGTTTTTTTTTTGTTTTGTTTTAAGATGCGCAATCTGAGTATTCAGCTTTAGCCTTAAATGTCTGGATCTTCAGACTTAGTCTTTTTTAAACTAAATTCTTCAAAAGTCCACCCTTATCTAAATACACATTTTAATTTTAATTAGTATAGTACAAAAATTTGCTTCCAAAGTCTTCCTGTCCTTTCTGTCTATCCCTGCTGTAATTCTCCCCCTCCCACTCTGTTCAAGAGAATCCCTAAAGGGATAACATTCTTTTCTTCTTCCAGAAAGTTTTCTTCTATTTGAAGAACTAGTTTTAAGAGAACCCTCCACCAAAATCGATATCCCAGTAAGATATAAAATCCTTTATTATGCCTAAAATCTTTGGAAACACATTTTAACTAATGAGAGGTTGCCATGTTAGTCTGTATTCTAACAAAACAAACCAGCAGTCCTGTAGCACTTTAAAGACTAACAAAAATAATTTATTAGGTGATGTGCTTTGGCGTGGCAGACCCACTTCTTCAGATCTGGAGATTTTAACTAACATATGGTGAAATTTCATAATCATATCTGTTGTTATGGAGATCTATAAAATAAGCGTTTCCTTGTTCTAAAACCAATGAACTTTGTTATGAATACACTAAACCCCTGTGAATGACTAATTTAAAATGTTTTTTTTCAGTCTGTTGAGCTTTCATAACAATCATTTCAGATGACTACATATATAAAATATAAAATCTTAGTAACACTGACTAAGAAAATGTAAAACAGAAGGGCTGCATCATGTATTACATAATATTTAATGTGTTCAGCAGGACAGCTGACTTGCCCATACTACAAAGCTTTTGCAAATAAAATCTCTGACAAAGTTCAGGATATGTCTTAAGAACCTGTGACTGACATTTTTTTATCCTCAAATTTAGTGCTTTTAATTAGGTACCTTCTACATGTCCTGTCTTCACAATATGGTATGCAATGGAAAACATGCTTCATTTTCTTTGCAAAGAAATTTTGTGTGTGTGTGTGTATGTGTGTGTGAGTGTTAAATCATTTGCTACATTTGGGTTCAGGGATTTGGCTGAGAGGGGTGAAGAGGGAGACTATGGGAAAGGGGCGGGGCCTGGGCAGAAGGGGGTGGAGCCTGAGTGGAACACTGGTAGAATATGGGCAGGGCCACAGATGGGTGATTTTTGCCTTCCCACATATCAGCTTCACTCACCCAAAATGACCTGTTTCTACCCTGCAAGAGGGTCAGGCTTTAGACTGTTTGTGCCCTATCCTCTCTGAGGGGTTGGGCCCCTGGACCACTCACTGCTCAACCCAACAGAAGGATTGAGCCCCTGAGACTGTTAACCTCCCCTCATCTAAAACTGTTACTCCAGAGGTGTAGCATCTCTTGGAGATGGATAACAAGGGAGGGTCACACACACCTACATGTTTACACTGCACTAAAGAGAATGGAAAGGATGAACGGTATTTACTTTTTACATTCCTTTAACTTTTCCATAAAGAACACAATGTTTTTCTTCAGTACTGTTCCTTTACATAACTGACTTAGCTACAAGATTTACAAGCCAAATATATAAATGAACACAAATTAAAAAAAAAAAAAAGCAAGATTTTAGTGCTCTTATAATCATTGAGTTAAACATAACACATGTAGCTCCATTTAGGTCAACAGAGTTGAAATTAGCCCTTTATAAACTGAGTAATACACTATGCTTTTTGGGCACCTTTAAAAAAGAAAGTTATTTAGATCAGGAACAATTAAGTTTATTTTTAAAACTTTTTTAAAAAATCTAAGATGCTCAAGGGAAATTGAAAAGAGGTGCAGCACAATGGACTTAGGAAGCAAATGCAAAGAGTTCAAGAAAGCTGGGAGCATGGCTGAGAAAAATACAGCAAAAACTGACGTGAATGAGCCCTTGAGCCACAATGTATACAAAGCAAGTTATTAAGAATGGTTTTGTAAGCAAGGAGGAGACTAAAAAGTTACACAGCATAGGCATGTTTGTCTGAGAAGGGTAAATAGTGGGAAAATGCAAGCTTCTTTATGGAGAAATCAGCACCCTGCCAGACTGTTCCTTTAGACTTTGCCTGACATTCACCCTCCTCAGAATGCACATAGCAGATTTTGTGGGTAGTTTCTATACCTTTGAAAAAATCACCAGGTGCTCAACACTTATGCTTGCAGATGGCCTGTCCTTGTTTAGTAGGGGTCATGATCCAGTAACTACCTCAAACACACCAAAAAATCTGTTATCTGTAGCCAGGGACTCAGATACCACAGGAGGAGAAAGTCCAGGTTATACACCTTACCACACACACAACCACCTTCATCAGACAAGGATACTTACCCAGGGAACAAGAAGTTCTGTGGCACCTTATAGACTAACAGATATTTTAGAGCATAAGCTTTCGTGGGCAAAGACCCGCTTCTTCTGATTAAGCAGGTCTTTGCCCACAAAAGCTTATGGTCCAAAATATCTGCTAGTCTATCAGGTTCCACAGGACTTCTTGTTGTTTTTGAAGATACAGATTAACATGGCTACCTCTCTGATACTTACCCACAGAAGTAGATCACATCATGGAATGGACCACGAGAATGGAATAAGTTCACTACATTATGCTAAACAATCTGTTCCATCTTGTATTTAACAATGATAGTAATGGAGAACTAGCCATGGTAGTCTGTATAAAAAAACTGACATCAGATACATAGGACAGAAGTGGTGGGGAGGAAGGGAGAGAATTTCTAAGAGTCCTACCTGAGATCATTATGAATATCAAAGATGGGGAAGCTGTCTTTGTAATGCATATGGCAATTGCTATCTCTGGAAGGAAGTAGGGGGGAAAGGCATGGGAGGAGGGGAGAAAATTACTAACTATAATGCTACGTCTACACTGGGACGCTACATCGAAATAGCTGTAGATGTAGCGAAATTGAAATAAGCTATTTCGACAAGTAGTGTCTACACATCCTCCAGGGCTGGTGCCGTTGACGTTCAATGTCGACGTTGGACAGCACTACGTCGAAGTAGGCGCTGCAGGGGAGCGTCTACACACAAAAGCAGCCCAAATCGAAATAAGCGTGCCAGGAAAAGCTGCAGACAGGGTCACAGGGTGGACTAGCACTTCCGGGGCAACAGCAAGCTGCTCCCTTAAAGGGCCCCTCCCAGACGCACTCAGCCTGCACAGCACGTGGTCTGCAGAGCCACAAGCACGCACACCCCGTGTAAGCAGCATGGACCCCCAGCAGCAGCAGCAGCAGCAGCCAGAGGCCCACACACCCGTCCCTGGAGCAGTGTCCGCCCTGCTCAGTGCCATGGAGGAGGCAGCTCAGCATCTTCCATTTGAGAAAGATGAGCTGTCCTCGGGGGATGAAGAAGCAGCCCCAGACCTTGCAGCCCTCCCAGCCTCCCCACACCGAACACGCTGCCGGCTATGGAGGTACCCCACTAGCACGGACTGGTGGGTGCGGCTGGTGCTTGGTGAGTGGGACAATGACCGCTGGCTCCGGAATTTCCGGATGAGCCGGCAGACGTTCCTCCAGCTCTGCCAGTGGCTCACCCCTGCCTTATGGCACCAGGACAACCCCATGAGATGTGCCCTCACTGTAGAGAAATGGGTCAGCATCACTGTCTGGAAGCTGGCCACTCCAGACAGCTACCAATCCGTAGGGCAGCAGTTCGGCGTGGGCAAGGCCACCGTCGGGGCTGTCCTCATGGAGGTAAGAGGACCCACGGGGAGGGGGGAGCCCGGGGGGGGGTAGGTGCCCGGGGACGAGAGGGAGCTCGGGGAAGATGGGGAGCCCGGGGCAGGGAGCCCTGGGGGGAGGGGGAGCCCGGGGAGAGGGCCAGACACACCCTGTACACCCCTCACGGGTGCTCTCTCATGTCCTTCCCCTGCAGGTCGTCCGCGCAATCAATGCCCTGCTCCTCCACAGGCTCGTGCGCCTTGGGGACCCGGATGCCGCCATTGTGGGGTTTGCCAGCTTGGGCTTCCCTAATTGCTTTGGGGCTCTAGATGGGACCCATATCCCCATCCGTGCCCCAGAGCACAGCGGAGGACGCTTCCTGAATAGGAAGGGCTACCATTCCGTGGTTCTCCAGGCCTTGGTGGACAGCCGGGACTGCTTCTTGGACATTTATGTTGGATGGCCTGGCAGCACCCATGACACCCGGGTGTTCAGAAATTCGGGCCTTTGCTGCCGGCTGGAGGCGGGGACCTACATCCCCCAGTGGGAGATCCCATTGGGGGACACCACCATGCCCCTCTGCTTCATCGCAGACATGGCGTACCCCCTCCAGCCCTGGCTCATGTGCCCCTACACGGGCCATGACAGTGCCACCCAGGAGCGGTTCAACACGCGCTTGAACCATGCACGCCAGGTGGTCGAGCGCACTTTCGGCCACCTCAAAGGGCACTTGAGGTGTCTCCTCACCCGCCTGGATGCAGGGCTCACCAACATCCCCCAGGTGGTGGGTGTGTGCAGCGCACTCCACAAACTGGTGGAGAGCAAGGGAGAGGCCTTCTTCCAGGGCTGGGCTGTGGAGGCTGGCAGGGCTGATGTCCAGCCACCCGCTGGCCCCAGTAGTCAGGTCGACCCTGAGGGGATCCGGGTCCGGGAGGCCCTGCGGGCCCATTTTGAGCAGGCTGCGGGGTGAACGCTAGCAGGGCCAGCTGCTGGTGACCCACCCACTGCCCCCCACATCCCCCACAGCACTACCTGCCCCCACGCCCACACCACTGAGCACCAGAGAGCACACACCACCCACACACTTCTTTTGTAAATAAACCAACACCTTTTTCTTTTAAACAAAACAATGAACTCAACATTAAAGAAGGGGGGAACTATGTACATGGGGGGGGCTACTAAAGGGGGGGTGGAATAAATAAACTATTTACAAAGATGGGGAGAATATGTACACAGGAGTGGGGGCTACGTCCTTGGCCCTTCACCCCTATTGTCCAGCACCTGGCGTGGGGGGAGGGTGACCCACGTCTGGGCTGGAGGCCCCGTCGAGGCTGGGCGGGGGCCGGGAGAACCAGCAGATACAGCTGGGCTGGGTCCTGAGGCACGCGGTCCCCCTCGGTGTCAGGCTCCAGGACAGCTGCTGGTGGGGGGCGGCTTGGAGGGACGGCAGGCGGAGCTACGGGAGGGGTGGGGGGGGCAACTGCTCCACGAGCCATTCAAAGGTCCGCACGAAGGCCCCCCAAGCCTCCTGGCGCCAGGCCAGCGCTCGCTCCTGCAGGTGGAGCCGCCGCTCCTCCACCTGCAGGTGGTGCTCAGACACCTCCAGCTGATGCCAGAGGGTGGTGAGGAGCTGGGGGTCAGCGGACGCCCGGGGATGGCTCCAGCGCTGTCGGGTTCATCCTGGGGCTGGTCCGGGCTCCGCTGCTGGGCTGGCCTGCTGTGATGGCCCCGGTGGGCTGTCCAGCACAACAGACACAGCGCCTGTGCTCTCAGAGCCCTCAGATGGTGCAGCTGTAGAACAGAGGGGGA
Source organism: Carettochelys insculpta (assembly GCF_033958435.1). NCBI lineage: Eukaryota > Metazoa > Chordata > Testudines > Carettochelyidae > Carettochelys > Carettochelys insculpta. Next base: position 67,753,700 of record NC_134137.1, read on the forward strand.
AGAGTGGAGACAGCCATTAGTCTGGGCCCTGACCCATGGCCCATGTCCCCCCACCCCTCTGCTGCTGGTTCCCCATCCCCATCCCCCAGAGATGCTGATGATGATGATGGGTGTGCTATCCCCCCCTGGGGGGACCTCCAGGTTCCATTCCCCCCATCCCCAGGGATGGGGCATGCTGCTGTCCTGCTGGGGGGCAGGGGCTGATGGACTCTTCTGAGGGACATGCCACTGCTGTCCTCGGGGCCATGGTCATCTGGGTGTGGGCAGGGCCCTGGTCATGTCCCTTGTCCCCGTCCCTTAACCCTGGAGGTGTGCACTAAGGTACATACCTGACGGTCCACTCCCATGGTTGGGGAACACCCATCGGGCGGACGCCCTGCTGGAGCTGCGGGAGGGGAGGTCTATGAGCAGTCCCCCATCGCTGGAGGCCTCCTCCTCCTCCTCCTGCTGTGCTGCCCCAGGGGTGGGCTCCTGTGGGGGCCCCTGGGGTGCAGGGCTGGTCTCCAGGCTGGACTCCGTCTCCGGGGCCTGCTGCGGCTCGTCGGCCGAGGTGTCAAGGGTGGCCAGGGGGGAGGAGGTGTACCAGGGGCCCAGGATTTCCCTGAGCTCCCTGTAAAAGGGGCAAGCGGTGGGGGCGGCCCCAGATCAGCTGGCCATGTCCCGGGCCCGGGCGTAACCATGCCGCAGCTCCTTCACCTTACTCCTGACATGGTCAGGAGTGTGGGCAGGGTGACTCCGGGCAGCCAGACCCTCGGCCAGCTGTGCAAATGCATCTGCATTCCGCCGCTTGCTCCCCATTACCTGTAGCACCTCCTCCTCGCCCCAGAGCCCCAGCAGGTCCCAGATCTTGGCCTCCAACCAGGAGGGGCCCCGCTGCCTCTTCCCCCGCTGGCTGGCTGGCTGGGAGCCCTGGGTCCCCTTCGGGGGGGTGCCCTGTGGGCGCCTGGGGGGCTGGCTGGATGCCATGGGTGCTGGGTGGTGGGTTGGGGCTCGTGAGAACGTGCAGGTTGGGCACGTGTGTGTGCTGCTGTCTGTACACGCTCTCAGCTTCCTGCACAGGAAATAAGGGGGTAGGGAGCTTTAAGGGGCTGCTGCACGCGGCGACCATAGAGCTCAGGGGCTGGACAGAGTGTCTCTCAACCCGTCAGCTGATGGCCGCCATGGAGGACCCCGCTATTTCAGTGTTGTGGGACGCGGATCGTCTACACGTGCCCTACTTCGACGTTGAACGTCGAAGTAGGGCGCTATTCCCATCTCCTGATGAGGATAGCGACTTCGATGTCTCGCCACCCTACGTCGATTTCAACTTCGAAATAGCGCTTGGCACATATAGACGCGGCGGGCGCTATTTCGAAGTTGGCCCAGCTACTTCGAAATAGCCGGCTAATGTAGACGCAGCTTAAGTGTCCTGGCTGAGATCACTATAAATATCAAAGATGGGGAAGCTGTCTTTGTAATGCATAAAGTAATTTCTTCTGTCCTATGTATCTGATTTGTCAGTTTTTATTTCAATTTTTTTGTACCTCTGTTATAAAACCATCATGCCATTTCCAGTACAGCACTATTTCCAGAACTGAAGAAGTAGGTCTGTCCCACGAAAGCATATCACCGAATAAATTTTTGTTCGTCTTTAAAGTGCTACATGACTGCTTTTGTTTTGTTAACAATGATACTCTGAATAAGGCTGTCTGCACAACAGTTAGGTCATCTTAAGTTATGTAGATATACAGCCACTGCTGTAATTATGCTGTTGAATGTCACCACTAAGCTCTTTGTGTTGGTAGAGTGCAGCCACACTAGCATCTCTTGCATCAACAGAGAGCAATGCCCTCTGGGTAGCTATGCCACTATTGAACTGGATGCTGGGTTTTGGGAAGGGTTTGCAATGTCTCATGGAAGTAGGTTCAGCATCACGTGATGCAGGTTTTGTGAGTGGTTCCCACACCTTTGAGCAAAAGATTAGAATAGATACAATTCTTATTTTCTCTTCCATTGAGAGCATTTTACTGCAGGGGGCACAGTTGGAGGGTGTCATGCTCTTAAGCCCAGCAGCAGCAGATTGCCAGAAGTTCAACACCTATGCTCAGAGCTGTAGTGTCCTTGTCATTCCATGGGTACCAAATACACTGGTGTTCACAACACACAACCCAACACTGAAGGGCAGTGGAGGATCCATGTTGTCATTCCATGGGCATCCTACAGTTTGAACGTCTCTAGTCTGGCATCTTTGGGACCTGACCAATGCCAAATGAGATACTGTGCCAAATCATGGGGGGTCAATATTGCTGTTGCAGGCAAGAGTATTTTAGTTTCGACACTGGGTTCTCAGAGTACAAAACATGCTGACAAGGTATCTGTTAAACACAAGGGCTGTTGCTAATAAACAGCCCGAAATATGCTAATGAGACATGTATGTAAATTCCAGATGCCTCATTAGCATAAGGTCACATGATCTAGAGTCCAGAAGATGCTCTTCCGGACTCCAAAACGACATGTAGAAGCACAGCCCCCGGGGGGTCTTCCAGAAGGCCTTCAGAGAACGTGGCATGTGTAGAAACAGCCAAGCAGTTTATTCCCTGACAGGTTTTAGCAAAATCCCTTAACTAACTGTTTCTCAAGCATAACAGGAAAGTGGCTTCTTACATCCCTTTGGCAGCTGGGGAGCCCAGGCAGCTGTAGACAAGCAAGAGTTCCTTTCACAGTTCTGAGGCACCAGTACCAGGTCCATCGGTGAAGTTCAAATTACATTGATTTCTGTGCTGCTTATATACACTTTTTTTCCTGCCTTGCTATGTAGTTCCATTAGGTCACTCATCACCATTTAAGGTATTTCCTTATTTGCTGACCTGTGATTATTACATCTGATTATGCTAGATAACAACTTGTTTGTTCCTTTCCTCTTTTTCTGATTTACGTATGTTCTGCTGCAATGCCACCACCTATCTTGAGTGGTGGATATTCCTAAGGCACGTCCCTGGCTCATCAGATGCAGGGGGAGTGTGTTGCCAAAACACCCCTAAACTGTCATGTACAAAATTCTTCCACAAGAAACCCCTACAATTGCCTAGCACATTATTAACACTTCCACTGCATACTGGGCTTTTAGAAAACATTTCGGGGTAAATTACAGCTAAATAACAGCACAGAACACTGAGATCCAGGACCGGTTGCTATAAACAAATTATGGGACCACAAGAATCTTGGCCACAGCCATGATAAGTGGCCATCTGGCTAACTAAAATCATGCCAGATTACAGCTGCTGCCAGATGAGAGTTCCAGATTAGAGAGATTCAACCTGTACTAGGTTTCCAGTTACTTTTCAATTGCCCTGGTAACCAACAAGCCTTCGTCACACATCATGGATCCTGCACTGCTCTTCAGTATTGGACTGTGTGTTATGAACACCAAGGTATTTGAGGAGCTCAACAGGGGGCTATTTGGCCATGGAAGACCTTGGAGGAGCATTTTAACGCAGAGCCCAAGTAGCATGGATGGTTGTAATCTGCTGAGCCTGGCATTGTTTTGTTTGTGCCATGCTATGAACAGAAATAATTGCTGAGTGTGCCTGACTGAAACAATGCACATGCACCTAAATTGTCTTGTAATAGTAACAGAGAGGAAGCCGTGCTAGTCTATATACTATCAAAACAAAAAGCAGTCAAGTAGCACTTTAAAGACTAGAAAAATAGTTTATTGGGTGAGCTTTCGTGGGACAGACCCACCTCTTCATAGCCAGACCAGAACAGACCCAATACCCAAGGCACAGAGAACCAAAAACAGCAAGCAAGGAGGACAAATCAGAAAAAGACAAGGTGAGCAAATCAGAGAGTGGAGGGGTGGGGGGGGGGATGTCACGAACCAGATTAAGCCAAGCATGCAGATGAGCCCCCACGGTGACCCAGAAAGCTCCCGTCCCGGCCCAAACCATGGGTTTATGTGCCGAACGTGAACACAAAAGCCAGCTCAGCTGCCTCCCCCCGAAGAACGGTGCGAAAACTCCTCCCCAGCAACACACATACCCCCAGGCCATCAACAGAATGCCCCATTCCATCAAAACGCCGACCAACTGGTCCATGGATCTGGAGTGCCTTGATGTCCACCCTGCGCCCACCAACCTCCCATTCAAGGGAGTTAGAAGTCCGTCCAACACACAAAGTATCTGGGCATTGTTGGCACACGATGGCATACATGATGTCAGTAGAGGAGCATGAGAAAGTGCCCGCGACCCTGTGAGCAACCTGGGCAGGTCCAGTGATGGTATTTCCAGAGAAGATATGTGGACAAAGCTGGCAGCGGGCTTTGTTGCAGGGAAAGGTTCCAGGACCGGCACTCCTGGGGCACAGACCGTGGCCATTAGTGAGGACCCCCACCGAGGCTGGGAGGTTGTCTGTAGGAGAGAACAGGCATGACACCCAGGGCCTTCTGGAGTGTGGCATCCTGATTAAGGACAGGTTGCAGGTCTTCAATAACCCGCTGCAGTGGTCTGAGCTGGGGGCTGCAGGCGATAACCAGTGATGCTCCGTTCCAGGCTTTTGGGGCTGATCTTGGAGTAGCTGGTCTCCGGGCGCTTGTCTGGCCCTGTCGACTTGCTTCTTTACCTCTCCTGGTGGGTAACTCAGGTCTATGAATATTTGGTAAAGATCTTGTAGTCCTTGGTCTCCGTCAGTTGGACCAGAGCAAATGCAATTGCCTCCAAGAGCTTGACTGCAAACAATGGACCCAGTCACGTGTGCAGGAACCTGTCCTTAATCAGGATGCCACGCTCCAGAAGGCCCTGGGTGGCATGCCTGTTCTCTCCTACAGACAGCCTCCCAGCCTTGTGGGGGTCCTCACCAATGGCCACGGTCTGTGCCTCAGAAGTGCCGGTCCTGGAACCTTTCCCTGCAACGAAGCCCGCTGCCAGCTTTGTCCACATATCTTCTCTGGAAATACCATCACTGGACCTGACCAGGTTGCTCACAGGGTCGTGGGCACTTTCTCATGCTCCTCTACTGACATCATGTATGCCATCAATGCCCAGATGCTTTGTGTGTTGGATGAACTTCTAACTCCCTTGGATGGGAGGCTGGTGGGCACAGGGTGGACATCAAGGCACTCCACATCCACGGACCAGTTGGTTGGTGTTTTGATGGAATGGGGCATTCTGTTGATGGCCTGGGGGTATGTGTGTTGCTGGGGAGGAGTTTTCGCACCATTCTTCGGGGGGAGGCAGCCGAGCTGGCTTTTGTGTTTGGGTTCGGCACATTAACACATGGTTTGGGCCGGGACGGGAGCTTTCTGGGTCACTGTGAGGGCTCGTCTGCATGCTTGGCTTAATCTGGTTCTTGACACCCCCCCACCCCTCCACTCTCTGATTTGCTCACCTTGATTGTCTTTTTCTGATTTGTCCTCCTTGCTTGCTGTTTTTGGTTCTCTGTGCCTTGGGTATTGGGTCTGTTCTGGTCTGGCTATGAAGAGGTGGGTCTGTCCCACGAAAGCTCACCCAATAAACTATTTTTCTAGTCTTTAAAGTGCTACTTGAGTGCTTTTTGTTCTAAATTGTCTTGAATGTTAGCAGCCGCCACTATGGGATGGAGAGTAAGAAAGAAATTCAGTTTCCATGAATGCTCTTTTATTCCAAATCAATGCAGACGTGCTTATTGTGGCCAGGGCCCCTCTTACATAGGCCACTGCTTGGTTCAATCTCTTCAGTCTCTTGCCTCTTCCCCCAGGGGCTAGGCTTGCAATAGGTGTCTGTGATAGGGGCCTAGCCACTACCCCGGGACTCCCTCCTCTGTTGTTCCTGATCTAAAGCTAGTCTGTCTTGCTCTCAACTTCCACCCTCTTGTTCTGTCTGTCCTCCACCTCTCTTCCTGTCCTCCTACTCTCTCTCCCCTACTTTCCCACTTTCCCACTGTAGAGGGTTTTTAAAGGCCTCCATCAAGCCAGCAGTGGAGTCAGCTGATTCCAATTTGCCTGAGCCAGCTCCCTCCCAGCTGCTTGTAATTGTCCTGCTGCCCTCTGTGTGTATTTAGCAGATCTTTCCTCCTTTTTGGGTTGCCTTTCTCCCATTCTGAAGGAGCTCTCTGACCTGACACTGCCACACTGTGAAGTCTGAGCTAAATGTCACTCGTGCAGGGGGAAGGACCTTTAAAGAAGTTGCAGAGAATTCATGAGCACATACACCACCAAGGTTCTGATAGCTGGGTGCATGCGTGGCTATCGTGTTTAAGCTTCCACAGGGTGGAGCGATTTAGGGACTGCTGGAGTGCTTGTTTTTTAGTCTCCAGTGAAAGATTTTTTTTTATTAATTCTTTCTTTTCATTCTTCCTTAAAACAATGTCCTCTTTTTCCAAAGCCTGAGGCTAAGTACCCCTGACTATTCAGCCCACCCTGTGCACCATCACCTGGACCCCAGCCACGGCCTTGTAGAAGTGGCATGCGGTGCCGCATCAGCGCGCCGGTTTGCCTCCCACAGCTCTCTGTCTTTTGCACAGCATTGCTGCATATCCCTATCACAGCCCTTCTCTTCCATGCCCCAAGCAAGTGTCTGTCTCTGGAATGAAGATGTGCTTGAACAGCCTCATCTGCCCACAGACCCAGGAGACTGACCGCCTCCTCTGTTGTCCATGAAGAGAATGTATCACGTACCTGATAGGCTTACAGGGGCAGTTGCTGTGGCAGCTCTCCATGCCTGAGCAATTTCAAATCTGCCTGGGGCTTGCAAAGGGGAGGAGCCCCTGTCTGTGTTCCAGGCTGCAGGGCAGCAGAATTCAGCTGGGTGACGAGCAGTTATAATGGGCATTGTGTGACAGCGCCTGGAGGGCACTTAGTGACATAAGCAATGAAATGCTTAGGCTGATAAAGAGCGACACACTATGTCACCCTAAGCTCTATGTTGGTTGTCACGGTAGTTCTATTACAATGATCTAACAGGAGAGTAAAACCGGTGGAAAGACTCATGCCATGTGTGTACCTCAGAGGTGAAAGTGAGACAGTACAGCGCACCCGTAACAACCGGCCACTGGCACTGGCTGGCACATGGCAGATGTTTAAAATTGCTGCCACTTTTGTTCCCTACTCTGTACATTAACAGCCCTGATGGTAGGGTTGGGCAGTGCTCCACTACGATTTTTGTCCGAGGGCAAAGGGGCAGCAATGTTAAAGCACTGCTGAAACCTACCAGAACGATTGCCTATGGTGGGGAGCAAAAAGGACAGGAGCTCTCACGGCTGGCGATATAAAAGAGCCCAGGGTTCCCAGCCATCACAGCAGCAGCTGGGAGTAACAGGCCCTTCAGATCATTGCTGAGGTCCTGGGGCATCTGGCTTCCACCGCTGCAGTCCTGGGCCTCCCAGCCACCACAGTAGGTGGCCATGAAGGCTGGCTGGAGGAGTCTGTCCTCACCCCTGCCTCTTCTGCCCAAGGCCTTGCCCCTTCAAGGGAATCCAGAGCTGTGCAAACTTATGCTCACCCCTTAAAGGATGATTGGTGTACTAGTAAGTTCTCATGTTTACTTTCCCCTAAGTTAGGCTGACATTAGCTGCCTTATGTTGACTTAATTCTGGGTAAGCTCAAAATCTTGTTTCTCTCACTAACAGAAGTTGGTCTAATAAAAAACGGTACCTCATTTACCACCATAGCTAGAGCAATACTGCATTGTCAACGTTATCATTTGTAAAAACTCATTAATGTGTGGGGCAGTATGTCATTCTGTCTAAAGCAATTAAACCCAGTGTTGCTATATATCAAAGCAGAATACCACAGACAATTTTATATTAGCCAGTGCTTTGTCTGAGCAAGACTTCCTTTTTGAAAAGAACTCTTAAGATGTTAATTGACTTCCTCCATGATGAGAATCTGAGCAAAGTTTCTGCATGGAGCAAGTTTTAACATTAAGTATCCTCTCATGCCTGATTCTATTGTTTCATTTCACACATTTGTACTATTTATAAAATTGAGCTCTGAGTTAAAAAGCAAATACAATTCTAATCAGTGAGCAAATCAGATTGTCCTATCTTTGCAATGATGAAAAATAGAAAGAATCTGAGGATATACACAACGTTCCCACCAGTTTCGCTGGCTTTTTTATACCAATTCACATGGCCTTAGGAAAATCAAATTGCTGCTTTTGACTTTTGGTTTGATAAGAATAGTTTCATTGCTGAAATATCCATGATGCTCACAAAGCTGCACTCCCAATATGTTGACCATTTGACCTATGTTCACTTTGGTTGGCATATCAAATAGTTTAGTGCATCCCCCCTAATTACTTAAAAAGAAAAAACATTTAAAAGGTGAAACGCCTTTTGAAGAGAACATTTTTCAAGTGATAAGATGCTTTTCCCAATCAGAAGCATAAAAGAACAACTTAAATACATTTATTCTGCATGACCACAGCATTTTATCAGTGTTCAGATCTTTTCTGCTAGATTTGACATACTTATGTTAAGATTATGGGTCTGTTTTTTCTGCAACCTACTATGAGTCAATGTAATACCAAAACAGTTTCTGAATGTTTAAGATTCAATTTAAGTGGTACAATCTGACTAAATTTCATTTTCAGTTGTTACTTTTCATTTCATCAAGCTTTTTAAAAGCAGTATTGCTGCTGGTGAAATTCACACATGTAAAACAATCAGTCTCCAGTGTGTTTATTTCTCTTAAGACAGGTTTTAAAACTGAAGTCAAGAATCACAAAAACATAATTATCCCAAACATTAGGTCTGGTCTGTGTCCCTAAGGCTATCTACACTAGGCTAAGAAAGCTGACTGCAGATACGCAATTCTACCTACGGCAATTACATAGCTAAAAATCTATGTATCTGCTCTTGGCTAACTTGACTGTCTATACACAGGAAGATCGACAGGAGAGTTTCTCCTGTCGACCTCCCTTACTCCTCACATCTTCCAAGGAGTACAGGGATTGACTGCAACCCCTGAGAGGTCGATTTCGCATTTCTCTACTAGACATGCAAAATTGAACCCTGGAAGATCAACCCTGAGCGGGTTGATCTTCCAAGTGAAGACCTGCCTCTCTATGCCTACTGCCAAAGGGTTCACTATCATCTTACAACAACTTGTATCAAGCCTGACAAATGCCATACACCTAATACGGTGGTCTGCAACCTGTGGCTCCACAGCCGCATGTGGCTCTTTAAGGGCTTCTTTGTGACTCTTGCTGGTATAATTGCAAATTAAAAAAGAAAAAACCTCCTGATCATTTTCAATAAATTGTGAACATCTAAAATAATGAAATGTCCCATTTCATTGATGTGTACTCACATTAGTAGTATCAAAACAAAAAGCAGTCAAGTAGCACTTTAAAGACTAGCAAAATAGTTTATTAGGTGAGCTTTCGTGGGACAGACCCACTTCTTCAGACCATGGCCAGACCAGAACAGACTCAATATTTAAGGCACACAGAACCAAAGAAGTGGGTCTGTCCCACAAAAGCTCACCTAATAAACTGTTTTGCTAGTCTTTAAAGTGCTACTTGACTGCTTTTTGTTTTGATAGTGTATAGACTAGCACGGCTTCCTCTCTGTTACTATTCACGTTAGTAGTGTGTACTTTTGAAAATATCGATGTTGAAAACTTTTATGAGTGTACTCAAGATGCAAAACATAAGTGCCCTGCTTCATTGATATGAATTCACATTAACCATGTATTTGTTTGAAACAACATAATTGATGTCTCTGTTTGTTTACTTCATTTGACAGGCGGAAGCAGATGACATCTAAGCCGTGTCTACACGTGCATGCTACTTCGAAGTAGCGGCACTAACTTCAAAATAGCGCCCGTCACGGCTACACGTGTTGGGCGCTATTTCGATGTTAACATCGACATTAGGTGGCGAGACGTCGAAGTCGCTAACCCCATGAGGGGATGGGAATAGCGCCCTACTTCGAAGTTGAACGTCGAAGTAGGGCACGTGTAGCCAATCCGCATCCCACAACATCGAAATAGCGGGGTCCGCCATGGTGGCCATCAGCTGAGGGGTTGAGAGACACTCTCTCTCCAGCCCCTGCGGGGCTCTATGGTCACCGTGTGCAGCAGCCCTTAGCCCAGGGCTTCTGGCTGCTGCTGCTGCTGCTGCAGCTGGAGATCCATGCTGCATGCACAGGGTCTGCAACCAGTTGTCGGCTCTGTGGATCTTGTGTTGTTTAGTGCAACTGTGTCTGGGAGGGGCCCTTTAAGGGAGCAGCTTGCTGTTGAGTCCGCCCTGTGACCCTGTGTGCAGCTGTGCCTGGCACCATTATTTCGATGTGTGCTACTTTGGCGTGTAGATGTTCCCTCGCAGCGCCTATTTTGATGTGGTGCTGCGCAATGTCGATGTTGAATGTCGACATTGCCAGCCCTGGAGGACGTGGAGACGTTATTCATCGAAATAGCCTATTTCGATGTCGCTACATAGAAATAAGCTACTTCGATGTAGGCTTCACGTGTAGATGTAGCTCTAGTGTCCAGCAGAGAGAGAGAGCAAAGGTTCTGGAGGAAAGTAGGGAGGACAGTGATACAAACACTCACAGGTAAAACATGAGGAAATAGAATATGAAAAAAGTTTGTGAATGTCCTGTGGTTAACACGTATCACACTACAAATCATTGTGTGCGTACTGTTCTTAAAATAGTTGTTACAAAAAGTATGGCTTGATGTTATTTATTAATGACTGTCTCATATTCACATGCCCTGCGACTCTTGGATTATTGAGATTTTACTGACTGAAAAAAATGGCTCTTCTTGCTAGTTTGGTTGCTGACCCTTGACATAATACATTGCTGTCATTTGCTTATAAAGAATGTCACGAAAGTTACTCTTTAAAAACTTCACACTAATATAATTAAAGCATGAATGTCACTAAAAAATGTATCTATTACCACTATATCAAGAACTTTAGTGTGGAAAAGTCCTCAGTACCTTCCATGAGTGTCCAGTGACATAGGCTGAATATTGCAAAGCAAAGCTCTTCAAGGGGGTTCAAAAACAAATATGCACCATATGTTGCCTACAAGACGTAGTAAGGGCTGGCTGAGTCCTGAGGTGTTTGTTGGATTATCTAAAAGGTAGACAATTTAGCAGCTGAAGCACGGAAATAACAAGTTGACTTACAGCTTTGGGCACCCTCGGAGAAGCTAACACACTTCAGTAGTCATATAGATATAATAAAATGTGGTTTGAATATTGTACTTTACAGTACAGTCACTTTTTTGTTATCCAAGAGAATAAATTTGCTTGAACACCGAAGCAGCATGGAGAACTGGCAGATAAATGTTTCATCTAGAGCTGGATTGTACAACAGTAATCGGGCTATTACAGGATAAATGTATCACAGTCAGCAGTGGAAGTAGGCCGATATGCTGCAGTACACAGTTCCAGCAAGCTATTTATAGCCGGTACAGCTTACCTGAAAGACACAAGAGGAGCCAATAGCCACGTGCCTCCTCTGGCGTGGCTGTACTGCCCCCACCCCTGCTCTGCCACAAAGCTGTGTCTCCTCCTGCTCCATCTGTACAGCAGCAGTCCTGCTGGAGGACAGGGATGAGAGAGAGGGGCTGGGGACTGTACAGCAGCCAGAGGAATTGCTGGCATTTGGCTCCCTTCTCCTCTGCTCCCCTCCCAGCAGGGAAAGAAGCAGAAACCTCAGTCCTGCCCCACCTCCCACGCCCAGCTCTGATCTTCCGTGGGGCTGCTGGTGTAACAGACATACCAGAGGAGACCCAGCTCCATCAAAGGGCACAGGGTTGGGTTGGTAGTTCTGCTCCATCCCCACTGGGAGAGGCAGTAGGGAAAGAAGCAGAAAGCCAACAGCTCCTCCAGCATCTACACCAGCCCCTCTCCAGGCAATGTGGGAAGGTGAGGAGCAGAGCAGGGGGGACCTAGGCTGAAGTCACATGGATTACGTGGAGAAGTCATGTGCTCGCTCCCCCACTTTAGCTGGTGCCCCTTCCCTGTACTATTAAGAAACTGATGTTACTTGGACACCAATCAGTGAGGACTGGTTCACAATTTACTTAGAAAAGTAATAGCTTTTATTACTGTATATAGCATTCTAACCTCAGTTGAGCTGTGTAGTATCATGGGCTTTGGTTACTTTAGGCAACTGACCTACAACCCTGCTCCATCTGTACCAACAATGCTGGAAGATGGTGCAGAAAGGTAAAATGAGACATAGGGAAAAAGAGGTTGCTGAAAGTTGGATTAGTAAACAGACATTTTTAGTACTAAGAGATCATTAAGTAGTATTTTAATTAAGGTACTGAGGGGGTAGTGTCAACTCTAGAATACTTTGTTAGTTTTGAGAATTGTCAACCATGTCAGTATAAAACTAAGTAGGGTTTAGGGAAGTGACAGGAATAGATTATGATTCAATTAGAAAAGGCTGTGAAATTTCTTAAACAAGATGCCAGGTACTTGTTAAACTCTGGGGATACCGAACTAAGGAAATATTTCAGAAATCACTCCTTTTGGCAGTAGGTGAAACCTTGACATTCAAGGCTCCTGTACAATTTACTTAGGCCCTACTCCTGCGAACAGTTGTGTATGTGATTACTGTTAATGCCATGAGCAGTCCCACTGAAATCCTCTTCTATTTTCACTTGGACATAACATTCTTCTTCATTTCCTGTTCTGTGTGTACTAGATAGCATTGGGATGCTGAACAGCTCATCTGTCCCACACCAGAAATAACATCATTTTCATCACTGACTGAACTTGTTTCAATAGATTGGATGAATACACACTGGATCTTAGTTGAGTACCTAAGAAGACATAATGTATCTATTGCCTTGTGTTTCTTCTAGCCAGTAGGCATTGGATTTTCTTTCAGTTTTGTATTGCTCTTTAATCTGAATCAGTCAGGACCTTGATCTTCACATCTCATCTGACAGAGTTCACATCAGCAGCACTGAACGTCCTGTGGTAGTATTGGGTCAATATGCACTCATAAGGAAGGATGCCTCCTACTGAATTACGAGCTCCTGTAGATTCCCGCTTTTGCAGAGTCAGCATTGATGTGGAAATCAGCATCGTCTGAGCAGCGCTAGCTCTGCTTTCACCCGCCTGAGACAAAGGGTCTTTGAGAACCAGGACATCTATTCCAAGACAAAGAAGCTCCCTTTGTACCGTACAGTGGTTGTTCCAGTGCTACTGTACACATGCAAAATCTGGATAACATACAAACATCATCTGAAGGCGCTTGAACAATATCATTAATGCTGCTTCAGGAGAATCCTAAATATCTCTTGGGAGGATAGGCACCCAAATACTGGTGTCCTGGAAGAGCTGAACATCACCAGCATTGAAGCCATGATCATTCAACAACAATTTAGTTGGACTGGTCATGTCATTCAGGTGTCTGATCAGTGCCTCCCAAAACAGATTCTGTTTTCCGAGTTGGAGGAAGAACAGAGCAGCATTGAGGGCCAGCGGAAGCGATATAAGGAGATGCTGAAGGCGCGCATGAAAAAGTGCAGCATCAGTGTTAACACTTGGAAGAACCTGTCCAAGACCGTCCCCAATGGAGAACGATAGTCCACGAGGAGGTGGCACAATCCCAGAGGTCATGCTGCAGTGCAGACCAGGAGAGGCAGAGAAGAAAAAACATCAAAAACTGCCAACAGCTATCAACACTTGCCCCTTCTGTGATAAGATCTGAGGCTCCAGAACAGGGCTGATCAGCTTTCAATGGACTCACAAATAGGAGGCTGACATGAAGACATCCTATTCGCTATCGAGTGACCACCAAGGAAGAGATTCTGAGTTAACCATCTTCCATCTAAATACTGATGAGGTTCAATTCTGCTTAGCCAGTGCGAGCAGACAAGGCAGAAATCATATGGGATGCAGCTTTTGAAATTTTTAGATAGACAGATAGATAGATAGATAGATATATGAAATCAGTGGTTCTGAACCTTTTCAGTAAGATGGCACACTTCAATGAGACAAACAATTCCACTGCACCCCACTTTTTTCAGCAGAATAAATTGCTCATAAATATCACATTTACTTACATTTCCTATGGTTCTGGTCTTACTAGAGAGGTTTGCAACATAGTAGTGCATACAACAAGCTAAACAAGGAGCAAATACATTAATGTTTCAAATCCACCACAAGAAAACACCATCTTCGACAGGTCAAAAAAAAAAGGCGAGAAAGTGAATGTGTGCCAGTGCCAGAGATGTAGAGTAACTTCTGAAAATGTTTAGCAGTTACTTGATTACCTGGGGGGAGGGGGAGCAGATTCCCCACCCTGCCAGCCTGTTGGAGCCAGGATGTGGCTTTTAAATAGCATCCCAGTTCCAACAGGCTCCTACCTTCCTTTTCTCTCTCCTTGATACCAGGAGTGGAGACAGGCTCCCTGCCCCAGCTTTCGGGCCAGGAAGCAGCATTTCAGCTGCCTCCTGGTGCAAATGGACTCCTGCAGGGCTGGTATTTCCCCTCACAGCAGCTCAGCAAAGAGCCACCACAGAGGGAAAATAACCAACTCCACACCAGCAGGGACTGAGGTCATCTGTTTCCCCCCCACTCCCACACACCACCCCTGGAGGCTCTGCAAAGAGACACAGAGAGGGGAAATTGATGAAATTTCACAAAATACTTGGATAGTTCTCACAGCACACCAGTGTGCCATGGCAAACTGGTTGAAAACCACTGCTCTGTGTAGTACTATTAAACTGGTGCCCCTACATCAGACTTGCTCTTAGCAGTACAAACATAAGCTTACAATATTGGAAAACTTGCCACATGGAATAGCTCTGATCCAATAATAGTAGTAGTAGTAGTAGGCATCCTTCAGTCTGCATAGACTATGGATCGCACCCTTTAAAGTTTCAATTGAGGACTTCATTTACAGCGTCTATTGTGACTATGAAGACCCACACGAGAGTGACAGTCCTTGCTGCATCTCTTGCAGATGTGGTGGGTGTCTAGATCCAATAATAGTGTTTATGATATGATACTGTTCTATTGCTAACAACATATTCATGCTAAAAGCTGATCGATGGCTACACTGTAGACCGTTTTCATGTTCAGCTCACCCTCGCCTGCTGGTCCAGCCGCACTAGAGGAACAGGTGGAAAGGTGTGGAACCCCAAATTTTATCTCTTGGGGTGCAGAGTGACAAATGCAGCAGCAAACCCTCAGGTCAAGTCTCACCACCGAGCACCACAGGTGGTGTGTGGCATCTGTGGGATTGGGTTATGGGGGGCAGTGCACTGGGGTGGGCGAGCTGCAGTAGGAGCCATTCTTCCTCATAAGTTGCTTTGCTGAACACTTGGAATGCACTGCTGGCTGCCCAGGAAGTGTGAGGCACTTGCTTCTTCAGCTCCACATGTGACCAGCAACACCAGGCTCCTGAGTTCCAGCCAAGCCCCCAGCACTTCACCTGCATGACCTGCACTGCTCTCAGCAAAGGTTCCCCTCCCCACATCCCACACACAGGAATTTCCTGGGTGTGGGGTAGGGAGAGTGGGGACTCTGCCATCCCCAGCTTGGAATACCTGGAGTGGAGCAGAGAGGTGCTTGGGCTGGCTGACAGGCTGGTTGGGAATGTGGCCAGCCAGGTCTGAGCAGAGCACCTGGAAACCCTCCCTACTGCTTAGGGAGTGAGGCTGGGGATATTCCCACACTAGGGCTTCCTGCTGCCCTGGGTGAGGGGGTGGGAGGACTCCCACTGTGTGTGCACTTGTAGCAGGTCACTAGCCGGGTGGCTAGGAATGCAGGCAGAGAGCTTGTCCTAGGTCCAGCACTTGTCAATATTTTTATTAATGACTTGGATAATGGAGCGGGGAATGTGCTGTAACTGTCAAGCTGGGAGCACTTAGGAAGACAGAATTAGAATCTAGAGTAGTTTTGGCTACTGCAGAAATTTCTGAAGACAAGACAATTTAAAAAAAAATCCAACAACAAGGAATAACTGGCTCGACAGTAATAGTGCTGAAAAGCGTCTGTGAGTTGTAGTGGCTTGCAGGAGGTCATGGATCAGTGTTTACATTGCAGTCTGTGTTCATACCAGGCCCAAGACAAGGCAGCTAATGATACAACCAGTGGATGAAATTCAGTAATGAATCCTAGTCACATGCTACCTGAGGCAGATTGTCCATATGCTCAAAACAACCAGGTCACAAACTGCATATGAATCAACAATCAGACATCAGGAATTTGAATTCACATAACCCTGTGGGTGAGCACTTTAAATGTGCAGGACACACTTGTATGGAACTGAAGGTAAGTGTTTTATTACAAAGAGATTTTAACACCAGATTACAAAGGGAGACATCTGAATTGGAATTCATTTGCAAGCTTGATACCTTTAACCAGAGACTCAAAAGGGATCTCAGTTATCTTATGCATTACAAGGACAATTTCTGCACCTTTGATATTTGCTGGAATGGCACCCATCTCACTTGACTTAGTTTACTTCTTTCACGGGTCCTATAATGACAGGTGACTCTTCCTCCCCCCTACCTCCCTGCTTTCCCCACCTTCTTCTTCTTCCTTTCCTGCTCCGGTGCCCTGCATTATCATTTTTGCTCCAGATCTGAAGAAGTAGGTCTTTCCCATGAAAGCTCATTACCTAATAAATAAAATAGTTAATCTGTAAGGTGCTACAGGACTGCTTGCTTTGTTTTGCTATTAAACCCCTGTATGTCACAGTCCATTAAATTTCACCCAGATAGTCCTATAGTGGGTCCGATGACTTTAGATGCTCTGAACTGTAGTTTATCACAGGCAGGTAACAGAAGATAGCAAGGCCAATGCCTAAGACCCCTAAAATGTCAAAGAATTATCAGGGGAGTATCATAATTCCAGCTGACTCAGCACTCTCCCCTTGCAAAGAGGCATCCTGCTGCAAGTGGGCCCTTATCAGACTTTTCCACCACCCAAGTATTAACACATCCAAACCAGCCATTTAGAGGCTATGAAGCACCTCCCTGTGGAGGGTCTGATGTCTTAACAAAGTCAGAGCAGAACAGAAACAAAACATTCACCCCATTATCTTTATTGGTTGACCAGATCATAAGTCCATCCTCCTACCACCTGATCCTAGTGCTTGCCTCGACTCAGACTCTTCTCCAAGGGGTTTCTTTCCAGCTCCTGGCCCCTTTCGGGGTAATATCATTCTCTAGAATCATGAGTCCTGGGAGCTCTGTATACTGCCACTCTTCCCCAGAAACCGTGAATGATCGTTGCCAGGCTCTGCTTCTGGCCACTGTCTGGGAGGCCCCAGGCTGAGAGCAGGCTCTGTTGGATACCTTGTAACCACAGTCCTCTGTCTAAGAAACTGCCCTATCTCAGGGCACCTTTTAGATGCTCCGCATTCTACTGGGTTCTCTGGAAAGCTAACTGACTAGGCTCCCCACCCAGGCCTTTCCTGGGACCATCTCTCCCCAGGAGCTTCTGCCTCCCTTTTAGATTTCCCCTCTGTCAAGGCTGTTCCCAACTCTGACTCTCCGAGTGCAGAAGGTGGCAGTCCACAAGAGACCTTAAAAATACATTGTCTCTATAGGCTTCTCCTTAAAAGCTTCCCAAGGTCACAGATTCTCTGACCCAGGGTGGGGGGAGGGGGGGAGAGAGAGAGAGAGAGAGAAAGAGCTGCAACCACCCAAGTGAGAAAATCCCCTTTAAAACCCAGGAAGATACACATGGTTGCCAGATGTTACAGCGCAACTAATAAATAAATAAATAAATAAATAAGGATAGATTAAAGTACAGAGAATTACTTCCCTGGGATTCAGTTTAGAAGTTACAGTCTACAGAGGGTACATCAACCAGCATGAGAAGTCCCACTCCAAACCCAAAATAAAAAATAACTACATCTTGTCTGGCTAAACATTTCCTTGCTACTTACATATCTGTATGCCCAGATTTTCTTGACGCCTAGATATTTACCGAATTCCTTAAGCCTACTCAAGCGTAACCCATTTCTTAGTCTCTCCCCTATAGCCACACAAAAGAAAGACCCTCAGCAAGTAACTGCTTCAGTTTAAAAATCCCCTTCTCTCTTCCCATTGGCTCACCTGGCTGCTTGCCAGCAGAGAACACCACTCTCTCCCTTTACAGGCATTCATTCATGACATCCTCTAATGCCCAGTTAAGGGGAGCTGCCCTTTAACAGTGAGATATGCCCAGATGATTCTGGCAGTGAAATCATACCCCATGCTTCAGAGGAAGTGAAAATTCTCTCAAAGTCACTTTTGATCTGATTTTGGGGGAAAACCCCTTCCCAACCTCCCATCTGGTGATCATTTAGACTCTGAGCATGTGAGCAAGGCACACCACTTGGCCTTCTAAGAAAGAAGATTCTCATTAACATGTCGGAGCAGCGATCCATCCTGGCTGGTGTCCTGTCTTCAATGTGGCCAGTCTCTGATACTGCAGAAGAAGTGATGGGGGGAATCAGAATAAAACTACTCAATTGTGCACTGGGGAAAATAATATTTCTTCCTGACCCCTGCAGGCAACTTGCTGAAGTCCTGAAGCATGGGTGTTGATTATATTCATTGTCTGAACACAAATCTAAAAGCTTTGTGAGTATGCTGAGAATGACAAGGAAATCCAGTTTAGAGAATTATTGTTGAATACATGGCACGGAGGTGGGGAGAGGGCCCAGGGCAGGGTGCGGGGAAGGGCAGAGGCAGAGAGAGAGTCTGGGGTGAGGGGATAAGCTCTAGGAAGGCCTCCCCCGCCTTCCCAAGGCCTCCCCCACCCATTCTGTCCCCTCTCCCCCCTTCCCTCTCCATGCTTCCACCCCTTGGATGGCAGATGGATGCATTTATGTGTTGATGTCATTCTGTCACCTGGGAGAAAAAAAATTATAGGGAGAGATAACATGATGTAGCCATTTAATGAAATAGATCTTATTTTACAAAAAGTATTATTTTCTATATAGCATACAAATGTGTGCCTTCTGCTCTATATTACTGTGGAAATCTGTGTCAAAATATATGTTGTTTATATTACTTGAGAAGTTCAACATAATTTAATAGCAGAAGAGAACATAGTACATTTGTAAGGATGATTAAACTGGTAATTTTGATAAACTCCTCTTTTTCTCTCTCATCAGCAGGCTAGTTACTGTTAAGGGATACCCCTAGATAAACAAGTTTGAGTCTTAAGACACCCCAATTAAATAGCTATTAAAAAACCCCACCAAAATGTGTTCACTATCACTGAGTAAAATCACTTTTGTGCTTGTAATTCCCATTACCCCCACTTGTGTCTTCTCTTGTCTTCCTCTATCCTATTATGTCTCTGCTTAGATTGTAACTTGTTCCAGCCCAAGAACTGTAGGCTGGAGCCTATGTTCCAGCCAGGCTCTGGTTGGTACAAGAATGGGGGATGATAATGGTATCATGCTACCTTTATACTGCCCCTGTTTTCCATTCTCCATTCCATTGGCAGTACCCAGCACACCCTCTACTTTGGGGACTGTGAGGAGGACCAGTACAGAGCCACTATATTAGCTCACCTCTATGAAGTGAGCTTTCTTTTGCCTGAATTATTCGTCAGTGGCTGCTTCTGTTCATTTTTCAGTCCCTTTACACTAATGTTGTTCAGAGACTCAACATAAAATGTTTTGCATCATTGCACCGCACATATTTTGTTTTAATAGTACAATTTTAACTGTTATTTCCTGCTCACATTTTTCTCTCCAACATTGCATCTCACCCCTCCCATTTGTTTCATATATTTTGACACAATCCAAGAAAACAACAGATGGTAACTTCGTTCAAGTGGATGTTATCCACAGGGGACTGAATGGAGCTCTGGTTTTCCAATAACATCCTGCCTTCTTTCATGTTAAATGTTTCAGCTGCACCAGTTATGACTCTTCTGTATGTCTCTTAGAAAAATGACCTGCTCCAAAGCCCACTGATCTTTCATTGACTTCAATCTCTAACAGAACAAAGTTGGGGTAGGGGGTGGGAGGAGTGAGAGGAATACAGTTCAAAAACAAACTCAGGCTTAGAAGATTTGGTTCTAGCGTTTCTTATTCATGGTGCACTCTGAGGTGTAATTATGAGACAATTTCTAGATATATAGATTATGAGACCAAAAGACCAGCAGAAGAAATAGAAAATGCTATGAGAAAAGTGGAAGAGTGGGAGGTTACGCTGTCTCTTACAAAATGTGGTTTCAGAATAAAAGAGCTGGCACAAATTGCTCTAGAATCCAAGAAAGAATAGTTACACCAGCAATCTTGCTGAGTCTTGCCACCTACTTGTACTTTTTCCATTACATAGGAGCACTGGCTGCCAAAAAGGCCTAAAAGCTAGGGGACAGGTGCTGTAGAAATGCTTATAAATAGATAGGTTGGTCTAACTCCACGTAGCAGGGCAGGAGGCTACCCACCCATCCTCCAAATATATTATCTGGGCATTAAAAAGACTGCCTTTCCCTCTTCCTCCATCACTTCAAAAGACCATCTCACTGTGATAGACAAGTGGGCTACAAATATCTTGGGGAAAATGTGGTGACAAGCCATAGAACTGTGAAGCAGGAGTATGAAACCAAGTGCAAAAGTTTACCTCAGGAGATGGATGAAGATTTTAGTTTTGACGTTTTATTAAATTTGCTGGAACTATTTAGTCCATGTGTGACTCTGCCGTATAAAATACTACAATTAATCTGACTAATATCTGCCAGTTAGCTAAGGCACTCCCTTGCCAAAACACAGAAGAATATTGATTGGTTGGCTCTGACAGTTCATGGACTTACAACTGAAGCATGGGGAAAGCACAGTCCTGTGGTGAAGGCACTGGGCTGGAACTCAGATCTCTGCTGAAACCATCATAGATTCATAAAATCATAGGGCTGGAAGAGACCTCAGGAGGTCATCTAGTCCAGCCCCCTGTTTCAAGCAGGATCAACCCCAACTAAGTCATCCCAGCCAGGACCTTGTCAAGTCGGGACTTAAAAACCTGCAGGGATGGAGAATCCACCACCCCTCTAGGCACCACATCCCAGTGCTTCACCACTCTCCTGGTGAAGTAGTTTTTCCTAATATCCAGCCTACACCTCTCCCTCTTCAACTTCAGACCATTGCTCCTTGTTCTGCCATCTGTCAGCACTGAGAACAGTTTCCCTCTATCCTCTTTAGAGTGCCCCTTCAAGAAGTTGAAGGCCGCTATTAAATCACCCCTCAGTCTTCTCTTCTGCAAACTAAATAGGCCCAAATCCCTCAGCCTCTCCTCATAGGTCATGTGCTCCAGCCCCTTAATCATTTTTGTTGCCCTCCGCTGAACCTACTCCAGCACATCCACATGCTTTTTATACTGGGAGGCCCAAAACTGGATACAGTATTCCAGACGTGGCCTCACTAGTGCCGAATAGAGAGGATCAACCGCTTCTCTAGATCTGCTCACAATGCTCCTTCTAATGCATCCTAATACGCCGTTAGCCTTCTTGGCTACAAGGGCACACTGTTTACTCATATCCAGCCTTTCATCCACTATAAACCCTAGGTCCCTTTCTCCTGTAGTGCTGCTTAGCCAGTCGGTCCCCAGCCAATAACAATGCTTGGTATTCTTCTGTCCCAAGTGCAGGACTCTACACTTCTCCTTGTTGAACCACATCAGATTTCTTTTGGTCCAATCCTCCAATTTATCCAGATCACTCTGGATCCTGTCTCTACCCTCCAATGTACCTCCCCTCTAGCTTAGTGTCATCTGCAAACTTGCTGAGGGTGCAATCCAGTTCCTCATCCAGGTCATTAATAAAGATGCTGAACAATGCCAGCCCCAGAACAGAGCCTGGGGGCACTCCACTTGAAACCAATCACCATCCGCATAATGAGCCATTGACCATTACCTGTTTGGCCTGACCATCAAACCAGCTTTCTGTCCATCCTATAGTCCATGTGTCAAATGATATGTGCAGGTAAGTATCATCATTAAAAAAGTGCTAGATAAAGTAAGAAGTACAGATAAGCTGACCGAGAAATTACCATCTCAGTAAATAAAACAAAATTTTCTCTATATTATCTATCCTTAGACAATGCAGAAACAGGTCTCTGAAATAAATGTGGCCTGGTCAATCTTTAATTCACTTGACACAACAGCTGCTTGTTTTAGGCCTGTATGGAATTGCAATCTGCAATTATTTTATAAATAAAATGTTTTGCACTGCATTTTTTTCCTGATAGTAAACTATTTACTACATTGGGAGCTGAAATGATGGCTCTTTCCCATGGATTTCTTAATAATCACAAACTAGTCTGGTGCTGAGGGACAATTTCTTTTAAACATGGGTGGAATTATTTCTGCTTGAACTAGCACATTTAGCAAGAGACTTGATACAATGAAATACATATATCTTTTCTTACTGACAAGCAGGTAAAATGCTAAACAAACTACAGTAGGAAATAAGCCAGTATTTTTGATGTAAAGGTTTGTCTGGATAGAAACTGGTCTCTATAGACCCTTTGTCTTTTTTTCCTGATTCTTTGCAATCCTAAGGCAGCCTACACCACAGCACTCCCCTTCTTGGATTGCCTGACAAGTCGTACCCCTGCAGGAGGACTTGTGGTCCTACTTATTACCCCACACCCTGGGACAGAAGAGTGAACATGGATCCAGCAGGCCTGCCCAGAAAGGCTCCACAAAAGTAGCCAGAGACCAGCAGGCTTTTACAGTAAAATGAGCTGCAGGGCCTTGATGGTGAAGATGGGTGCAACCCTCTGGCGAAACGAGCTCTATGCACCATATGTTATGCCCATGGGAGAAAGGATCTGAGACTTTAAATGCAAAGGTAACAGGTAAAGAGAACAGCTAAGAAAAGGCCCTTGGAATACAGCAGCAACTAACTGAAGGGAGCAATATCGGGTTGCTACTGATATGGTTCCTGCATTGGAACCCAGAGTAGTGGGTGGGCCTGGGTTCTTCCACTAGCTGTTAGCAAAGTAGCCTGAAAAGGGAACAAGGCCCAAGCAAAAGGATGGATTTAAACAGCACAGAGATGGGGCTGGTGACTCTGGGAAGGCCAGAGAGCCAAGTGAGTTCCTTGCTACACCAGAACAGGTTCATTTTTGACTGTGTGACTTGGCCAGGCTAAACTTCTAAAGTCCTGCCTAGTGAGGATGGAAATCTAGACATGAGTGCCAGGAGCAGAAAAAGATTGCAATACCACACTGAACTGCAAGAAGGTGAGTGCCCCATGACACTGCTGCTTAAAACACTGCCTAAGTGCATCTTATAACTGCTGCCACACCATGGCATCCCATCCAAAATTATTAACTTGATATGTTCAATGTATGATCCATCAACATGCCAAGTTGTTCACAATGGTTTCTTGACAGAATCCTTCAGCATGCTGTTGGGAGTCCAGCAAGGGTGCTTACTGTCACCTTTCCTGTTCTTGATCACAATGGACTGGATTATGAACAGGACAATGGATGGTTATCAACGAGGCTTTCAGTGGACACTTTTCAAACAGCTAGAGGACATTGATATGGCTGATGATGTCACCCTCCTTTCACATCAACATGAAAGCATGAAAGAAAAGGTCACAACACTAGACAAAACTGCCTCAATGACTGGATTGAGCATTAACAAACTAAAGACCAAGACAATGAGAATCAACCAGTCCAACAACAACACCATCACGCTGGCAGGAGATGACCTGGAAGATGTAGAGCAGTTTACCTTACTGGAGAGTATTATGAGCATAGATGGAGGAACAAATAAGGATATCAATGCCAAGAAAGGGAAAGCAACAGCTGCATTCAGGAGTTCACAAATTATATTTGTGAAGACAAAACTGCAAATCTTCTCAAATGTGAAGAGTGTGCTCTTGTACAGATGCGAGACTTGGTGTACTAAAGAGTCCTCAAATCACAAGCTACAGACATTCATAAACAGATGCCCAAGGTTCATCCTTCACAACAAATGGCAAGACTTCATCACAAATGAGGAGCTTTGGAACAGAGCAGGACAAGAACCATATGACATTGAAATCAAAAGAAGAAAGTGGGGATGTCTAGGCCACACTCTCAGAAAACCATTATCCAGAATAGTCCATCAAGCTCTCACATGGAACCTGCAAGGAAAATGCAAAAGAGGAAGACTTCGGACAACGTGGAGAAGATCTACTGACACTGAAGAACAACAAGTGGAGTACTCCTGAAGCCAGTTAGAAGTTTTGTCCCAAGACAGAGTGAAGTGGAGGAGACTTACAGATAAACTATGCCCCACGTGGAGTACAAGGGTTAATAGTAGTAGTAAGTGCATCTTATCTCCCTCTTGGTTGGAGAGAAGATAGGAATGTACTACTCCTACAACTGATACCATTACTCTGTTAGGTCAAGTGGTAGGTCTCTGTTCACTGCTACTAAACACCCAAGGTTCAACCATCACTTGATGACTTGTCTCAGCAGTCATTAAACAAGCATCTCTGATTTCTTGGCAAACAAACCTGTGTTTGTGTATCAGTTTGTTTCAATTACATGTCTAAAATGTAGTTATTTGGGTAAGAGGAGTATACCCAGGCATGACTCTGTCCTTCCAGTTCCCATTTGTTGCAGCTGTCTGTAATAATAGTAAGACCATTTATCTTGAAGTTTCCTACCAATGCTTCAAGTTCACCTCTAATGAGAACCTCATGCATGGCTACGTTTTATTTGATTTTAGTGCCTCTGTGACAAAGTGATAAGGCCAGCACTCTGGTCACTGTTAATTAGGTTTCCCTGGAAATGGCTTAATTGTTTTATTGCCTTATTAGCTCAGTCTGTGTATGTATTCAGGTAGACTTGTCAAATCAGAACATTAATAAGGAAGCTGTATAAAAGTGCGCAGGAAGGGGTGCTGAGGAGAGAGGAACTGAACCAGACCATCTCTTGTCTGAGTAGAGACACTTCAAGCCCCTCCTTTTGGCAAAAGGGTTAGAAAACTGAGATACAGTGTAAAGGTGTGGAGATATTAATATGCAACAGTGGAAGGATCAAAACACTGTAAATAAATTAGATGGCAGCGTTAATAGGGCCGGAAGGCCTCGGAGCACTCTACCTGTGGAAGAAGTGGGTGTGTAGCATGATGCCCCATAACAGTTGCAGATGTTCAGATTCAAGCGTGTGGAGATGTTCCTGAGGCTTCTTTTCATATCACCCCATTTTCAAACGTCTCTTCTGTCTCCCTGTTCAGTGCAGAAACTGGATCAAAATGGATGACTCTGGGGCAGATCCATAAAGTGGACATAAAGGCGATCCAGGAAGAGAGCTAGAAACTCTGGTGGAACAAAGCAGACTATAAGGGCATTTCTTAGTTGTCAGCCCCGGCAATGATCTCATCCATTCCTATGTGCATAGGATTTTGGGGACCTAGGAGTGTCTCAGTGTCCGAGGGAAAAGAGACAATACAGTTCACTCTGGCTTTAATGTTCCAATCTGTAATTTGGATGATGATGAGACTCATTAAAGGCTTGGGAATTAAAGGCTTGGGAATTCTTTCCAATGCACTTATCTGTGGTATTGTAGTACTTACGGGACACAGTCGTGGCTCATGGTCACGCTCCACAAGGCATTGTACAAACCATAACACAAAGTAGCTCATCAACTAAGTACTGGACGTGCAACAGGTGGACAGAACAGAAAGTACCAAGAAACAATGAGACAATACTAGTCAGCCTGGTAAGAAGTGATCACAGAATACCAGCTGCCTAGTTATGATTCAGGATGCTTATTTTTTAGACATTGCAGCAGAGGAGAGTTTAAAGTCATTCACAGTGGATTTGAAGAGGACTATGAGACGGCTATTGTTTACTGGTGTCTCTTTCCCAGGGGTGTCAGGTTTGTATAATTTTTGGTGGTGCTCAGAAAAAGTCCAAGTTCTGGCTCCACCTGCCTTGTAAGAGTTGGGCTTTGGCTCTGGGTGGGATTGAGGGGCTTGGAGTATAGGAAGCACTCAGGGCTGGGGCAGAGGACAGAGTTACAAGGGAGCAGGCGCTCAGTGGGATTGAGAGAATTGGGGAATGAGAGGGGCTTAAGGCTGGGGCAGAGGGTTGGGGTATGGGGGTGCAGGCTCTGGGGTGGGATGAGGGGTTTGGGGTGTGGGAGCAGCTTAGGACTTGGGCACAGAGTTGGGGTGAGGGTGTGAGGCTGGGCTGGGAATAAGGAGCTCAGACTTTGGGGCGCAGCAGGCATACTTCCCCAGGGCTGGGGCCAGAGAGGAGGACTCCCCCCTCCTGACATTCACACAGTCCCTAAAAGGAGTCCAATCAGAGTAGCCTGCCAGGGCAGGGAGTTTCCATGCACTTCCTCCCTCCACAGATATAGCAGTCAGCCTGCTGGTACAGCTGCTCCCCTATAGCCACTGCCAGGCTGCAGCAGCAGCAGCTGGTGAGTAGTGCAGAGGGCTCCAGCCTACTGGCCAGAGTGTAGGTCAAGTGACACAGCCAGGAGAGGTGTGTAGGGGCTGACGGGCAGGGCTGGGGGATGCTCCAGGGAAGACATGAATGAGCAGCAGGTAGGGTCAGGAGAAGATAACTCAATGGTCTGAGTATTAGCCTGCTAAACCCAGGGTTGTGCATTCAGTCCTTGAGGGGTCCATTTAAGGATCTGGAGCAAATAGATTAAAAAACATCTATCAGGGCCAGTAATAGGTCCTGCTGTGAGTGTCGGGGATGGGACTTGGTTACCTCTCAAGGTCCCTTCCAACTCTATAAGCTAGAGAGAGACAGCCCCAATATTAATGCATCATGGGCCCATACGACTCGCAGTTCCCGCTCTTCCCATTTCTGAGAGGCACACCTCTTGTTTCTGTGAAGACATTTAAATTCCTCCCAATTTCTTTCCTCTATTACTAATGCTGAAAAGAAACCACTATCTTATGTGGTCACTGTGTAGATTTTGTGATAGTTTAATTAGTTGCACAACTAAACTAGGAATCAGAACTATACTGCTGAGCATACAAACACTTGCCTGTGGAGTGACACCTGTTTAGCTAACCATCACCCTCTTCTCATTTCCAAAGCCCCCTAAGAGCCTGCTTCTTCCCCATCACTCAAAGCAAGCTAACATTAAACAGCTAATGAATACCTATGTTCAAATTTGACACATTAACACGTGGTTTGAACAGAGACAGCCATTACCTGACCCATTATGAAGGCTCTTTCACATACTTTGATGTTTGACCAAATGCTTAACTTCCCCCACGCCTTGCCCCCCTTCTTTCTGCTTTTCTATCTGATTTGCCAACCTTGATAACAATTTTTCTGATTTGTCAACCTTGGTAACAATTTTTGGACCGCTGTGCATTACATATTAAGTCTGTTCTGGTAAGGCTACAACCAGCAAAAGTGGGGAAAGTTAGCTCAGTGGGTTGAGCAGAGGCCTCATTAAACCCAGGGCTGTGAGCCCAGCCCCTGTGGGGGATCATTTAGGGATCTAGGGCAAATAAATTGGGGGATGAAAATCTGGCAAGGATGTGCAAGTCCTGCTGTAAGTGCAGCCCACTGGACTCAATGACCTCTGAAAGTCCCTTCCAGTTGTTATAGACTTTACAAGAGTTGAATTTCAAATATGTTCAAGGTCTCTCTTCAGAAGCAAATCCTGGCATGTCATCATAGCTAACTTCTTTTCATTTCTCAAAGATAATTAATGTATAATCCATTTTGTAAATACAGGTTTGTTTAATTCTCAGTTTAAACACCTAGAAAAATACACACCCACCTGCTCAGGTTGATTTATAGTCTGTGAAAAAGCATATATTAATGCAACACTTCTCGAGATTTCATACACCAGGCAATTGAAAGCAAATTTAACTCTACCCTTTTGTGCATGCTCAATATAAGAAAGCTTTACATTTCAAGTTCATGTAGAGCTGTCGTAGCCTGTAATGGGTCTTCCTGCAGGTGACAGAGCAAAAGGCACAAGTTTGTTTCTTTTCTTTGGAGTGACAGGGCTGAGGGGTTAGGTAGCAGAGTATGAACTCCCTTTGTAATTCAGACCAAGAACACATGCCAAAGGGATTCCCACTAGCTACTCCCAAAAGCAAGGACTTAGGATATTATGTTCACTAAGCCCCCAATTCTGAGCTAAATTATTTTACTATGTGTCACCAGCAGAACAATTCTGTGGCCAGTGAGAAGGGCTGACCATTTTAATTGAATTCTTGCCTGTAGAGATGCACAGCTGCAAGCATTCAAGAATACTACAATGAATATTCTCTTCCTCTGGGTTTTCATGACCTCCATATTGCTTTCAGGCCCTAATTGCCTATGTTGCAAATTCTGAGGTTAAAGCAAAACTAAATTTTGTACATTGCTATTCTATATTAGCTCCTGCACTACCCTCTAAGTAAACTGTTCATGCACCGCATGGAATTAGTGCACGCTGCATATAGGACTTCATCCCATATCAATGGGAGCAGGATTAAGCCCATATTCAAAAACACCATATTCACTGAATACATTTTACTGAAGCATCTTTCCAATCTGCATCACTTTCTTGTGGTTTTTATTCTATTTTAAGGATCTTTCACAGTATGCAAGCAGTTATATCCCTTTCCTCACCTGCGACAAATATTAAAGTAACTAGACTCATTTTAAAAATGTCCAAAAACATGAAGACAACAAAGAATCCAAATGTATTATGTAATTATGTAATTCTATTGAAGTGATGCATAGGGAAGAATCATGAAACATCCACTCAAACATTAAACTTTATAACAATCAAATAATAGGTTGATCCAGCTCCTACTGAAGTTAATGGAAATCTCACCACTTTGGCTGTGTCTACGCTAGCCCAAATGGCCATTTCGAAGTTTACTAATGAAGAGCTGAAATACATATTCAGTGCCTCATTAGCATGCCGGCAGCCATGGCACTTCGAAATCGACGTGGCTCGCCGCCGCGCGGCTTGTCCAGACGGGGCTCCTTTTCGAATGACCCTGGCAACTTCGAAATCCCCTTATTGCTACCAGCAGATAGGAATAAGGGGATTTTGAAGTTGCCGAGGTCCTCTCGAAAAGGAGCCCTGTCTGGACGAGCCATGTGGCGGCGAGCCATGACAATAAGTGCCGTGGCTGCCGGCATGCTAATGAGGCGCTGAATATGTATTTCAGCGCTTCATTAGTAAACTTCGAAATGGCCATTTCCTTGGCCATTTCAAAGTTTTGGGCTCGTGTAGACACAGCCTTTGTCTCTCAAATCAGTGGGAGCAGGACTGGGTCTCAGAAAGATTCAGATCCGCTAGCAAGCTTCAAGACATCACACTTAACTTGCTAGGAAGCACTCTCCTTTCTGTTGTGTCCAGCTGCCCCCAGACTAATAACTCATACAAAAAAAACTACATTAAAATAGAATTGATGGAAAAGTCAAGCACTCAAAAGTTAATTACACATCTCATAGAGCTGGAAGGGACCTTGGGAGGTCATCGAGTCCTGTCCCCTACCTACTTAGCAGGGCCAAGCACCCTCCCTTTAAAAAAAACAAAAAAACAAAAAACTATTTGCCCCAGATTCCTAAATAGCCCCCTTAAGGATTGAACTCATAACCCTGGGTTTAGCAGACCAACGCACAAATCACTTGTTAATAGTATCTATTCAAACCCTTGTGCCTATGCATTTCAATAGTCTTTTATTGCATGCTCACCTACTACCCACCCCTGTAGTGCCCGACTCTCATTTAATGCACAGGATGGATGGTACTTAGCTCAGTGCATCATGGCATGCCTTATTTACTGAATGGGTGTGCCTACATTTGCATTCCTCTTTCGAAAGAGGTATGCAAATGAAAAATGCAAATGAGGCATAAATTTGCACGTTCAATACTTCATTTGCATATTCTAATTTCCTCAAAAGAAGAAAGCCAGTGTAGATGCTGCTCTTTCAAAAGTAAACCCATCTTTGAAAGAATCCTTTTTCCCTTTATTTAATGGGAAGAAGGATTCTTTCGAAGATGGGGTTTAATTCCTAAAGAGCAGCATCTACACTGGCTTTCTTCTTTCAAAAGAAGCTCTTTCAAAATTAGAATATGCAAATGAGGTGCAGAACATGCAAATTTATACCTCATTTGCATTTTCGATTTGCCTAGTTTGCATACCTCTTTCGAAAGAGGAATGCAAGTGTAGACACACCCAATGCTATTCAAACCTTGCTGGAAATGAAGAATTATTAACTTCCTCTGGGACTCTTTGACAGTGCTCAACATGACAGAATCTGAGTACTTCAGAAATATTAATTTACCTTCACAGCAACCCTGTGTTGGGAAAGCAGTAAAATTATTCCCATTTTACAGCTGGAGGATGGGCAGAGAAATTGTTAAACCCTAATTTTGGCTGCCCCATTTGCGATGTGAGGGCTTGACTTTTTTTCCCTTCAGAGTACTTACCTTTTTATAGCATTGTATGCTCAAATCACAGATCTTGTTAACTTGGGTTGCACTACTGAGGGCTCAACACTGCTGCAACTCAACCACCAAAGTCTGAAGTCACACACCCAGAAAATGAGGAACCCACAGTTCGTGGCCACATGTAGGTAGGTCTGATTAAATGACTTGCTCAGCATCCCATAAAAACCCTGTAGCAGAGGCACTAGTCCCCCCTCTCCCCGCCTCCCCTCTCAGCCAGCCCTGAGAACCACCTGGAGAGTGCTGCATGGGGCTCCAGTGGTGATTTAAATGGCCTGGGGCTCTGGCTACCACTGCTCCTGCAGTAAGTACAACAGTGGCTGGGAGCCCCAGGCTCTTTGGAATCACTAGGCACCCAGAGCTACTGCCCCCTTTGTACCTGCCCCCTTCCCCATGTTGGCAGGCCTGCTCATAAGTCATCTTTTCTAAAGTTTAAATCATTTTTGTTGCTCTTCTCTGGACGTTCTCCTATTTCTCTGCATCTCTCCTGAAATTTGGCACCCAGAATGGGCTATAACATTCCAGGTGAGGCCTAATCAGTGCAGAGTAGAGTGGATGAATTATTACTGTTGTCTTGCTTACAACACTCCTGTTATTGCATTCCAGAATTGTGTTTGCTGCTTTTTTTTGCAAGTGTTATACTGTTGACTCCTTTTTAGCTTGTGGTCCACTGTGACCCCTAGACCTCCTTCTGCAGTACTCCTTCCTAGATAGTCATTTCCCATTTTGTGTGTGTCTGACTGATTGTTCCTCCCTGAGTGAAGTACTCTCTATTTGTCCCTTGGGTTTCATCCTATTTACCTCAGACTATTTCTCCAGTTTGTGCGTATCATTGTGAATTATAATCTTAACCTCCAAAACACTTGCAACTCCTCCCAGTTTGGCATCATGTGAAAACTTTACATACACTCTCTATGCCAGGGTTTCCCAAACTTTATATAGTTGGAACCCATTTTTTTTTCCAGCACCCTTTTTTCCAGCCCAAAAATATAAACACATACAAAAAAAAAAAAAAAAGAAAATGAATAAATGTTCACTGTTATGTATTCACAATAGTAATAATACTTAATAATATAAATCTTGATATAAAATACTTAAGTGCCTAACTTATTGTTATTACCTAAATTACAATTTAACCAGTAGAATTTTAACAGGAAAATACGAAATGTACCAAATTAATAGGATGTGCACAATAATTTGTGTATTTTCTAAGGACTGGTATTTTTGTTGCAAGGACCAGTACTGGACCACAGACCACATGTTGGGATACACTGCTCTATGCCATGAGCTAAATCACTGGTGAAGATAGTGAACAGAACCAGTCCCAGAACTGATCTCTGAGGAACCCCACTCATCATGCCCTGCCAGCATGACAGTGAACCACTGATTAGTACTTTCTGGGAATAGTTATTCCACCAGTTATTCACCCACCTTATTGTAGTTCCACCTACATCATAATAGATATATGCCAAATTAAGGATGCAGAGGAAAATTTAATTCTGGTATTTCCTAGACTTTATTTTGCAACCTGAACATTTTAATCTAGTGTTTTGTAAGTAGTTTCTGAAATTTAAAACTAATGCGGGGTGGGGGGGACAACAAAGTCCATTATGCTGAATCATGATCACCAATGTTAGAAACTTTAAATCAACATCATGGTTCTCTGCCACTTGAGCTAACAGAGTGACACCAGTAGTAGTTTGTCATCCTCTCTGTGGACTAGTCACCAAAGCAAGTTGAGGCACATATTTTGCCAGTAGCTTTCACACCTATTTGCTGGCAACACAGGAGAGCTGAGAGTTCTAGGTTTTGAAAGGAGTGTAGCCTTGTGCCCAATCCATGTCTCATTGATGAGAAATTCTGTGCCAAGCCTAAATATGACCAATTTAATGGCAAAACCAAGCATATTACTATAGCTGTGATTGCTTGATGGTACGCTAGTCCCTTGCAGAATGCTGAATTGAACAAAATTCAAAATTTTTGAAAACCACAAAATGAGCAATTAAGGTTGCCCATGTAATCTTTACACTGTCCTCTTTCAACAATGTTCCACTGGCTAGGTTGCACAGCTGCTGAAATGCACAAACTCTTTACTTCCTACAATACATTTACTCTCATCCACGGGATTCCACCTACTACTACAATTGCATGTTTCTTCAATACCATTCTCAATTCGGGTCTCCCAAAGATTTAGTGGGTGCAGTGCCCTGTGTTTGGGAAAACTTACCAGATTAAGATAATTTTCACCTGTAACATGTCAACCATTTAAGCTTTAGCTCTGAGCAAAACCAACCCCAATCAAAGCTAGAAACTTTTTCCCAAATAAGCTTTTATCTTGTCACAACTTTTACGTCTGCAACCCTTATATCAAATGACCACAAATATGGGTCACTAACTCTGTGCTCTTCCTTCCCAAAGCACGTCAAGTTTCAGAGGAAAACACTTAAGTGTCTTGATTTTTAAAGGTTTGTGTACTGCTCACGGTCACAAAGTCAATAACAGAGTTGATAAAACTGCAGTTTCTTGGTTTCCCAGTAGCACATTGATAGCAATCTTCTAACTGAGGAGCCATCAAGAATATTAGTTGCAACAGCGAATCATCTTTTTATTATCATCAGGCACTTCTAACCCATAAGACCACAATTCTCATAGACTAACGCCAGTTTAAATAAACTTCTAAGCAGTTGATGCACATGATCCCTCTGGCTTATTTACACTGCCCTGGAGTTTGGACTATGAATAGAGCCATGTGACTCTTTAAATAGGACTACGTTAATGCGAACTATAAAACTTTTAGTTCCTGGCCACATTGTTGGGGCGTGTTTACAGTGCAGCACTGTGGAGCGTGCTGCTGTTCAGACCCCTGTAGTCTGACCTGCAGGTCAGAGAAGAAATAGCCTTCGTTACTAGACAGAAACACAAACTAAACCTACATCAAACAGCTCTATCAAAACATGTAGAAAAAAATCAATTCTATAAAATGTAGAAAAAGATAGACATGTTAATAAGCATAAACCAAGAAGGGGGCCAGAAGCTCCTGTGTCATGGAAAATGTTACAGGAAACATTCTCCATTTATTCACATAAGCTACCCTTACAGTAGCATCTCTGCCTGCTCCCCACCCAGGGAAAGGGTGTGCAGGCTCACAAAGTAAAGACTGATAACTCCTCAGATTATTGGGTTCCACAGGGAAAGCAGAAGGCAATTACAAAACCTCAGGGGCTTTTCACACTGGTTGCATGGCTGCCCCTGTTGTCCCTATGAGACCTGGCCCCTCTGCGAATCACGGCTCTCTCTAGATACAGTGGTGTAGTCAGAATGTATCATGATCTGCAAAAGCAAAAAATGAGCTTAGGAAAGAAGCTGAATGTCTTGAAAACCTGTGTATTTAGCAGCATGTTATACAGATGCGAGACATGGGCGATAAAGAAATAGTCAAAGAGAGGGATATTGGTGTTTGAGGGAAGTTGTTTGAGAAAGATCCTGAGACCTGGATGGATGCAGCAGAAGGTCACCAACGAGGAATTGTATAGGAAGATACAGCCAAAAGAGAACCTACTGCAGAAGATTATACAATGGAAGTAACAACTATTCCAGCTTATCTCCAGAATGAGAAATGAGAGAAAAGTTAAGATCCTAGTATTTCGCATAATGGACGGTTCGACTAGGAGAGGCAGACGCCACAGAGAACAGGTAGATGATACAGTAGATTGGTATGGAGCTAGTCTACAGAAAAGCACTGGACAGGGAAAGACAGAAGGAAATAGCAAGGGAGGCATCAGACACCAACGGACACTGAGCCCCTAATTGTTGATGATGATCGGAATCTATCATGTGTCCAGAGGAGATACGCCTGTTACAGCTTTCTCACTCCTGTCAACATTGCTCATGCTGTGATGCAAATGGATAGTGGAGTCTAATTGGTCGTGCTGGGGTCCCAGGAATAACTGTCAACACTAAAGTTTGGCATAGGACACTTCAAATGAGCAGGCATTAGAATTGTGTGCGCACTCTGGTGAATTTTACTACATTTGTAGCCCTTTAAAAATATTGCCACAAAAGTATCCCCACGGATACTTTTTCTGCATCATACTGATGCAGAAAAGCTGGTAACTTGACAAAGACCACAGAAAGAGCCTCTGTCAGATCCAGAAACAAAGTACACAGCATAAACTCTCAGGCCTCTCTTTAGTCTACTAGATGATGCCTCTGTGACCACTGTGCACACTGGCTATGGTAGCTCATCTAAAGGGCACCTGCAGCAGCATCAGGGCCATCGTAAACAGCTTAATTTACATAGCCTTCTTCCTATCATAGAGCCAGCAGCTGATCTGGGAACCTCCTAAATATTGATGGGGCTGCGGCCATGTTTTCAACAACCCCTGAAGGCCAGTCCTGGTTGACTGCTGGAGGGACAGGAGTAGTTTTTGTGAAGTAACCCTTGATCTTTAGGAAATGTAATAATGCCAAGAATGGTCCATAAAATTTCTTACGTGCCTAAGTCCCAATTTTAGGCTACAGTATGACACACAAAACTCCTGCTCCCCTGGTGTCTAACCCCTATAGGTGCCTACACTCAGTAGGTGCCAAGGTATATGGGTTAATAAAATTTCCCTAGGCAACTAAATTTCTGCCTGAAGCATAGATGATGCTGCCTCCACCTAGGTGCCTGTACCCTTAAGCCCCAGAATGATCTACAAAACCTGTAGGGCAATGAGTGTTTGTTTACCAAACTTGCATTTGCAACAGATTCAGTAGGAGACTCTGCCTACCAAATCAGGTCCTATTCGAAATCTGGTTGGAGCTGGCGATCCTACATACCTTTCAGGCCAGTGGTTAGAGCATTCAGCAGAGATACAGAAGGATCAGGTTCAATTCTCCTCTTAGGCAGAGGAGGAGAGGAGATTTGAATAAGGGTCTTCCACAACTCTTAGGAGCAGGCTTTACCTACTGAGTTATTCTGATGTTGGGTCTCCCTCATGCTCGCCTGTTGAAGTTGTTCCCCTGTGTATAAAGAGTCACTGGAGCTTGCATTAGTGGTGGGTATCATAGGCTGTCCCTCTTCAAATAGCCTGTGCGGCTCCAAACCCAGGCTTCCTCTTTCCTGCTTCCAGTTCCCTTCCTGCACTTCTGTGGAGGAGAGGCTGGGGCAGGCAGGCTGGAGCTGGTGCTCAAAAGTCTGGGGCCTGGCACTCTGGCTGTGAAGCCCACCCACCTGGGCT
Organism: Carettochelys insculpta; assembly: GCF_033958435.1. Classification (NCBI taxonomy): domain Eukaryota; kingdom Metazoa; phylum Chordata; order Testudines; family Carettochelyidae; genus Carettochelys; species Carettochelys insculpta. The sequence goes on from NC_134137.1 coordinate 67,789,244, forward strand.
GCAGTGTGTGAATGGGAGCTGTCATGCAGAATGCTCTGGACTCCAGCAAGGGAGAAGAGAGGGAAGTTGAGGGGAAGGAAAGGACCAGAGGTTAGTCTCCCTTAAAAGGTTGTTCCCTTGTCACCCATGGGAGCAGGGGGACTGCACCCATGTTGCCCACAAGTGCCCTCACCATCAGGCTACAGAATCAGTCTCATGCTTTTTCATGCCTATCCATGAGAATAGCTTATGACACATCTCCCTTGTTGGTTCCTGCCATTGGCTAGCATGGGTGGCATCCAGAACCAGGACAGGAATGGTCTTGCCTAGTGCTTGCACCAGAGACAGTCCTGCCTAAGAGTTGGAGATGGAGTCAGAGGCCTGGAACAGCATCAACAGTCAGAGCTCAAGTCAGGGACCAAGCAGAGCTAGAACACATAGGGCAGGGGCGAAGCTGGAAACAAGGCAGGAGCAAGATGAGGGGCAGGCAAAGGAGAGATGGCAACTAGGAATGAGTGTTGAGCAGTCAGACCACTTGTTACCATTGAGTGTCTCAGGAGACTTGCTGACATCCTCAGCCAATTGGGTGGAGTGCTCAGATCCTGCTGGGACTCAGCTGTGCTTGTAGTCAGTCCAGAGACAGGGCAGGCACAGGTGTAAGCGGGAGCATGATATAGCCCAAAGGGCATTAACAAGTATCTGAAATGCTTGTCGTGGGTGTGGAATGCCATCTTCAATTTACCCCTGCCAAGATATGCATTAGGCTATAGGTCCCATAAAGGTCTAGCTTGGTGAAAATCCTTGTGGAATGAAATCTCTCAAAGTTCATTACTGATTAGCAAAGGGTATCTGTTCTGAGCCTGACAGTCCAGGCAAGTGCACCGGGAGCCATCTTTCTCGCCCACAAAGAACACTGGGGTTCCTGCTGGGAAGCTGACGAGGAAGATTGGATTAATCCCTGGTCTGGGTTCTCTCCAATACAGGGCTCACAGCACCGCAGGCTGGAGATCTATGGGGGCAGTCACATAAATTCGAGGGAGGGAGTACAACTTATTCTTGTCCTGAACCTCTGCAAGGTCCTGAAGTGTTGCCAAAATTGATTGTGTAGCTCATGTCTGGGGTTTCACAGTCCATCCCTATTGTTCTGGTATCCCCAAGAGACAGTGTGTCCTGGAGGTTGAATGATGAATCACTTCCCATACAAACCCAGGTTTGAGGAGGAAGGACTCTTGGCAGAATTCTGAGTAGAACCCAATCTCGTCAGTCTTCCAGGGACTATCTAAGCCAGGGGTGGAGAATGATAGGGAATGTACCAGATCAGACTGAAGGGTTTCTTCGTGTTCTTGAAGAGCTGATTGGTAAGAATGCCATCTCATGCATGATGGGACCCCAGTAGAGATGTGATTTGTCCAGTGGATTCAGCCAGCAGAGAGAGAGGGCTTTGCACTGCATCAGAATTCCATGACCTTGCAAAACCTGAGTCTGTAAATTTAAATTATATTATTTACAATTTATTTATTATAAATTATTATATTCAAATTCTGCACATTAACAAGTGGTTTGAACTGGGATGGGAATTTTCTGAATCACTATAGGGGCTCATTTGCATACTTGGCTTAATCTAATTCTTGACCTCCCCGCCCCCTTTACTCTCTGATTTGCTCACCTTGATCATTTTTTTCTGATTTGTCCTCCTTGATTACTGTTTTTGGTTCTCTGTACCTTAAATATTGAGTCTGTTCTGGTATGACTAGTAGTAGTAGTAGTAGCGTCCTTCAGTCTACGTAGACTATGGATTGCGCCCTTCGTAGTTCCATTTGGCATCATCATTTGCAGCGTCGACTGTGACTGTGAAGGCCCACGAGAGTGACAGTCCTTGCTGCATCTGTTGCATGTGTAATGGGTGTCTGGCAGGTCCTTACTGTGCTTTCTGTAGGCTCGCTTCTCCTCTGCTAGCTGTGTGATCCTCATCTCACCCTTCTGAAGGCCCTTGTGTAGCTTCTGCCTCCATCTGCTGCGATCGTCTGCCAGCTCCTCCCAACTGTCCGGCTCGATGTCAACCTCCCTGAGGTCCCTCTTGTAAACGTCTTTGTAGCACAACTGGCGGTGTCCGGAAGGTCTTTTGCCAGAGGCTAGCTCGCCATACAGGATGTTTTTTGGGATCCTTCCATCATTCATCCTGTGGACGTGGCCAAGCCAGTGGAGCCGATGCTGCCTGAGGAGGGTGTTCATGGTTGGGATTCCAGCTTGCTCGAGGACGGCAGTGTTGGACAATCTGTCCTTCCACGATATTCCAAGGATGCGCCTGAGGCAGTGCAAGTGGAAGACGTTCAGCCTCTTTTCCTGGCGGGCATACAGGGTCCAAGTCTCGCTGCCGTAAAGCAGGGTGCTGAGGATGCAGGCTCTGTAGACTTGCATTTTGGTGTGGGTGTACAACTTGATGTTATTCCACACTCTCTTGCTGAGTCTGGACAGAGTTGTGGCTACTTTTCCGATCCTCCTATTTAGCTCAGACTTCAATGACAGAGTGTCAGTGATGGTGGACCCGAGGTAAACGAACTCGTGGATGACCTCTAACGAATAGTCGTCAGTGCTGATTGATGGAGGGTCAGCAAGATCCTGAGCAAGTATGTTTGTCTTCTTTAGGCTGATGGAAAGCCCAAAGTCCTTGCATGCTTTGGAGAACCGATCCAGCAGTTTCTGAAGCTGGTCTTCTGTGTGTGACACTACAGCAGCGTCATCTGCAAACAGCAAATCTCTCATGAGGACTTCCCACACCTTGGATTTAGCTTTCAGCCTTGCAAGATTAAACAGTTTCCCATCAGATCTTGTGTACAAAAAGATGCCCTCTGTTGAAGATCCAAAGGCGTGCTTCAGGAGGAGCGCGAAGAAGATCTTGAACAATGTTAGAGCAAGGACGCATCCTTGTTTGACGCTGTTCCTGATGCTGAAAACATCCGATAATGTGCCATCATATTGGATGGTTCCTCTCATGTCTTTGTGGAAAGACTGGATCATCTTGAGTAACCGTGGCGGACATCCTATCTTGTGGAGCAGTTTGAACAGTCCAACCCTGCTGACCAAGTCGAAGGCCTTGGTCAGGTCAATGAAGGCAATACAGAGTGGCTTCCTCTGCTCCCTGCATTTCTCCTGCAGCTGCCTCAGAGAGAAGACCATGTCAACGGTAGATCTCTCTGCGTGGAATCCACACTGTGATTCGGGATACACCCTCTCAGCAATCTTCTGGAGTCTGCCGAGGATGATGCAAGTGAACAGTTTACCAGTGATGCTTAAGAGGGAGATACCACGGTAATGTTGCAGTCGCTTCTGTCTCCTTTGTTCTTATAGAAGGTTACAATATTAGCATCATGCATATCCTGTGGAACCTCTCCCTCTCTCCAGCACAGGCACAGTATGGCTATGGTCTGAAGAAATGGGTCTGTCCCACGAAAGCTCACCTAATAAATTATTTTGTTAGTCTTTAAAGTGCTACTTGACTGCTTTTTTGTTTTGATAGTATATAGACTAGCACGGCTCCCTCTCTGTTACTGAGTCCGTAAAATAGCTGGAAGCACCAGCGTCTATTAGTGCTATCAAGATGACCTCTGACATGACAGAATTTCCACAGAAAAACTAGAAGGCTAATCAGCTGCTGCTGGAGTATTGGTGAACAAGTGTGGAAGTCATATGCAGTCTTGAGGGGAAGATGCCCAGCCCATTCTATTTCCTGACTGTAGCAGACCTGGTCTACATCTCAGGACAGGAAGAAGTGATGTGTACTGATTTCTCACTAAAGACATTGGCCTGGTGTCACACGTCAGAGAGATGAGACTGGGCCATTCTAACTTGCATGAGTTCAATGTGTGTGTGGAGCAGGGTACTGGAGGTCCACAGACCAGGGTTGTGAGAGCAGATACCGACTGAGAGAAGCTGTACTTTTCCTGCTGTTCTGGTAACCACTCAGAAATCTTAATACTGAGTTAAGAATTGCATCCAGGCTGATTGGGAGGGGTGTGTGTCTACCTGTGCTAGCTTGTCCATGGTGTCCTCAGTCAACTGGAGCTATAAGTCATAGCACAGAGCAGACTCACTCCATTACAGTTACATATATTTTGGGTCGTCAAAAGACTTGTACAACAAACTCCTCAAACTGAAAAAAATGAAAAAGAATCATTCTGCAATCACCATATCAGACAAAGTGTGTGTAAGGGGGAGGGCAAAATACTTTATTACCTTGTGCACTTAATTATAGCAGGCATAAATTCTGTGATTTATATCTTCAAAGCAGTCATTTCCAAGCCATCAGATAATGGCTAGGTAAATCTCAACTCTTCTAGTCAGTCATCAATAGCCAAAAAAACCTGCTGACCTAGTTGTCATTATCAAGTTTTAAACAATAATGTTCTCAGTTAACTCTTTAAATTTACATAAAGGGAACAAAAAGAAATTAAATTCTGAGCAGAGACCCAGAAAGTATTTTACGTAATGAATGTTTGCTTCCTGAGCAGTGTAATAGTACAAAGAACTAAACAACCTTCACCTAATTAAACAATTATGTGCTATTCCAAGGAGGAATAAACAGCTTGATTTTTTAAACCCTGCCTAGATCAAAGCATAAATAAAATGTGCAGTCTCAAATTCATGACATGCAAGGAAAAAATTCTCAATGAATGGCTATGTAATGTCATCCAGGATTTAAGAGAGGAGAAACACAGTATCAAAAGGGCCTGTCTACACAGAGCCATAAAGAAGATGATGGTTTAATTTCTAAAGCATATTAAAACATTGCACATTAACTGGTCCACGTAGACCCTGCTGCACACACTACAGTAGAACTTCAGAGTTAGGAACATCAGAGGCACAAACTAATCAGTCAACAACACACCCCATTTGTAACCAGAAGTAAGCAATCAGGCAGCAGCAGCAGAGACACCCTCCTCCCCTCCCCCGCAAAAGGTGAAAATACAGTACTATGTAAAACTACTTCAAGGGAATCAGACTTTTTCTTCCTTGTAAAGTTTCAAAGTTTTCAATGTTTAACCAGTTAACTAATTAAATGGAATTTTACATCTCTAATCAAAACATCAGGTGTGAAATCTTGGCTTTACTGAAGCCAATGAAAATTTTGCCATTGACTCCAGTGCAGTCAGGATTTGTGATCCCAGGTGTCTGCTTTCTTCAGTGGGTGCTAGAATTGACTGGGAACGGGACAAAGATGATATACTGCTCTTTATATCTTGCACCTGTATCTAATTAAATTTAGTCTGGAGACACAGCTGCAGCAAAATATCTCTCATCAACTAGAGAGAACAGTCTGGAAGCTGTCAGAGAGCTGCTGTTTAATCTCTTGTTTGTTGGAATATCTATCTTTTCTGTTTAACATAATGATTTTTTTTAAAGAAACAAAGTTCCAAACAGGAATGCATTAGTCTGTTAAGTCTAGGAAATGAAACTACAAAATATGTTTGTTTCTGTGTTAAATCATCTGTGGTAAAATCAATGTGAGCATCTGCTCAAGCTTTGCACTCCATCAGGGAAGAGAACTAGCAGTGTTCCCTATAAGATGAGCAGGTAAGCAACCACCCAGGAGGGCTCCAGTTGCTGTCCACCTGATTAGCAGAGCTCCCACTGCCACCCATAGTCGGCAGCAGGTGTTTCTGTGGTGGTGTACATAATTTATTCTCCACATGCATGGACACGATTAGAGGAACACTGTTAAAGAGCTGTTCTTCTAAGGAAGGAGGAATGATTGAATACGATGTACAGAAAGTCATACATGTGCAGAGCTCAAAATCAGTTTTGATTAGCCAGGCAGCACAAGGAATACTAAATCAATAAAAGAAAAAGATTTATAACTACATGCAGAGCCAGTGTTGGCAGGGATATAAAGCAATCTCTTGCTCAAAGACCACTGTGTAGGGCTATGTCTACACTACAGCCATCTTTTGAAGGAAGTTCTTCCCAAAGATCTCTTCTGAAAAAAACTTCTTTCAAACGAGTGCATCCACACACAAAAAAGGGATCAAAAAAATCGATCTGCTTTTGCGATAGAGAGAGTCCACACAGCCCCTGCTCATTCAAAACAGGCTGGGGATCAAAAAATCCAGGGCCATGAGGACTGCTCTTTTGAAATAAATGGCCCTAGGGCATCTATACATGTTTTTTTCTGAAAGAATATTTTGGAAAAAGGTGCTCTTCTTCATCTGGGAGAGGAAGAGGGCTGCTGGAAAAAGTGCTGCGTTTTTTCAATTTCAGCTAGAAAGAGCACATTTTGTGTGTAGATGCTCCTTGGCTTCTTTTGGAAAAGGCCAGTTTTTTTCGAAAGAACTTTCTAGTGTAGACGCAGCCTAGCAGTATGATGTCCTAGTATTCAATGTAGTTGGCATCAGCTTGCTGTTACACACATTTTTCTTTGAAATTTTCCACATTTTGTTGTTAGCCCATAGATGGCTTTTTAAAATTTGGACACTTTAAAGCTACAACAATGGAAAAATATATACTGAAGTGCTTTAAGACTTTTATGCATGCATAAATCAGAAATGACTGAACTTTAAACTACAAGCTTTACAGGTAAACAGACACAATTAACAATGGGTCTTGTACATTCTCCCGGTGAAACTTCCCATTCTTGACAGCATTGGCACAATTTTATGGTTATGCATCTATACTGTTTACTGCTCTACAGAATGGTTTCTCCTCTGTATTAGTCATGCTGACAACCTTTTTATCAAGATCAGGGCTTTGTTGGGGGTAGATGCTGTACAATTGCCGGAAGTGGAGAACACCTTTTAACAGAGAGCTGATAGTACACACACACACCTCCTAGTACGGGAAGGGACCTTGGGAGGTCATCTAGTCCCTCTTGGCAGAGCCAAGCACCATCCCTGGCAGCTATTTGCCCCAATCCCTAAATGGCCTCCTCAAGGATTGAGCTCATAAACTGGGGTTTATCAGGCTAATGCTCAAGCCACTGAGCTACCCCCCCATGTACCCCCCCCATAACATCATGTTCTGATTTTGCAGGTGTTTTTACATGTGATTACATCTCTTCCTTAGCCCCTTAGAATACTCTACGAAGCCTTCTATCACCTCCATATCACTATCAACACTGCATTTCTATCTTTCACTGTCCCTTAGAGCTAATATCCCTACCATTTTGGGATTAAGTATAGTTGGGATTATGTTTACTTTACATTTAACATGGAATTTCACCTGCCACATTGACATCTAGCCACCCAGCTTTGTAGAGATCCTTTTGTAACTCTTTATAAAGTCAGCTTTCAACCTGAGAAATTTTGTATGATCTGAAAACTTGTCATCTGACCCTTTAACCCCTCTTCTGAATCATTCAGGAACATGTTGGCCCCATTCCAGGTCCTGCAGAACTCCCACTATTTACCCATTCTATTGCAAAAACACCCAACCTTTTATTCCCACTCTTTGTTTCTTGTCTTTGAACAATTATTGATCCATGAGAGAAGCCTTCCTCTTATCCCTTCACTATGGCCATATCTACACTACAGAGGTCTTTCGAAAGAAGCCTTCCAGATCTCTTCCGAAAGAATAACTTTCGAAACAGTGTGTCCCCACAAACAAAAGAGTGGCTCAAAAGAGTGTCCACACAGCTCCTGCTCTTTTGAAAGAATGTACCAGGGATCGACAAATCAGGCCCTATGAGGACTGCTCTTTCGAAAGAAGGGCCCTGCGGAGTGTCTACACACTTTTTCTTTTCAAAGAAGCTTTCAAAAAAAGAAGTTCTTCCTGAAACAGGAGTGAAAGAGCACTTTTGAAAGGAGCTCTGCATTCTTTCGAAAGAATGCTTTTTGTGTGTAGATGCTCCGTGGGATCTTTTGAAACAGCCCCCTTCTTTTGAAAAATCTTTCAAAAGAACTTGCTAGTGTAGACACAGCCTACATGAATCCATGGAAGATAGGACCATCACTGACTATTAGCCAGGGTGGTCAGCATGGTGTCATTAGGCTCTGTTTATCAGAAGGTGAGACTGGATGAAAGGGGATGGATCTCTCCGTGACTGACTGTACTGTACACTCCCTCTGGGGCACCTTGCATTGCCCACTATCAGAAGACTGGATACTGGTTTAGATGGACCTTTGATCTGATGTGCTACAGCTGTTCTTATTTTCTTATGTAAAGCAGAAAAGTGAGGCTTAGTTTACAGAAAAGACTTAGAGGTGATTTCATAGCAGCCTTCAACTTCCTGAAGGGGAGCTCTAAAAAGGAGGGTGAGAAACTGTTCTCAGTGGTGTCAGATGGTGGAACAAGGAGTAATGGTCAGAAGTTGAAGAGGGAAAGGTGTAGGTTAGATATTAGGAAAAACTACTTTACCAGGCGGGTGGTGAAGCATTGGAATGCATTGCCTAGAGAGGTGGTGGATTCTCCATCCCTTGAGGTTTTTCAGTCCCGGCTGGACAAGGTCCAGGCTGTGATGATTTAGTAGGGGTTGATCCTGCTTGAGGCAGGGGGCTGGACTAGATGACCTCCTGAGGTCCCTTCCAGCCCTATGATTCTGTGATTCTGTGAGGCATTCAAGTTACGTTACAAGAAAGCAGGAAAGAACAAATAAACAATATCTAGAAGCTCTTGAACATAAAAGAAATTAGGTCACTGAGGGCACTTATCTAGGGAAAGAGAAGAGTGGAAAGAGGCAGGGTTACAGGTTACAGAGAGAAAAAATGTGGATAGCAACACTGAGCCTGAAAGCAACACTGGAATTACACTATTTTCTGTCTTTTCAGGTAAAATAATGTAATCTATATAGTGCTTTATGCTCTTTCTTCAGAAACATCTCATGGAATAACAGAAATTAAAATGGGAAAAATCTAAAACAATTTTAGATTGTCAGCTCACTGCCTTGATTGTTCACTATCATTTTATTTTCCAGTATGTTTTAAATATCTCCAATGATAGGCAGGTTCACTTGTACTACAAAACAAGCCCGCCTTAATTTTACAACATATTAGCTGTGTCTACACGTGCACGCTACTTCGAAGTAGCGGCACTAACTTCGAAATAGCGCCCGTCGCGGCTACACGCATCGGGCGCTATTTCGAAGTTAACTTCGACGTTAGGCGGCGAGACGTCGAAGTCCCTAACCTCATGAGGGGATCGGAATAGCGCCCTACTTCGACGTTCAACGTCGAAGTAGGGACCGTGTAGACGATCCGCGTCCCGCAACGTCAAAATTGCCGGGTCCTCCATGGCGGCCATCAGCTGGGGGGTTGAGAGACGCTCTCTCCAGCCCCTCAGCTCACTGGTGGCCGCGTGGAGCGGCCCCTTAAAGGTCCCCTCCCCCTCCCTTCCTCTGCAGGAAGCTGAGGGAATGTGCAGGCTGCAGCCTGCACACGCGGCCAGCCTGCACCACCCTCAGCCCCACAGAGCTGCGATGGCTGGCCGGCAGCCCCCCCAGCGCCCCCAGGGGACCCCCCCCAAGGGGAGCCAGGGCAGCCAGGCTGGCAAGCGGCAGCGGGGCCCCTCCTGGACGGAGGCTGAGCTGCGTGACCTGCTGGGGCTCTGGAGCGAGGAGGAGGTGCTCCAGGTAATGGGGAGCAAGAGGCGGAATGCGGATGCATTTGCTCGGCTGGCCGACGGCCTGGCTGCCCGGGGTCACCCTGCCCGCACTCCTGACCACGTCAGGAGTAAGGTCAAGGAGCTGCGGCAGGGTTACTCCCAGGCCTGGGATGCGGCCAGACAATCTGGGGCCGCCCCCGTCACTTGCCCCTTTTACAGGGAGCTCAGGGACATCCTGGGCTCCTGGCACACCTCCTCCCCTCCGGCCACCCTTGACACCTCGGCTGATGAGCCCCAGCAGGCCCTGCAGACGGAGTCCGCCCCGGAGGCAAGCCCCGCACCCCGGGAGCCCCCCCCGGAGGCCACCCCCGAGACATCGCGGCAGAATCCGGCCTGCAGATCCTCCTCCTGCCATCCCGGAGCAGCAGCAGGGCCTCCGCCCCCCGGGGATCTCCGGACCGTGGGAGCGGACCAACAGGTAGGTACCCACCTCTGGTGGACACCCCTGGGCTTGAGGGGCGGGGGTAAGAGATATGTGTCCAGGGCCCCCCACATGCTCACATGGCCATGGCCCCAAAGACACCAGGGCCATGGCCCTCACAGCACTGCATCCATCAGCCCCTGCCCCCCCGCACCCCGCATGACAGTGCCATTTCCCATCCCCGGGCCAGGGGGAAGCGGAACCTCGAGGGGCCCCAGGGAGGAGGGGGTGTGACACCCCGCAGCAGCAGCATGTGATGGAGTGGGGGGAGTGCCAAAGGGAGACTCAGGCTACATATGAGCACCAAGAGCCGAATAGCTCCCAGGGGCAAAGGAGGATCCTGGGGCTACAGCTGGCAGGTGACACCTCTGCCCTGAACAAACAGGAAGGAGGAGCCGAGCTGGCTTGGACTTGGGGGGCGAGGGCGGGGCCCACAGGTAGAGGCTAGGGGAAGGGAGAGCTGGAAGGCAGCCAGCCTGAGGAGGGGGAAAGCTGCATCCCCGAGGGGCAACCCTTGGGGTCTTCTCCCCACGACGGGTTGGAAGGACTGTCTCTTCCGACAGCTGGTGCTGTCACTCCTGGCAGAAACTGGGCATCTGTGGCCTAAGAAACCTCTCCTGCTCCTGCTCTCAGACCCTGCAGGGTGAAGTGAGAGTCGCTCCCACCAGGGGACGGGGTGCAGGGCAGGGGGACCCCTGAACCCCATCCATCACAGCAGCATCTCCCGGGGACGGGGATGGGGAACCTGCAGCACAGGGCTGGGGGGACAAAGGCCACGGCTCGGGGCCCACACTAACGCCTGTCTCCATTCTTCTTCCCCCCCTCCTCTCCTGTGTCCTGCACCTGCACCATCAGAAGGACCGGAAGAGAGCGCCGGCGAGGCGTCAGTCGTCCCGGAGAGCCCTCCGGGACCATCGCTCCAGGGCAGCCCCTCGGCCAAGGACCGACTGGCCCCACGGCGGGCTAGACGGTGGACCCCGCGCCACCAACCGCCGATGGCGACGAACCCCCCGCTGCTGGCCATCCACCTTCGGCAGCTGGAGGTCGCGGAGCAGCACCTCCAGCTGCAGGAGCGGGCGCTGGCCTGGCGCCAGGAGGCACGGGGGGCCTACATGGACACATTTAACTGCCTAGTGGACTACCTGGCCCCCCATGCCGCGCCGGCCGCAACATCGCCCGCCCTGCCTGCTCCTGCAGCCCCAACACCAGCTGCTCCGCCCGTCGCCGTCCCGTCCGCTGTTGCCCCACCACCCACCGGCAAGGGCCGGAGCGCCGAGGGACCCCTGGAGCCACCTGACACTTGCCGGCCACCGTACCTTCCGGTCCAGCCCGCTCCCACCCAGCCACGGACCAGGCTGCGAGCGCGGCGGGGCTCCCGGCCACCAACGCCCGGTGCCGGGCTATAGGGGCGAGGGGCCCGGGACGTGCCCCCCCCCTTGTATATAGTTGGGCCCTGTTTTTTTCGGCCCCCAGTTTGCCCCGTCCCCCCCATGTAAATAGTTCTCCCCTTTATCCTCCCTGGTTTTCTTTTTATTATTGCGGACAGTTGTTTCTTTGTATTGTTTTATTTTTGTACATATTGCTTTTGTTCTACGTTTGTACATAGCTTTTGGTTTGTGGTTCACATATTTATTTACAGTCATAAAAAAAAAAGCTTCGGAAGGAAAAAAAAAAGTTTACTTTCAGCCACAAGTGCGTGCTGTCATTTGTCCAGGACAAGTGGGGGGGGGGTGCTCCATGGTGTAGGCGTTGGGGCAGGAGTGTGGGGGAGGAAGGGGTGGGCAGTAGGGGGCCTGGGCAGAGTTTACCCTGCGGCCTGTTCATCAAAGTGGGCCCGCAGGGCCTCCCGGACCTGGGTCCCCTCGGGGTCCACCTGCCGACTGGGGGCAGCAGGTGGCTGGACGTGTGCCCTGCCAGCCTCCGCAGCCCAGCCCTGGAAAAAGGTCTCCCCCTTGCTCTCGACCAAATTGTGCAGGGCGCAGCAGGCACCCACAATCTGGGGGATGTTGTTGGGGCCCGCATCCAGGCGGGTCAGGAGACATCTCCAGCGTCCCTTTAGGCGGCCAAATGAGCACTCCACCACCTGGCGCGTGTGGTTCAGGCGCTCGTTGAAGCGCTCCTGGCTAGCGGAGAGATGGCCCGTGTAGGGGTGCATGAGCCAGGGCCGGAGGGGGTAGGCCACATCTGCGATGACGCAGAAGGGCATGGTGGTGTCCCCCAGAGGGATCTCCCGCTGGGGGATGTAGGTCCCCGCCTCCAGCCGGTGGCACAGGCCCGAGTTCCAGAAAACCCGGGTGTCGTGGGTGCTGCCAGGCCAGCCCACGTAAATGTCCTGGAAACGTCCCCGGCTGTCCACCAAGGCCTGGAGGACGACAGAATGGTAGCCCTTTCGATTGAGGTATCGTCCTCCACTGTGATGTGGGGCGCGGATGGGGATGTGAGTCCCATCCAGAGCCCCGAAGCAGTTGGGGAAGCCCAGGGTGGCAAAGGCGGCGATGGTGGCATCTGGGTCCCCCAGCCTCACGAGCCTGTGCAGGAGCATGGCATTGATGGCACGCACAACCTGCAGAGAAAGCACATGGGACAGCACCAATGAGGGGTGAGCAGGGTGTGCGTGGCCCTGCCCTGCCCTGGCCCCCAGGCCCTGCCCTGCCCTGCCCTGCCCTGCCCTGCTCTGGCCCCGCTGCCCTGTCCTGCCCTGCCCTGCTCTGCTCTGGCCCCCCTGCCCTGGCCCCCATGCCCTGCCCTGCCCTGGCCTCCCCTGCCCTGCCCTGCCCTCCCCCCGTGGGTTCGCTTACCTCCATGAAGACAGCCCCAACGGTGGCCTTGCCGACTCCAAACTGCTGGCCCACGGATCGGTAGCTGTCTGGAGTGGCCAGCTTCCAGACAGCGATGCCGACCCGTTTCTGCACTGTGAGGGCATGCCGCATGACGGTGTCCTGGTGCCTGAGTGCGGGGGTGAGCCACTGGCACAGCTCCAGGAATGTCTGCTGGCTCATCCTGAAGTTCCTGAGCCAGCGGTCGTCGTCCCACTCCCCAAGCACCAGACGCTCCCACCAGTCAGTGCTGGTGGGGTAGCTCCACAGCCGCCGGCGTGTGAGGCGGGGGGGTGGGGGTGGGCGGGGTGCTGCAGGGGTAGGGGTTGAGCCCTGCTGCCCTGGGGGCATCTCCTCCTCTGGGGCAAGGAGGTGCTCAGCTGCCTCCCGCATGGCACGGAGCAGGGCAAGCCCTGCTCCTGCCGGGAGGGCTGGATGGACCTCTAGCTGCTGCTGCTGCTGCTGCTGCTGCTGCTGCTGGGGGTCCATGACTGCGGCGCCCGGGGTCTGTGTGCCTATGGCTCCTCAGACCGCATGCTGTGCAGGCTGAGTGTGTCTGGGAGGGGCCCTTTAAGGGAGCGGCTAGCTGTTGCCCCGGAAGCGCTAGTCCGCCCAGTGACCCTGTCTGCAGCTGTGCCTGGCATCCCTATTTCGATGTGTGCTACTTGGCCGTGTAGACGTTCCCTCGCTGCGCCTATTTCGATGTTGGGCTGCGCAACGTCGAAGTTGAACATCGACGTTGCCGGCCCTGGAGGACGTGTAGACGCTATTCATCGAAATAGCCTATTTCGATGTCGCCACATCGAAATAGGCTACTTCAATGTAGGCTTTACGTGTAGACGTAGCCATTGGGTGTGGCTACACTAGGAATTAACTTCAAAGTGAGGCACTACATCAAAGTAGCCAGCAGAGAGTCTACACGCATTTTCCCTTATTTCACAGTTAACTTAGAAGTAGGGAGCCCAACTTCGAAGTCCTTACTCCATTCCTGGGAATGGAGCAGTGCCCTACTTTGAAGCATGGTATATGTAGATGCTCAATGTGGACGTTGCTTACTTCAAAGCAACTTTGAAGTTATTTTTGTAATGTAGACACAGCCTCTGATGATAACTCATAACAGCAGTCTATTTTAAACACTGAAAACAATTCTTTGCTGAAAACTTAAAAAGTACACTAAGAGTGAAGCCAATGATGAGAGCAGGTAAGTTAAGATTGGGGAATATGCTTCCTCCTTATCCAGTCCCATCCAGAAGCAGACCCTAGAAGAAGCAGCCAATCCTTTTCATTTTACCTGCTGGGCTGTAGCTGACTTCTGCCTGTTCCTGGCATTTCTAGCAGCAAAGAACCAGCTCATGTTTTTTTCTACCTTCTGACCCCAGGCAGCTTATCTAGGCAATTCTTGGAACTATAAGCTAGTTGTTTTTCCCTGATATAGACACCATCTTTAGATTGGGTGCAGGGCTTCAGGGGTGTCATTTTAGGTTTGGTAGGAAAGGGGCAGTGGGGTTGACAGCCACACTGGGCCCCCAGGCAGAGTGGGAGGAGGCCAGGCTCCATGCCCAGGAAGAGGCAGGGCTGAGGGCAGTGAGGCCTCAGATCCCCTAGCACAGCACTGCTCCAGCCCCTGTGAACTGCTCCACACAGCAGTTCAAAAGACCAGGGGATCCCAGCCATCCTTGAAAGGCTGGCCCAGTGGTTATTTCCCCTTTTTACCCCTACTCTGTGGCTGAGCTCCCCTCTTCATTATGGGTTGAGGAAGGGGGCTGGGGTCCCTTCTTTCTTCTGTGTGTGTGTGTGTGTGTGTGTGTGTGTGTGCGTGCACACGCACACGCATTAAATAGGCCTCTGTTAGTAACTGATGGGTGCGATGCCATGGTGGCACACATTTGAATGAGCACACATGACCTCAGTATTGGTATCAAGAGAAAACACTCCACTCATGGATGAAAAGTCTTAGGGGGACAGTGCCCACACCCCAAACCCTTGCCTCCTGCACCTCTGCCCCACATACCCCATTCTTCTGCCCTGAACCCCCACACTCCACCCAGTACTTAAATTTCCTACCTGCACTGTTTTATCACAACATTCCTCCCCCGCACACATACACCCACCCCAAAGGGAAAGGAACAGATTGTGATAATACACTACCTATAAGAAATTTGCTACCTTCACCCTGGTTATGAATAAATACAAAGAATTGGAAGGAGGTTCCAATCCTAGTACTTCTCTAAGGATCTGAGGGTATAAAGATCACCTCCATGACATTCCCTGAAGGTACTCAAGTTTGAGACTTGACTGCCCTCAGAAACATTAAATGGTAAACAGGAGCTAAGGTTACTTATCAGTTGAAAGAGAAGGCTAGGACAGGAGACACATGGCTATAAAATGGCTGGCAAGCTATTTAGAGCAAGGATTTGTTGTTTCTGAGCAGTAACCAGAAGCAGTATATGTTCTGGGAAAAAGTCCTTAGAATTCAAAAGTGCATTTGCTATCCTGCCAAACATTTCTGTGTCACAGTCTGGGGCCTACCTGGTAATCTGACCCAGCCCATTGTAATGGAAGGAGTCTCTCAGACAAGCGCAAAGTGGAACCAAATGGAAGAATAGATGCCCCACCCTAGCGTACTGTCATTCCCCCCAAAACTGGAGAGCTGAAAAAATAAAGTTTTATGTGTAATTTAAGCAATGTTTGTGGTGTGAGAGCATGTTTGTTTCTTGACAGCAGGGAAAGATCCCAGCAGGGGGTCATTCTTTAGCTTTGCTGCTCTTGCACTGAAGCATTCCTAGGAGACAGAACAAAGAATAGCCAGCACAGGGGGAAGGGAAGGAGAGAGAAGAGTGAACTAATTTCTCAGTCAGTGCAGCTCCAGGTGTGTGTGGGCAGCCTCAGAAATACAGCAGAGCCAGAGATGCACAAACATAGTGTCCTACTTTCCTCACATTCCTGGGTAGCTGGGGACAGGAGTCAATATCCTGCGATGGCAGGGTTCTTTGGGAGGGAGGGGCTACTGTCCCCTCTGCCTGTTCCCTAGTGGCACTCCTGAAGAAGATACCAAGTGTTTGATACATACAAACACATGGCGGTTCAACCAGTTATTTTTGAAGACTATTCCTCTCTTGGTTCATACAAGGAAATATGAGTAACTTGTGAAGCTTTTGTCTGCTGTTGCAAAAATCTTAACTAATTTCTTCTAGTTGTACCCTGTGCCATATTAGAACATTCCTGTCTTCATTGTTTATGTCCGTCAAATATTATCATAACTTAGTCAAATTAAGACACTATGGAAATGGGACAGAATGTGAGAACCAAGGTAGATATTATTCATATTTAGTTATTTTAGCTTTTTCCTTATAAATTAATCATTTCTGGCCTTATTCATTGGGGCCCCAGTCCTGCATTTTGCAGAGCATGTAAGGAGCCTGATTGCATCCACACAGTAAACTGCAGGATTAAGACTTTAGATGGTCGTCTTTGATTTTCCACCAGCGAGTCTTCCTTTTGTGATGCAATACATGCAAGTGAAGGCAATGTAATGCAGACTATGACTGTTTCTACACTATGAGATAAATTTGAATTTAAGGCAGTTAGCTTGATAGTACCAAGTGACTGTCTTCACTGTAAAGACCATTATCTCAATGTTGGGTGCACTAATTTCGAGATTACAAAATCGCAGTTACCTGACGGGTATAGCGTCAAGCTCGAATTCAGAAGTTAGATTAAAGGCCAACGTGGAAGTGCCACATCTTAAAATCAAATTTATTAGCCTCCACGGGTGACCTGTATGTAACGCACAATGCCCCTCACTGCTCTGTTCTGCTCTGGCTACTGCTCTCCAGTAACAGAAAGACCGTAAATTTCCAAGTGGGAGCAGTGAGCCTTTGGCTGTGGGCTCATGTTTGTAAAACAGCCTGAAAATGTCTTTCTTTCTTTCTTTGCTATTAGTGCTGTGAGCGCATCTACCCATTACAGAGAACCCCAGCAGGGAGTTTGTGGCTCTGTCTCTACACCTGTTATTTTTTTCTGTGCTGCCTGGCACCAACCGCTGCCCCACCATACCACATGTCAACAAGGCTATGGTAGGGGTCGTGCTTGCATAAGACGCCAAGAAACTTCTTCTCTCTGGTTTACATTTGTGTGCAAATTCCCCTTCTTTCCCCGTCAGGCACCATGCAGTCCGGGTTTCTCCCGCACTCTGCCACATCACGTGGGTAGCCCCCAAACCAATAAAAGGGTGTGTCTGCCATTCAGTGGTGACCATGCTTCCAGGCAGCACCATGTCATAGTTTGCATGTGTTTACGGCTCCTAGGGCAGGAGAGATATTCAGGAGCTTGCAGCCGCCATGGGAAGGTCTCCCCTGGCGGCTAAGACACCTGAGGTTTGCTGGCATTGTGGGGAAGTCTCCCCTAACAGATGAGATATTTGGGGGCTTGCAACGACCTTGGGAAGTCTCCCCCAGTGGCTAAGATATTCGGGGGGGAATACTTCAGCAGCTGCAGACCACAGCACCCCTCTGTCCCCACACCACACCAACTATATTTTTGGGGAGCTTGCTGTCCATTGCAGACACCTGCTGGTTTTATATTTTGGTTATAAAATCTCTTTGCTAATGTCTGCTCTCTGTCTTCCCGCCTTGAGCCCTTCAGAAACACAGGGGCAGGGGTGTCTAGTTGAGATTCCTGTTTGTGTTGTAAGTTCAGTGTATGTTACATCACTGCCATCAACCCTGTTGGCATCATCCCTCCTGCCACTGGTGCCTGGCGGTGGGGGCCCGTGCACAGCCGGGTGGCGCGTGGCCACCCAGCACAGGCTCCAAGCCAGCGCGGGACTCGGGCCGCACCACCTCCACCGCCTGCCCCCGACGCAGCCCTGCCCTGCTTCCCCCTCCCTACCGGGAGCAGCCTGGGGCAGAGTAAGAAAGGTGAGGCGCGTAAGACACTCGCCTCAGGAGGCAGGAAATCCTCGGGCGCCCCGAACGTCATCCTGCGAGCCTCAGCCCTGCCCCATGCCACCGCCCTGGCTCTGGCTCCTGCACCTTCCTCCCTCCCAGCCCACACTGTGCAGGCCGGTAACCACTCACTTGCAGCCCGGGCTTTAAGTTGTACTTCTCTGGGTTCCAGTCCTGCAGCACGCGGTCTAATGGGGCGCAGGCAACCTGCTGTTGTACTGACCGTTTGTGCTGCGGGGCTCTGCTGCATTGCCAGGCAACTCGCTTAACGCCCCGCAGTGTTACCAGGCGCCCCGAACCGCACATAGGGTCACCGTGGCGCGAAGCCACCACGCGCCCCGGGAAGCGGGACCGGGCGGGGATGGAGCAAGAGAACGATGCGGCTCGCTGAGCGCTGGCGGGAGGCGCAGACCCCGCACGGAGCAGCGTCCCCTGCCCAGCCCCCTGTGCCCGTCCCGACGGAGTGGGGGCCGTGCGGGCTCCCAGCCACGCGGCTGGCGAGGCGCTGGGATGCCCCCTCCGGGCGGGATTGGCCGCCCCGGGCAGCCTAGCCGCCCGGCGCCTATTTCCGGAGGGACGTTGTGCCTCGGCGTTTCCCTTCCCCCGGCACCGGCACCGGCTCGCCGCTCACTGCGCGTCTCCAGCCCGGCCTCCCTATGCAGTCCCGGCTGCTGCGCCTCCGCGGCGGCCCCGCAGCGCGGAGGGTCCGGCTGCTTCTGCGGCAGGTGGTGCCGGGCCGCCTGGCCACGGGCAACCTGCAGCCGGAGATCAGGGCGCTGCACGGCACCGGAGCCGCCGCAGGTAACTGCGCCCGCCGCGGGTTGATGGGGGTACGGGCGTGACTGCGCCCCCCCAGCTCCAGCCCCCTCCACAGCCCCTAAGCTCCAGTTCCCTATACAGGCCCATCAGCCTCCCCAGTCTCCCAGAACGCCCGCTCTGCTCACAGCCCTTTCGGTCCCCACAGCCCCCAAACTAGCTCCTCCATCCCCCACTATCAGGCCCCCTCTAAACTCCACCCCTCCATATCCTACTGTCAGCCCTTATTGCTTCCTAATCGAATCCCCATCAACTCTCAGTCTCCCCAACTCCCACCACTCTCAGCCCCCACTGACCGCAGATCCTACTGTCAGCCCTCAGAGCTTCAACAATAAACCAAGTATTAGTTTCCCTTCCATTTACCGTTAGCCTCTCAGTACCCATATCCAGTCACTATTGGCCTCTAATGCCCCTTCCACCTCTCACTGTTAATCTCCATTACTCTCAAATCTCAGTCTACAGCAGGAAAGGGTTTATACTTAGGTCTGGGAGGGTGGGGGAGGTGCAGGGACAGAGTGAAGATCAGGTGATTTGTGGTTCTCCAAAAGTGCTGGGAGGGAGGAGGAACAGTAGGAAGTGTGGGGTTTCAGTGCCCAGCACTGTGTGAGTGAGAGTAGACAAGGAGTTCACAGACTACAGGTGGAGCCCCAGTGGGCCACATGTGGCCTATCACTGATCTAGACTGTCCCTGACAGCTGTTTGTGCAACCCAGCGGTGGCCAGCCTTTTGTCATGGGGGGGGGGAGGCACATGGCAATTTTTAAATATTCTAGGGATTGAGCAGAAAATAGTCCCCCATCCCCAGGTTTAACCCTTCTCAGCCCCAAATTGCACCGCCGCCTCCAGGCTTAATCCCTGTCAACCTCAGACTGACCCCTCCCGTTCCCAGGCTTAGCTGCATGAAACATCAAACAAGTCACTTTGCAGTGACGGGGTGGATGTAATTTCATCCACATGCACGTTTCAAACATCATTGTTCAATTAATATTTCATATTGTAAAAAAGTTATGCACATTTCAAGCCACCTCCCACTCTCTGGCTTAACCCCTCTGAGCCCCAAACTGCCACCCTCTGGCTTAACCCCTCTCAGCCCCCACATACCCAGGTTTAACCCCTTGCATCCCCAAACTGTCCCCACCCCCAGGCTTAACCCCTCTCAGCACCAAACCCAAGATTAATTTATCTCGCAGACGAGCTCTGCTTGCTGGACCTTTGCCAGGCCGCCAGCTCTTCCTTGCCACAGGTGCATGTCGACCCCCATCCTCCTACTCCCTTCCCCCACATGTCGTGCATGCTGCTCTCTACCCTGCCGCACTGAAATAATAGGACTCCGTTTAATTGGTTTAATGGCTGGATCTCTCTTGTCAGCTGTTAAACCGACTAAATTGAGTTCCACTCTTTCAGCACGGTAGGGCAGGGAACTGGAGGAAAAGTGAGCGGCAGCAGCATCCAGAGCTGCAAATGGCTCCTTAAAGAGCCTCATGTGGCTCAGAGCTGCCCAGCTGGCTTTCAGAATGGCACCACTGGGGGGCTCTGTGGGTCAGATGAAAAGTCTCCATGGGGCCTACGAACTGGCCACTGCTGGTCTAACCTGCTCTTAAAAATCTGCAATGAAGGAGATTCCACAACCTCCCTAGGCAACTTATTCCACTGCTTAACCACTCTGACATTTAGGAAATTTTTCCTAATGTCCAGCATAAACCTCTCTTGCTGCAATTTAAGCCCATTGCTTCTTGTTCTACCATCAGAACTTAAGGAGAACAAATTTTTTGTCCCTCCCTCTTTTAGGTACTTGAAAGCTGTTATGCCTCCTCCCAGTCTTCTTGTTTTCAGACTAAACAGACCCATTTTTTCCATCTTCCCTCATAGGTCATGTATTCTAGACCTCTAATCATTTGTTGTTGCTTTTTTCTTGACCTTCTCCAATTTGTCTACTTATTTCATGAAATGTGGCACCCGGAACTGGACATAGTAGTTGAGGCTGAGCAGAGTAGAGAAGAAGGATTAATTCTCATGTCTTGCTTATGACACTCCTTTTAATACATCCCAGAATGATGTTTGCTTTTTTGTAACAATGTCACACTGTTGATTTATATTTAGCTTTTGGTGTACTATGCCCCCTAGATCCTTTTCTGCTACAGTCCTGCCTAGAAAGTCATTGCCCATACTGATACATTGCAGAGGTTGGCCACCCTATGGAGACAGAACCCCACTAAATTCAGGGGTCCTCCTCTCTTGACCTCTGCAGCATTGGAGTTGTCTGTAGAATATGTGCCTATCTTGAGGCAACTTTACAGGTTTAAAAAGTGGTGTCAGGACCTGTAAACGTTCTCTTAAACAATACTATGAGGACAAATGATTAACTTGCATATTTTGGAGTGGGTGGCAATGCTATTCCTTGAACAATCCCAGAATATTTGATAATGACGTTCAAGATATGTGACAGTTTCACACAAATTAGAACTGGCTCTGAAAACAATAACGTGCAAACGGTAGGTGTTACTTTTCTGGGTGTGTGCCAAAGGCATCACAGTTCCTAAATATAGAATGAATGATGATTAATTATGAAGTATGGAGCTAGAATCCTTTTGAGAGATTTTGATGGTCTCTTAAATGTAAAACTTGTTTTAATTCTTACAGCACTATTACTCATATTGGCTGCCAGATAATGAGACAATCAATCAAACACTGCAACAAGTTTGAGTTAATCAAGGAAGGAGCTAGTCTGAGGAACGAACATAATGAGCTAGTATAATATTCAGAGGATGTTTGAACAGGAAAAATGTATAAAAGTGAGAATGAAAAGAATGGGATTTTTTTACTTTAGAAAAGATGCATAAGAGGGGGGCAAGTTGAAAGTTACCTAAGTAACAGTATAGTGAATGTACATCAGGAGCTCAGTTCTCCCATCTCATAACTCAGGAAGGCATTCAACTAAATTAAAAGGTGGAAAATTTAAATCCTGATAAAAAGAAGTAGTTTTTGACCCATTCCACAATTAGACTGGAAAACTTTTTAACTTAATGCTTAAAAAGATTATAAAATTGTGCCACAGCATGGCACTGAGGTAAGATTTGAAAGAGATTCAGAGGAAGATGGCTACCTCTGTTCTTGTCATCATAACTAATTATGATAATTTTTTAAAGAGTAATAAGTCTTATGTTTCAGTTTAAGTTTGGAGTGTTTAAGGCACTCTAACTTCTAGAGATCCGAATGAGACCTAGTATGTGGGAAGATTATTCCACATCTGCCAGCTGCAGGGCTCAAGCTGGCTACTGGAGACTGGCTACTGGTGTAGGTGGATCTTTGCTCTCAGTCAGTAGACAAGTCTCACGTTCCTATGAATTTTGAAATCTCGATATTAAGAGCACTCTGCATTGTCTATTCCCATCCCCTGGTCTCACTTTCTGTAGGTTCTCTCCACATCCTCTTTCAGGACCCTAGGACTCCTGTACCTTAGAAAACTTTAGATGTGCAGTTAGATACCCAGCTACTCCTCTTTTGCCCCAATGGATACTTTCACTACCTTTTTTGTAGGTCTTCGGGGGCTGCTCCCGCTAGGATGCTTCTTGATACAATTTTTCTTCTCTTCCCCTATGCAGAGGAGATTTTGGGAATGGCTGGAAAATGAAGCCAGATAGAGAAACAGCAATCAGTTTGGCTTCCTGTTTACCTGAAGCTGAGAAACTTCCCAGATACTGGTGTGGTGGCAGTAGCTCCTCAGTATTGGGACAGAACGGTTGCTTGTCACAGTTTTGTAAAGGCGAAGGGATGGGACTCCTGTCAACACCTTTCATTGAAATAGGCAACTTACGAAGAGCTGCCGTAGAATGGATGGAGGTAGCCAGGGTCAGTAAGTGAGGAAGTCATGGAGAGAGAACACACAATGAAAACACTTGTGAGAAATTTACATGTGTGCAGTTTAAATGGGAGATCCCAGTTTTTCTGATTTCATGCTGTCTGCATAGAGGGGAGGGGAAAGGCTGAGCTCCCACCTCATGTGCCAAGGTAACTCAAGGAGTGGCACATGTGCTGGGGGTTGCAGACCCCTGGTCTAGACAACAGTGGGAAGAACCATATTGATTTTTGGTGAAAATGAGAAATGGGTGGGAGGGACAGAGAGCTTTTAGCATTTGGTTACCACACACTCAGCTTTAATCAGATCTGTTGTTTTCTAAAGAATTTTTTAAAAAAAGTTGACGACAGCCATTAACGCCTTCTGGTGTAACAAGTATCCCATTTTTCAGCTCTTTCCATTGTTTCAAAGGTGTTTAAAATGTTGACAGCCTGAAATGATTTGTGTCCCAGATAGTAAAGATGTAATTTTACAAATTCCAAAGGGCAGAGGGGAATGGCAGGCCGCAAGAACCACCTCCTGTGTGCCACCCTTGTAAGATGCTTGTAAGTTGCTACCCTTGTAAGATGATCAGTCTTAAGAGAAATGAAGAAGACTGAGCTCCTGGCATTTGGTGAAAAGGAGAATGGGGAGGAGGAACATACAGAGTTTGTGACATATTGATGGGAGTAGGGAAATTGCAGTGGGGAGTCTCCAAAATAGCAGGTGAGGATGGTACACTGGGAGCTTTTAAGGAAAATTGCAGGGATGCTGGAATATACAGTGATTGCAGACCTTGCAAACTGCAAAGTATGCCACTATTTTATGAACAACAAGAAGTCTTGTGGCACCTTACAGACTAACAGATATTTTGAAGCATAAGCTTTCATGGGCAAAGAGAAGCGGGTCTTTGCCCACAAAAGCTTATGCTCCAAAATATCTGTTAGTCTGTAAGGTGCCACAAGACTTCTTGTTGTTCTCAAAGGTACAGACCAACATGGCTATCTGTCTGATACTTGCCACTATTTTATATGACTTTTGGAAGATGAGGCTGTAAGCTAGGCTGTCTCCCCACTGCACTTTCATTGGTAACACTTTTGGTGGTTAAAGTCATGGGAAGCATACCCTGACAAAAGTTTTACTGAAGAAAAGTGTTGTTGTGGATGGCACTTTGTTGGTGGGAGAGTCTCCTGCTGACAAAGCTACCTTGCCTCATTTGGGGTGTTCTTATTTTGTAAGCAGGAGACCTGGCCTACATACAGAGTAGCTACACTGCATATCTTACAGAGGCACAGCTGTGTTTCTGTAAGGTGTTCTGTGTAGACCTAGACATAGCACATCTTAACAGGGTAAATACTCAATAACTGTGGCTTCTTGGTCATTCTGTGTGAGTAAAAGTCAGTAAAAGGCAGTGAGCTTCAAATCTGGTAATTGTTTTAAATTTAATTTCTAATATTTAGTAAATGTTTAATTATGGCAATGGTTGGTTGGTGATTTGTTTTACAAATATTGCTTGGGTTAATAGATAAACCTTGTTATTGTGAAGTTGAACTTGTTTGGCTAATTCAAGCATGCCTTGAGGATGCTTATTAATGGTCACGTAAGAATCTCCAAAACAAAAAAGCAGTCCATTAGCACTTTAGCAAAACTTCCAGGGTGAATTTTTGAAGGGTGTTGCAGCCTGTTTTCAACAAAAGGACGATTTTTTTAATAGGTCTCTTTGATTTTCAGACATGGTTTATTTTCTTTTAGTACATCACTGAAAATACACTAGTGATCAATTATGTTTGATATTTAAGCTCATTTAAGAATAGGTTGGTAGCTTGGATATTCCACTTTGAACAAATGGTACTTTGAAAAATCCTGCTTTTTATTGAGACACTAGGTTATTGTTCATATTACTGACCAGGCTGGACAGCTTAAGGCTGATAAAGCACGCTAGTAGAAAGTGACAACAACTTAATTGGTGCACAGGACTAGTCTTAATTGTTTAGCCCACAATCTCATCTTCTCTTAGCCAGATAATTTTTGTCTGTTAAATTAATACTTTTACTGGACAAATAAACTGCCTGGCATATACTCCCTGCAAGTCACTATGATTCAGAGAATTCCCTCTCAAGTTGGAGGTCTGAGAGAAAACAACAGAAGGCAACTCATTTTTTGGTCAGAATTGATATTTAAAACAAATCTTGTAACCTATTTTTACAACACATTACAAATACAGAGCAAAACCAAGGTATGCACAGTAAGTACAAAGATTACTAGTAATTATTTTAGTATTAACATATTTAAATTGATTTATCAATTAAGTATACAGTTTCTTAACAGAGCATCATCAGTCATTCTATAGTAATTGTGCTTGTTTTCATAAGCTGCCAAAATTTATAATGATTTGAAAGTATATAAATTCTACTTTATGCTAATTTCTTTAATCATATAAATGATTGTTAGGTGTCCAGTGAATATATCAATCCATAATAATAGGTTCAGAAACAGGGAGAAAAAGGAGTATAGCAGTACTGTACTTGTTAGTTCTGCAAGAGAAGACAGTACATCCACACTACATTCCCCTTTCAAAAGCGGAATGCAACTGACAGAGATTGAAAATGCAAATGAAGTCCTGATTTGCAAATCTCATGCTTCATTTGAATAATCTTGCACAATCGTGTTTTTGGAAGACTTTTTAGGGGAAAAAACGGGGTTCTTTCGAAAATAAACCCTCTTTTCACGAGATCCTTCCTTCCTGAAACAAAATAGGAAGAAGGATTCTTTCGGAAACAGGGTTTATTTTCAAAAGAACCCTGTCTACATAGCTGTTTTTTCTTTTGAAGAAGTCTCTTGTGAAAATGCAATCATGCATGATTATGGAAATGAAGTGTGAGATTGGTAGATCAGTGCTTCGTTTACATTTTTGATCTCTCATTTGCATTCCCCTTTCGAAAGGGGAATATAGTGTAGCTGTAGCGCTGATGTTTTAAAGTTCAGCTTGCCCTGATCATTGACTTTAAAATCCATTCTCAGGTAAATGCAAATGTACATTGTTTTCAATTACATTATAGACCTTTAACTAGTGAAGAAAATCATTAATTCATTACAGGCCACAGGAGAAAAATAAGACAGCCCAAACAATCAGAACTTCTCTGGTTCTAACATAGCTAATGTTAATTGGAAATGACATTATATATTATGAAAACATTAAATGCTGAAAGTCAGCACTTATGTTTCCTGTGAATGAAATTAAACTCCACATATTTGGTCCAGAAAAGCATTGGTTCTTGTTTGCAGAAGTTTTGGTAACTAAGGCAGGAGACTTTTTAGAAACTTTAGTAGAATTTCTGCTATTAAAACAGTATCATCTGCATACCTCAGGTTGTTGATGTTACATCCTCCAATGTTTAATCCTGGCAGACCTTCTATTTTGTGCATTATTCTTTCACTGTACAAGTTACAGAGATCAGGTGAAAGAACACAACCATGTCTCCCTCCTTGTTTTATCTTCACGTATCTACCAAGTTTTTTTCTGACCCTGAGGATTGCTGTCTGCTCCCAGTAGATGTTTTTAATTATTCTCAAATCCTTTCCTTCTATATCCAGTTCTTCCAACAGTTTCATCATTTCTTCATGTTTTACTCTGAACGCTTGCTCATAGTCAATGAAGCACAAATATATAACTTCCAGTGTTCTTTCGATTAATGACCTTAAAATGTAGATAGCGTTACCAGTACCTCTGTCTTCCACAAATCCACATTGTTCATCAGAGATCTCAGACTGTATTTGATTTAGAATCCGGTTCATAATAATCTTCAAAACAATTTTGGTCATGTGACTCATGAGACTGATTGTCCTAGGCCGTGCACGTTCAGTTGCACATGGTTTCTTTGGCAAGACAATAAAAACGAATGTTGATAGGTCTTCTGGGACGTGCCCTGTACTGTAAATATGATTTAAGAGTTTCGTAATTGTGTCAATACCAAAGTCTAGAAAAGGCTTCAAACATCTCACTTGTGAGTTTGTCCGGACCAGGTGCTTTTCCTCTCTTCATGTATTTCAAAGCTTTTCTTACTTCTTCCTTGAGTATAAGTGGACCATCTGCATTCTTAGAGGGACTCAGTTTTTCCACTCTCTCATCATCATAGAGTTCTGAAACGTATTCTGACCACCTTTCCAAAATGTTACCCTTTTCCACTATTATACTGCCATCCTTCAGCTTCAGACAGCCAGATGTTGAACATGTTTTCCTTCCTGTTACCTCCTGGATTTGCGTATGCATCTCTTTTGTATCACTTCCATTTGCTGTTCAGTTATCTTACACTGTTCATTTAACGTGTTCTCCTTTGCAGCTGCACATTTTAACTTTATTTCTTTATTTAACTTTTCATATTCAGAGGATTTCTTTTTCTTTACTCTTCTTTCTTCCATGAGTTGCAAAATTTCCTCAGTCATCTACTTCTTCTTAATAACGGTTTTATTTCTTGGACTGTTTTCATCTGCAGATGTAACAATGGATTCTTTTAATAATTACCATTGTCTGTTAATATCAGTTAGGTCTCGTAAGGCACAGAATCTATTTTTGACTGCTAAGGCAAATTGATCTCGAACTGTTTGGAGCAATTTCAGATCAAGTTTGATGTTTCTTACAACATTTTGAATTTTCTTTAATTTTACTCTCAGTTTGCCTACGACTGGGGCATGATCACTATAGCAATCAGCACCTGGCATTGTTTTAGCTGATATGAGAGAAATTCTAAACCTTTTATTTATAAGAATAAAATCGATTTGGTTCTTCACGTTCTCTCCTGGACTTTTCCACGTCCATAGTCTCCTTGGATGTTGCTTGAATCATGTGTTTCCTATGATCAAATCATGAATTCTAGCCCATCTTACCAGTCTTTCACTTCTCTCGTTTCTTGAACCTAGACTATGAGGTCCTGTTATGTCTTCTGTCGGTACACAGCCAACCACCTTAGCATTAAAGTCTCCTTGAACGCTTAGAACTTCACTTGATTTGGTTTGTTCGAGTTCTTCATAAAATCTGTCTGTGTCTTCCCTAGTGCTGTCTGCAGTTGGAGCATAGACCTGGATTATATTCACAGCAAAGGGCTTGCTTTCAAGTTTAGCTAACAAGACCCTATCGGATACTGTCCAATAACCCTTTAAACTATTTGCTTTTTTTGAATTTAAGATGATTCCCACACCGCTTTCATGTTTCTCTCCTCCTGAATAGACTATTTTGTGCTCATCCGATGTAAAAATTCCATCTCCCTTCCTTCTCACTTCACAGAATCCCATTACATCTGCCTTTAGTCTTTTCATTTCTTCCTTGATGTTCTCCAATCTCCCACTTTCCAGCATAGTTCTCACATTCCAAGTAGCAATCTTTATGATGTTGTTATTGTATTTTCGTTTCATTTGCGGTTTGCTAACAGTCGCTTGATGACGGTCTGGTGTCACCTGTAGCACATGACATATCCTAGTGGACGAGGATGTTTTGCAACAGCCCTTTACATCATTCTCATTAAATAGACAGTGGTTTTGGTTCATGATGTGCTTGGGAGTGATACAATGGTGGTTTCCCCTTGGCTTCCATCAGTTATCTTTGATTGTCTCCATTAGCTTTTGATACTCCCGTACCTTCCTGCAAGGCAGCAGCTTGAGTTGTGCTTTGTCTGGCCCCTACCATCAGACTTGTCCAGCATGGGTGTCCCTGCCAGGGGTTAAACTCCCGCCGGCATAGCTCACTGGGACTCATGAGCCCTCTTACCATGCCAAGGTAGCAACTCATGTACAGTGAAAGAATAATGTGTAAAATAGAAGGTCTGACAGGATTAAACATTGGAGGATGTAACATCAACAACCTGAGGTATGCCAGTGATACTGTTTTAATAGCAGAAAGTGAAAAAAGATCTTCAGCAACTGGTTAATGTTGTCAATAAAGAAAGGAAGGTGATGGGACTCAAGCTGAACATCTCGAAGATGGAAGTAATGGTTATTACGCAGATGAAGGTACTGCCAACATGTGAGGTACTAGCAAAAGGAACAGTTCTTCGTCGAGTGACTAAATTCAAGTACTTAGGATCCTACATCACATCCGATGGTAGGTGTTTAACTGAAGTGAAATGCAGAATCGCTCAAACGATAGCAGCATTTCAGAAAATGAGAAGCATTCTCACAAACAGATCTTTATCGTTGGAGGTTAGGAAAAGAGTGCTGCGATGTTATGTAGAACCAGTCCTCATGTATGGATGTGAATCATGAGCTATCAGTAAACAAGTTGAGAAGTACGTCGAAGCCACAAAATATGGTTTTTAAGAAGGATGTTGTGCATCTCGTGGACAACCAAAAGGACAAGTGAGTCTGTCTTAAATGAAGCCAACA
Organism: Carettochelys insculpta; assembly: GCF_033958435.1. Classification (NCBI taxonomy): domain Eukaryota; kingdom Metazoa; phylum Chordata; order Testudines; family Carettochelyidae; genus Carettochelys; species Carettochelys insculpta. The sequence continues at coordinate 67,818,019 of NC_134137.1, forward strand.
GCAAAAGAACACTGCTAGATAGGATAAGAACAAGTCAGGCAAAATTTATAGGCCATATAATTAGAAATTCTGCACTTGAAAATTTAGTGACAACAGGAAAGTATAATGGAAAGCGAGGATGAGGTAGACAACGTGAGAAAATATTGGATAGTATCACTTCATGGTTGCATTGCCACAGTACTGTGGAGATGCTCCAGAATACTTGTGATAGATGGGTGGAGGGCCATGATCGCCTACGCTAATCAGCATCACATGAATAAATGAAGTAGAATTTCAAAGTAGGTATCCTTATTTGCTAGCAAGTAGCCTCCAACTTTTCAGTGTCTGAAGACTGTTTAATGCAGGGAAGACAAAGAGAACCTCCTCAGTTAACCCAAGAAAGTAAGCAGTGGAACAAGCTTTTGCTTTTTCTGGAACACTTCAGTAAAACAGAACCAAACACCCCTCATACTCTCAAGACCACAGTTGTCCCTCAGATGTGTATAGAATAGGTTTGCAAGCATAATGGCATTTGTAACTAAAGACTGTAGTCGGCGAGCTAAAATAGAAGTACAGAACTATTTCAATGAGTATGAAATCAGGCATTCAGCTGAAGATACATGCTTGCTGTGCTTTTGTAATAATTTGTTCAAAAAGGCTGAGAAAAAGGGGAAAAAAACCCCAAATCTTAATATTAGTACCCTTTTGAAGCTTAAATTGGATCTCTAAACCTGAAATGACAGTCTCTTTGCTACATATCCTTTTGTAAATGATACCAGTTGAAGCATTATTTTTTTCTTTCCTTTAGGATGAAATGAGGATCTAAAAATATATATACAGATGTAATTTAACTTTTGAACTATTCTCAAACAGATGTGCTATAATTGCACAGAAGTCAGCATTAGCGGTGAATAACACCATATTTTAAATGTGTCTGCTGTTAATTGCAAGGACCAGATGACTATTTCATGTTAAACTGAATTACAGCTATTTTTAGATAATTTTTCCTATGTGGCAGTCATATAATTTTAGACCTAAAGAGGCCAAAAGGTAGTACCCTCAATCACTCAGTAAAAATGCAGTTTGAACCTTCCAGAGTCTCATTAGATCCTGCAAAAGCTAACACATGTGCCTGGAATTATTTGTATGCATAGTATTACAGACCTCAGTGGGACTACTCACAGAGGGTAAACTTATATACATATATACATCTTCAGAGGTAGCAGTCTAAAATTGTGCAGGGAAGTCTTTGTATTAAAATGGCCATTTTAAATTATTTCTTTTGTTTTTCATGATGTATGGTTTTACCAAAGGAGCCATAGGGAAAATGTAGGGTAAATATTTTCTGCTACTTTGCTTTCTGTAAATTGTGATGAAGATATAATCTATTTTGGCTTTTATATGACTCATATCACTGTAGTGTATGTCTACATTTGAGAGATCATACTGGCATAGCTATGTCGCTATAGCTATGCCAGCATAATCTCATAGTGTAGACTCAACCTATACCAACATAAGGGATTTTTATGTCAGTTTAGGAGTGCCACCTCCATGAACAATGATAGTAAGGGCAACATTAGGTTAGGTTGGGATAACTGTCAGTCTGGGTTGTGAATTGTGCCATGCCTGAGCAGTGCAGCTATGTGGATCTTAATTTTAAGTATAGATCAAACATATGTGTCTCACAGTTATTGAAACTAGAGGTAACACTAGCTCTTTATTCTCCACTTTTAGGAAAAGTAATTTGGTGGAGGTGGAAAAACTTAGTAATATGTGTGCTTTTAAATGACTTGTAAACCTGCATCTCCAATCCTGCGATTGTGATCCATGTGGGTGGACAGATGTGATACATATTGGTGACATGAAATTCTGTTATTATGTAGCAATGGGCACGGGCTTGATAGTCTGACAGATAGATCTAATTCTTGACCACTTCTGATCATTAGGAAAACCAATGATCAGCTTCTTCTATATTTAACACTTAGGTACAGCCGGATGCACTGACAGCAGTTATGGGCTTCAGGACCAAAGCGTCAGTGGGCCTACAGACACTGACTCAGTGGATGCTCTGGGGCTGGGGCACCCAGCTGAGCACCAACTGGCAGTCCCTCTCTCAGCTCCCTCTTTCCCTTCCAGTGCCTCACCTTCCCCAACCTCTGGGATGAAGTTTGGGTGCAGAAGGGAGTGAAAGGTCTGGCTCTGGGAGGATATTTGGGGTCTGGGCTGGGGTAGACGGTTTGGGTGCAGGAGGGAGTGCAGGGTACAAGATCTTGGAGAGAGTTTGGGTGTGGGTGATGGTGGGAAGAAGTTGGGACTGGGACATGGGTTGGGGTGTAGTGCAGGGGTGAGCAAACTTTTTATGTCGTCTCCCTTTTTGTACCTGCAATTAACCAGGGCCCCCAACCTGTCTAATAAAATCCAAACCAATGGAAATTTCAGTTACGTTAATAAAAATAAAAAACAAAAACAAAAAAACCAACAACAAAACTTTCAGCACATATAAGAAAATAAGTATGTAGAATGTGTAAACTTTATTGGTCGGTATATAAATGCAACTATACATACATAAAAGCAGTAGCATATTTCAAAATTTTTGATGACATGGAGAGTGCTTTATGTATTAAAAACTCTTTATGTTGGTGTGGGGGGTGGGCATTTCCGTGCTGTTTAAAGAGCCTGCTCCTCCCTCCCTCCCCCTTCTCCAGCCCTCCCAGGCAAAGTTAAATAAAAGAACAGAACAGAAGATCAACATAATTGCACTTCAAAAAATAAAATAAAAAGCCTGAACTTACTCAGGAAGCTGAACAAAAGGACTGTCCCAGTAGAAGCTCGCATCTTACCCCCACTCAGCTGCCTCTGCCACATGTACCTCCAAGCTTGCTTAGGCTGGAAGATTATGGAAAGGCTGGAAATGATTCCAGCCCTTCCAGTGGATGGTGGATCCCTAGGGGACAGGGGGCTGGCAACACAGGTCAGCCTAGCCCAAAGAGACTGCAGGAAGGCTGCAAGAGGCCCCCCCATGGGGAAGAGGGGTGACGAAGAGGGGACAGGAAAGTGTCACCCCTCTACCAATGGCAGAGACTGCGGAAGCAGGCAATGCTGCTCAGGGCTCCTGAGCTGACAGAGGCTTCAGGGAGGCAGCAGAGAGCCCCTGGTGGGGGGAGCCAGTTGTGCTGCCACCCCGCTTTTGAGATTTTGTGCCCCCTCAGTTTGCACACCCCCAGTGTAGAAGGGAGTCAGGGGTTGGCTGTCACCTTGGCAGCTCCCAAAAGCAACAGGCACACACCTGTGGTGGTAGCTTCTAGGAAGGGAGGCCAGGGGGTCTTTGTGCACTGCTGCTTGCAGTCACTGCCTCTGCGGTTCCCATTGGCTGCTGTTTCTGGCCAATGAGAGATGCAGAGTTGGTGCTCAGGGGCTGTACATGGAGACCAACTTCCCCCAGGTTGCAGGGACATGCTGACCGTTTCTGGTAGCCACATGCAATGAGGGCGGGTAGGAAGCCTACCTTAGCCCTGTTGTGCTGCTGTTGACAGCAGCTGGAGGTCCCAGAGCCCTTTTAAATTGCCTGGATCCGTGAGCAATTGTCCCCTTTGCTCCCCCTTGTCACCTCTGTACAGCACTCAAAGGTGAGAAAAATCTACAGTCTTCAGTTACAATTATGGTCACTCATTCCTTCATGTAGCTGCAGCTCGGTCAATATAAGAACGCTATTTACTGACACTTGTTTGGCAGAGTTCTTACAGCAGTGGAAACCTCCTTTTCAAACTGTAGTCTCTGCCTACACTATAGGATTATAGAATGTTTGCTATAGCAGCCACCAAGTAGACATGAATTTTGTCCCTTCTTGTAAGAATAGGTGTGTATTAAATGTCTTGTTCAGTCTAAATTACAGTTCTGGAAAAATAGAGTATGTTAGTTTCTATGGATTGTCAAATTTTTATTAGCTAAATTAACTCGAGATAGACAAATATCTTTATTTAGAAACTAACTTTCCAATGCTTCTGAAGTGCATGAATGAGAGTTAAACATTGAACAGCTGCAGGAAGGTGCTGTTGAGATGCTGTGTTAAGGCTCAGTTTTAAACTGACACTCCCCCTGCCGCCAGCTGTCTGTTCAGCTGTGGTTTTTAGGAGTTCACCTGCGCTCATTCTAGGACTTGGCCTAGACTAGGAATTTGAACTGGTATAACTATGCCTATGTCTACACTACTGCAGAAAGTCAACTTAAAGTATTCAGTTCTAGCTAGGTGAATAATGAAGCTGGGGTCGATGTACCTAAGGTTAAGTTACTGCTGGGTCTCCACTGAGCGGGGACAGAGCATGTCAATGGACAGACTCTCCCATTAACTTCCCTTGCTCTTCTATCAGGGATGGAGCATAGGGTCAACTGCAGAGTGATCTGCAGTTGATTTGGCAGGCCTTCGCTAAACCTGCTAAATTGTCGTCTGATTGGTTGATCTCAGAGCATTCATCTCTGCTGTAGTGTAGATGTAGTCTTTACCTCTCAGATGTGTGAAAAATGCATTTGAGAGAAGTAGCTATATCAGCCTAACTCCCAGTGTAGGCAGCACTAGATCTGTGGTTTTCAACTGGTGAGCAGTGAAAACTGTTGCAGAGCCAAGTTGGGTGGGAATTGATGAAATTTCATGGCCTGCTTAGATGACCCCTTGCTAGCTTGGGGCTCAAGCAGCAATGTTGCCTGATTCCCAGCTGGTGCAGGGTTGGTCATTTTCCCCTCTCGGAGGCTTTGCAAAGCAGCTGTGGAAGGGAACTTGACAATCCCATGCTAGCTGGAACTCAGGAAGCCTTGATGCTTGTGGGTGGTCAGTTCCCCACCACTCTGCAAAGGAGAGGGAAGGAGAAATTGACCAACCCTGGGCCAGCTGGGGCTCAAGCAGCAAGGCTGCTTGATTCCCAGCTATCTTGGGGCTGCTCAGTTTCCACTTCCAGAGGCTTTGCAAAGCAGCTGGGGGAGGGAAATTGATGACACGCCAGCTGAGACTCAGGCAGCCTTGCTGCTTGATCTCCTAGCTGGTGCAGGGTCATCCATTCCCCCTCCCCCTGCTGTAACTCTGCAGGGTTGGTGCAGGGGGTGTAGGAAAATTGACCAACCGTGGTTGAGTGGCCTGGTGAGGAGGGGAACCTGCTCTCGAGAGCTGCCTCCTCCCCCACAAGTAATCAAGTAACCACTGAAATTCTCAGATGTTGCTCCTATCATGGCAGGCTTTCACACAAGGAAAAAAGTAGGTATGCTGTGGAATTGTTTGTGTCACTGAAGTATGATGTGTTACTGTAAAAGTTGGGAACCGCTGCTCTAGATCATGACTGGGTGCTAAGTGGCCATTGGGCCAGATGTGGTTCACCAGCGTTAGCTCCTGCCCATCTGCTGGCACCGTATTTACCTGCCCATTCATACGTACAGCCGCTTGCAACTCCTGTTGGCTGTGGATCACTGTTCCCAACCAATGGGAGCTGTGGGAAGCAGTGTCCGGTTCATGCTGCTTCCTGCAGCTCCCATTAGCCAGTGTGAGTGATCCATGGGCTACAGGAGCTGCAAGCGGATGTACGTATGGATAGGTAGATAAATGAAGTGCCAGCGGCCTGCCAGAGACTAACCCAGATGAATTGCCTCTGGCTTATTGTACACTCCTGTGCTAGCTTGATAGCACACTTCTGTCAACCTCCAGTTTTGGGGAAATGAATTATCTTTAGCAGGCATGGGGAACCTCCAATCCGTGGGCCACATATGATTCATCAGGGTTGACCTCTGGTGGGCCCCCACATGTTTTGCTTACTTGAGAGTCTTCAGGGCTGGCTCCTAGTGGCCAGGAATGGTGAACGGTGGCCACTGGAACCTACAAGCAGCCATACCTGTGGGTATTCAGATAAACAAACCGTCTGGTGGCCCACCAGCAACTAACCCTGATGAACCGCCTACATCTGGCATGTTGGAGGTCCCCCTCTCAGACCTATGGTTCTCTGAAGGCTAGACATAAGAGCTGGTGAAAGCTGATGCATTTGTTAACCAGATACCAGGAGCTCTGTGGCCCCCTACTTCCACCTTCCATATTCTCCATTGTCATCAAACAGGCACCCTGTGGGCCTGATTTTAATGGAATTTCAGGCTTTTCTTTTTTTCAGATTTTCATCAAAATCAATAGGCTCTGCTCTTTGATACATAGACCAGTCCATAAAACTCTTGGAATTGATGGGACGTGGTTTCCAGAATATATTATGTTCCAGAAAGACAGAGAGATGCCATCTAGTTGAATGTAAGACCTTGCTTTGCTTGGTGAATAAAATAGCTAAAACACTGCTGTAGTTTCTGTTGTATACAGCATAGCCGTGTCAGTCCCAGTATATTAAAAAGACAAGATGGGTGAGGTAATATCTTTTATTGGAGCAACTTCTGTTAATGAGCAGTTGGTGAAGTAAAAGTATTTTTTTGTTGTGATCCTAAATCTTACGGAGTTGTGTTTTGTGTACAGAAATATCAGAAATAGAAGGAAAATATTTTGGTTTTTTTCTTTTTCTTTTTTCTTTTTAATTAGTCTTCTGTTTGTCTGGTATCTCACATCTTGTCCTTTCATCCTGTGCCTCAGGCCTTCTGTGTTTTGAAAGAACCATTTGTATGGGGAGAGCAAGTTTGTTCGCAACTTGAATTTAAATGATTGAAGCTAGAAGCTTATCAGTCATGTACACTTGTTTAATCTCTTGTTGGCTGGGGGAAGGTGAGAAAACAAACTGACACTGATTTCCTGAGGCAGACAATCAGAAAATCTGTTTTAAGAGGAATTTTAAGGTTCATGAAGATGACCTGAAGAAGGGGGATACGGGCTTCAGACAAGCACTGCACCCCCAAGCTGAGGACACTTGATCAGATTTCAGCTGTTTTCCACCTACTTGAATCCAGGCTTCTAAACCCTTTATTATTACTCCTGAGAATTTTAAGCTGCACACACACATAAGGGGAGTCTTAGCTGAAGCTTAGACTTGTTTTCAGACCTAAAGTGCTGGTTTACTATTTTTTTGTAAGGAGTCTGTTGAGAGAGTAAGTTTTAAAGGGATCCTGAACTTAAAGGTACAATGACATTTAATAGCCACAGGGAAAGACTGTCTTTTATATTGATGGTAAGTGTGGTTATTATAGAAAATACTGCCAAGTTTTTTTCATCAATATGGTGCTTCTTGTAGACTGTTAAAGGGCATTAAATAATGAATGTTAGATTTGTTCAAGTACTTTAAGAGCCAGATACGAGGAAATAGCAAGAGGAATATGATAATAAAATACAGTAGCATGAAAGGAGTCTACAAAATATCATAATTCAGACATAGTACATTACTGTTGATCCAAAAGAGAAGAGTGTAAGAAGAAGTTGCTAGTGTGCTTTCTTGAGGGATATGTAGCTCAAAGAGCTGGAAGGGACCTTGAGTCCTCTCTCCTGCACTCTCAACAGCCCAGGCACAGATCCCTCACAGATTTGTTGTTGTTGTTAATCTATAATCTAATCAAAGGCCCATTCAGGGAGTGAACTCACAATCCTGGTTCTGCAAAGCCAATGTTGCACCACTGAGCTGTCCTTCCCCCACCTAAGTGAGGACTTTAAGTTCAAAATAAAATATAAATCTGTACTGGAAATGGAAAAATGACAAGTGCAACTTACCGACAATACGGTCAATAAAGTGGTGCTGGGAAAAGATAAAAGCAGCAAAGCTGGAGAATGAGCACACGCTGGTTCAAAGAGTCCAGGGGAATAGTTAGGATTTTAGAATTTATTATGGAAAACTTTTAAGACCTGAGAGAAAGTCCCTTATTAAGGACTAGATGGTTTTGCCAGAATCTTGAGCCCCACACTGCCAGGACCAGCTGCCTGCCCTCCAGCCACCCAACCCAGCTATGTGCCAGCCTTCTGAGCCCCAGGCTGCTGCAGCCAGCTGCCTGCCCGCCAGCCTAAGCTGCCTGGTGCTGCCAGGGCCAGCTGCACACCAGCCCAAGCCCCACAAGCTCTGCAAGCCACCTGCCTGAGCCACTCCCCTCCCACAAAGCCAGGCACCACTAGTCCCTGCTCTTACCCCATCCCCAGGCCCCCATCTAATCCCATCCTCCTCCTCCTCTCTCTCCCCACTCCAACCCACATTCATTGATCTTTGCAGGAGACAGCTAGCTCCACGTCGGTCTTTGCTGGCTGCCTGATTCTTATAGTGGCTGCGCCGGATGATCCACGTAAAATGGCAGGGCCTGGGAGCCAGAAGCAAAGGCCATCTCTTTCTTCGGGTGGGAGGAATGATGGAGGGGGCCTGGGTTGCATCACCTCCCTCTCTGAAATTTCTTCACCCCCCTCAGTTTGGGAAACCGTGCTCTAGAGCTTAGTGAATGACCCTCTACTGCTTAAGGTAAAAGTCAGCTAGAGTCAGTTTCTCTGCTTCTGTCAGGGATGGCAGCCTGACTCTCGGTTGTCTGACTTTCTACTCTTGGTTGACACCCCTGACAGGAGCGATCTCCCACTCCTGTCAGGGGCAGCAGTTGTATTAACCCAAGTTGTGCATATCTCAAGGGTTTACTGTATTGTGGCATTTTTATGTTCCCTTATTCTGCTGCATAGTGTGGTCCCTAATGGCTTAAAATGTAGAGGGGCATATCTTCATCTCATGGTTACAAATCATCTGAAGTAATGAGCTTTTAAAAACGTTCTAAAAAATCCTCAGAGAACCGTACGAACTAAAAAAAGGTTTGTGTGAAAAATCAACGAGTCAAGATAGGAGGTGCAAGACCCTCTAAAATAACCATGGATAAATGCAGACTTGGAAGCCCTGAATATATACAATCAATGTCAGACGTTTTGTATGCATGTTAAAATACATGTATTTATTTTATGTATTTAATAAATAAATGCATTTATTGTGTCCCGTGGCTTCTTGTGAATGGCTGCAGACAGGCAGCTCTATCCAAGATCATTCTGAAACACATGGGCTGAGCTGGGTGCTGGCTCTGACTTCAGGCCAAATATTTACCAACCCAGTGTCTCAGAAATAAATAACAGTAAACTTCACAAGAGCTTATAGGACTTAGTGGCTGTGGTTGTGGCTTGACAGGGCCAAATTCTATGGCAAGAACTCTTCAGTCCCACATCAAGAGCTTCTAAATTCATTCACATCTCTCTCCCTGAAGCAAGTAGAGTTGTGGCTTGTTGCTGAAAATACTCATGTAAAATTTATTTATGATTATTTTTGGCAAATGGGGATTTCTGACAGTGGTTTTTTACACTGTGCTCCCCAGACAGGCTGGCTCCATGGTTTTAATAGTGTTAATGTTGTCCAAATGATCCAGTTCAGAGCTTTCTTCCCTCATATGAGCTAGTGTGTTGTCTGGTTCCGCAACTCACCTCAGCTTCTGATCTCCAGGATTGCCAGCTATACTTCTAGTTATCCCCTATTCCTTGGCCTCAAGTTGAACGTTAGCCATGCAACAGTGCAAGGGACTTCAGCTCTCTTAGACAAAGAGTTAATGGGCACAAAACAGACATAAAAACACGCCAGATCCACAAACCAGTTAGTCAACATTTTAATGGAGTGGGCCATTCTCTTAATGACTTAAGAGTTTGCATGTTACTGAAGAAGAATTTTCACGCCAGTCTTGAAAGGGAGACCACCAAACTGTCTTTTAGTGTATGTTCAAATTCGGAACATTAACCCGTGGTTTGAACCGGGATGGGAATTTTCTGAGTCTCTAAAGGGGCTCGTTTGCATACTTGGCTTAATCTAATTCTTGACCTCCCCTGCTTCTACCCTTCTACTCTCTGATTTGCTTACCTTGATCACTTTTTTCTGATTTGTCCACCTTGATTACTGTTTTTGGTTCTCCGTGCCTTAAATATTGAGTCTGTTCTGGTATGACTGTGGTCTGAAGAAGTGGGTCTGTTCCATGAAAGCTCATCTAATAAACTATTTTGTTAGTCTTTAAAGTACTGCTTGACTGCTCTTTTGTTTTGATAGTATATAGACTAGCACGGCTCCCTCTCTGTTACCTTTAATTCAACTGTCTTCCTGTCATGCAGCAAGCTGAAGCACAAAAGGCAGTTGCAGACAGATGCCAGGAAGCCAGGGGGATGGAAAATAAGATGTCAGCTGCTTGGCTTCAGGAAAGCAGAGAACTCCATAGCAAAAATGCAGAGTATTGTGGCATCTGAGGAAGACAGCAGATTCTGCAGATATGCAACTATTGAGTTAATGGGGCAATGCTTGAGATGAATGGGTTAGATTTCACACCTCAGAAGTATTGTTTCAGGCTCTGAAAAATCACCAGTGCTCATTTCACATTTTCGAGCTTCTGCAGTCAAGAGGGCTAGAAGATTATTTTTTAAAAGATGAAATCTGAGTTCTGGAGCAGCGCTCTGTGTCTGAGTAAATTGCACAGCTGTGAAATACAGAGGGCCTTAGCTGTAACAGCAAAAGTACTATCTGTAGGAGTGTTCAGTTATTAATTAAACCACAAATATTCTGGTGCTTGAGCTCTTGAAAGTGTTAGATGCTAGTCCAGTAATAGTTCTGAAACTTAGCAGATGCAGTTCCCTGAATCTGCAGCCCTACCCTTCCTCACTTTTAGACCTATAGTGTCAGCATTATTGGAAACGTGTATGCTATTTTTTTTAAGTATACAGTATATTTTAATAACTTTTCTTTCTTTTTTTAAGGTGATACTGTTACTATTGGAGATGTATCATTTAAACTCAAAACGCCGAAGAGTCCTGAACTTGTGCCACTGAAGTACAGTAAGAAATGACTTTCTTTTGGCTAGCTGAATACGTAATATATCTGGAATATTGGGGCCCAATCCTACAAATACTTACCCTTACTCAAAGTGTCTCAACTTATCGCTCAATGTTTTAGAACAGAAACTGAGAAGGATATCTTTTTAGAGGGATGCTAATTAAAACTGTAATTGGTGTTCACCCTCTCCTGCCATCCCCATTAAGAGAGCTGGGGGAATAGAAATGCTGCCTGTGGTGAGCATGGGGCTGGCACTAGGGAGGCAGGAGCTGCTCTGATAGGACTGTGGTTGCATTAAAGTACTTGGCTCTTTAGTCTTGCTTCATCCTTCATATACTCTTGATGTTACAGTATCTTCAGATTAAAACAAAAAAGCAGTGAAGTAGCACTTTAAAGACTGACAAAATAATTTATTAGGTGAGCTTGTGTGGGACAGACCCACTTCCGCAGACCATAGCCATACCAGAACAGACTCAAAATATTTAAGGCATAGAGAACCAAAAACAGTAATCAAGGTTGACAAATCAGAAAAAAATTATCAAGGTGAGCAAATCAGAGAGCAGAGGGGTGGTGGGGTAGGAAGTCAGGAATTAGATTAAGCCAAGTATGCAAAAGAGCCCTTATAATGTCCCAGAAAATTTGCATCCTGGTTCAAACCACATGTTAATGTGTTGAATTTGAATACGAAAGAGAGCTCAGCAGTTTCTCTTTCCAAAGCAGACTGAAAATTCTTCTTCAGTAAGACACAAACTCTTAAGTCATTAACAGAATGGCCCAGTCCATTAAAATGTAGACTAACTGGTTTGTGAATCAGGAATGTTTTAATGTCTGTTATGTGCCTATTAACTCTTTGTCTGAGAGAGTTTGAAGTCTGACAATATACAAAGCATCTGGGCATTGTTGGCACATGATGGCATATATGATGTTAATTGAGGAACATGAGAATGTGCCCGTGATTCTGTGAATAACCTGGTTAGGTCCAGTGATGGTATTGCCAGAATAGATATGTGGACAAAGCTGGCAGATTAAGTTACTTATGGTCATTACTTTTAACACCATGAAAGTCCATCACCTAATAAATCATTTTGTTAGTCTTTAGAGTGCTGCACGACTGCTGTTTTGTGTTTTTAACACCATAGATAAGTATTTCTCAATCTTCTCAGGTTGGCAACCGCTTATTTGAAGTAAAATATTTTCGCAACGCTTTCACACATTTGCTATACAAGTCAGAGTACAAAACGTATCAGTAACAATAGGTCTGTCTGTATCAAGAGGTAGACAGAGAATATTGGACCTTGAACGGTGAGGGTGTGCGGGAAGCAGAGAAGTGAGATTTCTTTGCTTTAGCTTGTAATAACTCTTTCAGTGCCTTAGGACTTCCCTGGGGGCTGTGACCCACCAAATGATAAATACTGCTTTACATTATTTAAAATTTTACAATTCCTAAACATCTAATTTTACTTTATATCATTTCTGCTGTACATTTATTTTTGCATTTCATCCGATTTTTACGATGAAAACACACTAGTCCATTTCACTTTTGTTTAGTCTGTTTCCAGTCCTGATGCACTACTACAGATGGTTTCCTTTCAGTTGTAATATTTAAACTTTATTAGGTTTTGTAAACCTATATGAGTATGTATGTATTTTCTGTAATCTAAACTTGTGGCTTTACCTGTCACATAGTGTCTTAGTTTTTGGCATGAGGACATATGGTTAAGTGACAGAATTTGCTAAGCAAATTCACCATATGATTGCAAGGTGAAAAATGTTCATCTCCAAAGGCATTGTTTTGCAAAAATTTAGAGGATAAACATTGGAACATATGTCCGTCGCCTCCTGGAATTTTAACTGTGAAGCTGCTTCTGAAACGCAGATAAAATGGTCTCTGTCAGAATGTAGCAGTTATCCTATACACATTTAATAGCAAGGCTGAAAAATTATTCTTTTTATACAATTAAGTACAATTACTTTTATGTGTAGTTTTTATAATCTTTAGCTTAAATGGTTGTATTACTGTGGGAGGTCAAAACCATAATAATTTATGAAATTATAGTTTTTTGGCTTTTCTTGAATTTTGTCTTTTTATCATATATCTGAGAGCAATATGCCTTGGTTATCAAGAATATATGGACATTTGCATTTACCGAGGATTATTTTTCAAGTTTTAAACTGTATTGAAAGTTGTCTTGTGCTGTGGTTGTTTGTAGATATAGAATTTGTCTCAGTTTAAAAACAGATTCATTTTCATGTTTGCATATTGATCTGCAAACCAAAATTTGACATTTTTTGGCATTTTTTATTATTGTGCCTAATGCTTTTTAAAGTATCTAGCTACCTGCCTAATTTTCTTCAGACAACATCCAAATTTTCTTTTAAGTTTAATTGGAATATTTGCAGCACTAGAAATCCAGTTCACTATTTTTGCATGTCAGGATGTTGCCGCTGCTGTTGTAGTTGTATTGTTAGACAAACTATGTTCAGACGAAAGTTTGAGAGAACCTGTTTGTAATTTAGGGTAAAACACTTAACAGGGAAGTTGTAATTATTCCAAAACTGAACATTATAAATAGGCCCTACCAAATTCATGGCTGTGAAAAAATTCACCAGACGACAGAATCTGGTCTTTTGTGTGCTTTTACTATACTGTACAGATTTCATGTGGAAGACCAGTATTTCTTAAATTGGGGGTGCTGATCCAAAAGAGAGTTGCAGGGGGATGGGTGGTAAGATTATTTTAGAGATATTGTGGTATTGTCACTTCAGAGCTATAGAGGGGGTGATAATATTGCTACTATTGCCTCTGTGCTGCTGCTGGTTGCAGTGTCGCTTTCAGAGCTGGGCAGCTGTTGGCCCAGCTGACATCTATGAAGGTAGTGCCTATTCCAGCAGTAGTGCAGAAGTAATACCATGTTACTTTAACGTCTGTGCTGATGCCTTCAGAGTTGAGCGGCTAGCGACTGGCAGCTGCTGACTGAAGGCCCATCTCTGCAGGCAGCAGTGCAGAAGCAAGATTGGCTACATATCATGACTTGCCGTCCTTACTTCTGCGTTGCCGCTGGCAACAGCTCTGCCTTCAGAGCTGGGCTGCCAGCTCTCCAGCTGCCCAGCTCTGAAGGCAGCACTGCTGCCAGTAGCAGCACAGAGATAATAATAGTAGTACTGCAACCCACTCTCTACAATAACTTTGTGACCCCTCCACAGTTCCTTTTTGGGTCAGGAGGACCCTAATGGTTACCACACCATGAAACTTCAGATTTAAACTGTGGAAATCATGACGTGTATGACTTTTAAATCCTATGACCACGAGAGTAATCAAAATGGACCTGGAATTTGGTAGGGCCCTAATTATAAATACAAGAAAATTAGAGTTAAGATTAAGTTAAAAAAATCTAAACATATTAAGGCATGGAAATGTGCAGCTGGGTAACCTGAAAAACCTAAACTCTGCCCTTTAGTGTCACCATGTAACAGCCGTATAATTACAGTTAAGGAGTTTTAGTGTTTGTGATCTCAAATTAAATTAGGCTGAATTTTAAAGAAGAATGAGTTTTTCGCACTCTTACCCCCAACCTAATGGTATAGAGGAGTTGAGGGATATGCACTGTTGGTTAGCTTAATTTTTCATCCTTTTTAGATTTTGTATTAGATATGAGACAGAGCAGTGAGACTAAGGTACCACCAATGCCTGGGAGCCATGCAATGGCAGATTAGGTGAGATATGAGTAAGTGTGGATGATTCGCATTCCATGCTGAAGACGAAGGTGAAAATATGCAAGGTTCCTGTACTATTACTTGGGATGAAAATTCTTTCACGACCCTGGAATCTTACTATTAGTTTGACCCTGAGCATGTAAGCAATATGTACCAGACAGATATCTAAAAAAGAAGATTGTGTCTCAGAGCACTGGTGCACCTGTTACGTCCTACAGTTAACACCCTCTGCCCAGTACAAAAACATTCCAAAATTTCATGTGTCTCTTTCCAAAATAACTCTGATTTAAGTTTCTTATAATTTTGGTATACTTAAACTGTTTGGGCTACAGTTTCCCAAGCCAGGTATCTGCCAAAGACTGGCTCTGTGTACGTGTGTGCGTTTGTTTCACATATATCAGAGGGGTAGCCGTGTTAGTCTGGATCTGTAGAGCAACGAAGGGTCCTGTGGCACCTTATAGACTAACAGAAAAGTTTAGAGCATGAGCTTTCGTGAGTTAACTCACTTCTTCAGATCTTCTTTTTGATCTGAAGAAGTGAGTTAACTCACGAAAGCTCATGCTCTAAACTTTTCTGTTAGTCTATAAGGTGCCACAGGACCCTTCGTTGTTTCACATATACTGATTCAGCAATTTTCGGGAACAAGTTTAGAGAAAAAGGTTGTTTGGGCAAGTTAAAAAAACCATTTCTTACAGGTATTTAGATCAGAAATCTAGCATATTCAGGGGCTTAAAATATGGGAATGGGGAAAGTATCAGACATTCTTTTTTCTGGTTGTGGGATACTTTAGTCAAATTTAACCAATTTATAAGACTTGGGGGAAAAAAAAATCTCAGTTCATGCATACTCCATAGAAGCTTGTTAGAGTTTGGCCACTAAATTCACTAAAGATTCTGTAGTGAGTGTATTCCATTCCCTTGCAGCTCCTACCTGCTGACTGGACATGCTTTAACACATGGGGCTATGCAGGACTTCTCCTGCAGTCTCTCCTGTTGATAGCACAGGCCACTGTGTCAGGGTCACATAAATATTCTATAGCACAAAGTCTGAAACTGAGGCCCTTAACCCTTCTCAAAAAATTTACCACTCAAAAGAGGCTGGAGAGCAACCTACAGGCGTTTTTGAGGATTCTCAGCTCACGCATGACTGCTTATTTTACAAGTGATGCATACAAACTTTGTAACGTGTCCTGTTCCTCTCACATAATACTGTATAATATCTCACACATTCTTTCCACCAGCCTAGATATACAAGTATAGTAACCTGTAGCACTCTATATTATTCTGTGTGTGCCTCATGGTCTTTGACTGTTTTTCACAAAATGTATTGCAAACTCTTCTTATACATCTTACAGGCTCAAAAATATTGTGCCAGATCCTCAACTGGTGTTAATCAGTTTAGTGTCATTGAAGTCAATAGAGCTACACTGAATAATAATGAACATCAAGAGGCACATAGTTTGCTTCATCCCATAAACGTCACCATGTACAAAGTCAATATAGTAACTCAATATGATCATATTGGATCATTGTGACAATGAAAATAGCATAAGCACACAACAAATAATGTAAGTGAGAAGCAGTTGTGGAGTGTAAGTTGCTAAAGAAAGTGTAGAAAAAATATGATTACCTACTTCATGTAATGCATAGGTACAAGGAGAGGTGAGGTCATATGTACAACCATAACTTCATAATTTCCTGAATTTCTGCTTAACTGTGTAATTTAAGCACAGTTAATATGGAGACTATGTGACTAGAGAGGATCAGTGATGTATAGAGGTTAGACTAGTTCAGTGTAGAAAAAATGTTTGTCAGTTCAAGAGTATGTCCTGGGAGACTGTCAAGGAGTTCACATCTTGAAAAGCCAGGAGAGATACCAGAAGACTGGAAATGGGCAAATACAACGCCTACCCATAAAAAAAAAAAAAGAGATATAAAGATAACCCAGAACAATACAGACCAGTCAGCTTAACTTCTGTGCCAGGAAAGGTAATGGAGCAAATGTTTAAGGAGTCTGTCTGGAAACATCTGGAAGATACCAAGGTGATAAAGAACATTCAGCATGGACATGCCATGAACAAATTATGTCAAACTAACCCAACAGCTATCTTTGATAGGATTACAAGCCTTGTGGGTAAGGCAAAGCAGTAGATGTGGTACACCTAGAATTTATTGAAGCATTTGATATAGTCTCACATGATCTTCTTATCAATAAACTAGGGGAATACAGTGCAGGTGGGATTACTAGACAATGGGTGTGTGACTGGTTGGATAATCATTCTCAGAGAGTAGTTTTCAATGGTTCACAGTCATGCTGGAAAGGGCATAAGGAGTGGGGTTGTGGGACCAGTTCTGTTAAATATCTTCCCCTGTCATTACACCAAGCGATTAATGAGTTTGCTATAGCCATAGCTAAATACCTGGGCCTCTTTAGCTTTAGAATGCCTAGGCTCAATCCTACACACTGTCAACAGGGAGCTGCTGGTATTACATTGGTCGGGGGTGCCTACAGATGAGAGAAATTATACCACACCCAGCCATGAAGAGGGTTTTGGGACCAGTTCTGTTAAGTATCTTCATAAATTATTTAGATAGTGGCATAGAGAGTGTGTTTATTAAGTTTGCAGGTGATACCAAGCCAAGTGCCTTGGAGAATAGGGTTATAATTCAAAATGATGTCGATAAAGTAGTGAAAGGATCTGAGATAAACAGGCTGAAGTTCATTAAGGACAAATGCAATGTACTCCGCTTTGGAAGAAACAATCAGTTTCGCCCATAAAAATGGGACATAACTGTCTAGGAAGGAGTACTGCACAAGGGGACCTTGGGGTCATAGAAGACCACAAGCTAAACATGAGTGTGACACTTGCAAGGAAAAAGGCAGCCTCAAATATTTGTTTAGTCTAAAATAAAGAAGAATGAGACGGGACATGATTATAGCTTTCAAGTACCTAAAAGGCTGTTACAAGAGGGGGAATAATACTCTCTTTAACCTCTGAGGTCAGGACAAGAAGCATTGGGCCTAAATTGCAGCAAGGGAGATTTAGGTTGGACTTTAGGAAAAACTTCCTAACTGTGAGGATGGTTAAGCGCTGGAATAAATTGCTTAGGGAGGTTGTGGAATCTCCATCATTGGAGATATTTAAGAGCAGGTTAGACAACCATCTGTCAAGGATGATCTAGATAGTGCTTGGTCCTGTTGTGAGTATGGGAGACTGGACTCAATGACCTCTCAGGGTCCTTCCAGTTTTAGTATTCTATGACCGTTTGGTTTCTTGATGACTTTTCCACATTTATTTGAAACATATTGCCACTGTTTGGTTTTCAAAATAGTGTGCTGACTTTTGGAGGAGTCGAGAATCCCTAAGCAACTCCTCTACGGTGAACTCTCCCAGGGCAAAGGAATCAAGGTAGGCCTCACAAGAGGTACAAAGACTGCATGAAGGCTAACGTTGCTCATGCTGGTTTAAAACCAGATCAGCTGGAGCAGCGTGCAAAAGACTGAACAGGTTG
Source organism: Carettochelys insculpta (assembly GCF_033958435.1). Lineage (NCBI taxonomy): Eukaryota > Metazoa > Chordata > Testudines > Carettochelyidae > Carettochelys > Carettochelys insculpta. The sequence goes on from NC_134137.1 coordinate 67,835,990, forward strand.
GCGTGCTCTCGTATGACATGTGCATGACAACTTTGAAGAGCAGCGACACGTACGCCTCATTGATGCTTGTGAGAGGAAGAAAGCAACAGCAGCAGCTGCACCAACAGAGCCAGGACAATTCCCTTGCTCCCACTGTGAATGCCCATGCCATTCAAAGCTTGGACTCCTCAGCCACATGCGAGTCCACGACGGATGAGCCTGTGCAAGCTCAAGACGTCATCGTCGGACATGACGGACTACCTATGACTAACTTTTGTTACTTTTCAAAATGTACTTTAATTGAAAGACATTTAACCTGTGTTCTATTACCATGATTTAGAATGAGTAAGCATAGAAACATTTTTCCAGCTCCTGGCTACTCAATATGTCAATTAAGAATGCTGCTTCTGGTGTCATTATCCCTAAAAAGGGAAATTACGAAATTTTGTAGGAATTTAGTAGCCAGTATTTTTGGATATTAATGATCCAGGGTAAATACTACAAGCTGCTGAAACAGAATCAAGAGAACATAAGTGCATTGGAGTACATTAAATCTTCAGGGGAATGTCCCAGAGACATTAGAGGTTTTTTTTGTATGCAGTACAGCGTTTATGTTCTGTTCTGCATGACAGTTTGTTTTGCAGATGTTGCTGTACATTCTTAAATCTTGTTTCTATTTCTGGTGTTGCTTTTAAGTCTGACCCAAGTTTTTTTCCTGAGGCCACCCTAAAAATAAAACTGGCTACACATATTATTGTGAAATACTCCAGAGGCATTCACAGTCACGCTGCATGACAGCTGCCTTTGCCATGCTTTTTTATTGCATGATTTTTGACATTGAAGAGTTCAGTTTTGCTGCAAGAGTTCCTACCTACCTAGAACCTTATCTATAAATATTGTAGCCGTCTTAATGAAGAGCAGTTATCACAAAAAAAACATACGGGACAAGTTCAGAAACAGGTTAAAGACTAGAACTAATGTCTTTCAAAGATCGTCTGTATCTTACATTTTCCAGAATAAGTTTATTAAATAAAACAGTTTTATTTTTGTGGCTATCTATAAATATAGATATAAATATAAACTCTATATTAAAGAGTTTATCCTGTCTGTTCAAGAACTCCTCCTAAACATTAAGCCTACGTCTACACTAGAGAGCTTTTTGACGAAACTTGTGGAACATCCACAGACAATATATTTTATTGACAGCCTTTCTCAACAAAATCAGTCAACAAAAAAATTGTATGGATAGTCTGGGGGGCCTTGTGTGGACAGACAGGGCCTCGAGATCACTAGGCAGCCTTGTCTGCTGTGCTTCCAATTGTCCGTTCTGTCGAGAAAGGGCTGGGCAGTCCAGCCACGATCTGGCAGCAGAGCAGATCAGCAGGGCAATCTGCTCTCATGTCTGGTCGCAGTCTGTCAACAGAAGTTTTGTTGGAAGATATTTTCCAACAGAAATGTCTGTCAATAGATCACTGTAGTGTAGACATAGCCCAAAAGCTAAGAGCATCAAATTTACTGTGCAGCTTCCCTTTATTGCACTTAAAGCAAGGTAAGGGTTGGATTGTGCCAGGTAAATGGGATAGGCCTGGAACAGGATTTCTGTATGGTTTTATAAGAAGCAAAGAGATAGAATCACCAGGCATGTGAAAAGTGCTGCTTGGGGGCTAGTCTCACTCCTGTTTGGGACTCCCCTCATCCTGAGCCTCCCCACCACCACCAGTGTCCTTTAGGGTGAAGCTTACTCCTCCCTGCCCTCAAATTCTTAAGGGAACAGTGCTGCCTTTTTCCCATAGTCAGGGAGCCAAGGGGAAGTGCACAGTTATTTGCATTCTTCACTCTGGCTGGGGAGCACATGGGGTGGACATACTTGTACCAGTCCTAGAAGGGGACCTGCACCCCTTCCCCAGCTGTACCCTCTGGAATTGCAATGGCCACGGAAAGGTGCTTCTCACCTGGCCCCAATCTGCTTCAGTGAGAGGGCTGGGGTAGTCCTCTTTCTCTGGGGCAGCCTGCATACTGATCTGCCTATCCACAGCCCCACCCCGAGCTATGATTTAAAGGAAGCATGCACATTTTAATTTTATTTGCCCAAAAAACAAAACTTAATTGAGGTAATGACCCAAGCAATGTTGGGTAAATCATCTTGTAATTTAAAAATGAAATATTTTTTTCAGTAATTATCAATAGCAATCTTTGGCTAGTGCAGTTTGTTTGATTTGCTGCTTGAACCCTCTCTTCTTGAGCCATGTTTTATTATGCAGCTTTTTAAAAATTTCCTACAGGCTGTCCTTGAAAGTTTCACGCTATTAGATCATTAGTCTAAGTACAGCCAGTTTTAAGTTCCATATAGGCCAGTATGCTGTTTTCTAACAGTGGGCAATGCCAGATGCTTCAGTAGACGTGAATAGAAGAGGAAATCTTTCCCATTCTGGCTAACAGTGACTAAGGGTTGCCTTCCCTACCCATCCTGTTTTAGTCTTGGCATTTATAATATCCTCTGGCAGGGAGTTCCTCAGATTGACTGTGCATTGTGTGAAGAAATTATTTTGTGTTTTAAACCAGTTGCCTATTAGATTAGGTCTACACTGCTGCAGAAAGTTGACCTAAATTCTTCAATTCCAGCAACGTAACTCATGTAACTGGAGTTGACATAGCATAGGTAGAGTTACTGCAGGGCGTAGACTATGGAGGGTTGGGGAGGAGAGGACGGAAAGACTGGTGAGAGAAACTCTCCCATCAAGTACTTTACTCTTTTTGCCATGGGTAAAGTACCAGAGTCAACTGGAGAGCAATCCATGGTTGATTTGATGGGGCTTCATGAGATCTGCTAAATTGGCCACCAGTGCATCGACCTCCCTACTGTATCGTAGATGTAACCTTATTGTGTTTTGTGACCCCCTAGCTCTTGTGTTCTGAGGAGTAAATAATTTGTATTTGCTTACTTTCTCTACAACAATTACGCCCTCTGTCATATATGCGCCTCCACCAATCCCCAATCATCTTTTGTCTAAGCTGAAAAATCCCTTTTTTGTTAATCTGCCATATGTGGGCAGCCATTACATATCCGTGATCATTTTTGTTGCCCTTTTCTGTGTCTTTTCCAATTCCAGTATATCTTTTTTGAGATGGGGTGGGTGACCACAGTGTTGATGAAGTGGTTGTACCATGGATTTGTATAGAGGCAATATACTTTCTGTCCTATCTGTTCATTTCTAAATAATTCTCAACATTCTGTTCTCATTTTTCATAATTCCACCATGTGTATGTTCTATGTATGTAAAATGCGTATTGCATTTGAAGAAAATATTATTCCAGCATAGCTACGTTTCTCTGCTGACACCAGATGGAACAAATCATATTTTATCATTTGTGTCCATAAATAATCTTTTGTTTAAAAACATTTACTTGCATTGTCGCTTTCCTTTGATTGTGTGTTACAAATATGCACATTCTTTTATACAATTAGTGCTTAGGGCCCACTATTTTTCCCATTAAAATCAGTGAGCAAAATCCGATTGATGGCAGTGGAAGCAGGATCAAGCTTTTAGTGGTTTTCCTGGTTGGCAGGTCAAAAACATTCAGCTTTGAATCTCTTTGTTCTGCACTGAGAATCTTATCTAAACAACAAAAGTGTGCTGTATTTTCCTGTACCCTCTACATCCACATAATGCTTTAAACAGGTGCTTTTGTACAAGAAATACGATTAACTTTAAAGGTGAATTAAAAGGCTTTTAAAATGAATAACTACAAAATTCTGTCTTTAGCAGAAAATCTAGATAAGCTGAAAGGATAAGTAATTTGTATGTGTTTGGAATTTATTGCATTTATTCAGATTTATGAAATAAATAGATTTCAGGTCAGGGGCCACTGGCCCATACACAGATCAGTCTGGGGTCACAGAAGTGAGAAGCAAAAAACCCACCTCACTGATGTGGTCCCTGACTCTATGAGGGCTAGGGCTGTGGGGTTTGGGTGGGAGGGAGAATGCAGGAGCAGTTTGGGAACTTGGGTGGGAGGGTGCTGGAGTTGGTTGGGGGTGGGTGATCTGGGCCAGAATGGGGTGCAGGAGTGGGCTGTGTGGGGGGGATCTGGCTGGTAGGGGGTATAAAAGAGTGGTGGGTGTAGAGGATGTGGGCAAGTGGGGGATAGAGGAGAGGGATGGGGGTGTGGGCTGAGGGGAGAGCATGAACAGGCTGGGGATATGGGTCTAGGTGAGAGTAAGGGTGTGGGAGCGTTTGAGAAGTGTGGTCTAGAAGGCGGGGTCTGAGAGGGAGGGAACAGAAACAGGGTGCAGATGGGGAGCCTGGGTGGGTTGGGGGTGTCGGGGGGGGGGGGTCTAGGTGGGAGGGACAGGTCAGGGTGGTGTGAGGGGTTTGGAAGGGAGTGTGAAGGAAATGTGTGAGAGTGAAGGTCTGGATGGGAGGAGGCCTCAGGAGTTGTCTAGGGGCACGGGGTCCTGCCAGATACAGCCTACTGTGCTGTGGGCCAACTTCTGTGGACGGGTGCCCTGAGTCTTGAGCTTCAGATCTGGTCCACGGGCCAGGGCGTCCCCACCCCTGAAACAGATGCTCATTTTATGCTTTGGGCACGCATATAGAATTTAATTTTTCAGAGCAACGTTGAAATGGCTGGATCATCCCATAAAATATAATAATGAAAAGGGAACCAGATGTTAGAAAATAATTTTGTACATACTTATTTTTCAAGTTCTGGTTCCTTTGTTTCTTCTGCGCAGCTTGGATACATATCCAGCATCTGAAGTTGTCTAAGGGATGTCCCTCTCTTGCTTTAAGGCCCTGTTTCTGCAAAGACTTGCCTATAGCAATTGCCTCAGAAGACAGCAGATAGCTCTGTTCTGTGCTTATTAGTCGTGGATAGAAACAAAGTAGTTGTGTGTATTAATTCATGCTTCTTACTGACTGTACAGGCTAGTTTAGTTACTACCCAGTATGTCTCTACGGTTTAAGGCAGTGACAGAACACCTCCGCTCATGTCTGTTTGTGGCAAGTCTTTCAGTGGTTCCCCAGATGTGCCATGGATTTTTCAGCTCAGCATCACCATGTTGTTTTCAGGCAGCCTTCTTTTCATTGGCCTTTGGATATCCATTTTGCTAGTCTGGTGATGGAATACATTTCCATATGAAACCCATGGCCAATCCATTTGTAACCCTCTTTGGTAATGATGGTGCTCCCAGCTTCTTGGCACTCCTGTGTGGATAATTCTTGGATTGAAATTGTTCTGGACCAAAGATACAAAGGATTTTTCTGGCACAGATTTTAGGGAATGAAGACCATTTGTACAGCTTAAATCAAAGGAGATATGGTAACTCTGACATTTCATTTCAGAGCATTTATGATTTTCTGCTTCACGTCCTGGTTTTTTTTGAATGCTTGACTCTTTGTTATCTTTGAGGGCTAATTCTAAATTTGTGGTTCAGCTTAACCAGAGGGCTCGGACCATTTCTTCCCTTAACACTTCTGCATTCTACCAGACTTGTCTGCTTTCATGGATGGAGACAGTGAAATCTAAGTGAAAAAGTTACACAAGTTCGATATGTGACAATCTTTGCATATTCTGGGAGCTCATGTAAGGGCAGCATAAAGTTTTGGTTTGTGCCGTGTCAGCTAAAGGCACTGGGTGGAATCCTTGCTTCATTGAAGTCAATGGCTGAATGCTCATTGACTTGAGTGGGATCAGGATTTCACCCACCATCTCGGAAAGTCCTCTGTAAATGGAAGGAAAAAGTGAGGGAACTTGGTTTGTCCCTGCCTCCTTTCTGTGTTTCTTCATTGCCTCTAAACAGGCTCACAGTCTGCTGCAGTGAGAAGTCTCAGACGAAACATATGAAGTTCCTAACAGCTAATTATTTTGTATGACTCAGAGACTCAGTAGCTTGCCCAGCACTTAGACTACATCTACACTACCAGAGAAATTCAAATTTAAGGCAGTTAGCTGGCTTATACCAAGTGACTACCTTCATTGTAAATACCATTTCACTCAATTTAGGGAGCACTAATATCAATATCATAACATCGTCGGAACCAGGTGGGTGTAGTGTCAAGTTTGAATTTAAAAGTTTGAATGAAGGCTGATGTGAAAGCACCATGTCTTTGAATCGAATTCATTGTGCTTGGGAGCCTGACACTGTTGCACCTGGCTCCCCAGAGGAGTTCTTTATTAGCATGTTGGAGTTAAAGAACAGGTTAACTTTTGTATTGCTTTTATCTTGGAAGCTAATTTGGGAATATGCTGAGGTGAGGCTTGGATGCACTGCAGAAGGGACAGTGTCTTCTGTGACAGTTCCAATCTCCAGGAGAGATTGACTGGTAAAGTTGTTTGTGGTGTAACCATTCATAGAAACCAATTGCTTTTGCATGTGTTTTTGTTTTTTGTTTTTAATTTTATCAAATGCTTTGGGCACATTTTTTGTTTGTAAGTCCATTGCCATGTTTAGTAATGTACTGTAATGTAAGCAGATTTATGGTTGTGTGCTAAATGGCTGTGGCAAAACATGGGAAGAATTAAAAAAGGGCACAGAAGAAGATTGTTAGTTTTTATTTATGGTTGAGAAATCTATTCCAAATGACCAACTTTTGCATCTCAGAGAGTAAATAGAAATACTGAAATCAAAAACTATGAATTTTATCAGACTATGCTTTGAGGAATATACTGGAATGTAGATTAGCAGGATAAGTGGTATTTTTCTGGTGTGCTTCCATCTCTGACTTCAGCAGCTCTAATGCAGAGCCATTGGGTTTGCTTTGAGGCTGGTAAGTTTGTCTGTCTTTGGAGACTGAATATTGTTGAAGACTAAAATACTAAGATTTGACTATACTTAGAATATTTAACTCTGCACAGCCACTTAACTGTATTATAGTAGATCATAATGTATAGAAAAATTTGATTTTAAAAACCCTTACTAAATTAGACATTATTTGTCTCTGAAACTTAGGCTGCTAGATCTGGTACAGACTTTATTACCTATTAAATGTCATTTTGTATGGAAAGCAATTAAATACAGGCCACATAAGTCCTGTTTCTCTAATAACAATAATAATCATTCGTGTATTATTCATGTTACAGTAATCAAAACTGCAGCCAGATTGTGCAAGCTGCTGAACAAACTCATAATAAGAGACAGTACCTGCCCTGAAGAGCTTAAAACCTAATGGAGACAAATTGTAACAAACGAATGGAGTGAGGCAGGGAGAATGAGGGTAGGTTGGATAGATAAGTGGTTACAGAGACTGTAAAAATTAGCTGCGTTTGAGTTATTCAATTTAAGATTTTTTTGTACTAAATTTACCCAGCAATGTTTGGGTCCTTAAAGGATGCCTGGGGGATAGCAGGCTTGCAGCTGGGTCAGTTCTGGATGTGGATGGGCTGTATCACTGTCCAGCTCCTCTCACCTTGACTGGTGATTGTCTCTCCTTTCTTTGTGGTTTTAGGGGAAGCAGTCTCATTCGGGGAACAGTCTATTTTCCTGATACAATCAAACACTTACCTAACTTAAAGTTACATAGGAGGAGGCTGCATACAAAACTGGTGATCCCACATCTTACCATTTAGGAAGAATTCTTGAGCACAGAAAGACAGGCAAACTCTTTCAAATATACAGTTGGTTGATTGATTTATTCAGGTTGTAAAGGCTAAATAAAGGAGTATATCAGTAATCCTTAGCGATCACCAACCTCATTTAATAGTATTTGTTTAAAACTGCATAATTTAGACTGGAGTTAATTTGTAATTTTTTTGTCTTACAGTGTCAGACAATTTGGCCCAGTCTGTAGTCCAACATCTAAGATGGATAATGCAAAAAGATCTTTTGGGGCAAGATGTCTTTCTCATAGGCCCCCCAGGACCTCTTCGACGCTCTATTGCTATGCAGTACCTGGTACATTTTAAAATCCTATATATATTACTGGAGAATTGAAGTAATTAAGATAATTTAGTTGTTGTGTGTTTTTGTGTGTATTCTAGTGTTTGTTGAATTGTAAAATATAGTATTAGGTTTATATGACTTGCTTTAAAACTTAGTTGCCAAAATCTTATTCCATACACATGCTTTTCAAAGTTTGATTTACAGTGTATGAAAAGTGCAAAAATTTAAGTGACTATTATGTTTGCTTAAGCACTCAAATGTAGTAAGAAAGAACAGTTGATAAAGTTTTAACATACACAATCACAAATGGAAAAAAACAGCGTATACTTTAAGTTTCACATCTTTCAGAATTAAGGTCTCTGTGTGATATAAAATACAGTGAGCCAAATCGAAAAACCGAGGGAAGGGCTTGAGAGGGAAGGAGTATTTTGATATTTCCCTTGCAAGTTTTCCTTATAGTGCATAGGTAGAGAGGTGTGCTTGGGATTTTCTCCTCTGCCACTGGGGAAAGAGGAGGCAGTGTGTCACCCACACCCTGAGCTTAAAGGATCTGTTGGAAGTCATGTGACTGCACCATTTCTGAGATTTCCGGCCCACCCCACTTTGATCCATAAGTCTGTGGCTTCACCCATTGACTCAGAAAACTACTGCATCGTGTCCTTTTGTGCTTCCTCATGTTGTGCAAAAGAAGCCTGCCTGCAGTTTACTTGCCACATTTTGTTTGTTTATATTAGAAATGCAGATTGTGTCTGTCTTGGGAGCTGAATGGGCCATGAGAGAACTGGTATCATTATAACTTACTAGATGTCAAGACAGTAAAATGTAATTAAATGGCATTCAGATTGCTTACAAATCTTTTGTTGGAATGTTTTGCTTACAACTCTTCAAATGAGCTATCTGGGAAGATGCCACTTGTCTTTCAGCTGAGAGCATTCTTGGTGTATATCTGAGACCCCACTGAGGCCTTCAGAGCAAGAGTCTTTCACAGGATTTCTGCTATTTCTAAGGGCAAAAAAGCCAAATAGGATACAAACATAAGGGGAAAAAACTCAAACCTATTTCATAAAGAAGCAAAATGACCCAAGCCCATTTTTTTCCTCACAAAAGTAATTTTGTTAATTTCCACATTTTAAAACTTCAGTTGTTATTAATAGAAATAATATATATTATAGGAGCCAGGAGCCCATTCATGGATTAGGACCCCATTGTGCCCAGGCACTGTATAATCACAGAACAAAAAAAACAGTTCATGCTTCAAAAAGCTTACAAAAGCTAACAGCATGATTCAGTAGTAGAAGAATGTAGTTCCCAACACACTCACAAGGATATTGAAATTCAGTGATTGTCTTTCTGAGTAACAATATTAACATCACTGAACAGAAGCAGGGTGGGAACTTACATGTCTCCTATTGAACTTAATAAGAAGCCTTTGAATTTTTGTTTATAATTTATAGATCCTCATTGCTTTTCAGTGGCCAATGCTAGAAAGTCATGTTGGAGAAACAGTATTTTACAGGGCTCAACTTTTCAGTTTAGATAATTTGTGGCTGGTTGTGGTGAATTTTAGAAAAGGCTAGGGGAATACGGGCAGTCCCCCACTTACAAACACATTGACTTACGACCATTCGTACTTATGATCAACTCCAACCCCCATCCCCGAACTCCGCTCACACGCTCGGGCCTCAATTCCCCCGGCTCCAACCCACACACACTCAGGCCAAACCCCTGCACACTTGGCCGCAACCCCCGTGTGGCCCCAGATCACCCCCCATGCATCTAGCTCAGCAAGCGTGGGGCTCCAACCTGCCCCCAGCTCAAACATCCTCCCCCGCCTGGCTCACCCCTCCCCCCTGCAGCCCCAGCTGTCCTCCATGTATGGGGCTCTGGCTTCAACCTGTTCCTGGGGCTCCAGCAGGGCTCCAAACCCCATCCACTCAACCACCCCATCCTGGTGCACACCCCATTCAACCCCCCACCCCCAACTCAACCTCTCCCTCCCATGGCCCAAGCTTATCCCCGCCCCTGTGTGCTTGGGGCTCTGGCTGTCAGTTGCCTCTGACTTGCACAGGGGCTCTGTCCCCTCTGCCAGCTCAACCCACCCCTGCCCCAGTTTACCCCTGTGCAATGCCCCCTCCACCCAACTGACCCCCCCCCCAGAGCGCGTGGGGCTTCAGCTGTTAGCCGCTGCACATGCATGAGGCTCTATCCCCCCAGCTAACTGCCCTGCCCCAGTTCACCCCGTTCCACTGCCCCAAGGCTCCAGCTCTCACTCCCCAGCATGTGGGGCTTCAGTTTCAACCTGCACCTGGGGCTCCAACTCCAATCCCTCTACCCACCACCCCTGCAGCCCTGGCTCCAACCCCCTGGCTGGGCTCAACCCCCACCCCAGCCACCTGCTGCTTGGGTCCAACCCCATGCAAGCCCCAGATCGACTGTGCCATCCCACCACCCCTTCTGCACTAACCCATCCCAGGCTTAACTCCCCTGCCCCCTCCCAGGGCCCCAACCCAAGCCCTCCCCGACTTATGTGAAATTCAAGGTATGCGAGGGTTGCGTGGAATGCAACCCTCATGTTCCTCGAGGGATTACAGTATAAGGGTATTTCCGACTTACGACCAAATCAAGTTATGACCAGGTGTTCGGACGTAACCCATTTGTAAGTCAGGGACTTATCTGTATAAAATATTTATTGGGCAAAAATTCAAACTATTATGTATGAGGAAGAAACACACTAAATACATCTTACAACTAAGAGCTATTAAACTTTTGTTCAGAGTTACTTTAAATGACTGTGCTGAAGTCTATGGCTCTGTAGTAATTTCTCACTACTACCCACAGGAGCTGACTAAACGAGAGGTTGAATATATTGCACTTTCGAGGGACACCACAGAAACTGATCTCAAACAGCGCCGAGAGATCCGAGCTGGGACTGCTTTTTATATTGATCAGGCAAGTTGCTATCACATCCCAAACGTCTTAGTGTTTACAGCTAATACAAAGGAAATTGCAGTCTGAAATATTAAAGAGAAGTACATGCCAAGTGGGTGAATCTGGATTCCAGAAATGCTGATGGAAGATGCTTTTTTCTTAAGATGTAAGACAGAAAGGCTGATGTAGTCCATTTCATTTTGCTGCTTCTGAAAATATTGCCTCAGCCAGACCAGTTGCAGGAGTCCAGGGCAGGTCAGCCATAGCTAGTCTGGTGGCAAGTGGGGGAGGGTTGTCAGGGAGCTGCAGCAAGATACCCTCGCCCTGGGCTAGGAGCAGTGGCCAGGGCTGGCCAGGCAGGAAGCTGGCCTGGGGAAGCCATGGCAGGGGCTGGGTGAGAAGCTCCAGGCCGGGGAATGATGACTCATCCTCAGGGCTGGGCAGGGGTCATGAGCCAGCAGTCAGGGATCCTGCAAGCGGCAGGAGGAGGGGAGAGTTAGAGAGCTGCACTTGACAGCAGGGAGGGGAGCCCTGGAACAGGGGCTTGACTGCTGGGGGTGGAGCAGATTTGATCACCCTGGTCTGGAAAAATCCCTTGTCTGGGACAGCTCAGTTCCCAAGGGTACTGGACCAGGGAGGTTTAACCTGTAGTTTGTGTGATCCAAACAATATGGTTCGTTTCAAAATAGAGGACTCTCTGTTCAGGCTGTCTTGAAACATAACTCAAAAGTCAGATGTAAATTAATGTATAGCATAGCCCTTGGATTTGATTCTATTGGCACAACTGAGCCAGAGTGAGATTCACCCATGGGGAAAATGTTATGGCAGTGTTCTATTCTATTTAGGTTCTTATACCTGGCCCATCATTCTGATATCTGAGTGCCGACTGCTTCTGCCTCCCCAGAAAATGGAGATTATCTTTAAGTTCTAAACACAGGGGAAGCCTGTGGCCTGAGTTCTGTTGGTGGGGGAAAAAAACCCTCTGTATTTCTCATGTGCTGAAGATAAGTGAGACTGTCGAGCACAGTTTATGCCAAAATAATTTCACTGAAAGCTGACATCTTTCAACATTTAGTTACAGTCTTATGCTGCAAATAAATAATAATGTACCAAAACTACTGCTAGCATCCTGTTAGCAGAAATTATTGTAAAATAGTGCATCAGGATTAGGCTCTGGTATCCCTGAGCTATAGAATTTTGATGAACTTGTGTCTCTAGACTTAGAAAATAATGTTCTTATTTATATCACTCAGTTTAATTTTTACCTATGTGTATAAATACAGAGAGAGAGAATACTGCAATTTGACTTCTTAGAAATCATACATATTTGAATGTGGTCTTTTTTACAAAGAGTATATAAATATGAGGTTCTAATCTTAAATGTGATTTTTGACGTAGGTTTGAGATATCTTAATTAACTAGAAATATCAAACTCATCTGTGTATTTTTCTTATGAAGCAATGGGTTGAATATTTTTTAAAATGATGGTATCTTAATACTTTTCTGGATGCTGTTGGAAATGATTCCGCAATTATAAAACTCTTAGGCTGTGTCTAGACTATCTCCATACTTTGAAGGGAGGATGACAAGTAGGGTGTCAGGAGATTATTAATAAAGTGCTGCACTGCGTATGCAGCACTTCATTAAGCTAATTCTCCCCCACGGCAACTGTGAAGTGTTAAACTTTGAAGTGGCGGCTCACATGTAGCTGCGGCTAACCCACCAGTACTTCCAAGTGCCTGGGCAACTTCCAAGTCCCTTTACTCCTCTAAAACTTGGAAGTACCGGTGGGTTAGCTGCAGCTACACTTGAGCTGGCACTTTGAAGTTTGACACGTTGCAGTTGCCGCTGGGGAGAATTAGCTTAATGAAGTGCTACATATGCAGCACAGCACTTCGTTAATAATCTCCCGCACCTTACTTACCATGCTCCCTTCGGAGTAGGGAGCTAGTGTAGACAAGCCCTTAGGAAAGCCTGTTTGATGATTGAACAAGTGTTTACTTTTGGATAGGTAAATTACTTCAAAAGCTGAGAAAAGTAATCTATGCTGAAATAATGGAAAACCTCAAATTTGTATATTATACTTAGTTTGTGTTTTAAATCGTGTAAAATAAAAAAAATGTATAATGGGTTAATGACCACTTACTTGGCCCCTGCAAGGTAATGGCAGTAAACGGTTATGTTCTTGGCTTTGTCTTGGGCCATTAACTTATCTATTCAGTCATTAAATGTCTGTTACAAGCCTCCAGAAATGTCATCATTGCTGTTATGAAGACAATTAAGTAACCTCTTGAGCTGTAATTTATTACATGTGCTAATTATGTTGTGTGTGAAGTAATTACTTTTTATTGTCTTGTGTTACCTAAACATTCAGATAACCTGTTCTTCATACTTTGTTGTTATTATAAATAGAAGAGCTGTTCTCCAGAGAGTTTTTGTGCTACTTTAATTATCTCTCTTAAGAACCTGTCAGGTCATACATTCTTTTGGGTGTCCCCTCATAGCCAGGGGTGGCTTTGCGTCACCCTGCCTGACTTTTCCTCTTTTAGGGACTCCTTAACTAACTGCCACACATACACAGAAATACCATCTCTCTTTGGAGGTCTGGTTTGATTATTAAAACAGTTTAAAAATAAAGTTCTCAAATCCATTTATTTAGCCTTTGATTAGGTCACACACAGGTCTCCCCCTTATCCCTCCCCCCCATATTCTCTCATCTGTAGTCTCTTCTTATGTCCAAGTTTATTCTGGTGGAGTCTACTTGCTCCCAGCAGCCTTTGTACTTCCATTTGGTGTCCCATAGCATTCCCCCTCTCTGGAATTTTCTGCTGCTCTTTGTGGGGCTGGGAATCAGCTCAGGTGTGTCTCCTTAGTACAAAGGCTGCTCACTCCAGGCCCCCTTGCAAAAACATTCAAGTTAAACCAGTGCAATACCTTACTGGGGATACAGTTAATCTGTATGAAGCTGCTTATACAAGTATATCTTACTTTGGTAAATTTGCGGGATTTAGATCTAACTTGTTTTTGTGGTAGCACTGTTCTCTTTCTTATTTATCTTCTTACACTGCACATACCAGTGAATAATATGTGTGTCAACTTAAAAATTGCACCCAATGCAAATCCTTAAGTGACCTTATACACTTTAGTATTAATTACTGCATGCAAAGAAACTATATGGGAAGAAGGTTAACATCTCATTTGCCTCAGTTGAATCTACAAATGTATGTGCTTTTCTGAATAAGAGCCCAGGTACCTCACATGGGGAATCCAGAAAAATTACCTCAGTGGTTTTTAAATATTTGCTATTTAAATTTTGTTCACAGAAGGAGTAATTGTGTATATCATTGTCCATTTTGTGTGTGGAAATACATAGCTAGCCATAAAGTCTGGGACATATGCAAAATATGTGAACACAGTATTTTAAATACAGTAGGTTTGTGTCCTTATGTATCACCTGCATCGTAAGTTGTAAAATAAATTATTTGCATAATTCTGATTGCCTAAGCAGTCGAAAAACAGAGGATTTTCTGCCGTAGGTTTCAAGATTTACTGTAATAATCAGTTAAATGTGAAAAGTGACAGAAATGACAGTTAAACTATCCAGTCTAGAAAATGAATGTGACAAGAAGTCCCTGAAGATAGCACCACAGAGAGCTGACTTCCGTTTCTCTTAATCAGAAAAGATAAAAAAGCTAATTAAGAAAAATGAAATCAGATGTGGAGTTAATCACATGAAAGAGTTGAGATGATTGCATAAGTTTGACTGCATATAGCACAAAGTATTATGTACTGCAGTAAAAAGATTTGGGCAAGAACAACACAGTTTCTTGAAATTCTTATGCAAATTGTCTCTTGATCTGCCATTTAATTGTGAATTAATTGCTATGCCAGTACCAACCTGTGGATCCTTGCTAAATCTTCATTACCCTAACTAAGGATACATCACTACAGGGAAGATTGACCCTACCATGGTTGATTTTCCTGAGTTAGATTTAGTGCACCTAGAAAGGATGTGCTAAATCGAATTTATAGGACTTCTGCATTGACGCTGGTACTCCTGCCTGCTGTTAGGAGTAAGTAAAGGAAGTCAACAGGAGCACAAGCTCCTGTTGACCTCCCTTAGCGGAAATGGCACTGAAGCCCAAATTAAGGTATGTCAACTCTAGCTGCGTAACTATTACTGCATTATTATGGTAGAACTGCGTAACTTAAGTTGACTTTCCATTATAGAGTGGATATGCCTTAATTTGCGGCTCTCATTAAATCTGGATAATATTGTGTGAAATACTCTGGACTCTTTGTCATCACCTAAAAATTGAGCCATGAGAGTACTATTATTAAACAAAAGCTTAATAGAAAACACTAGAATTGAAAGGAACTTCAGGAAGTCAAGTGCAGTCCCCTGCCCTCACAGCAGGACCAAGCACCATTTAGATCATCCCTGACAGATGTTTATCTCATCTCATCTTCAATATCTCCAACAATGGAGATTCTGTAAGTTCCCTAGGCAATTTATTCCAGTGTTTCACCACCCTGACAGGAAGTTTTTGTAAATCCTAAATCTTCCATACTGCATCAGTCTAAGCCCATTGCTCCTTGTCCTACCCTCAGAGTTTAAGGAGAATAATTTTTCTTCTTCCTCCTTCTAACAATCTTTTAGATACTATAAAGCTGATATGATGTCCCCTTTCAGTCTTATCTGTTACAAGCTAAACAAACTCAATTCTTTCCGTTGTCCCTCAAAATCTTGCTAGTTATTCTCTCAGCCTTAACCCAGATACTAAAATACACCCAATATCACTGGAGGCAGTTGTCTGTTGACAAAAGTGCCGTGTTCTGTCTATTTACTGTTGCAGGAACACATTTTTAGTGTGGATGCTCCACAGTTTTTGTTGACAGAACTGGGGTTTTGTTGACAAAACTCGCTAATGACAACAAGAAGTCTTGTGGCACGTTATAGACTAACAGATATTTTGGAGCATAAGCTTTTGTGGGCAAAGACCTGCTTCATCAGATACACAAGTGGAAGGTTCCACTTCCTGGATACTACTGTGCAAATAAGTGGTGGTCCCATAAACACCCCCCATACCATAAGCCCACGGACCGCTATGCGTACCTGCATGCCTCCAGCTTCCATCCAGAGCACATCACATGACCCATTGTCTACAGCCAAGCACTAAGGTACAACCACATTTGGTCCAATCCCTCAGACAGAGACAAACACCTACAAGACTTTTACCAAGCTTTCCTGAAACTATAATACCCACCTGAGGAAGTGAAGAAACAGATTGATAGAGCCAGATATGTACCCAGAAGCCACTTGCTACAAGACAGCCCCAACAAGAAAAACTACAGAACACCACTGGCCATCATGTACAGCCCCCAGCCAAAACCTCTCCAGTGCATCATCAGTGACCTACAATCCATCCTGAACAACAATCCTTCACTCTCACAGACCTCGGGAGGCGGTCTGGTCCTCACCTACAAACAGCCCGCCAACCTGAAACAAATTCTCATCAGCAACTATAGACAACACCGCAGTAACGCTAAACCTGGAACCAATCCCTGCAACAAAACTCGCTGCCAAATCTGCTCACATATCTGCACCAGCAACATTATCACAGACCTAATCACATCAACCACACCATCAGGGGCTCATTCACCTGCACATTTGCTAATATAGTGTGTGCCATCATGTGCCAGCAATGCCCCAGTGCAATATAGGTTGGCCAAACTGAACAGTTTCTATGTAAAAAATAAATGGACACAAATCAGATATCAGGAATGTTAACATAAAAAAACCTGTAGAACACTTCAGTCTCCCTGGACAGTCAGTAACAGATTTAAAAGTAGCAGTCCTACAACAAAAATTCAAAAATAAACTCCAAAGAGAAACTGCAGAGCTTCAATTCATTTGCAAATTTGACACCATCAACCAAGAATTAAATAGAGACTGGGAGTGGTTGGCCAATTACAAAAGCAGTTTCTCCTCTCTTGATGTTCACAACTCCACATTAGCATCGGATAATGGGCCACATTCTTTGTGACTGAATTGACCCTGTCAGCTCTCATTCTCCTTTGGACTGGGATTCCCTCCTTTTCATAAGCCTATAAATTTAGACCCTTCTCTGGAACCCCCTCCCCCCCACTCATGCATCTGACAAAGTGGGTCTTTGCCCACAAAAGCTGATGCTCCAAAATATCAGGAGACAGGAGAGATTCCAGAAGGCTGGAAAAAGGCAAATATAGACCCATCTATAAACAGGGGAATAAGAACAACGCTGGAAACTACAGACCAGTCAGTTTAACTTCTGTGCCAGGAAAGATAATGGAAAAGTAATTAAGGAAATCATCTGCAAACACTCGGAAGGTGGTAAACTGATAGGGAACAGCCAGCATGGATTTGCAAAGAACAAATCATGTCAAACCAATCTGATAGCTTTCTTTGATAGGATAACGATCCTTGTGGATAAGGGAGAAGCGATGGATGTGGTATAACTACATTTTAGTAAGGCATTTGATATGGTCTCACATGATATTCTTATCAATGAACTAGTCAAATACAGCTTAGATGGGGCTACTATAAGGAGGGTGCAAAACTAGCTGGATACCCAGACAGTAGTTATTAACGGTTCTCAGTCCTGCTGGAAAGATATAACGAGGGGTTCCGCAGGGGTCTGTATTGGGACCAGTTCTGTTCAATACCTTCATCAATGATTTAGATATTGCCATAGAAAGTACGTTTACTAAGTTTGCAGATGATACCAAGCTAGGAGGGGTTGCAACTGCTTTGGAGGATAGGGTCAAAATTCAAAATGATCTGGACAAATTGGAGAAATGGTCTGAAGTAAACAGGATACAGTTTAATAAAGACAAATGCAACGTGCTCCACTTAGGAAGGAACTATCAGTTTCATGCATACAGAATGGGAAGTGACTGTCTAGGAAGGAGTGTGACAGAAAGGGATCCAGGGGTTATAGTGGACCACAAGTTAAAGATGAGTTAACAGTGTGATGCTGTTGCAAAAAAAGCAAACATGATTCTGGGATGCATTAACAGGTGTGTTGTAAACAAGACACGAGAAGTCATTCTTCCACTCCACTCTGCTCTGCTCTGGTTAGGCCTCAGTTGGAGTATTGTGTCCAGTTCTGGGCGCCGCATTTCAAGAAGGATGTGGAGAAATTGGAAAGGGTCCAGAAAAGACCAACAAGAATGATCAAAGGTCTAGAGAACATGACCTATGAAGAAAGGCTGAAAGAATTGGGCTTGTTTAGTTTGGAAAAAAGAAGATTGACGGGGGACATGATAGTGGTTTTCAGGAATCTAAAAGGGTATTGTTAGGAGGAGGGAGAAAAGTTGTTCTTCTTAGCCTCTGAGGCTAGAACAAGAAGCAATGGGCTTAAACTGCAGTAAGGGAGGTTTAGGTTGGACATTAGGAAAAAGTTCCTAACTGTCAGGGTTGTCAAACACTGGAATAAATTGTCTAGGGAGGTTGTGGAATCTCCATCTCTGGAGATATTTAGGAACAGGTTAGATAGATGTCTATCAGGGATGGTCTAGACAGTATTTGGTCCTGCCATGAGGGCAGGCGTCTGGACTCAATGACCTCTCAAGGTCCCTTCCAGTCCTTTCATTCTATGATTCTATGATCTGTTGGTCTATAAAGTGCTACAGGACTTCTTGTTGTCTTTGAAGATACAGACTATCTCAGCTGCCTCTCTGATACTTAAAACTCTCTACAGTATATGTAGCCTTTATGAGGTGCTTTCATCACCTTTTTAAGTTTTTATAATTACTAATATATTTCTTATAAACTAAGCTACCTAACAGCTTACAGCTCCATTCCCTCCTTTTTTTTCAACATCCTGCGACAGCTGATTACATTCACTAGCTTTACCTCTTTACAAATTACAGTTCATGGATTTTGTCACAATGTAGTTTGCTCCATGCCCACTGTTTATGTCATAGCAGGATTCACAGAGTCTTGTAGTTGTCTTACTTTGCATTGATCGTTTGGAGATCAGTACAAAGTAAGACAGAGTTGTGAGATTAAAGACAAGGTTCTGGGATTTTTGTTTTTAAGAATTCATGACTTTAAAGGTGCGGCATAGAGGGTAATAAGCAATATCCATAACATATTTCTTCTATAAGCCAGTACCAACAATATAACATTTTAATAAAGTTTTCTTCTTTCACACAACAAATCAGCCTGTTTTACCCACTGAATCTTTACAGTGTCTATCCTCCAAAGCAGGTATCCCGGTAACCATGCTGTCATTGCTTCTGGGCACAGGTGGGTGGTTGGAAGGAAAGCACTCATTTCTACCAGATTAGCAAAATAGACCCTAGCTACATCTACAACGAACCTAAAGACAAACATTTCACTAATTCCCCTCACCCTTGTAACAAGAATTCCAAATCTCCAGATTGTCAAGATGATTTGTTGCATAGTTTTAAAACCTCATGATTGATATTTTATTTTGAACGTGTTTAACAAATATTACAGTGAGCCTGGCAGGAGGCTGAGGAACCACAACAATCTCAGTATTTTTATTATATATGTACTATAGACAGTTAGTTGGAAACATCTTTTAAAAGATCTTCAGAGAGAGATTGCAAACTTTTACTGTCCCTCTCTCCTCCCCCTTTTATTTTTAGATTTTTTGGAAGCTAGAACACATATATTCATGGAGAGAAAACTGAAATAATGATTAAAAGGTTGTTTTGCAGTGTATGTGGTTTATTAAAAAGACTCTACTTATAAGCCACCAGAATGCATAAACATTTTTTAAAAGAAGATTTATAGCTTTCTCAGTTTTCGGAGTAGCGTTCATTGGATATAATGTTAATACTACTTTCAGTGAATTATCTAGAGATTAGATAAAATGCTGTGTGCATCTTTCACAGGATTTTGGAGAGAGGTTTCTAATATTGCGTAGCTTTGCTGTGGAAATCTATAGGGAACATTGTCTGATGAATAGGATAGTGATAAAATTAACACATCTTATAGTGATGGATGCACTAGAACTACTTTATATATTGCTAATATATTAGCAATAGGCAGACAAATGGATAGTAAGTAAAATTATAATACAAGATAAGAAGTAAAATAAGATATAGCAATAATATTTAAAGTTATGTTATATATTGAGAAATATATTTAAGGAAAATTTTAAGTAATTTGCTATGTCCAGAAGAAGTTATACACAGAATTTTAATTCATTATTAAAATTTGGTACTTCAGACTCATTTTCAATTTTAAAAACACTTTATGTAGCAAATGTTTCTTATTAAGATTCTGAGCCTATTATTCAATGGTAGCCTGCTCATTCGTCCAAGTTAGTGATTCTGTCATGCACCTGCTCATAATAGCCGTGTCTACACGTGCACGCTACTTCAAAGTAGCGGCACTAACTTCGAAATAGCGCCCGTCACGGCTACATGCGTCGGGCGCTATTTCGAAGTTAACTTCGACGTTAAGCAGCGAGACGTTGAAGTCGCTATCCTCATCAGGAGATGGGGATAGCGCCCTACTTCAACGTTCAACGTCGAAGTAGGGACCGTGTAGTCATTGCGCGTCCCGCAACTTTGAAATAGCGGGGTCCGCCATGGCGGCCATCAGCTGAGGGGTTGAGAGACGCTCTCTCTCCAGCCCCTGCGGGGCTCTATGGTCACCGTGGGCAGCAGCCCTTAGCCTAGGGCTTCTGGCTGCTGCTGCTGCAGCTGGGGATCCATGCTGCAGGCACAGGGTCTGCAACCAGTTGTCGTCTCTGTGGATCTTGTGTTGTTTAGTGCAACTGTGTCTGGGAGGGGCCCTTTAAGGGAGCGGCTTGCTGTTGAGTCCGCCCTGTGACCCTGTGTGCAGCTGTGCTGGCACCCTTATTTCGATGTGTGCTACTTTGGCGTGTAGACGTTCCCTCGCAGCGCCTATTTCGATGTGGTGCTGCGCAACGTCGAAGTTGAACATCGACGTTGCCAGCCCTGGAGGACGTGTAGACGTTATTCATCGAAATAGCCTATTTCGATGTTGCTACTTCGATGTAGGCTTCACGTGTAGACGTAGCCAATATGCAAGAAAAAACATAGGTTCCTTTCATGTTTAACCCTTACAATGAATTTGCACTGATATTGGTAGGCTATAAATTCTGCAAATCTACATAAGTATTACATGTCTTAACTAAGGCAAAAAGGTACTATGGATATTCAAAATATTTTGAAACTGTAATGACCAGTTTGTGTATTTTCCCTTGACTAGCAAAACTCAGTCATAAAATCTTTATAGCTTTATAGTGTGTGGATTCCTACTAAGTTAGCAAACTAGTAGATTGTTGAAGTTTACTTTACCTTTGTTCGCACCTCCTATTTACATAAAGTAGGAGCATTTTGTTCAAGCAAGTTCTTGGATAGACACCTTTGGAGATTAAAGTCTGACGGTTAAGCCAGTTGGAGAATTTTACTGACGTGACCATTTATTTCCCTCAAAAAGAATATCAAAATAATTTTCAATATTATTGCAATAAAAAAATAATTTTGATACAAGAAGTGTATAGTTGGAGAGGGAGGGTAGGAGATAGGAGGACATTTTGAGGTATGTCGGGGTGGTGTTTTAAAAATGAGCTTTTGCTCTGGGTCAGCAGAATAAAGCTAATTTAGAAATCTTTTGCTTTTGAAAGTCATTAATTTATGTCCACTTACTGATTCAATTTAAAGGAAAATAACATGAGGGATGCTGGTTGTTTGCTAGTTTCATTTCATATTCCTCAGATGTTTATTTTCAAGCTAGATACTCAATCAGAAATTTCTATAGAATCTATTTGCAGGTGCAAGAGAAGGGGACTTAATTTGCAGGCAGGTACGAGGATATCCAGATTGCCTCTCTCCTCTAAGTCACTGGCTTCAATCCAGTTTATAGAGGATAGTATTCAGGAGTCCTTAGTATCGGATGATTTCCTAACCTTTGCAAAATGAGCCTGTGGACATATACTATAAAATACCCATTGCAATTATTTGTAATCTTATCAGAAAAGTGGAGGATTTCAGAAGAAATCATCTTCCACACTGAAGTTCATCGACCCAAACAGTTTTAGATATACTAAGTTATTAGTAATATGAGGTGCTTGCACTGCTGCTCCTTGAACTTTAACTCTTCTGTGCATAAATAGAACTGAGACAATGGAGTCGGTCTTTTCAGGGTGGAATTGCTCAATGAGTTGCCTGTTGTGAGAGGCCTGCATTGTGATTCCTAGCGTATCCACAATGCTACACACCCACATGTGATTGCATCTTGCTTGGTTTTGGGCCCTTCTCTCTCCCTGCTGTATCGTGTCCCTTGCCGCCTTTTCATCTCCGTTGTGTTTTGCTTTCCATTTTTCATTCTGATTTTTGTTGTCTGTGCTGCTGCTTCTAAATGCCTTTCGCTTAGTTCTCTTCATTTCAGTCTTTCTCACCCAGTTCTTAGCCTCTCCACTTTCTTCCAGTTGCCAACTCTTCTGATTTCCAATTTTTCCTACTTTTACTTCTTGGTTTTCTTATTTCTTTCCTTTCTTGCCTTCTCTTCCAGTTCACTCCTCTGTCTTCTCTCCCTGTTTTTACCTGCTCTCCTACTTCACCTCCTGCTCCTTGCTTTACTCTCCCTCTATTTCCCTTTCTTATTTGACAAAAGGCTTGATGCTGGGAGGACTTAAAGTACTCCTGAGGATATTTTGAAGAGATTCTGGGAAAGGACTTTGGTAATCTTTCCTTTCTAGCTGTGTCTATATGGGAAAGTGCTTTAAGGAAAAAGCTCTTTGCTGTGGTTCTGTAAGAGGCTGCCTGTGCCTAAACCAGGCTCTGTTCTTACTTTCTAAACATGGGTGATAAGTAGCTCTGTCGTGTAAATCAGTTATTTTAAATAGTTTAGTATTAGAATTCAGGATAGTAATTTGGAATATTTGAATATGAAGTGCTCTAAGTTCATAGAAACTAAGATGATGAGCATTGAGGAGGGTGGAGGCAATTACAGCATTAAGGATCAGTTTTTTGAATATGTCTCAAACTGTGTACTATAAATCAATATCCAACAATAAACAATCCCCCAAACTAAACTATTGTGAAATCTGGATAAGAGAACATCATTATGAGGCAGGCTTCAATTTCAGAAAGTGTTCCAAACTATCCCCAAATGTTTTGAATATTTTTCTCTACATTTAGGAGCAGAGTATTTCAGTTAATAGTTTAAGTATCTTGTTGTTGATGTCTTCTAAATATGTTGCTATAAAATGTTATTGGGCTTGAGTCATCACTGTATTATTTCTGTTTTGCCACAGGATAAGCAATCAACCTTTGGTTTTAATCTAGTTGCATTGGTCTAAAACTGGAGCAGCAGAGTAGAGATATAGTTATACTGTCATGAAACTGGTGATTCAGTTTATAAACGTGGGAGTATTGTAAAAATAATATTGAAT
Source organism: Carettochelys insculpta (assembly GCF_033958435.1). Classification (NCBI taxonomy): domain Eukaryota; kingdom Metazoa; phylum Chordata; order Testudines; family Carettochelyidae; genus Carettochelys; species Carettochelys insculpta. The sequence continues at coordinate 67,859,222 of NC_134137.1, forward strand.
TTTCTACTTTTTTTTTAAACTTCTAAATATCTTTGGTCTAGAGTTCTTGAGCAAGCTAAAAGTAAATGAAAAATGCAGGGAAAATATCAAAAGCATCCAAAATACTAAATATTCATTGGCAAATTTGAATACCTAACACCAAATATTGACTATTTATATTTTCAAAGTATTTTACATTTTAAAAGGCATTCAAAATATCTTCAGTTAACTGATTTTTGTTAGCTCCTTGAGTAGTGACTTAAAATACATTTCACTGACACAACATTTCACTGTCCAGTTCAGCAGACAGGTATCTAGCATTGTGCTGTCTCTGGCTTGAATTACTAGCTTGTATGCATAAGGGTGGTTGATTTCAATGGGACTGCTTGCATACAGTGAGGCACCACCCAATGTAACTGTCAGATGTGTTTGTCTTCCCTACCTTTTGGTGTAGCAAAGCTATGCTTTGTGAACATGGAACACGTTAACCCTATTTGGAATTTTTTATTGTTTTAACTTTTAATATTTAGTTTTAGATTATTAGATTTTTAAAAAAAAATGTATTGTATGATCAATTTCCATTGTTTGTTTTGATGCTGTTTTATTTCTTGGCTTAGTTTCTTAGAGAAACAGTTACGGCGACTGTTCTTTCTACAGAAAAATGTGTTCAATTAATTGTTATGTAAGGGTGAGATCCCTCCAATACTTACTAATGCAAACAGTATTTACTACTATCCTAAATCCCACTGGCTCAGATTACTTCGGTATTGATGTTTGGAATGCATAGAGAATTAGGCCCTTCATTTTCAGATGGATTTCAAATGCAACATTGTGTATTTTGTTTCAATTTTTGGTGAAAAAGTGTGCAGTCCGGGCAGCTACAGAAGGCAGAATCCTTGTCTTGGAAGGTTTGGAGAAGGCAGAGAGGAATGTCTTGCCTGTGTTAAACAATTTGTTGGAGAACAGAGAAATGCAGCTCGAAGATGGACGCTTTCTTATGTCTGCAGAACGTTATGACAAGCTGCTACAGGTACAGGAAAGCATTATGCTGTTTTGACTTTGTCCCCTTTTGACAGGGAAGTGATTCTATTCAGAAAGTAAGAGTTGTCCTGAGATAAGCAGGGTACATCCAAAAGAGGTGTCTTCACCTGTGTGAGAGTGTGACTCCAGACGATAGCCAGCTAAAAATGTTATGGGTAAAATCAGCCAGGTCACCATTTAAAAATAATTTTAAAAAAGTCATCCTCTGTGTCCTTTATTCTCATATAGAAAGCATGACCTTGAACTTAATTCTGCTTTCTTCCTGTAAGTGCCTTGTATTCTGATTTTAAGAGAAAAAAAATTGTGGAAAAAAACCTTGAGGTTGGAAGTGTACCAGTAGAGTTGAGCTAATGCTTCAATATAACATTTCTCTCTTTACAATCTCTAACAATCCTAGGGTGTGTCTACATTAGGAGATAAATTTAAATTTAAGGCAGTTAGTGCAACATTACCATATGACTATGTTCACTGTAAATACCATTAGCTTGATTTAGGGAGCACTAATATCGAGATTACAATACTGTTGTTACCTGATGGCTATAGTGTCAATCTTGAATTCAAAAGTTTGATTAAAGGCCAGTGTGGAAGTGCCACATCTTAAAATCGAATTAGTTAGCCTCCAGAGGTGCCCTGTATTTAACCCACAATGTCCCTCACTGCTCCCTTCTAGCCTCTGCTCTCCAGATTAGCAGGAATTAGGTAACAGGAAGACCATGAATTTTAAATCGGGACCAGGAAGCCTGTGGCTGTGGGGTGATGTTTGTATGAGAGCCTGAGAAATGTCTTTCTGTCTTTGCTATTAGCTCTGTGAGCGCATCTACCCATTACAAATATCCCCAGCATGGCATTTGTGGTTTTATCTCTACACTTGTTATTTTTTTCTGCACTTCCCGGCAGCCACCCACTGCCCTGCCGCACCGTCTGGCAACAAGTCTCTTGGGGGGAGTCATGCTTGCATAAGATGCTGAGAAATTCTTCTCAGCAGTTTACATTTGTGCACGAACCTCCCTTCCTCCCCCACAGGTGCCATGCAGTTGGGGTCTTTCCTGTGCTCAGCCACATCACATGCATAGCCTCCAACCCAATAAATGGGTGTGCCTGCCATTCCGTGCTGACCAGGCTGCCAGGCAGCACCATGTCCTAGCTTGTGCACAGTGGAAAGAATTTCAGGGGTTGCAACCACGGGGGGGAAGTCTCCCTCGGTGGCTAAGATATCTGGGGGCTTGCTGCTGCTGGAGGGGGGGAGATTATTGAATGTTGAGCATTTGAATAGGAAATGGGATCTTATAATTTGTGACTGATGACTTTGACCATTGGTGTGTTTCTTCAAGTTTTATGAAGCAAAATTAAGTTTGAGCTGGTGGTTGCCAGTTGTTTGTACTCCACTTCCATGTCCCATGGTTTTCTGTCCCATAGTTGGTCAGGTTTGAACCATCCACGTGACTCTCACCTATCCATATTTCTTTTTATTATATCTGTCCCCATCTGCTGTATGAGCTGTAGCATATCAGGTTTGTAATAATTTTAGCTTTTGGTCTGTGTATTTATGAAAACACCTCTGTACATGTTGCACTTCCCAAATCCAGGACTTTCTGGTCCCGTGACATCCAGTTCAAGGATCTGAGAGCCCTTGGTACATGAGCCTAGTGGCAGGAGGGTCAAGGGCTGTGAGTCCTGCTGGGATCACTGCTGAGCTGGGAGCCTGATGAGATTAGTGTCTGTGGGGCCAGCATCTGGTGTCTGGCAGCCCAGCTGGAGCTGGACTCGGGCTGCAGTGGGGCTGGGGCCAGACACCCACCCAGACCAATGGTCAGAGTGCTGATCAGGGTGGGATATAGAGGTGCCAAAGGCAGAGTGGCCAGCCAGACTGGAAGCAGAGTCAGCAGTGGAGAGGGGCATTAGGCTGGAGTTCAAGAGGCAGGGGCCTCCCCAGTCAGGCAAATTCCTTCATTCAGGGCTGGCTGGGAACATGGCCAGTCTTGTGACTTCAGGGAACTGAAAAGCTGAGGTGGGGAATGCAAACAAAACGTAGCTTCTCACTTAGATGGGCACATACCTCTGCATGGAGTGTTTTTCTACCGCAGCTAATGTACAGCCAGTTAGTACTAGGCATACTTCTGCGAAATTCCAAAAACCGGGCAAACAAGGAGTAGCTTAAACTTGCTTTAAACCACAGATAAAACCCCCAAAACTTTGTCTGTTAAGAAATGTATGTAGTTTATCAGCTTTTCAATTCTTCATTCCTTCCTGCCTCTTTAGTGTAGCTGAACTGGGCAAGTAGTCTCTTTTCCCCCTCCACATTTAAATTTCTCTTTTTTCTAACCCTGTCTTAGTGTGGGATATTCCTTATTCTGAACTAGTGCAAGTTAGAAATATTAAATCAATACATTTGAAAACATGACTTTAAATTTCCTCATTCTGATAGTTACTAAAATTCCCATAAAACCTCAGTGCTGGGCTGAGGTGGAACCCAAAATGGCTCTCAGCCCACATGAGTCATAGGAAGGAAAACTGACAATAGAACAATTGAATAACTGATTTTTCTGCTTGCTGGCCAAACAAAAAATGGAAAAGAATGGTTTCAGATCAATGTGAAACCAACCTTTTTAAATTCCTTCAGCAAAAGAGGAATTAAAAATTGCCTTGGGTCTAACAAAACATTCTGTTGGACTAAAATGGTTAATTTGGCTTTTGGGTAATTTAACTTTTAATTAAAAAATAAAAAAAAAGGAAGGGCAATTTAGAAATACCGTTGACAAACTCATCCAAAGATGAAGAAGTGGTGATTTGGTTCCTTTATACTATATTGTTCTAGGGCACTCACCAGGATGTCCTAGGTTTAAGACTCAAAGCAGCAACTTGAACTTGGGTCCTCCTCCCTTGTAAATGAGTGTCCTAACCTACCAGGTTGTAGGGCTTTCCAGGGGGAGCCTGTTGAGTCTGTTTCATGTGCATTAAATACAAGTTGTACCTCTAAAAACTGGGATTCTTCTTCGAGTGGTCCCCTTGGGTGCTCCACAATAGGTGTTGGGCTCGCCCGGTGCCGCAGATCGGAAATCTTCTAGCAGTTTCTCCTGGATTGCGCATGCGCTGGCGCGCACCGCCCCCCTGCGCGCCTCCGGCCACATGCACGATCCGGTCCCCGCCAGTTGCTTCTCAACCGCCATCGGCTGCAGACGGAATCCACTCAGGCTAAGGCCAGAGTCAGATTACTTAGTGGTTTTTTTTTTTCCCCCCACGTGTGATTTGTTGTTTTTCGGTTATTAAAAAAAAAAGGAGAGAAAGCAAAGACAAAGAGAATACCAGAAAAAAAAAAAGGAAACAGAGAGGAGCGGAGAAGAAAAGAGTGGACGTGAAGGCCATTAGGCCACCCGCTGCCGCAAGCCGCTGATCACTCTTTGGGGTGGAAAGGCACAGATTAAGTGCTAAGTACCCTCTTAACAATAAAGGACTCACCACAATGGCCTCTTCAGGTTTTACACAGCGTGAGTCATGCCGTGAAGCTATGCTGGCCTCCGTGGGGCATAGCAAAGGCATCCGACGCCTGGGGGAATTACAGGCTACCCGGCCGCATTCTCACTGTGCTCTGACCGCCCCCACCCTCAGTGCAGAAACGGAGGGAACTCTCCCTGGCTTGATCCTTGCCGTGCATCTGCAGTGAGCAGGACGAGCGGAGCACACAGCTACCGACCGCATACTCAGGTGGCGGCACCGTCACAGGCAGCACAGACCCCCATGGCACCAGCGGTACAGGGGTGCCAGGCACCGGAGGGGGATACCCGCGCAGCACCGCAGCTGATGGTGCCGAGCGCGGCGCTGACGGCGGGGCCGAGATCCCCGGCACGGGAGGGGGTGCTGCCGGCCCCGCAGCAGAGGGGCAAGGCAACGTCAAAAACCCGGCACCTCAGTCCATCTCTGGACAGGGCTGCGCTGCTGTTAGCACCAAGCCCTCCCCCTGTGATACACATGCCGCACCGAAGGCCTGTGTCTCCACTGGCCCATCAGGGGAAAAAGGAAAAAAAAACCAAAACACCTCCTTCTCCTTCTCCATTCCTCCAACCAATGTCACCATGGCTTGGGCCACCTTCACCATTTTCTGGGATTGGATCTCCTGGAGTACTATCACAAACCAGTTTCACCTCTATCGGTGTCGTCGTGGAGGTGTTGCTCTCCCAGACATTGGGGGTACACACCCCGTGAGTGGTCCAGGTCTCCATCCCCGGACCCTTGCCCATGCTGCCATGGTCGTCCTATCATGCTGGACACAGACAAACCACAGGCCTGCACCCAGGGGCAGGTCCCCCCCCCCCGGCTGCTCAGTACCCCCGTGGGCACTCCCGATCGGGGACGGAAACACAGTTGTCTCAAGGGGAGTTAATTTTAGAACCCCGAGACTTTCCTTCACAGTCCTCCAGCGAGCAAGTGTGTCATCGCCCGTGGGAACCCGAGGGTTCGAGGGAGGTTTACCTTAGGGGTTCCTCCTCATCCTCCCCAGACGGGGCCATGGCCCCTGGGGATGTCTGCCCCCTGGATGACCTTAAACAGTTTCAGGAGCTGTTTTAAAGGGTGGCTTTCACGCATGACATTCAAATGGCAGAGGTGCAGGAGAAACATCACAAACTCCTGAAAAATTTGTGACCTCTGGCTTCATCCAAAATTGCTATTCCGCTGGACGAAGCCATTCTGGAGTCAGCCATTACTATATGGCAGACTCCGGCCTCTGTTCCGCCTACGAATGAGAGAGCGGATAAGAAATACTTTGTCCCAGCAAAGGGCATGGAGTTTCTCTTCAGTCACCCACAACCAAATCCTTTGGTGGTTGGGTCGTCCCAGCAGCGGTCAAAGGCTTCTCAGTACAAATCGGTGGATCGGACAAGGATGCTAAGAAGCTAGAGCTGTTTGGCAGGAAGGTATATTCCTCTCCTATCCTACGATTGAGAATGACAAATTATGGGCACACCTAGCAAATCATAATTTTTATAATTACTCCGGGCTTACTCCCCTCATGGATTCACTTCCGGAAGACAAAAAGCTGGTGTTAAAGGCGATTGTTCAAGAGGGCTATGCAGCATCGCGGACGGGAGCCCAGATTGCCCTGGACGTGGCGGACACGGCGGCACATTCAACGGCTACAGCAGTGGTCATGCGTAGAGAATTCTGGCCCCAGACGTCGGGTATCTCGAGGGACCTACAGGCGAAGATCGTGGACCTTTCCTTTGATACACAAAAGCTGTTCGCAGACTCAACGGACTCGGTCCCTCACTCCAGTAAGGACTCAAGAGCTACACTTAGAACCTCGGACATTTATACTCCCCCATACAGGAGGGGAAAAATTTTATCCTCAGCAAAGACGCTACACTTACAACCACAGCGTGCTCAATATCAACGGGGCTACGGCCAAGGGTGCTATCAATAGTGACAACAGTACAGAACTCCTAGGCGACGTTCTCAACAAAGCCGTACGCCCTCAGGTCAGGCCTCAAAGGCAACAAGTTTGATGGGTATGTCGGGGGCTGCACTATCAATACCCTTACTCAATGCCATTTTCGTCTCATGTTCCATCATCGTCTCAGACCGTTCCACTCCCAAAGGCAAAAGATCACCACAGACATATGGGTGCTGGAGATCATAGCCACGGGTTACGCGATCCCTTCCCAGTCGCTTCCACCGACGAAGCCTCCCACCAGGCCTCACCTCAGGGACGCTGCCACGAGGCGAGGCTCAAGCCGAAGGTGACTCACCTTCTGTTCATAAGGGTGGTGGAAAGAGTGCTGGAATAATTCTAGGGGAAGGTTTTTATTCACGCTACTTCCTACCAGAGAAGAAAACAGGACACTGGAGGCCCATCTTAGATCTTTGGGGCCTCAACCGTTACTTGCACAAGCAACGGTTTTGGATGATCACAGTTGCTTTGATACTCACGGCACTGGACAATGGAGACTGGGTTGCAGCACTCGACTTACGAGATGCTTACTTTCATATAACAATCCACCCGGCACACAGACGCTTCCTCTGCTTCACGGTCGGCCAGGAGTGCTTCCAGCACAGGGTTCTTCTGTTTGGTCTCTCCTCGGCCCCCAGAGTCTTCACCAAAACCCTGGCAGTGGTGTCAGCCTACCTGCACAGACGGGGTGTTTATTTTTCCCAGATCTGGGCGACTGCCTGCTGAAAGGGGACCTCGAAGGCAGAGGTCTCACGCATGATACGCGTCACAGCGGACACATTTCTTCGCTGGGTCTTGTCATCAACCTCGCAAAGTCAAAGTCCGAACCCACACAATATATAGAGTTTATAGGGGCACGCAGAAACTCTATCACAGCAGGGGTGTACCTACCCGACACTCGCTTCCGTGCAATCAGTTCGCTGGTGAAAGTCATTACATACAGCCCCACAGTGCCGGTCTTAACGTGCCTACAGCTGCTGGGCCATATGGCAGCAGCGATGTTTGCGGTACAGAATGCCAGGTTGCACATGACAAGCCTGTAGCATTGGCTGGTGAGCGTTTACAAACCGGCATCCCACACTGTCCACAGGGTGGTGTTGCCCACAACAGGGGTGCGCAGATCCCTGGCGTGGTGGGAAAACCCCGAGAATCTGCTAGTGGGGGTGCCTTTTCACCAACCACAAATTTCTATTTTTCTTACCACCGACACCTCCCACATGGGATGGGGAGTGCACATCGGCGACAAGGTAACGCAAGGGCTATGGTCCTCTGCGGAACAGGCACTGCACATATCCATACTGGAGCTCAGAGCAGTGTTCAATACCTGCAAACATTTTCGAGATTACCTACCTGGCAAAGTAGTCAGGATTCAATACCGACAATACCTCCATTATGTTCTACATCAATCGACAAGGAGGAGCACGATCCCATGCCCTATGTGTGGAAGCACTCCGGTCGTGGAATCGGTGAATCGCCAACATCATAATGTTGAAAGCCTCGCACTTGCCGGGCGCTCACAACGTGAATGCAGATCAGCCGAGCAGGCGCTGCGCAATCACGCATGAATGGCAGATCCGCTCTGATCTGCTACAGCACATTTTCGTACATGGGGGTTTTCCCCAGATCGATTTGTTTGCCACCCAGTACAAAAAAAAAAAGTGCCCCCAGTACTGCTCCAGGCCAGGAGTGGGGCGGGGGTCCCTGGGGCACGCATTCATGTTTTCATGGAAGGGCTCCCTACTTTACACGTTTCCCCCGCAGCTCTTATCCACAAAGTCTTGCACATAGCCAGAAGGGAGAGAGCTCGCATGATACTCATAGTCCCGCTTGGGATAGGCAGCAATGTTTTTGCTTGCTTCTGTGCATGTCGGACCGCCCACCGCTCCCTCTACCGGTGGCGCTGGACTTACTCACGCGGTCTCAAGGGTCCATAGTGCACCCACACCCTCAGGGTCTGCACCTACAAGCATGGCTAATCCATGTCTCAGCTCCTTAAAGAGCACATGTACGGAGGGAGCACAACAAGTCTTGGAATGTAGCCGAAGGACCTCCACCAGGAGGACTTGCAAGCAGAAATGGACTCGATTCACAGCCTGGTGTTCCGCCAAGCAGTTAGCTCCCCTTGGACGTCCCTATACCTGTAATACTAGAATACTTATTGGATGTCAAGAGAGGCAGGTTTTTCTCTATCCTTGCTAAAGGTCCACCTCGCCGCTATATCAACCTTTCGGCGTACAGAGGGAGGGCCCACGGTATTTGCCCATCCTATCGTTACCGGGTCCTTGAAGGGGCTGGTAAACCTGCACCCCCCCTCGGAAACCGCTTCCACCATCGTGGAATTTGGACTTGGTGCTCAGCACGCTAGTGGGTCCACCTTTTGCACCATTAGCCACAGTTCCCCTACGTCTCCTTACGATAAAAACAACCTTCCTCCTTGCAACTACGTCAGCCCGCAAGGTGTGTGAGCTCGCGGCAGTGATGGCAACACCACACTGCACAGTATTCTCAAAGGAGGCGGTAACCTTAAGGCTGCACCCAGCCTTTGTTGCAAAAGTCTCTTTGGAGTCCAATCTTAAAGAGCCAATAGTTTTACCCTCGTTTTACCCGAAGCCTCACAGCTCCGGCAAGGAGGCACGCCTGCACCTCCTAGATATGAGGAGGGCGTTGGCCTTCTACACAGACAGAATTAAGTCCTTCCAGAAAACGGACAGACTTCTAGTCTCTCTCGCTCCCGGGTCAAAGGGAGAAGGTCTCTCTTCACAGAGAATCTCAAAGCACATTGTGTCCTGTATAAAAATGTGCTTCGAACTTCGAAAGACTCCTTTGCTGGCCCCGCCCAGGGCTCACTCCACCAGGGTGGTGGCGGCGTCAACGGCCTTCTTCAAGGCATCGCATTAACAGACATCTGTAGAGTGGCGACCTGGTCAGCCTACGACACCTTCGCCAAGCATTATGCCCTGCCTCGGGTATTCCAAGAGGATACCCGTCTGTCGACAGCAGTCCTCTCGGGGGCAAGCTGCACATAAACCGATTACCCACCTCCTTACTTGGGTTACTGCTGGGTAATCACCTATTGTGGAGCACCCATGGGGACCACTCGAAGAAGAAAGAGAAGTTACTCACCTGTAGTAACGATGGTTCTTCGAGATGTGTCCCCGTGGGTGCTCCACCACCTGCCCATCCTCCCCGCTTCGGATCTCTGTCTAGTGTTTTTCAGGAGCATCCGAGGCGGTTGGTCAAAGAACTGGCGGGGACCGGATCGTGCACGCTGCCGGAGGTGTGCAGGGGGACGGCGCGCGCCGGCGCATGCGCGATCCAGGAGAAACTGCTAGAAGATTTCCGATATGCGGCGCCAGGCGAGCCCGACACCTATTGTGGAGCACCCACGGGGACACATCTCGAAGAACCACGTTACTACAGGTGAGTAACTTCTCTTTCTCTGGTTCAGCAACATCTGTGGCGTGGCAGGACCACACTTGTTCCCAGACCAGAGAACTCTGGGCTGGAGCCCTCGGTGGTGGCTGGCGCCCTGCAGCTGGGGCTGGAGCTGTGGAGCTGCGAAGCTGCAGCTATGGCCGGACTGGAGCCCTGGGTGGTAGGGCTGTATCTGGAGCTGCAGCCCATGGCCAGCAGCAGCGGGGCTGATCTAGGGCTGCCATCAGTCGGTTGTAGCAGGCAGCAACCAGGCCAGTGCCAGAGGTAGGAGGGCCAGCCTGGGCTGGAACTGGGGTGTAGGAGGGCTGGGGGCCGGTGTCAGAGGCCTCTTATTGGTGAGGTTCCGAGGGTGCCAGACATGAGAGATCCAACCTGTAATTAAATAGTCACTAGGCTGGAGAGAGAGACAGAGAGAGAGAGAGTGGTAGTTAGGTGACTCACCTGGAAGGGGAAATCCTGGATTTCAGTCTCTGCTCCAGTGACTATTTAAGGCCCAGTCAATACAACACCTGAAAGTCAATCCTAGATGTGACAGCTGCGTAGCTGGAATCGACTTATTTAACATCAACTTATCAGGCCATCCCCAGAACAAAGGAGGCGTACCAGGGTCGACTGTCAAGCCCGGATAGTTTGATTTTGTGTGTTCCCCATTAGGCATGTGAAATCAAACCCTGGAAGATCCACCCTGACTAGGTCTATCTCCTGGTAAGTATAGCTGTACCCTAAGTATTTTACACGTGTACCAGCTTCAGTTGGGGGAGCGGGCAACAGAGAGAGGGAGAGACTCCAGAATACCTTATATGCAGTACATGGTTAGGGCACTCACCAGGAATCTGGGAAATCAAAGTTGAAATTCCATTTCCAAATCATGCAGAGCAGAGAGCTGAATCTGGTCTCCAGCATTCCAGGTGACTGCTCAGCCTCCAGGCAATAGGACATATGGGGCTGGTGCTACAAGCTGCTTCTCCTTTTGCTTCATGAATCTGCCTTGGAAATGTTTGGCAGAAACAATTCGTAAATGTATATTGAATTCATGAACGATTTCAGATGACCTAAAATTGCATTTTTCAACAAATAATCTTCATCCAAAATTGTTTGCTCTACTCCAATTTAAATACATCCGTGTTCCTAGGTATTATTGCCCACCAAGTCATTAGTACTATAACTCATCTCTGGAACATTTGTGGTTGGTGGTTATGCCACTTTCTGCTTTCAGAGTCGTTCTGCTCCATTCTAGTCTGTGTAAGTTAGGAAAAGTAACTCATGAAAGTGTAATTAACTTATTGGAATACAAAATAATGTGTTTTTAAAAAAGCATACTATATTTAAGGAGAAGACATGAAAACTGACTTTACATTCAAAAATTAATTGATGAGATTGTACAGTTCATTTTTTTCCTACCTTGCTAATGATCAAATGGCTCTAAGTTAGTCCCTTAGGTATACTGCTAATGTTATCTCATTTGAATAAGTCTCTTACAGTGATATTAAATCTAATAATGTAGTTTTGTTGTTTAGGGAATATTGTATTACGCAAGATATGGCTCATTTTCTATTCCTATGTGAATCATTATTCTGGGTCTGGAGGAAGTAGTCGTGCAATTTCAAGCAGGACTTGACTGTAATGTGGGAAGACTGCAAAACTCATCTTTGTCCTCAATGAATCTTTTCCTGGCAACATGATTGAAGTATAAAATATTAAATAGATATACTCTTCAGAAATGAGTACAGTAATAAACCTGTATTATTCCTTGCAGACCAAATGTTTTCCTACTCCGAAGAGCATCCTTTCATTGTAGTTAAAAATACCCCAAACTTGCTAAAGACTTTTAATTCTATAGAAAGAAATACAGAAACAAAATTACACTGGTGTTCTATTCTTTATATACAAAAAGATATTTGTAATTCTAGTTCATAGCTTCCTAACTTTGAGCATCTGTGGAGATTCATCATTAGCTTGACTGATCAACTTTGTGAAGCATGTTTCAGTCACCCTTCTCTTAGAAGTCCACAAACTGAATACTTCCAATCAAGATGAAACATTGCCTCTTGTCCCGACCATATTAAAGATGTAGATAGTCCGTTGTGTCTGACGATGACGTCTTGAGCTTGCACAGGCTCATCGGTTTAAATGGAAGACCATATTTTTTGATACTTGACTATAGGTTTTTAGTCTGTATGTCTGGCATCATGGCCTTCCCCAAAGATGTCATTGCATTCTAGTTACTATTTTATTTTAATTGATTCAGGAACATACTAAAACTGAGCTAGATGCATGGAAGATCGTTCGAGTAAGTGAAGATTTTCGTGTTATAGGACTGGGCCTACCGGTACCCAGATATTCTGGTAACCCATTGGACCCTCCTCTTCGTTCTAGATTTCAAGCAAGAGATGTTTATCATCTTCCCTTTAAGGTATGTGCCATTGTAGATCAGTTGTAGCAGAACTAATTGGTACTTTAATTTTGCATTTTATATATTATTCGTTCAAATATACATAATTGAGCATAAATAGAATATTTTAATCCTTTTTTGGAAGGGGATGAAATGGATGCCCAGTTAGGTACTGCAAAGGAAGAGTAAGTTCTTGGAGGATAGGTTTATCAATGGCTGTTAACCAGGATGGGCAGGATGAAAATCATATATCTGAGGTGTCCCTACCCTCTGCTTGCCACAATTTTGGAATGAGCGACAGATGATGGATCATCATGTTCCTTTCATTCCCTTTGAAGCACCAGAAGACATGATACCGGGGTAGCTGGACCTTTGGTCTGATCCATAATGGCTACTCTTACATTGTAGCAAAAACTAGCCTCAGTAAAACAATACAACCCTAAAACAAACATATGCCAACTTTGTTTGTTCCAAGACCAGGCTGTTTGCTACAAAAGGCTTGGTGTCTGATTAGAAGAGAAATAAAAAATGCCTTGAATAGTATTCACTGTGGTCCGTGGTATAACCCAAAAATTAATTTGATATGTGATGCTATGTTCTATTTTCAGGACCATCTTAAGCTATTATACTCGGTTGGATCAAATGTTTCTGCACAGAGGTAAATTTTCATAAGTATGAAAAAATAGCATTTGAGCAAGTCAGGGTTATATCCTATCACGATTATTTGCTATTTGTGTTCTGTATATATGTCCTGATCAGAACTGAGTGAATTTTTAGTAAATACGAGAATACTCTGAAACAGTTTTTCATACAGAGTCACAGTTTTCGTATTGTGATCCTTAATGCTTTAGAACTTTATCAGATAAAAACACTTGTACTCAGAAGTAGTGACAACATCTTATATTGTGTTTTTCATAGGAATTAAAATTTTAAAGTCTATTTTGCATGTATGAAACATTACCATTTCTTGTTTACTTCCCAGAATCTCTCAGCTCTTATCTTTTGCTACAACCCTCTGCTCTCAAGAATCTTCTACATTGGGACTTCCAGATTTTCCTTTAGACAGTTTATCAGCTGCAGTTCAAATTCTGGTAAGTGCATGTAACTTGTGAAGTAAAATTGTATGAGCTTATTTTAAAAGTGAGGAATGTCTTCAGATACAGTTTGAAGTGTTCCTACCTTACTACAGTGTGTTTGGACGTAGACTGATAACATTTAAAAAAAGTGAGTGTCTGTTAATGGGATCTCTTTCTGCACATCCATTAAAATCCAGCCAAAATATTCTGGTCTATTTACAGCTTCTTAAACCAGGTTCTCAGTTTCTTCCATATAATTCCTGTCAAGGACCTCGGGTTCCTCCCCTCATCTGGCTGAGACCATTGACTGGTTAGCAGTACGGAAAGGGTACAGTTGTTGCTTGCTCCCCACTGAAACATAAGGCTTTTTCTAGTGAGGAGTGATGAGGAGTCTAATTGCTTGTGTGCTATTGCAGTTATGGTCTTTTTGAGACCTTGGCAAAGAATATGGTGTCCCTTACACAAAGAGCTTTTTAAATGCAATAATACTAAGTAAATGTCTGGTCACCCGAGCAATACATTTTACCTAGAATGCACTCAAATGGATGATTTTTAGTGCAGCTATTGATAATGCACCAGATTCAAGGAGCACCACGGAATAAAAAAAATGAGCTGAATTACATATTACACAAAAATATCCTTTTGCCAGGATAGTTCATTGCTGTTTTTCCGTTATACATTAGTGATATTTGCAAACAAAAGAAACTAGAGAATTTTGAATGAAAAATCTATTTAATTAAGAGTTTGATTATGCAACCCTTAATCTTGCTGTGCATTTAAACAAGTATTTTCATTCATCTGTGTAAGGATTGGATAAGGTAAACTGAGCATTGATTGACATTTGAATTTTCTGTAGTTTCTTTTTCTCCTATTAAAGTGTGTGAGAAAGAGAGAGTGTTTCACTATGATCAGCTTTGTCTGTTTTTGTTGACAATTCAGTTATTTATGGGCTTGCCTAGTATCCCGTCTGCCAAAAGAAAGTAGACATAGAGAAACAAACTAGTTATTACTTACTCTTAAACGACTGATACTATTTATTTTTTCTGCAAGTAGCTGGAAGAAAAATGTAGTATTTTAGTAACCTGTTTCTAAGCTAAACAGTATTAACTGTGAACTATTCAGTAATTAAATTGTGAAATAAAATCTGCACAATGTAATAGAATCAACATTTTGTTATTCTTAATAGTTACAACTGACTAAACCATCCTGCAGATTTCTGTAATACAGTTATTTATTAGTTAGTTCCATGAAACTGCTCATTGTATTGCCTTTCTTTACTCAGAGATATTTAGAAAATACACAGTAAATATTTACAAGGAACATTTACACGGTGTATAGTAACAGAGAGGAAGCATTGCTAGTCTATACACTATCAAAGCAAAAAGCAGTCAAGTAGAACTTTTTAAAGACTAGCAAAATAGTTTATTAGGTGAGCTTTCGTGGGACAGACCCACTTCTTCAGACCATAGCCAGACCAGAACAGTGTTTACACCGTTTACACCAGGCGTGTCCAACCCGCGGCCCTGGACAGCTAGTAATGCGGCCCCACAGGATTGTAAACTTTAAACATTATTATGTGATTTATATACATTAACTATTTTATATATTTTATATGCGGCCCAAGACAATTCCTCTTCACTCAATGCGGCCCAGGCAAGCCAAAAGGTTGGACACCCATGGTTTACATGGTATGCTTTTGATATAACATTGTTTTCCTTTAGTTATCCATTTTTATTTGGCATGCACTTTTTTATATAGTGTATGCTCACAGAAGAGAGTTTAGGTATGGAAGGGTGATCAGGGTAAGAGGTTAGGTCAGGGGATGGGGGGCTGAGGACCAGATTAGGGCTGCTCGCTTCAGTTGACTCTCCTCAAGGGGCTGCCTGCTTCTGCTATTCCTGGCAGAGATGGAGGCACCGCCAGGCAGCTCCACACCCTGCCTCCACCTTCAGTCAGCATTCAGGAAAGGATGAGGGTAGCACACAGGCCTGCCTTGCCATTTCTCTGCCAAGAACAACATGCATGGAAAGTTGTTTGTAGGGAGCTACTGATGTGAACTTGCTCTGGATCTGGCATCCTAAGCACTCTACTGTTCCCTAACCCCCTCGCCCAAGCACCTTCCCAGAGTCTGTGCCGCATACCACCTTCTGCACTCCCAATATATGCAACTTCGTCATGCCTGGGAATGCAACCGTTTTTCCCATTTATTCTTCATTTTATTTAACACAGTTTTCTAGGAATGTAATTGCCGTGTTGTATAAGGGTTTACTTTATGTAAGCGTAATTTATTATATATATTATGGTGTGCTGTAAACAGGATGTCTCAGCTAAGCACAGCAGTCTCAGTGAAATAAGACAATTTATAAGTATATTGTAGGGAAGGAGAAAGAGCCTTTTAAGACCCAAGTACCTAATGGTCAGTATAGTGTAAACTTAAATGTCAGCTGAGTTTCCTCATGAAAAGCTTGCTTTACTACAGTGTTGGCTACTATTAGTTCTATTTCCTTTCTCAGAAATGGTTAAAAGTATGCGTTATAGGATCCCAAAACATTAGAATTTAATAATGTTAACATTTTGTAAGCAGTAACAGAGAGGGAGCCATGCTAGTCTATATACTATCAGTAATTCTTCCTGAGAGAAGTTCTTTTGTCACTGTATATAAAGTTAAGCCTCAACTCCCAAGAAAAGCAGAGTGAAGGTATGAGAAGTGAGAGAAATGGGTCAGATCACTTGATTTACATGTGAAAATGGATTGAAATGGAAAACTGAAGATAAAAGAAAAGTGGGGAGGTGCAAAGTGACAGCTGAGTTTCAGGTTTTAAAATGTTTATAGACTGTATCCAGTTTTAAACTTAAAAATTGGAAAATTTTAGTCTTCCCTTTCATATGAGTCTTCTCTGTCCTTTTTATAGTATCACACTCCTATCAACTTTGATGGAACAGTGTCTTTCTGGAGTTTAATGGCATCTATTGCCATTAATTTTATTGATCTTTCCTATGGTAGTTCTCTTTTTGGCTTGCGTTCTAAATAATTATTCTCCTCTCAGCCTTCAACATGCTGCAGCCAAAATGCATCTTCCTTTTCTTATGGTTTAATTTGTTTCCAATCTTGTTTGAATCACCTTGCTGGCTTACTGTGCTTCCACGTGAAGTCCATGTTCCTCCTTCTCACTGTTGAGATTGAGTTACATTGCTCTTATCTATGGCCAGGTCTACACTACACAACCCCCAGTCTACTAAATAGTCATACTCTATCAATCCTGTTAAAATCCAGTCAAATTGTTAAAATCCAATTACTACAGGTTAAATCTGTCTAGTCCAGCACCCACAGGACCTGACTGGTGCTGAACCAGTGAATTTGCTGAACCTTGAGAGGTCAATATTGTCTGGAGGCATTACCAACACTTTCACTGCTTACTTGTTCTTGGAAGACATTTCAGGGTAAAATAGAGCTAAGGAACAGCACAGAGCACTGAGACCCAGGACTGGTGGCTGTAAAAAACCTTTATGGGACTACGGGAAACTTGGCTGCACCCATGATAAGTGGGTGTCCGGCTAACTAAAATCCTGCAGGACCATGGCTGTTGCCAGATCAGTGAGTGTCAGATTAGAGATGTTCAACCTGTAGATGCATGCCTAATCTCTACAATGGACAGTAATGTAACTGTTGCATCCAGAGCTTCCTCATTATGTTGCCTACCATAGACGTTAAGCTCTTGGAGGCTGAGATTTGTCTTTTTCGCACCATTTGCACCTGTAGCCAGTGATTTTTGTAAAAAAAAAAAGGAGCTGGTTTGCAGCCTCCACCCTCACCCACTCTACCCCCCACCAAGGTCCCTGGGGCTGGAGCTGCTAGTGGGGCTCTGCACCCTGGCTGGCTCCCAGCCCTGGGGCTATGGGGGTTTCCCCACCCCCACCTGGGTCCCCAGAGTTGGAGCTGATAGTGGGGCTCTGCACTCTTGGGCTCCTAACTGTGGGGCTGGCATTTCATCCCATACTGGTACAAATAAAGCCCTGCTTATACTACAGCAGAAACAACAAGAACAAAATCTTATTTGCTCACAAAAGTCCAAGTATATGAAATTTCTTGGTTACAGCACTTTTTAAAATACTAGGCTTGCCAATTTTCTAATTGCATGAAATGAAATGCCCTGTCCCTGCCCTTTTCCTTCCTCATGGTCCTGCCCCCCACTCAGTCCAGACCCTTCCTTCTATTACTCACTCTCTCCGTCACTTACTTATTTTACTGGGGTTATGCAGGGAGTTGATATGTGAGAAGGAATGAGGGCTCTGGCTTGGGGTACAGGCTTGTATGTGGCTGGAACTTAGGGGTGCAGGGTTTGGGTGGTTGTGTGGACTCTGGTATTGGGTTGGAGACAAGAGCTTTGGAGTACAAGCTCCAGGCTGAGGCCCAGGGATTTGGAATGTGGGAGCAGGCTCAGGCCTGTGGCAGGGGGTAGGAATGCTGAACAGGCGCAGAATACTGGTTCCAGAAGGGAGTTGGGTGGGAAGAAAGGGGTCTCAGGGCTCGGGAAGGGGATTGGAGTGGGGATGCTGGTTGCCAGGTATTGGAACTTGAGGCAGGGAATTTGGCATGTGTGCTCCAGCTGGGCACTGCTTGCCTGAGATGGCTCTTGGACCATGGCACAGTGGAGCTAAGGCAGGTGCCATGTCTTTCCTGGCACTGTACTGCTCCTGGAAGCAGCTGGCACATCTAGCCCCAAGGAAGAGGCATAGCCAGGGGGCTCTGCACCGTGTCAGCAGCATCCATTAGCCACAGTAGCCAGCTAGTGGCAACTGTGGAGGTGGTGCTCAGGGTGAGGGCTGCATGCGGTGCAACCTGGTTACCCTTGCGCCTAGGGGCAGCAGGGATTTGGGACACAGCTGCCACTTATTGGTGAAGCTGGGGCAGGCCAGGGGGCAACTGTACTGCTGACTGGACTTGTGACAGCCCCATCAGTGGTGCAGAATGGAGCTGCCAGGACCCCCTTTAAGCTGGGCATTCCAAACAACAGGTTCTGCAGAGGAGGATGGTAAATATAGTTAGCAGTTGCAACACTCTTTACTCTCCCTGATTTCTTCCAAGACCTCAAGGGAGTCAAGTAGGGCAGAGCACCAGCAGGGAAAACAGCAGCCGGTGCTGTCGTATCTTACAGCTACCTTGCCTCCCCTGCGTGATGTTTGAAATGAACAGCTGGTGGTTCATTCTTCAATTCAGATAGAGGGTTTTTTTTTAGCTTCTGGAGTTTCAACAATTGACCCCTCCCTCCACCACCAGAAAAGAGCGAGGCCCAGTAGGAGTGTGGGTGGGTAAGTTGGCCAGATGGCCATAGGAGAAGCATGGATGAAAGTGTCCCTGGTTTTATCTCAAAAGCTGTGTGGTGCACTTGTTTGTTGTCATTCCTCTTCTGCAGTTATGTCAACATAATGTGTTCTAGGTTAATGGAATTAATTCTCCCTGCTTTTTATTTCTAATTAGGATTCCTTCCCTATGATGTCAGTCCAGCACATAATCAAATGGCTTTACCCTTATAACATCCTACTAGGAAAGGAAGGCAGGACTGCAGTAGAAGATGCATTAAAAGTAAGTACTGTATGCTTTGTATACAAATTCTAGAGAGTAGTGAATTACTACGGTAGCTCCACTAAATCACGCTACAGTAAACCCTTGAAGTGAACGATTTCGAGTTGCACTTAATTTGCATTAACTCAAGTTAAGCGCAGCTCAAAATCCCACTCCCTCCACACCCCCATGCCTGGCTCAACTCTCCCAGCCCCAGTTCAAACCCCCTGCGGCCCACCTCCCCACCTGAGCACAGCTTTTGTGGCTCTAGCTCAAACACCTCCCCCCGTTCAACCATTCCCCCACCCCCCTGTGTGCGTGGCTCTAGCTCAACTCTATCCCCCTGCCCCCCTGCCCCCCTGCAGCCTTAATCCACCCCAGGCTTAACCCTCCCCAGCTGCCCCTCAACCCCAGGATTTACCTTTCAAAAGGAGCTTCAGATGCTCCTGCTGCTTCCCTGGCTGCAGAATGTACATTCCACCAGGGAAAAACCCCACTCCCTGACTTATGCAAAATCCCAATTACGCGAGGGTGTGTGGGAACAGAACCCTCACGTAAACTGAGGCACTGCTGTATTTGATTGATTTTAATCAGGCAACAAAGTAGTGATGATGATGTAAATAGTATATGTTAATGCTGATATTAAAAAAGAGTTTCAAAAATATTTTCGTAAACCAACAGATTTCATTAGGTGATGAGTGGTTTGTATATTTTAGTCGATTTAGGGTATAATTCACAAAGGTTCTCAAACCTGTGCATAACTTTAACAAAGTGATGGTCCCATTGATTTCAATGGGACTATTTACATATTTAAAGTTAGGATTGTGCTTAGATGTTGTAGATGGCGTGTCTGTCCCTCCCCATCTGCCTCTAAAGGAGGCCATGGTCTGTTCCGCTAGAATACATTTTAAAAACAAAGAACGGGGACATTAGTTGTACTCAGATGGGCCCCACCTGCAAGCAGGGCATGGCCACAAACAGTAAGGGCTCTGGCCTGTAGTCACCCACAGATTTAGCACTAAATAAAGTTTTTGAGGCCCTGGTGGAGGCACCAAGCACTGTCTCTGCAGCTCTGATAGAGAGGGGTGCCAGGCGCTGTCTCTGGGGCTCCAGCAGGGTTGACTCAGAAGCGCAGGCCTCCTAGCCGATGGTGGGGGAGTATTGCCAAACCAGGACGAGGTGGTAGGGAAGGGGATTGTGGGCCTGCCTAGCTCCACCACATCTCAGCCTATGGCCCAAACAGTGACAGAGTGGTCTGCCCTGGGCTCAGCAGAGAATCACTCTGCAAACACACTGAGGCTAAGGGTATGGAATTTTTTTTTATTTCGGGATACGTTTCTTTCACAAAATAGAAACTGTGCGGCAAAACACTGTGCTCAAAATAGCAGGGTTGTGAAATAGCAGTGTTTCGTTCCTGGGTTGCACAAAGGTTACCGGGAAGCTCGACATAAGCACTTATTTCGAACTCTGGTGCAGTGTGGACAAGTTTCCTGTGGTCCCATAAAGTTTTTTCACAGCCACCAGTCCTGGATCTCAGTGTTCTGTGTTGTTGTTTAGCTGTAATTTACCCCTGAATGTCTTTTAAGAGACCAGTAAGCAGCAGAAACATTGGTAATGCTGCAAGACAATATTGATCTCCCATGATTCAAAAAATCCTCATGCCTGCACTGGTCAGGTCCTGAGGGTGCCTGATTAGAGAGGTTCAACCTGTACTGTAGTATTTGTATGAGGTAAATGGGAAAATATTATTTCTTTTGTTTGTCATTTTCACAGTACAAATACTTGTAATAAAAGTAATAAAAGGTGAACTCTGCACATTTTGTATCCTGTGGCATAATAGAAATTCATACATTTGAAAACAGAAAAAAACATAATAGATTTCAAGTGGTATTGTAGTTAAGTGATTAAGCGTAATTATTTTTTAAGCACAGTAAATATTTTTGAATTAATCACATGAGTTAACTGTGATTGACAGCCCTATAAAAACATTTTTTGTATCCTTAACTCTGCTACTAATGGGTACTTCCTTGTGTTCTGCTTCTGCTGCTAATTTTCTACAATGTGCAGCTTTTAATTTATATTAATATATACTATTAACATCTCCTTTCTTTCCCATTTTAAAATGTATTTATTGCTGCTTTTACTTCCCTGAGCCAGGCTGGTTTTTAACTTCTGTAGTGTTCTACCTCACTTGTGGTTTTTTGGTTTTGAATTCAGTAAAATGTATTTCAACATCCCTCCATTAACGGTTTTGTTTTTTTCTATTTAAATTCTCCCAGCTGATTTGGCTCATAATTGTTTTCAGCTCTGTGAAACTGGCCTTATTAAAAGCATCCAGTATATTTATTACTGGTTGGAATTATATTCTGTTTGCACATAACAAATATAATTACTTGCACCAAACCAACCACTGACATTTAGTTCTATGATCGTTTCCTGTGTCTGTCAAGATGAGGTCTAATATAGTGTGTAGGCATCCTTCAGTCTGCATAGACTATGGATCGCGCCCTTTATAGTTTCAATCGAGGACTTCATTTACAGCGTCTGACTATGAAGACCCACACGAGAGTGACAGTCCTTGCTGCATCTCTTGCAGATGTGGTGGGTGTCTGGCAAGTCCTTAGTGTGCTTTCTGTGTGCTCACTTCTCCTCTGCTAGCTGTCTGATACAGAATTCCTTTTATGTTAGATGCAATGTTCTGTGTGTTAGGTAATAGTCATTTTGTAGCCTACAGGACTAACCGGCTTGCTTGCCTGTAGATATGTAGCTTTACTGTTTTTTTTATGGTTTTGATTATATGTTTATTATCAAAAGTTACAGTAGGTTCATATTGGCAGTTTGTCTGTAACAGAAGAGACTTACAGGCCATATCCTGTATGTTGAGCTATGGCAAAGCTAGCATGCACATGTCTGGAACCTTACGCCCAGATACAGAGTCAATGTGCATCTATTCAGGACCTTTCTTCTAGATAAAGAAACCTTGAGCAGCACAGGAGAGTCCAAGAATATGCTCAGACTTAGCAAGTGTATTACTACTTAGATAAACCTGAAACAACCAGTTAAGACCAGACTAAATAACCAGGTAGGACAGAAATAACACATGTGATAGACAGCCACAAAAGGCCCATGGTAACAAATTGATGGATATGATAATAAGTTGAGATCAGTAATGCACTGATGTATAGGGTGTAGTTGGTTCAGAGCTCCTGTAAGGGTTCCTCCCTTTCCAGGTCAGTGGGTGGCCACTGCACCCCACTGCCACCAGTGCCACAACAACCCCAGGTCACTAGTTCAGGGGGCTCCTACCTTGCCTCAAGTGGCTGAGAGGTGATAGTCAAAGCCTTGCCTTACTTCAGGCGGGTGCTGGGGAAAATTAGCTCACCTCAGGGCCTAGCCCTAGGTTGGGGCAACAGCAAGCCCCCCATCTTAGAAGGCCCCAGCCCTAGCTCAGGGCAGGAAAACAAATCCACAGTCTCAGAAGGCTCCCAGCTCTAGCTCAGGGTGGGGCAACAAACAGCCAAAAAGGAGCCCATGCCTTAGTGCAGGGCAGGGCAACAAAACCAACATCCTTAGAATGCCCAGGCCCTAGCTCAGGTTGGGATAGCAAACCAACAGAAGAGCCTAAGCCATGGTGCAAGGTGGGGCAGGCCCAAGCCCTGGTGCAGGGTGGGACAACAAACAGTCTAGAATGCCCAGGCCCTAGCTCAGGTTGGGGTGGCGCGGCAAACAACAGTTCATTGGTGGCCCAGGCCCTAGCTCACGGCATGGCAACAGCACAAACAGAATCAGAGTTTCAAGACCTGCACAGATATTCTGCCCAGGCCAGCAGAGATGGGGGAATCTGCCACCCAGCAGGTAGGTGGCAGGGGGGATGTGGGCCCGCCCACTCCACCATGTCCTGGCCCAGGGGCCCTGGTCTCAGCAGCACAGTCTGCTGCACTGGTCAGCAGGGAATCCACACTACAACATGCTGACCCAAGAGCCTTTAACGGTCCTCTTACCCCCTGGGCCACTCTCAGTCCCCCCGAGTCTGGCACATACCCAGTGTCCTGCCAACTTCTCAGTGCTCACGAGGTGCCAGATCTGGCTAGGGTCCAGGTGGCCTGATCCTGGCCTGCATGGCCTATCAGTTCCACTGCCTCAGGCTGGCACAGGGTTCAGGCTGAGGCCAGTGCTCAGGCCAGTCCCCAGGGTCTGACTGGTCTTCTGCAGGCAGGTTCCACTGGGGTCCACAGGTTGCCAGGACTGGCAGGAGCCCAGGAGGCCCAATTCAGGCCTCAGCCCTGTTCAGCCACTCTTCAGTCTCCCAGGCAGGGAGCCCAGAGCCATCCTCTGGCTCCTCTGGAGGCTCAGGCCAAACTGAGTCCTCAGCTTGGGCTTTTAGAGTCCTGGCCCCACCTCCTGACTTCAGGTCAGATGACTGGGAGGGGCCACTGCAAAATGGCTCCTGAAAGGGTTCCTCCCCTGCTGGGTAGGGGGCGGTCACTCTGCCCCTCTACAAGGGGAAAAGACCCACTTCGCTATTACGAATGTGAGGAAACAAGAAGAAGAGGAAACATCACCTACTGAATACAGTCATACCCCAAGATACTCCCATTCGAGTTATGAGAATTTGACTTTACAAGGAGTTTCATTTAATACCCCTACTTCAGCTTACAAGGCATTTCTTCACATTTACGAGGGCCGATTTGGAGGCTGGCAGCTCTGGTTGGCAAGCACTGAGGGAGTGGAGTTGGCTGCATTGGTTTTGACGCAGAGGCCATGCAGGGGGGCAGCGGCACCTTGCGAGAGGGTGGCAGTCTGGTGCGGAGAGGTAGACTTGTCCGAGTCCTGGCCGTAGATCACACTGCTCTGCAAGACATGGATGCTGGGCGCGCAGCCCATCCCGGCCCTGCTGCTGCCGCTCACACCCTGGGCGGCTAGGGGGCCGCCGCTGCCTGCCCTGTGCAGCTGTGCCTCAGGCTCCACTCGCCGTCTGTGGCACTCCCTCCCATTTAGCGCCTGACTTGCCCGCTGCTGCCGCCTCGGCTGCCACCGGCGGGGCCTCTCTGCCGCACAGCCCCACGTGAGCAAGACATCGCCCCTCACCAGCCGGGGGCCCCCTGTGCCTGCCTAGCTCCCCGCGTGGCCAGACCCTGGCAGCGCCCCCTCCCCGCTTAACCTAAGCTGTGCTCAGGCTGGGCTGCCTCCCCGTGCCCTGCTCTGCCGTGCTCTCCCCTTGCACCAGGTTTAATGGGATTCGGTGTTGTTTTAGCATAAATGGGTGTAAATTTTGGGGCTCAGGAGCGCATAAATTTTTTTCCCATTGGAGTTAGTAGTAATTACATTTTCGATTTACGAGAATTTGCCCTAAGAGGGGTTTTTCAGGAACCAATTACCCTCGTAAGGCGGGGGAAGACTGTATGTGTCAAACATAACAATGCGAGTGTAACATATGGTAAATGTGACATCCTAGGCTGACAGCGGAAGATGTAGTCCTTAGGAGGCATCAGAATGATGGCCACTGGTAGTGATGGGGTGGGTGAAGGTGATGAGGAAAATGATGACTGACACCTCAGGTTGTTCTTGAAGGAATGGTGTAAGTATATGGAATGAAAATATAGATGTACATTTCCTATCTTTCATGGGTGTTTGTGCTAAATGTATTAACACGCTATATTTGTAAATATAAAAGAGTTCTTATAGTGTGAAT
The DNA here is from genome assembly GCF_033958435.1 of Carettochelys insculpta. Lineage (NCBI taxonomy): Eukaryota > Metazoa > Chordata > Testudines > Carettochelyidae > Carettochelys > Carettochelys insculpta. Next base: position 67,883,843 of record NC_134137.1, read on the forward strand.
GTTGCAACTGTATATATCAGGGTTCCCAATTACAGAATAATTAAATACTGGGCCTGATTCTGGAACAAAGGTCAACCCTGAAGATAACTGGAAATATATAACTAATCTAGGATCAGGCAACAATTTATACTACATCAAAAGAAGTTTTAGTATTAATAACAGGCGGTGTTGAACTGTGCTGGGCAGAAAATGTGTTTTTTCATCCTATGAAAATTTTTGAGATTTTGAAGTATTTTCTTATTTCTGATAGGGACAAAAAAATCAATCTTGGAATTTTTTGTGAACTGAAAAATCCTGGGGAAAATAACAAGTTCAGATCAACCAAAATGCTTAATTTTATTTTATTTTATTATAATTAGCAGAGGCTTTGATACTGAATTCATTTGGACCTGGAAGACTGGATATTTTATGTGTAAAATGTCAAAACAAAACATAAAATTATTTTGAAAACATTTCAAAATGTTTTGAATCAAGAAATTTAATAGATAGATACACACACATCTCATAGAGCTGGAAGGGACCTTGGGAGGTCATTGAATAAAGTCCCCTGCCCTCCTGGCAGGATCAAGCACTATCCCCCCTGTTTAAGAAAAACAAAATCTATTTACCCCAGATCTTTAAGTGGCCCCTTCAAGGATTAAATTTACAGCCCTGAGTTTAGCAGGCCAATGCTCAAACTACTGAGTGATACCTCTCAAATTCATTGAAACCGACCATTTCCAGTGAAAAGTTTTGCGTTCCATTACTTGTCTTCCTGTGAAATGAAATTTAATTGAAAAATTCCCTGTTGAAAATACCACCCCTAATCACCAGCATTATGTTACTCAGATTGAAATCACACAGTACAATTTTCCCTTACATCTTATGTAAATAGGTGGTTAAGGACTCAGCTAGCTTATTCTCGAATAAGTTGTCGGTCTGTACCCATTCAGTCTTTATCTGTTACATGCTATTTTCTTTAATTTCAATTTAATTTTATAGTAAGGATTGAAGATTGAAATTTTAATGTATTTATGGGCAGTCTTGCCTATGTTGTAATTGTTAATTTATGTTGTTGTCACCCAGAGCATTAGAGGGCCATCTATGGTTGTAGTTTAGAAATGAGAGGAAATACAATGTTTTCTTCTCTTGTTATAAATGCATCTGGAATTTATTGTAAGAGCCTGTCTGCACTGCATGTGGAAATAGCTTTGGTTTGATCCACAGTCTATTGAACTCAATGGGAGTCTTTTCATTTCCTTCATTGAACTTTACACTAAAATACACTTATGCTTTTTTCAGAAGTTCATGTTTAAAAATGAAATGTTTGTAGTCTTTTAGTCCAGAATGTGAATTTAAGTGTGAAGAGCCAAAATGTGTCTCATTGCATTACAAACCATAATTGTGTTTCTAACCATAATTTTAAATGCCATGGTATCTTATGGAAATAAAGATAAATAGTTTTTATTCTTTGCAACATACTTGTAATAAAAGCAGTAAAATGTGCTTAAAATAATGTGACGCTTACTCAAATGTTTTCCAGAGACAAGGTGTATTAGGTAATATTTTTTACTGGACCAACTTCTGAAAGTAAGAGAGTCAAGCTTACACAAAGCTTGAAAGCTTATCTCTCTCTCTCTCACCAGGGAAGTAGTTACAATAAAAATATCACACAACATGGTTACAACAACACTGTATCAAATGTTTTCATCAAAGCTGCAATCTTCTTCATTGTCTTAATTACCAGAATAAAAGATCTGATCTTTGGTAACTAAGGCTACATCTACACTATGAGATAAATTTGAATTTAAGGCAGTTAGCTTGATTGTACCAAGTGACTGTCTTCACCATAAATACCATTAGCTCGATTTAGGGAGCACTAATATTGATATAATATCATTAGAAGCAACTGGGTGTAGTGTCAAGCTCAATTTTAACGGTTTGAATAAAGGTTAATGTGGAAGTGCCATGTCTGTGAATCAAAATCATCAGCTAGAGGCTGACTGGCGCTGTTGCTCCTGGCTTCCGGCTGTCTGTGACTCTCAGGAGCCAAGAAACTGACCAGTGCAGCAGCTCTAATCAGTTTCCCAGCTCCCACCACTGGTGGAGAGCTGGGAAAACTATGATGCTGCTGCATTTGGCTCCAGGCTCCCCACCACTCGCAGGAGCTGGGAAATTAACTAGTGCAGCACCTGTCTCCCAGCACCCGCGAGCCAGGCACAGCAGTGCTGGTCAGTTTCCTTGCTCCCCCAATCTGTGGGGACCTGGGAACCAGGCAGCAGGGTGAGCGCTGACAGTGGTGGGTTTGCAGCAGGGTGTGGGGGAGGGTACAGAATGCAGGGCTGAGGGAACTATGGGATAGGTTCCCACAATGCACTGCTGCAGCATTCGATGTTCAGACACTTTAGTGTGGCAGCACTAACTCAACTTTGTGGGAAGTGAGGATACTCAAACTCGAATTTATAAAACCCAGTGTTATAAAATCAAATTTAATAAAATTGAATTTATCTGGTAGTGTAGATATAGCCCAAGGCTGAGAATCTTTCCTGGCGGTCATGGGTTCTGTGATTTTTCTGGGACCTCTGTGACTTCTGCAGTGGGTGTTGCAGCTGAATTTAGGAACAGAGCGGCTGGAGGTCTCTGGGGTATCTATTTAGGTAGCCTCAGGTAGCTGACTCTGGGAGTCACAGGACCACCTTTTTAACAAAAAATATTTCAAGCCTTCTTGAGAAATGGGTGTGGGAGAGAAGACGGAGTGGGTGGTAATAAGGCAAAAGCCCAATATTTATTCCCTTGAATATTAAATGTTATTTAATAGAAGATTCTTGTGTGTAGAGAGTCCTCAACTCTCATTACACACAAGGCTGTCAAACTAAACAAACATCCTAATCTGATGCATGTTATTTTTAAGTTGGATGTTTCTAGTACCCAAGTGGTCCTAATGGCTCTTAAAGATAAGTGTTGAATTAACATAAGTGCTGGAGGCTTGGTGCTTTATTTCAGTCTGGCTGGCTCCAAAGTCAACATGGCAGCAATGGGAAGTTTACAATGTTTACAAGTTGCCCGGCTCTCCTGCAGCCAGAATAAGCTAGATTTTTTATTTCAAAAAGAAATGTAAAAGTCTATGAAGGTGACACCCCCCCAGCCCAGCCCCATGCTGCTGCAGAGCTGCCAAAGGAATTGGCCCTACGCTCCCCGGGACTGCTGCAGGGCTCCAGCCTCAGTACTGGGCTGCCCTTAGCTGGGTTGCTGAGTCCCCTGGCCCTGCTGACCTCAAGCTCCTGGGCTCTCTGGTCCAGAAGCAGCTGTAGTCCTGCCGGATCACAGCTGTTGCCAGACCAGAGAGTGCTGGCTTTATGAGGTACAGCTTGTATTTTAGAAAACTTGACACAAAGATCTGGAAGCCGTGGATTTTTCAAAATTCACATATTTCTGTTGTCTCAGCTCTTGACTTGATTTTTAATTTGCTCTCACAAGAGGAGCAGCAAGGTCATAGTTGGAAAGAAAACACTAAATAGGTAGATACTGATATTAACATCTTAAATGGTGCACTTGAACTTTTATAGTATTAAAGTTCTTTCAGCAAATTGATATTTAACTTACTCTTCCATCAATTTCTGCCATGTTTTTAGTGGAACCATTTGAAAGCACAGCACTGTATTAAATAATTATTGTGTTTTATCAATTTTTACAGCGTTTTGAGCTCCAAGACTCCAAAAGCCCTTTGCTTCCCAGCAGGATTATAAAAGTAGAAAGAATACCTGGAAGCAAGATCTTACAGGCTGATGTAACTGTCCAGATTGCTGAAAAAGAAGTGAAATTCCAGGTAATAATTCACAGATTCAACAGGCTGTATTCTTGATTTCTGGTCACTAGCTCAGATTTGTTATACTACTTTCTGTTGACTCCTACATACATTTTGATGAGGAACTTGACTGTCCGTGAATATCCCGTTTTAATGGTAATATTTAGCAACAGTCATTTATGAACTGAAGAGTATTAGATCATGAAAAGTAAGGCTTTATTTTCAAGTAACTCATTCAGGTCTTTCAACAACGTGTTCTTTTTAGTTAATCAATTACTTAAGTATTTATGGAAAAGTACTTTCTTAATGGCTTGTTTTGGGTCACACCACTGAACAGCACAACACAAAGCATTTGGGGTAGCTCTGGTGGCTGCCTTCTATATAGTTGTGTTTTCTGAAAGTATCAGTTTATTTCACTGGAAAAACAATAGTAATTTCTTTCCTTTTGTTCACCACATCAAATAAAATGTGCTTGGTAGCATTATTCCAACAGAGGATATTGAAAGAGAAGATGAAGTAAAAGACCCAGACTCTGCACTGGCTCCATTAATACCATGAAAGAGTGCAGCCCTCGACCACTTACCAGATTCTTGGATAAGCTTCTCCATCAAAGGTTATTGCCCTCTCTGATCAACAACTATGAACTTGAAGTGGAGAATGAGTCCACAAAACAGGGACCTACTGTCACAGACTACCTTTCACGTGAAACAGAATTCAACGTCCACATTGGAAGAGCTGCTACAACAATGTCTAAACTGAACAAAAGCATATGGCAAAAACAACAAACTGATAGAACACACAAAGATATCTGTGTGCATCCTGCATGTGTTACTAGCACACTTTTACATGGGAGTGAGACATGACCTTATACACTCATGAGGAGAAGAGGCTTAATGGTTTTCTTAAGTGTTGCCTTCGTGGAATCTTCTATAGGGACAGAGTCACCAACTCTGAGGTGCTAAAATGGGCCAGCATGCAAATGTTTCTTAATGAGAGATGCCTTCAGGACTTAGGCATGTACGCGTGAGTGGTGGGCACATTCCAAAGATCATCCTCTTTGACCAGTTGGCATATGAAAAATTACCTAAAGGATGCCCAAAATTGCATTTCAAGGATATGTGCAAGTGTGTCCTCAAATGTGCATAAATAAGATCACCTGCAAGACCACAGGATTTGTAAACAACAAGCTTAATAAAGGTCTCTGGATTTATGAGAAGAAGCAGTCCAGATCAGCAGAGGAGAGAAGAGCTTGCAATAGACAAAGCTCAAAGGGTTGAAACATCACCTTTAAATGTGACAGATGTGTCAGAATACTTTCCCAAGAGGGTCTCTTCAGTCATGCTCTCAGCTACAATAAGACTAAATGAGTAAACGCTTTACCCTTCGGGGGTGCATTACCCATGCTCTCTGAAGATTGAGGGAACCACATCCACAGTTAGACTGAATTTCTTCCACTGAAGTTTATGGTGTGCTAGGTTTTGAAATAAGACAGTTTGTAGAAAACACATGTTGATCTCAAAGTGGACGATGAATTCAATGAGACTGAGGTAACAACATAACTAGAGGAGAGTTAGTAGGAAGCAGAAAGAGATCTGAGTCACACTGGGGAGCAGTGTTCCCTGTAAGCTGGATACTTGTGTAGCTGTTGCAGAGCCAAATGCCACCCAGCTAATTAGCAGTTCACCCAGAGGTAGTTTTTTGTTTTTACTAGTGGTGCACGTGCCTTGGTGCACATAAAATTTATTCTGCACATGGATGGAAATAATCTGCACATGGATGGAAAAGGTTAGAAGGAACATTGCTGGGGAAGGTTGTTGTTAGAGAGTTTGTGTGATGGAAGTGAAAAAGGAGGTTGGAGAGGAGGAGCAAGTTGTGTAAAATTGATGTGAAGCTGATTTGGAAAGCTGGTTTGAGGGAAACAGCTTCAATAGGTCACAGGATGAACTTAGAGTTCATTGAGCAGTTTCTCTCAGTAGTAAACAGTCTCTTTGGGAACAAGTGTAGATGAGGAATTAGAAGGGGAAGCAGTGACCAGTGTGATTGGGGGGATGGGGAGGAAGAAACAATTTGGTGTTTTAAGCAAGGGTTAAACTGGAGCAAAAGTGTGTTGCTGCTCTCTAAAGCTCTGTTCATTTATAACCTAGGCTATGTCTACACGTGCATGCTATATCGAAATAGGCTATTTCGATGAATAACGTCTACACGTCCTCCAGGGCTGGCAACGTCAACGTTCAACGTCGACGTTGCACAGCACCACATCAAAATAGGCGCTGCGAGGGAACGTCTACATGCCAAAGTAGCACACATCGAAGTAAGGGTGCCAGGAACAGCTGCAGACAGGGTCACAGGGCTGGTTAGTGCTTCCGGGGCAACAGCTAGCTGCTCCCTTAAAGGGCCCCTCCCAGACACACGCAGCCTGCACAGCACGCGGTCTGCAGAGCCATAGGCATGCACACCTCGAGCGACGCAGTCATGGACCCCCGGCAGCAGCAGCAGCAGCAGCCAGAGGTCCACACAGCCGCCCCTGCAGGAGCAGTGCTCGCCCTGCTCCATGCCATGCAGGAGGCAGCTGAGCACCTCCTTGCCACAGAGGAGGAGCTGCCCGCAGGGGAGGAGGACGCAACCCCCAACCGTGCAGCACCCCGCCCCCCCCACCCCGCCGCACACGCCGCCATCTGTGGAGCTACCCCACGAGCACCGACTGGTGGGAGCGGCTGGTGCTCGGAGAGTGCGACGATGACCGCTGGCTCCAGAACTTTCACATGAGCTGGCAGACATTTCTGGAGCTATGCCAGTGGCTCACCCCCGCACTCAGGCACCAGGACACCTTCATGCGGCGTGCCCTCACTGTGGAGGAACGGGTTGGCATCGCTGTCTGGAAGCTGGCCACTCCAGACAGCTACTGATCCATGGGCCAGCAGTTTGGCGTGGGCAAGGCCACCGTCAGGGCTGTCCTCATGGAGGTAAGAGGACCCACGGGGGGAGGGAAGGGGAGGGGGGCCCTGGCAGGAGAGGGCCACACACACCCTGCACACCCCTCATTGGTGCTCTCCCATGTGCTTCCCTTGCAGGTCGTCCGCGCCATCAACGCCCTGCTCCTCCACAGGCTCGTGAGGCTTGGGGACCCGGATGCCGCCATTGCGGGCTTTGCCACCCTGGGCTTCCCCAATTGCTTCGGGGCTCTGGATGGGACTCACATCCCCATCCATGCCCCAGAACACAGTGGAGGACGCTACTTAAACAGGAAGGGCTACCACTCAGTGGTCCTCCAGGCCATGGTGGACAGCCGGGGCTGTTTCCTGGACATTTATGTGGGCTGGCCTGGCAGCACCCACAACGCCCGGGTATTCCGGAACTTGGGCCTGTGCCGCCGGCTGGAGGCAGGGACCTACATCCCCCAGCGGGAGATCCCTGTGGGGGACACCACCATGCCCCTCTGCATCATCGCAGATGCGGCATGCCCCTCCGGCCCTGGCTCATGCACCTGTACATGGGCCCATCTGTCTGCCAGCCAGGAGCGCTTCAACCAGCGCCTGAACCACGCGCGCCAGGTGGTGGAGCGCACATTTGGCCTCCTCAAAGGGCGCTGGAGGTGTCTCCTCACCCGCCTTGATGCAGGCCCCACCAACATCCCCCAGATTGTGGGCACATGCAGCGCCCTCCACAACCTGGTGGAGAGCAAGGGGGAGGCCTTCTTTCAGGGCTGGGCTGTGGAGGCCGGCAGGGCCGATGTGCAGCCACCCGCTGCCCCCAGTCGCCAGGTGGACCCCGAAGGGACCCGGGTCCGGGAGGCCCTGCGGGCCCAGTTCAACGAGGCAGCGGGATGAACGCTGGCAGGCCCCCCCACTGCCCCCCCCATCCGCCGCAACACTCCCTGCCCCTACGCCCACACCACAGAGCACCCAAGAGCACCCCCCCCCACACTTTTCTTGTAAATAAAAGCAGACAGTTGTTCGTCAACTCAGATATCTGTAGAACTCTTATTATTATCATCAACAAGACAAACTATTTACAGGCAAAATCTAACTTTTATTTATATATATATATATATATATATATATATATATATATATATTATAAATAGGGATAAGATGAAAGGGGAAGACAAGGAAGGGGAGAACTATTTACATGGGGGGGTAAGGATCAGCATAGTAACAGGGGTCAAATATACAAACTATTTACCACAAACTAACTTAAAACTGGGGGGAATATATACAAAGGGGGTGTGGGGGGCCACGTCCTGGGCCCCACACCCCCTAAAGTCCAGCGCTGGGGGTGGGCGGCCGGGATCCCCGCCTCGGCCTCAGCCCTGGCTGGGGGCCAGGGGGACCGGGAAATATGGCCGGCGGGTGTCAGCTGGCCCCAGGTCCCCCTCGGCGGAAGGCCCCTCGGTGGCGGGTGGCGGTGCGACGGCGGACGGCGCAGCGGCTGGAGCAGCGGGTGGAGCAGCAGGTGGAGCAGGCAGGGCAGGCGCAGCGGAGGCCGGCGCGGCATGGGGGGCCAGGTAGTCCGCGATACGGTTGAAGGTCCACATGTAGGCCCCCCATGCCCCCTGGCACCAGGCCAGCGCCCGCTCCTGCAGCTGGAGGCGGTGTTTCTCCATTCGCAGCCGCTGCTCGGCAACCTCCAGCTGCCGACGGTGGAGGGCCAGCAGCTGGGGGTCCATCGCCGTCGGCTGATGGTGCTGGGTCCGCCGTCTTCCCCGCCGTGGGGCTGGTCGGTCCTCCGCCAAGGGGCTGGCCTGGAGTGATGGCCCCGGAGGGCTGTCCGGGACCACTGACGCATTGCCGGCGCTCTCCGGTCCTTCCGATGGTGCAGCTGCGGAACACAGGAGGGGGGGAAGAAGAGTGGAGACAGCCGTTAGTGTGGGCCCTGAGCGGTGGACCTTGTCCCCTCACCCCTCTGCTGCAGGTTCCCCATCCCCGTCCCCGGGAGATGCTGCTGTGGTGGGGTTCAGGGGTCCCCCTACACTGCAACCCGTCCGCTGGCAGGAGTGACTCTCACTCAGCAGGTACAACAGGAGGTTTATTAGGCAACAGATGCCCAGTTTCTCACAGAAGCGACAGTACAGCAGTCAGAGACAGTCCTTCCAACCCGTCCTGGGGAGAAGACCCCGAGGAGTGCCCCTCTGGGGTGTAGCTTTCCCCCTCCTCAGGCTGGCTGCCTTCTGGCTCTCCCTTCCCCTAGCCTCTAACTGCCGCCCCCTGTTCAAACCCAGCTTGGCTCCTCCCTCCTCTTTGTTCAGGGCAGAGGTGTAACCTGCCAGTTGTAGCCCCAGGATCATCCTTAGCCACTGGGAGCTATTCTGCTTGTTTCTCATGTGTAGCCTGAGTCTCGCATTTGCACTCCCCCCACTCCATCACATGCTGCTGCTGCTGCTGCTGGGTGTCCCACCCCCTCCCCTTGGGGGACCCTCGAGGTTCCGCTCCCCCCTGCCCCGGGGATGGGGCATGGCACTGTCATGCTGGGGGGGGGGGCGGGGCGGGGCGGGCAGGGGCTGATGCATTCTTCTGAGGGACATGCCACTGCTGTCCTTGGGGCCATGGTCATCTGGGCATGTGGAGGGCCCTGGTCATATCTATTACCCCCACCCCTCAACCCCGGGGGTGTGCACCGGGCGGGTACATACCTGAGGGTCCACTCCCATGGTCGGGGGACACCCAGGGGGCGGACGCCCGGCTGGAGCTCCTGGATGGCAGGATGATCTGGAGGCTGGTGTCACTGGAGGAGGACTCCTCCTCCTCCTCCGGTGTCCTGGGGGGGTGCCCCCGGGGTGCGGGGCTTGCCTCCAGGGCGGACTCTGCCTCCGGGGCCTGCTGGGCCTCGTCGGCCAAGGTATCAAGAGTGGCCGGAGGGAAGGAGGTGTGCCGTGGGCCCAGGATGTCCCTGAGCTCCCTGTAAAAGGGGCAAGTGACGGGGCTGGCCCCAGATTGGCCGGCCACATCCCGGGCCCGGGTGTAACCCTGCCGCAGCTCCTTCACTTTACTCCGGACATGATCCAGAGTGCGGGCAGGGTGACCCCGGGCAGCCAGGCCCTTGGCCAGCCGAGCGAACGCATCCGCATTCCGCCTCTTGCTCCCCATTACCTGGAGCACCTCCTCCTTGCTGTAGAGCCCCAGCAGGTCCTGAAGCTCGGCCTCTGTCCAGGAGGAGCCCTGCTGCCGCTTCCCCGCCTGGCTGCTGGGCTGGGAGCCCTGGCTCCCCTTGGGGGGGGTCCCCTGGGGGTGCTTCCGGGGCTGGTTTGTGGCCATCGCAGCTGGGGGTGTGTCTGTGGCAGCTGAGGGACGTGCAGGCTGGCCGCGTGTCTGGGCTGCCGCCTGCACGTTCTCTCAGCTTCCTGCACAGGAAGGGAGGGGGCGGGGAGCTTTAAGGGGCTGCTCCACGCGGCCACCATCGAGCTCAGGGGCTGGAGAGAGCGTCTGTCAACCCCTCAGCTGATGGCTGCCATGGAGGACCCCGCAATTTCGATGTTGCGGGACGTGGATCGTCTACACGTTCCCTACTTCGACGTTGAGCGTCGAAGTAGGGTGCTATTCCCATCCCCTTATGGGGTTAGCGACTTCGATGTCTCACCGCCTAACGTCGATGTTAACTTCGAAATAGCACCCAACACGTGTAGCCGTTACGGGCGCTATTTCAAAGTTGGCGCCACTACTTCAAAGTAGCCTGCACGTGTAGACGCGGCTCTAGAGTGAGATTTCGTCCAAGTGGAATGTTCATATATTCACCATACGATCATTTTCCTTGTGCCCAAATCAGCAATAACTGATGACAGTGTTCACTTCATAATTGGTTTTCAATATTAATACTGCATTGAGGTAAATCTGAGTCTTCTCAGAAGTGTTGATTCATGTTGACTGCAAACCAAACTAAATACCATTGCATGGATTTACATTCAATTCCTATGTCATGGTAGCCTTTATTAAGGTTTAGATTTTGGAGCACAAGATTGCAGTCACCAGTGAAAAGTTATAGGGTTACTGGCACAATGTAAACCAATCTGACTTCTGAGGCTAAGCTATCTCCGTATAACTTGTTTTGTCTTCTTTTTCCTTCTTGTAGGTCCCGGCAGGAACTAGACCACTAAGATTGTGTTCTGGATCAGACACTTTCATAAAGACCACCAGCTATAACCAGCTGTTGGCAGAAATGATGCAGTCACATATGGTTAAGGACATCTGTTTGATAGGTGGAAAAGTAAGAACTGTAAATTTTTCTTTTTTTCCTTCCTTGCAAGATATTTTGATATAATTTCTTAATTTTTATTTTACTGCTTACATTACAGGGCTGTGGCAAAACAGTGATTGCTAAGGAGTTTGCTGATATGTTAGGGTACAACATAGAGCCTGTCATGCTGTATCAGGTAAAATTAATTATTCAGTGGTATATATGTGTTACAAATGGACCGACATCTGATGTGTAGGTTACAGATGAAAGAAACTAGATGGAATTTCTGTGTAAGAATACAACCTTTGGAAAAAGATCTCTCATCTAAGTAAAGAAGTAAAAATAATTTAAGAATGAAATGTAGGTAATTCTTGAGATACTTTGCTCACATAGGCTGTGTCTACACGTGCCCCAAACTTCGAAATGGCCATGCAAATGGCCATTTCGAAGTTTACTAATGAAGCGCTGAAATGCATATTCAGCGCTTCATTAGCATGCGGGCGGCAGCCGCGCTTCGAAATAGAAGCTCCTTGCCGCCGCGCGGCGCGTGCAGACGGGGCTCCTTTTCGAAAGGATGCTGCCTACTTCGAAGTCCCCTTATTCCCATGAGCTCATGGGAATAAGAGGACTTCGAAGTAGGCGGGGTCCTTTCGAAAAGGAGCCCCGTCTGGACGCGCCGCGCGGCGGCAAGGAGCATCAATTTCGAAGCGCGGCTTCCGCCCGCATGCTAATGAAGCGCTGAATATGCATTTCAGCGCTTCATTAGTAAACTTCGAAATGGCCATTTGCATGGCCATTTCGAAGTTTGGGGCACGTGTAGACACAGGCTTAATGTCAGAATGCTAAGCTGAGGCTACATAGAGAGATTGTTATAGAAGGTGTAAAATACAAATTTAAGAAAGGTTATGTTGTGTGTGTAGGACCTTATGTTACATCCAGTGAAGTTAGTAGCAAAGCTCTCATTGACTTCAGGCCCTTAGTAGATAGGCAGAGAAAACTTCAGTGAGTATAGTGTAAGCAGATTTGTTCAGTAAAGTGAATTTAGATATTTCTCACCTGCAAAAAGCTGATGCTATGAATTGACATAAGTTACTGTAGTAGAAGTTTTTTTTCCTTCTAGTGTTAGGATGTTTTTCTCCTGTGATTCCAGCCCTGGGGTCTGAGTGGTAGCCTGTTTTCCCCTTCCTATAATTTTGTTTGTCCATTTTCTGTATAATTACGAAATGACGTTCTCTATCATCTCCACTTTTTCTATTTTGGAAGACACTTTCTTTATTGTGTTGAAAATGCATAAATGCTTTTATCTTTTGCAGAGAGATTCTGTTTACATTACTTTTTATTCTCTATATGCACGTGAGTGAATTCTGCGATATTGCACACATGCTGAATTCAAGTCCTGTGCAGAATTTTTCTTTTCTCTTCAAAATATTCGTTCTGTCTGGTAGATGGTTTATTTATGCCTTTTGCCCAGCAGGGGATACTGTGGTGCCAGAACAAAGAGCGTCTCTGGTAGGGAAGAGAAGAAGATGGTACCTTGTGTGTGGGGGTTAGGTCAGGAAGTGTGGGATATGAGGGGATGGGCAATGTGGGGCACATAGGGCTACTGAGAGGGGGTCCACAGGTGGTTCTAGAGGGCTAGAGGTGGGAAGACAGATTAGGATGGGGGCTGAATGGGAGTGGTGGTACAGGGAAACTGGAGGGCATGAGGGAGACTGGTGGCTGAGTGGCGGGTGCAGGGACACATGGGACAACCAGAGAAGAGTGCAGAACCACATGAGGGGTGGGGATTGGCTGAGTGGGCGTGTGGGTCGTTTGGGGAGACATCAAAACGGAGGCAGATATGTCTGACTGAATGATAGAGGCTAGAGTTCAGCCAGGGTTTGGCTGGGGAAGGCTTCCTAACAAACCCACCTTTTCACTGACCAAAAAACTTCCATAATTTTCCCACTCGCATCCAACAACCTTCCAGGTTCACACACAGGCTCCTTCCTAGCAATCACTTCCTTCTCCCTCATTTCCTCTGAGTACCCCCAAGCCTTTGCACTGCTTTTTCATTGTAAAGAGATATTGTAAGTCCCACTGTCTCTTTCACTGATCAGCCTAGCCATCACTGTTTGGCTGGTAAACTATGTGCTGCATCAGAGGTGGAATTTGGAGATATTTGGAGGACATGTTTAAAGACTGAGAGCTGTTCAGGGAGAGAATAGAAGAAGATAGACACGTTTTTGCAAGAATGTGGGTAAGGTCACAGACCTTCCCTTGACTGCTACCTGGTAGGCTGATCACACTATTGAGCCCACCTACATGGCTGCTGGGGTACCCCACTTCCCTGACCTGCTGTGCAAGAAGTCCTGGTCTTCCCTGGCAAAAGCACAGAATTGGGGTAACAGCCCCCTAGCAGTGGGAGTGTGGACAGCTCTGCTCTGGTGCTTGACCCATTACTTTGATGCACAGCCCCAGTGGGATCAGAACCCCAGGTAAATCTGTCTTACTCTGTATAAAAGTTTTACACAGAGAACGCTCATAAAGTTTGCTCTGTTTATCAATGAAAGGGGGAGATTCATAGCTGTTATAACCCTGTCCCCACTCCCGCTCCATAACAATTATTTACACTGGATTTGATAATAAACAGAAGTGATTTTACTAAATATAAGAGGAAGGATTTAAGTGGTTACAACTGATGACAGACAGATCCAACTAAAAAGAACAAGAAGTCCTGTGGTACCTTATAACCAGGCGTGTCCAACCTGCAGCCCGTGGGCCGCATGCAGCCCTGGACAGCTAGTAATGCGGCCCCACAAGATCGTAAACTTTTAACATTATTATGTGATTTATATACCTTAACTATATTATATATTTTGTACGTGGCCCAAGACTATCTTCACTCAATGCGTCCCAGGCAAGCCAGAAGGTTGGACACCCATGTTATAGACTAACAGATATTTTGGAGCATAAACTTTCATGGGCAAATATCCGCTTCGTCAGATGCATGAGTGGGGACGTTCCAGAGGACGGTTTAAAGAGGGAGTCTTAGTCAAGGGGAGGGCCAGAGTTAACAAGGTCAGTTCAGTCATGGAGGATGTGGCCCATTATCAGCAGTTAATGTGAAGTTGTGGACATCAAGGCTACGTCTACACTAGCACATTACGTCGAAGTAGCCTGTTTCGAAGTAAGAACATCGAAATAGGCTACTTCGACGATTATCGTCTACACGTCCTCCAGGGCTGGCAACGTCGACATTCAACGTCGAAGTAGTGACGGGGAATGTTGAAAGGAGCCGCCCTGGAAGGAAATGCAGAGCGTCCACACACACAAGCACCCTCTTTGAAAATAAGGGGCCAGGACAGACTGCAGACCGGGTCACAGAGCACACTAGCCCTTCCGGGGCAGCTGCAAGCCGCTCCTTTAAAGGGCCCCTCCCAGACACACCTGGCCTGCACAGCATGAGGTCTGCAGAGCAGTAGCCACTCTCTCGCAGACCAAGTCACAACAGATATGGACGCCCAGCAGCAGGAAGTAGAGGTCCTCCAGGTAGTCATCCAGGGGGCAAGCGCCCTGCTAGGTGCTGCCCAGGAGGCCACCCAATGGCTCCTGCCAGAGAAGCCTACCCCAGAGGCAGACGGGGACGCCCCTGACCACTGGGCTCCCCTCTTCCTCCCTCACCGGCTGCTCCCCTGCCTCTGGAGCTACCCCACCAGCTCCGAGGGGTGGGAGCAACTCGTCATGCGGGACTGGGACGACAATATGTGGCTCCGGAACTTCCGCATAAACCGTCAGACCTTTCTCGAGCTCTGCCAGTGGCTCACCCCAGCAATGAGGCACCACGACACCCGGATGCGGCATGCCCTCCCCATCAAGAGGAGGGTCGCAATAGCCGTCTGGAAGCTGGCCGCTCCAGACAGCTATTGCTCCATGGGACACCAGTTTGGAGTGGGAAAGGCCACGGTCAGGGTCGTCGTCATGGAGGTAAGGAGGCCTGGGCATGCACCCACTGGGGGGCGAGGTGGGGCTGGGTGTGGGCTTGGGGAGGGAGGGAGGGAGGGGCCGGGTGTGGGACTGGAAAGGGACGGGTACCGGGGAGGGACGGGCTGTGCAAGTGGGGTACCCGGGGAGGTGTCTGGGAGGGGGGCCTGGGGGAAGGGCCCTGGGGCACCCTGCACAGCCTCATGGGCACCTGTGTTCCCTCCCAACAGGTGGTCCGTGCACTTAGCGCCATGTTGCTCCAGAGGGTCATCCAACTTGGGGACCTGGACACAGCCGTCGCCGGATTCGCCTCCATGGGGTTCTCCAACTGCTTCGGGGCCCTGGATGGGACCCACATCCCCATCTGCGCCCCAGACCACAGCGGAGGAAGATACATAAACCGCAGGGGCTACCACTCCGTGGTCCTGCAGGCCATGGTGGACAGTCGGGGCCGCTTCCAGGACGTGTACATGGGCTGGCCCGGCTGCACACATGATGCCCGTGTTTTTAGGAACTTGGGCCTGTGCCGCTGGCTGGAGGCGGGGACCTACATCCCCCAGAGGGAGATCCCTCTGGGGGACACCACCATGCCCCTCTGCCTCGTGGCAGATGCGACCTACGCCCTCCAGCCCTGGCTCATACGCCCGTACACCGGCCACCTCAACGCCAGCCAGGAGTGGTTCAATGCCCACCTGAACCACGCCCGCCAGGTGGTGGAGAGAACATTTGGCCATCTGAAGGGCCGCTGGAGGTGCCTCCTTGCCCGACTGGACGTCAGCCTCCAAAACATCCCCCAGGTTGTGGGTGCGTGCTGCATGCTTCACAACATCGTTGAGAGCAAGGGGGAGGCTTTCGTCCAGGGGTGGGCGGTCGACGCCGGCACGGGCTTCCCCGAGCCGGCCGCCGCACCCAGCCGCCAGGCCCACCATGAGGGGGTATAGGTCCGTGAGGCCCTGCGGGCCCACTTCGATCAGGGAGACCCCTGAGCACCTCCCTGGCCTTCCCCAGAAGACCCGCCCCCCCCCACAGCCTGCAATGCCCGCACACCGCCCCCAACACCCGCACGCCACCCCCTCAACAAGCACACGCCTCCAGCTTTTTGGAAATTAAACCTTTTTTTTTTTAAACTGGATAACTTGTGTGAACCAACAAAGAAACTGCAACTAATCTACAAAAAGGGGGAGAACTATATACAAAAAGGGGGCCAACAGCCGAGCCGTCCGCCGGGCCCCCATCAGTCCGGGGCGGGGGTAGAGGGTCGTGAGCCCCGGTGGGTACGGCTCACAACCAACCCCCCGCCATTGTCCATGGTCCCCGGCATGGCCGGGTGGGGGCTGGGAGGACTGGCAGGTAGGGCCGGGATGCCTCTGCTGGCCGGTCTTCAGCCCCAGTGGGCTCTGTGGAGCTTGGCGGTGGTGAGGTGGGTGGGGCGGCAGGCGGGTCAGCAAGGTGGCGAGGCAGGTGGGGCGGCAGTTGGGGCAGCAGGCAGCGAGGCAGGTGGAGCGGCAGGGAGGGCGGCCCTGGGGGCAGCAGGGGGCGGGAGCCCGGCGACGGCCTCCCGCATCAACCCAGCTATGTACCTGAAAACCCCCATAAAGTCCTCCCATGCTGTCCACCGCTGGGTGGACACTGCCTGCTCAAAACGGAGCCTTTCCTCCGCCACCTCCGTCTGCCGCTAGAGAGGTGCCAGGAGCTGAGGGTTCACCCGGGCCGTCCCCAGAGTCCGGCGATGGCGGGACCATCCCACTGGCCTTGGGGGTGTCTCCGGGCATTGGCAGTGGCTGGCCTCCAGCGGGCTGTCGGGGACAACAGAGGGTGCCTGGCTGCCTGGGGCGTCGGATGCTGCAGCTGGAGAGAGGGAGAGAAGGAGGGGAAGGCTATTAGTATAGTGCCCTGGCCTGTGGCCCGTTCTCCCCGCCCCCTCTTGCGTGCTGGGTCTCTGTCCCTGTCGGTGGGTTTGATGTCCCTGTTGGCTGTCACCATGGCATTGTCCCCCCACCCCTGGGGTCAGGACTGAGTTCTGTCCATGGGTACGGGTGCTGATGGCCGTGCCGCCGTCCTGGGACTGTACTGTGGCTGGGCAGTTGCGGGTTGGGGTCCACTGGGGGTGTGCGAGGCTCCCGGTCATGGCTGGTGCCCCCGCCCTGTGGCCCATGGGTGTGTGCTCTGTGGGGTATGTACCTGACCGTCCATTGCCGCGGTTGGGGGAAGCCTGGTGGGCGGATGTCCGGCTGGTGCTCCAGAAGGGGAAGTCGATGAGGAGCCCCCCCTCCTCTCTGCTGGACCCCTCCTCTGCTGTCCCCAGGGGGTGCTCCTCGGGTGGGCCCTGGGGTGTGGGGCTGGCCTCTGGGCCGGACTCCGGCTCCGAGGCCTGCTGGGGCTCGTCGGCCGTGGTGTCAAGGGTGGCCGGGGGGAGGAGGTGTCCCAGGGGCCCAGGATGGCCCTGAGCTCCCTGTAATAGGGGCAAGTGGTGGGGGGCAGCCCCAGACCGGCTGGCCGAGTCCCGAGCCCGGGCATACCCCTGCTGCAGCTCCTTCACTTTACTCTGGACATGATCTGGAGTGCGGGCGGGGTGACCCCAGGCGGCCAGGCCCTCGGCCAGTCAGGTGAATGCTTCTGCATTCCACTGCTTGCTCCCCATCACATGGAGCACCTCCTCCTCGCCCCAGAGCCCCAGCAGGTCTCGGAGCTCGGCCTCCAACCAGGAGGGGCTGCATGTCCTTTTGACCCCCTGCCTGGCTGCTGGGGTGCCTGGGTCCCCTCAGGAGGGGAGCCCTGGGGGTGCTCGGGGGGCTGCCTTGAGGCCATGGATGAAGGCAGCAGGGATTGGGGTCTCTGAGAAGCATGCAGGGCTAGCACATGCCTGTGCTGCTGCCTGCACTCTCTCAGCTTCCTGCCACAGGAAATCTGGGTCGGTGGTGCCTTTAAGGCTGCTGCATGGTGACCATAGAGCCCCACAGGGGCTGGAGAGAGTGTCTCTCAACCCCTCAGCTGATGGCTGCCATGGAGGACCCTGCAATTTTGAAGTAGCGGGACGCAGATCGTCTACATACACCCTACTTCAACGTTGAACGATGTAGGGTGCTATTCCCATCTGAGGATGAGAATAGCGACTTCGACGTTTCGCCGCCCAAAGTCGAAATAGCACCCAGTGCATGTAGACGCTACGGGTGCTATTTCGACGTTGTGCTGGCTACTTCGAAGTAGCCGGCTAGTGTAGATGCACCCCAAGAAAGGAGAAATCAAGTCAGGGAGCTTGTGGCCCATTATCAGTAGCTAACATGGAGGTGTGAGCATTAGGAGAGGAGAAACTGCTTTTGTAATTGGCCAACCACTCCCAGTTTCTGTTCAATCCTTGGTTGATGGTGTCAAATTTGCAAATGAATTGAAGCTCTGCAGTTTCTCTTTGGAGTTTATTTTTGAATTTTTGTGGTAGGACGGCTACTTTTAAATCTGTTACTGAGTGTCCAGGGAGACTGAAGTGTTTTCCTACAGGTTTTTGTATGTTACCATTCCTGATATCTGATTTATTTCCATTTATTCTTTTGTGTGGAGACTGTCCAGTTTGGCCAATGTAAATTGCAGTGGGGCATTGCTGGCACGTGATGGCACATATTACATTAGGAGATGTACAGGTGACTGAGCCCCTGATGATGGCTTGATGAGGTTAGGTCTTGTGATGATATTGCTGGTGTAGATATGTGAACAGAGTTGGCAGCAAGTTTTGTTGCAGGGATTGGTTCCAGGTTTAGAGTTACTGTGGTGTGGTCTATAGTTGCTGGTGAGTATTTCTTTAAGGTTGGCAGGGTTGTCTGTAGATGAGGAGAGGACTGTCTCCCACGGTCTGTGAGCGCGAAGGATTGTTGTCCAGGATGGACTGTAGATCACTGATGATGCTCTGGAGAGGCTTTAGCTGGGGGCTGTATGTGATGGCCAGTGGTGTTCTGTTGTTTACCTTGTTGGGCCTGTCTTGTAGTAGATGGCTTCTGGGTACACACATCTGGTTCTGCAGTCTGTTTCTTCACTTCCTCAGGTGGGTATTGTAGTTTCAGAAAAGCTTGGTAAAGGTCTTGTAGATGTTTGTCTCTGTGTGAGGGATTGGAGCAAATGCAGTTGTACCTTAGTGCCTGGCTGTAGACAATGGGTTCTATAGTGTGCCCGGGATGGAAGCAGAAGGCATGTAAGCAAGCATAGCGGTCCATGGATTTCTGGTATAGGGTAGTATTATGTGACCATCACTTATTCGCATAGTAGTGTCCAGGAAGTAGATCTCTTGTGTGGACTGCTCCAGGCTGAGGTTGATGGTGCGGTAGCAACTGTTGAAATCACAGTGGAACTCTTCAACAGCCTCTTTCTCATGGGTCCAGATGATGAAGATGTCTTCAGTGAAGTGCAAGTAGAGGAGAGGCGCTGGGGGACGAGATCTGAGGAAGCATTGTGTCAGATCAGCCATAAAAATGTTGGCATACTGTGGGGCCATGCAGGTGCCCATAGCAGTGTCACTGATTTGAAGGTATAAATTGTCCTCAAATCTGAAATAGTTGTGGGTGAGGACAAAGTCACAAAGCTCCACCACCGTTTGTGCTTCGGTCTGATCAGGGATAATATTTCTAACAGCATGAAGTCCATCTTCGTGTGGAATTTTGGTGTAAAGGGCCTCGACATCCATGGTGGCCAGGATGGCGTTTTCAGAAAGGTCACCGATGAACTGTAGTTTCCTAAGGAAGTCAGTGGTATCTCGAAGGAAGCTCGGAGTGCTGGTAGTGTGGGGTCTGAGTAGAGAGTCTATCTATCCAGACACCCCTGTAATGAGAGTGCCAATGCCTGAGATGATGGGGTATCCAGGGTTCCTTGGATCTTATGGATCGTAGTTAGTAGATAGAATAAACCTGGTTGGGTTTCTAGGGGCATGTCTGTGTAGATTTGTTCCAGTGTTTTTATAGAGAGGGTCTTGAGCAGATGCAGTAGTTTCTTTGTGTACTCCTCAGTGAGATCCTGGGACAGTGGCTTGTAGAATATGGTATTGGAGAGTTGCCTGGCAGCCTCCTTTTAGTAGTCTGTCTTATTCACGATGACAACAGCACCTCCTTTGCTGTCCTCTTGGATGACAATGTCAGAGTTGTTTCTGAGGCTGTTGATGGCCTTGCAACCTGCATGGATGAGGTTATGGGGTAAGCAATGCCGCTTTTCCACAATTTCTGCATGTGCACGTTGGTGGAAGCATTCTACGTATAGGTCTAGTCTGTGATTTCAACCATCAGGGAGAGTCCATGAAGAACTCTTTTTCTTGTACCGTAGGTGGGAGGTCAGTAGCATGGGGGTCAGTGTGCTGTTCACTGTCATGTTGGAAGTATTCCCTGAGTCAGAGACGGCACACCCAGGCTTCCAGATCCCTGCAGAACTGTGCCAAGTTTGTGGGGGTGGTGGGACAAAGAAAGAGTCCCTGAGAAAGGGCAGAGTCTTCAAGTAAATTAGATCCAAGTAAGTTACTAAGCTAAAATAAAATACTCAGCTAGGACTGATACACTGAGATAAATTGTTACAAATTGTATTTTCTCATCCGAGTTCTTATGTCAGGTAAAGTTTTACCTCCACTCATCAAAACAGCACCCACTCACCCGTTCCACTGGGAATGTAGATAAACACAGGTTTTTATCATGATTTGTCATGAGCATTATGTTAGTTGCTCTTTTCTTGAGAGCTGGGGAAGCTCTGTTTCTCTAACCATCAGATTGGCCAAGACAAGTTGTGGAGTGGGCTGGGTGCTTAGTTAGGGCCAACATAGTACGGAGGACAGATTCTGATGTGGAAACTCATTATGTCAGTGCAGGGTGAATGTTCAGTCCAAGTATTTCCTGCAATTTAAGCCCATTGCTTCTTGTTCTGTTATCCATATACATAAACAGGGAGACATTTACAAGGAGTTGATAGCAAGATGAATGTGGGATTGCACAGAGAGAAACTCTTTTTTTTTCCAGTATTCATGCTACTACAAACTATGCAAAAATACTACTACTACTACTTAGGCCTTGTACTTTGCATGGAGGGTAGGTCATCTACAAGTCTCCTCGACTTTACTCTGTCTTGGGACAAAACTGCTAGCTGGTTCAAGGTGTACCCCAGTTGTTGTCCTTCAATCTCAGTAGACCTTCGCCACTTTGTCCGAGGTCTTCCTCTTTTGCATTCTCCTTGTGGTTTCCATGTGAGAGCTTGATGGACTATGCTGGATGATGGTTTCCTGAGAGTGTGGCTTATCTATCCCCACTTTCTTCTCTTGATTTCAGTGTCAATTGGTTCTTGTCTTGCTCAGTTCACAAATACAAGTCCTACAAGACAGCAGTATTGCAAATGCTCGTGTAAATGCAAAGTCTTCAGCACCTGGATATGTTTACTCATCTTTAATCACAGAGCAAGTTTCTTTCACTGCAACGACTAAGGCAGCTAGAGTTGTTTGCCGGGGTGTTGTAGGTATGTTAGTCACAGGATATTAGAGAGACAAGATGGGTGAGATGCTATGTTATTGGACAACTTCTGATGGTGGGAGAGTCAAGATTTTGAAATTACACAGGCCTGTCAAAGTTGGCAAGTCTAGAAGGACCCTCCCTCAATATTCCTTCGCAAAAATGTTCTGCCTCTACAGTCGCCAGGTGGGGCAGCTTCTGAGATCCTACTTTTTAGCTACCAATGTTTCGTCTTACTGGGAATCCCAGCAGCACTGTTTCCTTTCTTTCTGTCATTTCCTTTTGTCCTTTTTCAATTTTGCTCCTTCCTTTATCCCTGCATCTCTCTTTTTCTCTTTAGTACAGAGTACCTGAGGCTCTGACTGGGCAGTTGCTGGATGCCAGCTGGTGGGTTGAAATAGACACCTGCCAGTGTAACAAGCATGAGGGATAGGCTTAAGCGTTTCTTAGTCACAGGCCTCCTACGCAATCATGGCCACCCTCCTTGAGCTTGGTAAAGAGGAGAACCAGTGACCTGTCAAGTTCCCCATCTGGGAATGGAGGGGAGGATATGGAAGAAACCGTCTCAGTAGTGTATGATTTAAATTCTCTTTTCAAATAACTGTGAAATAAAAATATTTTATTCCAGAAATAATAAATCTCTCTTTAAATTGCTAAATTATAGCCAGCAGATCTCAAATTCCAAACATTAATTTGAAAAGCTTATTTCCTCCTCTTAGAATGGATGGATATAATCACATTCTGAAATCTATGTGTTCTCAAATAGTTCACCATTTGAGCAGATTTTGTAAAGAGCTGTTAGACAAGAGCAGAGGAGTGTAAGAATGGCCACACTGAGTCAGACGACAGACAAGAATCTTGTCTTTCAGAAGTTGCCAGTGCCAGGTGACCTAGAGGGAAAGAACAGAACAGGTTATCATCAAGCAATCCATTTACTGTCATCCTGGAAAACAGATGCTAGGGACACCATCACTGTAAATATTACTAAAAAAGACCAAGAAAACAGCTTATGGAAATCCTGTCTGAAACTGAAATCTGGCACATTTCTGCCTACGGACCAAACTTAAATTTTAGATCTTCACAATGGAAAGGTTGACAGGAACATATTTGGGAGAATTGCAAATCCAGAGTTGATATCTGTTCTGACTTCTGAGTCTGACAAGTTATTCCCTGGTTACCATCTTTTTGTCATTTGCTGTCACATAATTTTGCAGAATAGACAATGGCTGTGGGGTATTTCTTACAGTTAAGGCTTGGTTTCCAATTCCACCCATGCCTTTTTTCTTTCTGTCTGTAAAACTGGTCTTCAATAAAAGAATATGAAAGTATATCTTTCCTTATTTTTGTAATATTGCTCTCATAATTTTCTCAGGATCCTGAAGTTCAAGTAGATTTTAAATAAACACATATTCCTCAAATGATCAGCCTGCAGAGGATTAGGAGATTGCTGAGAATCATCTGAAAGACTCAGTTTTGAATGAGACATAAGTCAAAATTAACCTCAGTGTCTGCATGACATTCCAGATCCTCAGGTGATTCCATATCTTCAGATATTCCACTTAAGGGAATGTGATGGGAGAAAACTTCCAGCACTGTCAAATGTCTGAATAAAGTACAAACACTAACTCTGAAGACAAACATTTATTGAAGAAAGATTTTCCTACACAATCCTATTGGTTTATTTCTGTTCACATTTACATGTGTTTAAGTGATGGATAGATCAACCTCTCTTTTGTGGTGTTTATCTCAGGATTAACATAAGAACAGTCACACTGGGTGAGACCAAAGGTCCATCTAGCCCAATATCCTGTCTTTTGACAGAGGCCAATGCCTGATGCCCCAGAGGGAATTAAATGATGATGTTTAAAGTTCTCTCAAGCTAGTTATTGTGCACATAATTTCCCCTTCCTGTACAGTTCTTCACTTTCAATGGGTTTATCGATATATGTTTCCCAGGAGATGGGTCTTGTTTCTCTGCACAGTGGCTCAGGGTTTATCCAAAATAAGAGTCTGAGAATATCAGCTAATGGGTGTCAAGGGATTATGTGCTCTTTGGGGCTTGACAAATGAATCCACTCATGACAGATGACCCCTGGCCTTTGTAAAATACTAAGGGAAATCTTTGATATTTGTATACACAGTGTCAGTGTATTGACCCATCACCAGTATGGGAAGCGTACTGGTCTTGGAAATTTAGGAATGTGGCTACAAATACCCATGGGTCAGACAAGTTTCTCCAGACTCCACCTCAAGCCTGTATGGATATACATAAAGGCAGCTAAGGACTTACCATTTGTGGGCCTGTGCCAGATACAGCTGTAAATGAATTCACGTTGTAAAGTAGTTAAAACTTCAACTTTCAAAAGAATATCTGTGATGCCTACACAAAAGAGCCTGATCCAAATCTGGCTAAAGTGAGAAGAAGTCTTAGCAATGATTTCAGTACAAGTTGAATCAAATTATAAGGAAACAGAATTTGCAAAGACATTTCCCTGACTTTTTGGAATAGTAAAGCTACACTTAGGTGATATTAATAAGATGAACATATGACAATTTCTAAACTTGTTATTCAGTGTGTGTTTGCACACGTATGTGTGGTCTTCCAGAGTAGGGAGTAATTTTCCATATATTTTTGAAATATATACTGGTGTTCTTATATAACTTCAGCAGCTGTATTATAGAAATAACAAACTCAAGACAAGAAGTAAAGGATCATAAACATTAAAACACAAATTGTAGCTAATCTTTCTAAGACAAATGTTAAGTATATCTCAGAAATATCCAGTTTTTACTGGAAATTACTAAGAACTTGGAACAACCTAGAGATAAACATAAAAAAAGGAAGGAAATGTCTGGTTTCTTTAAAAAACAAAAAAGTATGGTAATAAGTAATTAACATTGCACAGAAATGTATTTATGGAATCTTATACTGGAACAGTTATTAAATACATGTACTCATTCAAGAACTAGATATTAGTGAGTTTAATAACTTTATCAGATATTTCACCATTTTGGGTCAGAAAAACATCTTTGCTTCTTTGAGAGGCCAAAATGTCTTGTGATCAGCTTAATCCGAAAATTCAATAAATTTTGTCATAATTAATTATAATTCCTGAGGTAATAATATATATAACAAAGTAAAGTTCAGCTCAAGAAATACATTTTTTCCTCTTTAGGCTTCATTCTTAATTTTGGGGAAAAAGGTTGCAGAAGGAATTGAAATATCTTATCATTTATTTCCTACAATGTTTCCATAAAGCAAAAAACAAATAAACAAACAAAAAAGGAGCAAATTTTTACTTGGTGACCTTTGCATGGCTGCCAAGGATCTGATGACAAACAGTATATCCTTTATTACATCTCACTCCGCATCAGCAATTATGGCAATAGAAACATCATACTTAGCCATTTTCCATTGCTTTGCCAACAGTGATCATTTTCTTGGAATTCAGAGACTTAAGAGTTTAGGATTTTACTTTTGATGTACAGAAAATGTTCTGAGGTTTCTCAAACAGAAAGCAAGAATGAAGCAGTAGACAAAATTTTGTGATTCCAAAACAACAAATAGCTATTTTAGTAAAAGATACACATTATTAAACATAAAAATGCATATAAATGTTAATTATTTTCTACTAAAATAACCCCAAAGTGTTTAGAATTGTGTTAAAGCTACTATTATTAGAATCTTAGATTTTTCTGCAACATCTGCAGGGGTGGAATGTTTAAAGGTTTTTTTTTTTTTTTTTTAAATAATTTATAGTAGTCCTTCCCAAACTATTGTCCACAAATTGCTGGCTGGTCACATGGTACTGCTTCTCCTCATTTCCAGTTACTTAAGTGCATTCAAAGAGAGCTAAAAATAAATTAAATATTTTCCTAAAATTACTTTCCCATGTAAGCAATTGCTGTACTTGCTTCAGGGATTTTGTGCAGTCAGAAATGGGAGATGAGGTGGCACATGAGAACAATATGCAAGAGAAAGGTGTCCATAAGGCAATCTCTGGATTAAAAGTCTACTTTATGAAAAAAATTGGGAATTGCTGCTTCAGACTTCTTTTGATACAAAAGATTTTCAGAATTCAAATCACTTGTAAAGATAGAGTTACAAAGTGAGTATGAAGAATTAATTGAAATATTTGGTGTAAAATCAATCAACCAACCAATCAATCAGTCAGTCAGTCAATCAATCAAACGAATTAATATCTTCGAAATAGAATAACATACAAGAAGCTTGAGTCCAAACTGAAAAGGAATAACTTTTCTATCCTAGAAATCAAATCTAGTTTGGCTCAAAACATAAAAAAAAATTAAACATTCACTTGTTTTTCAACTTCAGAATATGACAGTATGGAATATATTATGTTTAATACTTTTATTATTAATGAGGTTTAAATAAATACAAATAAGAAATATTTGGACAAAAAAGAATAACTTTAACTCCAGCACGGAAATTGAATGATAGATTTTTCATCTCTACCTAACCAGATCAAATCCAGTTAAAGTCATTTGGAATACGATGTGAAGTTTGATTTTATTTCTGAATTACAATGTGTTGCACTCTGCTGTTCTCTCTCTTTTTTTTTTTTAAATCTTCACCAAATTTAGGTTTACCGTTTGGGGTATTGGTGTGCTTTGAATATTAGTCTTAGTATAATGAATTCATACTACACATGATTAATTTCATTCATAAAGTGGAGTGTGATACAAAGTGAAAATTAATCTAATTTTGAATTATAGTAGATTATTCTGTGCATCAGTTATTAACTAACTACAAAATGTGTAGTGAATTTCTGAAGTAAGTGGCAGTTCAAGGACTCAAATATTTGATATATATTTCTTTGTTTTCATAAAGATATGTTTCTTATTTTGCGTGTACACTTAGGCCACGTCTACACCAGCAAGTTCTTTCAAAATACAGCGGAGGGTCTACACACAAAAAGCATTCTTTCGAAATTAATTTAGCAAGAACACAGTGGTCCTTTTGAAAACACTCTTCCACTCCTGTTTCGGGAAAAGTACCTTCTTTTGAAACTTCTTGCGAAAGAAAACGTGTAGATGCTCCTCAGGCCTTTTTTTTTTCAAAAGAGCAGTCCTCATGGTGCTGGATTTTTCAATCCCTAGCTCGTTCTTTCTAAAGAACGGTGGCTGTGTGGGCACTCTCTTTCAAAAGAGCAGATCACTCTTCTGATCCACTTTTTTGTGTATGGATGCATTCTTTTGAACAAAGTTCTTTTGGAACAAATCTTCCGGAAGGACTTCTTTTGAAAGATCTCTGTAGCATAGACTTAGCCTGAAGTGTTTCAGTAGTATAGCAAAATGGTGAATAAGAACAATAGTAAAAAGAAGTTGTGTTTTTATGGTAGTTTACATATCTGTGGAAGCGTTAAATGAGTAAGACTTTTTACCTATTTTTTTAACCTATATTTCACATTAATGAAATCAGTACTTGATTTAATGGTAATTTCTGCAGTCTGAGTGAATTCAGTTAATGCCAGGTAACAATTGCTGAGCACTTTTATAGTTCTCAAAAACATTTATTAGAAACAAACAAAAATCAGTTAAAAATTATTTTAAATCTTTACCATTTGTTCTAGTATTGAAAAGGGAATGTTAGTGTGTGTTTAAACTAAAATTTTATTTAAAACACTGTGAATGTTGACATCTAGAGTTCTATGGGAAAGTGGTCCAAAATTTCTTGCCTAAATCCATTTGGCTTCCTAAGGGGCAGATACCCACATACAGTACTTTCAGGTGAAGTCAAGCTCCGAAAGGTCAGTAAAATGTAATTTAAATGCATTTTTAAATGATTGCTGCTCATAGGATATGACAGCTCGAGATTTGGTGCAGCAAAGGTATACACTTCCTAATGGAGACACTGCTTGGAGACCATCTCCACTTGTTACGGCTGCCTTGGATGGGAAGCTTGTTATCCTTGATGGTATTCATCGGGTCAATGCTGGTACCCTGGCTGTACTACAAAGGTCAGTATGGGAGCTGTGTTAAGCTGAGTGACTGAGACTTGTTTAGGTAGGACATTCATGCTGAGAAGCTGGTATCCTGTTTGCAAATACACAGCTGTGCAACTCCAGGTATGTTATAGCATTGCAGTAAGGGTATTGGATGTTTACACAATACATCATGTTGGGACCTCAGATATCCGAGAGCAGAAGCAAGCCACAACTGTATTATGCAAACCTTTATTAATGTTGGAAATGGCACCTGTTTGTTCGTGCTGTACTAACTGAATTAGAAAATGTATTTGTTTCTATCCTTGTCATATCCATGTAATCTAAGATTAATATTTATTCAGTAGTAAATAAATTATAAATGTTGTTTGAAAATGTATTCTGCTTATAAATAACTAATTAATTAAGCTTATTCTGAAAAATGCTTTTTTTGGAATTATTTAGGACACTGAGTAAAAGAATCTGGAAAAGGCAGTTTAAGTCCAAAGCTGAGTGCTGGAGTTACTAAAGGATCTCATTAAACTGGGTGAAATTCAGTGTTGCTAAATGGAAAGTAAACACACTGGAAAACATAATCTGAACTACACAAACAAAATGATGGACTCTAACTTAACCGTTAATATGGAAGAGATCTTGGAGTGGTTGTGGATAGTTCTCTGAAAACATCTGCTCAGTGTGCACTGGCAGTGAAAAAAGCTAATGGAATGTTGAGAGCCATGAGGAAAGGGATAACTACTAAGTCAGAACATGTCATAATGCTACTATATGTATACATCATACACCCACACTTTGATTATTGTGTGCAATTCTGGTCACCCCATTAAAAAAATAGAATTTGAAAGGGTGCAGAGAAAGTCAAATTGATTTGGCGAAAGAGCAGTTTCTGTACAGAGACTTATTAAATCAGCCCCTGTTCTGATTAGAAAAGAGATGACTGAGGAAGGGGTGTGTGTTAAGCGACAGTGGTAAAAGTGGGCCAGTGTGGCACACTGCTGGTAGCAGCCCATACACAGATAATGTTAAAGTGCCACTGCAGCAGTGCTTTAATGTCACTACCCCTGTTGTCAGCTCTGCTGGTAGAGTCCATTGAGGCCACTGACAAGGGGAGCAAAAGAGGCAGGTGCCGCTGGGTTGGCTATTTTTAAAGGAAGCAGGGCTCCCAGCTGCTACTACTGAAGCAGTGGTGGCCAGAGCCCCAAACTCTTCAAATTGCTCCCAGAATTCCAGGGCTTCTGGTTGCTACTGCCACTGCCCTGGGGCTCGTGGTGGCTGTGGCAGCCATGAAGGGCTGACCGGGAGACTGTAGTCCTCAGTGTATTCCTCTCCTTCCTGGGATCGAAAGCCACCGTTCTCCGTGGCCCAGGACCCTGACTGTCCCAGGTTGCATACCAGGATGTCCCAGTAGTTTCACTCCTGATCTATAAAATCATGAATAGTCTGGAGGAAGTGAATAGGGAATGTTTTCCACTTCATTTTACACCCCACCTCAAAGGCTCGCTTGAGTTAAGGACTAGAGTAATGCCAGGGAAATCTGCTACTACTGCATAAATTAGAAAATTCATTTAACATCTGAACTTTCTGATAACTTAAAAATCTCTTCTGATCTTCAGTTTTTTAATTAGACACCAAGGTGATCCTTACATTAGACATACCCAGACTATTTTATTTTTGAACCGTATTTATACCATAATATGTAATTAGGAAGACTGTAGTTCCAAATTACTATTGCTTAAACCCTGTCAATTTCACTGTAATTTGATAAACATGAAAAATATTTCCTTTGTTTTCTGTTCTGCTTTTCTTTTCTTTGACTCAAGTGATCTGAAAAGGGAAAAGCTTATGGGTTTGGTTCTTTGTGATATGTTACATAAAGACCCGAATGTTTTTCCCTCTTTCTTGTCAAAAAGAAAATATTGTACTTTGTTTTTTCTAGAAATAACAAGAATGACAAGTCTTGTCTTCCCTTTATTGTTGTTGATCATGATGATGCACTTCATGGATGACTCAAATGTGTGGGGCGGGGCTGTGGGAGAGGTGGTATCTTTTATTGAACAGAATTCTGTTAGTGAGAGACAAGCTTCCGAGGTACACAGAGCTCCTCTATAGATCTTTCTGACTCGAAAACTTGTCTCTCTCACTAACATCAGTTGGTCCTCACACACTTCGGCTCTGTCTATGCTAGAGCATAAAGGTTGGTTAAAGGGAGTTAGGCTGATTTGATAAAGTAACTATCTTCGCTACAAATATTAGGTTGATTTTAAGGGGCCCTAAGGCTGACTTTTGTACTCCAGCTTTTTCATGAAGCGTAACACCAAATTCAAATTTACAAGGTTGACTTAATGCTAGTGTAGACACAGCATTATTTAATTTGATTTTATTGGCCTCCAGAAGTATCCCACAATGCCCCGATTGTGTTGGTTCTGACTATTGCTTTCACCTCTGCTGTTCTCCAGGTGAGCAGGAAGTAGGAAACAGGAATCATCCCAGGCTCTCCTTCTGTCCTCTGCACCAGGGTGCCTGTCCGCCGCACCACACAGCTGCCAGGCTCTGCAGCTCCCACCCCCGCCCACGCACACACCACATGTCTTTCAGGCTCTCTAGTTCTCCCCCTCACCATCCACCATGTGCTACCGGGTCAAAATGAATCAAAATAACACTATCAAAATGAACTATTTCAATAGTACCAAAAAACAACTTTTCAATAGCTCCAAAATGAAATCTATCCAATTTTTATTTCTGCATTTTACATTTCTCAGGATTGGCCCACCAAAATTGTAATGGCGTGTGCCGCGGCAGGCTATGGGAAAGTGGAGCAGAGATGCATTTGACAGTTTGTTTTCAACAGGAGCAGGGAGTTGAGGGCAATGTGCTCTTGGATTATATCAGACTCCCAAAACCACTTGTGGTGCATTTTTCCCATAACACAATGGCACAGAAATCCAGAATGCAATGGGAAGTGCAGGAACTGTGGGATAGGTACCCACATTTCACTGCCGACACAGTCAAACTTAGCAACAGTAATGAGAACATACTATTTTGACTTTCTAAACGTGTGAACATTCACCATGGTCTTTCAAAAAACCAACTGGTATAAAGTCGACTTTAATAAAGTCAACTTTATTTATAACTTCACTAGTATCCTGTGGCTGACAAGGTTACAACTATAGGGAAATTGTCAGCCTAGTGCTAATGGGGAAATGGTGTTGAATCCTTAACAAAAATAGCTTTTATTTCAAGTTTTGTAGTTACATAGCTTTAGCAAAACCAAAATTCAAAATAAAAATTATTTCCTCTCTTTCAGCAAGAGTTTATTTCCCTGGTATCTGTGCTGGCAAAATTCCTTGTTAGTAGTTCTTTTATCGACAACCAAAACAAAACACAACCTGATAAAACCTGAAATTCTATAATAAAACTTAAGCATAACCCCATGCCCTCTTAACACATTACAAAAAGTAGGACAAGGCAGTACAGGGCAGGACATAAGTCCATTTTTTTCTCCTTTGCATTTTGTTTTGTTCATCTCTGATTCTTTTAATTTTCACTAAGGCTGCGTCTACACTAGCGAGTTTTGTCAAATGAAGGGGCTTTTTGTTGACACCTCAGGGAACGTCTGCACTCATAAAGGTTTCTGTTGACAGAGTCTTGACAGAACTCTGCCTTTGTCTCAGCAGTGTTAATCCTTGAAAATTTGAGGCATAACGCTCTGTGAACTAGTGCTGTGCAGGGACTTCTGTTGACAGAGAGGGCTTCTTGTTCACTGGGCAGCCCTGTTTGCAGAGCTTCCAGTCATTTGTTCTGATGGCAGGGCAGTCTGGCAGAGTGCATTACTCTGTTAATCTGCTTTTGTCTGTAGATACACTCTCTCTCTGTTGACAGACGCTTCTAATGTAGACATAGCCTAGGAGAATATGTATCAGTTAAGAGGACTGCTAAAATATAAAGTTTCTAGGAGCAAAATAGGAATACTAACTGTGTACCAGTCAGACAACAATATTCTGAATTTCGTAGCATACACTGTAATGATATAATAGAAAGCCTGCCTGTATGGTGTGCCATGAAATAAAATTTGATCATAAATGATGTTATGTGCTGTAATTACAGAAAATATTTTAAATTCTTTCTTAAGTATGCAATTTAACTGGCATTTTTCTCCTCACAATGTCCTTTGCTAAAAGCTTATAGGTCCCAACTTTTGTTAATAATTCAAGTATTAAAATTAAGACTTACTGGAAAGAATACCTTATTAAAGTAACATTTCTTGAGGTAACTGTAAACACCAAGGCAATTAAATACTAAATTTGTTTGCTTTTGAATTCCCAAACAGGCTAATTCATGACAGAGAACTGACTCTTTATGATGGCACCAGATTACTAAGGGAAGACAGGTATCAAAGTTTGAAAGAAGAACTGCAGCTCTCAGATAAGGAACTACAACAGAGGTAATTAATGGAGAATAACATGGTATACAAATAATAATCACTCCTGTGGCACCTTAGGGACTAAGAAAAATGTATTCGGTCATGAGCTTTCATGGGTAAAACCCCTTCATCAGATGGAAGTGGAGTGGAAAAACAGAATCCAGGGTTTATATTGCAGGGAACTAGTGGGGCAGGGAGGGAAAAGGAAGTTACCTATCACTAGTAAGACCTGTTAGTGAAGCAGTTCAGTTGGATGGTGGGGAAATTGTGCTTGTAATGCATAAGCCAGTTAAGAGCTCTATTCAGGTGAAGTTTAAAGGCGTTAAACTTGTAAATGAATTCCGATTCAGATGCCTCCCTCTGTAATCTTGTAAAATTCTTTTCTAGAAGAATTCCCCCTTTTAAATCCATTATTGAATGTCCAGAGAAGTTAAAATGATCATTTAGAGGTTTGTGTGTGTAACCTTTTCTGATGTAAGATTTATGTCCATTTATCCTTTGAAGTGATGGTAAATAATGGTAAATTTTCACAATGGAGGAGGGTAACTAGTGGTGTTCCCCAGGGGTCAGTCCTGGGACCGATCCTGTTCAACTTGTTCATCAATGATCTAGAAAATGAGGTAAGCAGTGAGGTGGCAAAGTTTGCAGATGACACCAAGTTGTTCAGGACAGTCAAAACCAAAACAGATTGTGAAGAACTACAAAAAGATCTCAGCAAACTGAGTGATTGGGCAGCAAAATGGCAAATGAAATTTAATGTGGGTAAGTGTAAGGTAATGCATGTTGGAAAAAATAACCCAAATTACACGTGGGTAATGGGGTCAAATTTAGCTACGACAGATCAGGAAAGGGATCTTGACGTTATAGTGGATAGTTCTCTGAAGACATCCACGCAGTGTGCAGCGGCAGTTAGTAAGGCAAATAGGATGTTAGGAATTATTAAAAAAGGGATCGATAATAAGACAAAAGATATCATACTTCCCCTATATAAAACTCTGGTACGCCCACATCTTGAGTACTGCGTGCAGATGTGGTCTCCTCACCTCAAAAAAGATATATTGGCATTAGAAAAGGTTCAGAAAAGGGCAACTAAGATGATTAGGGGCTTGGAACGGGTCCCATATGGGGAGAGGCTAGAGAGACTGGGACTTTTCAGTTTGGAAAAGAGGCGATTGAGGGGCGATATGATAGAGGTATATAAAATCATGAATGGTGTGGAGAAAGTGAATATAGAAAAATTATTTACCTTTTCCCATAATACAAGAAGTAGGGGACACCAAATGAAATTGATGGGTAGTAGGTTCAAAACTAATAAAAGGAAATTTTTCTTCACACAGCGCACAGTCAACCTGTGGAACTCCTTGCCGGAGGAGGCTGTGAAGGCCAGGACTCTATTAGGGTTTAAAAAAGAGCTTGATAAATTTTTGCAGGTTAGGTCCATAAATGGCTATTAGCCAGGGATAAAGTATGGTGCCCTAGCCTTCTGAACAAGGGCAGGAGATGGATGGCAGGAGATAAATCACTTGATCATTGTCTTCTGTTCTCCTTCTCTGGGGCACCTGGCATTGGCCACCGTCAGCAGATGGGATGCTGGGCTGGATGGACCTTTGGTCTGACCCAGTATGGCCATTCTTATGTTCTTATGTTCTTATGAAGTAGAGACTGTCTGGTTTGTCTCATTTACATGGCAGAGGGGCGTTGATGGCACAAGATGGTATTTATCACATTAGTGGATATGCGGGTGTATGAGCCACTGATGGTGTGGCTGATGTGGTTCGGACCTGTGATAATGTCACAGAGCTCAGCCTTCCAGGCTGTATTATCACTGTGTAGACTTCCTGGCTTAGGTTGGATCCCTAGGCTTTAGGACCCTGTGGGATAGGAAGATCCCAGAGCTGGTGTTCCAACCCACACACAAAAGTTTACACAAAAGTGAAATAGCCCTGTTTTCTGAGCACTGTGAGCCCAAGTTGGCTGGCATAGGCCAGTTGTGGGGTTTTCTTCGCTATGTAGATGTTAGCCTGTGGCCAGGTAATGTGCGGTGAGGTACCAACTACGCCCTTGTTACCATCCGAGTCTTTAACTGCAAGAGCACGGAGCTCGTCGCTGCGGGCAGTCAGGCCAGGCTGACAGATGCCCCTGGGTCCTAAACAACCCAGTTTTTACTGCTAGAGCAGGAAGCTCCTAGCACTCTCACCTATGGCCAGGCTGTGGTAACCAAACGGTTAAAGTTCTTTTTATTGTGCTGGCTGTGTTGCAGTGACAAAGAGTAACAACAGTCAGGCTCAGATCTTAACTAGTTACAAGTTTATTAAGCTACAGTTATAAGCGTGCGGTTACAAAAGGCTATTGTCTACTTCTTATATGCTAGCAGAGTACAGGTGTTTACAGGTTACGTTACAATCCAATAAAAAGATATCTGTTACCATCTAACACAATGATATCTTAATACAACAACATCTAGTTACAGAGCTCTAATTCTTTATCTGTGTACACCAAAAAGGAGACCTTAATGTGGGTGTATCTTACCCTCCTTGCATCTCTCGATACCTGCGTAGCCAAGCCAGGATCAGTCACGCAATTCCATGGAAAGACGAATACGAGGTTGGGCGTCCCCAGTTGCAGACTTCAGGAGGCAATCACGTGACCTGACCAGCAGGTAGCTGGTGGAATGCACTCAAAGTCAGAGTGCTGCTGGGCCCATCTTTATACCCCCTGGGTTATGTATTCTCTTTCTTATCTATGGTGCCAGATCGTACTAGTCTGTCTTTTGTAACGCCAGTTTTACAAGGGCAAGTCTTACTTAATTTGCACTTGTAAGACAGGAGATAAGCAATTTGGGAGTACAGGACATTCTTTTACAAGGGCGGAGATTTCCCTTCTGGGATGGCTGTGTGAGTGCATCAAATCCATCAATGCCAGCTGGGGTCATTTCCTGAGGCCCCCCTTATTGACAGTTAGCCTGCTAGACCTCTATCTGTGTTTTCTGTTTCTCAGGGTCACGATGAGCCAGCACATCTGGGCCCCAGTGAGCGACATCAAAGACTGTGCTGTTTAACTGCTGTTCAGTGCCCTGTGTGCTCTGAGGCACCTTAGAGGGGAGGCAAAAGCTGGTCTGTAGTGGGGAGATTTTGTCTGGCTACAGTAGATACCTATAGATGCACTGCACTGTTTTGAAGCATCTTATTGAGAGTCATTGAGAGTTAAACAAGAAGCTGAATTATTTTAATTCTTTCAAAAGATTAGCTGAAAAGCTGGTATGTAATTGAGAATTAAAATGGGGACATGAAATCATAAGGATGAGTTGAGGCCTGTCATGCTTATTTTTTTGCTTTTTTTCTTCCAGTCATCTGCTGGAAATATTCTGTGTTGAAATATTTGAATCCTTTGATGGCCAGACAGATGCACAGTCATTGTACTGACTGATTTCAGTTAATGGCCAGGGTTCTATTTTACGTTACCCAAAACAAATGTAATCTAATGCAATCTTTCAAAAATTCTGAAGAACTGAGTCTCTTGTAATTCTTAGCTGGCACAACAGTTTAAATAATGTCGGTTTTATACTTATTATGTTGTGATAAATGACAGTACTTGTTTTAAAGCAATCAAGAGTAATAGCATATTTTTTACAATATACACAACATTATGGTTGCCTGTAATCAGAGCAGTCTTATGTATAGCAGGAAAATACACATTAAGGGTTGTATGTCAACTATATAAAGGGTACAGTTGCATAGGTCTTTTATATAATATTTGGATTTTGAAGTAAAATAAAAAAAAACCCTCTTTTGTTCTTCCCTATGATTCCCTATAACTTTTACCTCAATGATAAGGTGACTCTTTGTAGTAGAGTGGTAGTAAAGTAGGTGAGAAAACACTTCTAGTGGACTTGAAAAAAGCAACTTTATACTATTTTTTGGTCACCCACTTAGACTTCTATAGGACTATTAAAACTGAATTCTGTTTTTTGTTTTTTTTTTAAATAAAAACCTCTTAGGTCAGTGGATATAAGACATGGGAGAACAGTGTTTCAAAACTTTTGTAAAAGTTCTCAAATCCAAATTAATTGGGGAGATTGGATGATAAGGGGTGAATTCTTTAATGTTTTCCCTTGTTAAGAAAGAGAAGAATACACCCATCCCTTGTTATACGGGCACAATTGGTTCCCCAATTTCTGCTTGTAGGTGAAAACTCATAAGATCGACACTAAATTCCCATTAAAATACATGTAAAAGTCTCCAACTCATTCCAAGTGCTTGTAACTTGACATAAACCAGTTGAGATTAGGTACTTTCCTGAAGTATGTGAATAGTTTGGCACCAGAAATAGGATGTAGTGTATGTACGTAGACTAGAGTAACCAGATTCCATACTAGAACCTTAAATTAAATTTTTTATTTTACTTATTAAAAGTGAAAAAAGAAATTTAAGTCACCAAAAGAAGTCAGAATTGATTGGGTGGGGGTTGTTGTGGCAGCTGTCAATTGGTAGTTTGTGAGGGGTCGTCAGCATCTTTCTCCACAGGTACATCAACTTCCATATCTTTAGTTGGTGTAGTAGAATTTTTTGATATGGAAGGCTGAGGATCAGAAGTTTTTGAATGAAAAAAAGGTCAAGTGTGGTCTGTTTGGCAGTCTGTTTTTTCGTTTATAAAGTTCACGATAACAGGCTAGGGAAGCATTTAGTTCATGCTTGAAAGCAAAACTGCTTTCCAAATGTGGACTCTTTTCATCCAGTATTGCCATTTCTACTTCACAATATTTTAACACTTTAGAGAGTTTTTTGGTGTCTTTGTTCTCATGACTGCAGTGCCTTCATCATAAGAGTCAGCATCTTCATCCTCTTTACTTTTCTTTGTCGAGTTGAATGCGTTCTTTGTTGGACAATTTCTCTTTGTGAGAGTGTAAAACTTCCTGAACATCATCTTTGTAAACTTCTTCAAATCCAGCTTCAAGTGCCAGTTTTACAATTTTTTCCTGAATGCCTTCCATGACCTCATCAAAGGCAATGAAGTCATGCACAGATTTTGGTAGCTAGGCTTTCTGCACACGATTCGTATTTTTGAGTGACTTTGTTCCAGACTAAAGCAATATTATCTATTGCCGTTTTTATGTGGTACAGTCTTCCCCTGCTTTACGAGGGTAATTCGTTCCTGAAAAACTCCTCTTGGGGCAAATTCTTGGAAGTCGAAAATGTAATTACCATTAATTTCAATGGGAAAAAATCTTATGCGTTCCTGAGCCCCGAAATTTACACCCATTTACGCTGAAACAAAACCAAATCCCATTAAAATGAACACAATTACTTCAATAGTTAACATTAATTATCATAACACAACCTAACAAGGCATTTTCCCTTCATTAATTACTCTACAATATGTCTGTTTACCTGCAGATACAGGGGAACGGAAATCAAAGAGTACCTGGGAGAGGGGCACAAAGCTGGGTAGCTGCCTGTGGCTGCAGAAGCAGGGCTGGTGCAAGAGGTCAAAGCAGGGCACGGGGAGGCTGCCCGGCCTGAGTGCAGCTTAGGTTAAGTGGGGAGGGGGCAGTGTCAGGGGCTGGCCGCGTCGGAGTTAGGCAGGCACAGGAGACCCC
Source organism: Carettochelys insculpta (assembly GCF_033958435.1). Classification (NCBI taxonomy): domain Eukaryota; kingdom Metazoa; phylum Chordata; order Testudines; family Carettochelyidae; genus Carettochelys; species Carettochelys insculpta. Next base: position 67,921,197 of record NC_134137.1, read on the forward strand.
CAGTTGGCAAGGGGCGATGCCTCACTCGTGCAGGGCTGCGCAGCAGAGAGGCTCTGCCAGCAGTGGCCGAGGCACTCAATGCAAAGGAATGCCACAGGCGGCAAGCGGCGCCCGAGGCACAGCTGCGCAGGGCGGGCTGCGGTGGCCCCCTAGCCACCCAGGGATCGAGCAGCAGGGGTGGGGATGGGGTGGGCTGCGCACTCAGCAGCCACGTCTCACATGAGAACCTGGGACCCCACGGCTGCCGGCCAGGCCGGGACGCACCATTGCTGCAGAGCCGAGGCGGAGACCGAGACCAGCCACAGGTAAAGGCTGGGCCGGGGGCTCCGGGAAACCGCCACTGGGCGCTGCGGAGAGATGCGCTGGGCGGAAAGCAGCTGCGGGCAGCCATTGCCTGGAGCTGCAGCCTTTCTCCCGCTGCAGGGCATCCGCGTCCCCCTGAGGCGCACAAAATTGAAATTGGTCCTTGTAAATTCGAGGGAATGCATTGTAAGACAAGGTACAGGTTTTAAATCAAACTCCTGGTAAACTTGAATTCTCATAACCCGAATGGGTGTATTTCGGGGTATGACTGTATTTCTTCCATGACTCTCATACTGTTGGTTTGTTTTCACTGTCAAATTCTGAAATGAGGTATCTTATGACCAGTTGTAAATAATATGCCTCGAAAGTTGCTGTTACACCTTGATCCATCGGCTGAAGGATCAAGGTGGTATTAGGAGGCAAGAAAACCACTTTAATATTATCGGCATAGTCTTCCACATTAATAGGATGGCCAGGAGCATTATCAATTATTAAGAGACATCTATTGTCCAAGTTGTCTTTGGCACTATAAGATGCAATAAAGGGAGAGCGAGAGAATTGGTTATGTAGTCTGTAAATACTTGTATTGTCACCTATGCCTTCTTGTTGGATCTCCACAGCCACTGGTTTGATGCTTTATTCCATCCTTTCAGTGCTCCTTGGTTTTGTGAGTGATTCACAAGTAGAGACGTAGCTTGACATCACCTTCAATATTACCACCGAGTAGTAGTGTGAGACGGTCTTTAGATACTTTAAAGTCTGGTGCTTTCTTTTCTTCTCTAGAAATAAATGTTCAAGAAGGCATTCTCTTCCAAAAGAACCCCCTCTCATCAATATTGAAAATCTGCTTGGCTGAATAGCCCCCTTCTTCGACTACCTTCATCACCTCTTGGGGAAACTTCATTGCACCTGCGACATCAGCACTCGCCCTTTCGCCTGATGTACGAATGCTATGCAAATTACTATGATTCTTGAATCTCTCAAACCAACCACGGCGTGCCTCAAATTTAAGATCCTCCACACCTGCCAATCCTCCTCCTTGAGACTTCAGCTTTAAATCTTGAAACACCGATATAGCTTTCTCTTAGATGATAAGAAAGCTCAAATTCATGTTATGTAGGTTGTGGCTGTCGATTCAATGGGTCAAAAGTCTTTTTAGTTTATGCACAATGAAATCTCTTGTTCGTGTTCTACTCTTCAGTTTCATACCACCAACAGAGCTCTCAGCAACTTCTTTCAACTTATCTTTTTGAGAAATAATTGTACTCACAGTTGAAGAAGATAGGTTCATGGCTGCATATATGTCCCTGTTACGTTCACCTTTTTCAGTATACTCTATAATTTCTAGTTTCTGAGCTACACTTAATGGCCTTCTTGCTTTCTTTGGTTTACCATTATGGGAATCACTTGCAATGAGTTTTGGACCCATGTTTCAGAAAATAAAGATGGTGATTCAAGATAAAACATACCACTGTAAGGCTACGTCTACACGTGCAGCCAACATCGAAATAGCTTATTTCGATGTTGCGACATCGAAATAGTCTATTTCGATGAATAACGTCTACACGTCCTCCAGGGCCAGCAACGTCGATGTTCAACTTCGATGTTGCTCAGCCCAACATCGAAATAGGCGCAGCGAGGGAACGTCTACACGTCAAAGTAGCACACATCGAAATAGGGATGCCAGGCACAGCTGCAGACAGGGTCACAGGGCGGACTCAACAGCAAGCCGCTCCCTTAAAGGGCCCCTCCCAGACACAGTTGCACTAAACAACACAAGATACACAGAGCTGACAACTGGTTGCAGACCCTGTGCCTGCAGCATAGATCCCCAGCTGCCGCAGAAGCAGCCAGAAGCCCTGGGCTAAGGGCTGCTGCCCACGGTGACCATAGAGCCCCGCAGGGGCTAGAGAGAGAGCATCTCTCAACCCCCCAGCTGATGGCCGCCATGGAGGACCCAGCAATTTCGACGTTGCGGGACGCGGATCGTCTACACGGTCCCTACTTCGACGTTGAACGTCGAAGTAGGGCGCTATTCCTATCTCCTCATGAGGTTAGCGACTTCGACGTCTCGCCGCCTAACGTCGAAGTTGGTGCCGCTACTTCGAAGTAGCGTGCACGTGTAGACGCAGCTTAAGAGTGTTTAAGGGGTGCACAGCGACCACCAACACAAGACCCACTCTGATGCACCGAAGAGCATCCTGGGAGTGTGTGACATCACAAGATACACACGCAAGCCTTTTTTTCCTCACCACCTTTTTTCCCAGGGCAATCATTTTTAAAACGCATCTTTGACCAGCCACTGGCAGCTCCTTCAGCTCTGGCATCAGCTCCCTGCCTGCCTCTGAAAGAGCAGGACTCACGTTACCAGTCCTTAACCCCATTAAACTGAGACCTGCTCTTTCAGAGCAGCAGGTCAGGGAGGTGCCCCTGCTGCATTGTAAACTGCAGGAGCCAGAGAGCAGGGGAGAGATGCGCAGTCAGGCAGGAACGAACTTTGCAGGCCAGGAAGGAGTAGCAGCATGTGGCACTCCTTTTGAAAGGTAAGTGAACCTTGGGTTTGGGGTTGGGGTGGCTGGGGAGAGTTAAAAGGTGGGGGCAGTTTGGGACCATGTGGGGGGGTTAAAACCTGGCCCAGGGTGAGGTGTGTGGGGCAGGTGGGAGGGACTAATACAGTAACCTGCAACCCCTGTATAACTCAAATTTTCCTGCAACGAGAGGGGAACCAGGAACAACCAGGGCTGATCAGTTTCCTGGCTTCCAAAGTGGCAGGAGCTGGGAACCAGGGGCAGGCTGGTTCCAGTCTCCCCATGGCTTGAGAGACCAGGAAACTGATCAGCTCGTGGCTGGTGAGTTTCAGGTTCCCACCAGCACAGGGGAGCCGGGAACCAGGCTAAGAGCCTTCTCCCTCTCTTTCCCCAGCTGAAGGGGTGTCAGACAACTGCATGTCTGAGGGAAGGGAGGGAGAAGGCTCCTGCCACAGGGCTGTGGATCTCCCTGCTCCCCAGCCAGGAACCCCACCACTCGAGCAGAGCCGGCTGCGGATCTTCCCATCCAGGGACTCTGCTGGCCAGGCATTACATGGACGGCTTCAAGCCACAGGGCTGCGGATCTCCCTGCACGCTCGCCAGGGACTCTTTGGCTGGAGCAGAGCCAGCCATGGGGCTGTGGGTCTCCCTGCCCCCTGTGGCAATCTCTTCCCAACCCGTCACCTAAACTCGAGATATGCCTATGTTGAATGCTCATGTCTTGGGTGAGGGGGAGGACAGCCATCAGGAGGTGCAGCAGGTGCTGAAGCACCTCTCTGTGGGGCCATTGCAAGCTCTGGCAGTATTGGCTCCCGGGAATGAGCTGTGTCTCCCAGGAAGAGTCCAAGCTCTGCTCTGGCTATGCTGTTCCTCAAGAAGGTAGACACAAGAAGGTAGAGGTTAGACCTCTACTCTGCGCTGGTTAGACCTCAGCTGGAATATTGTGTCCAGTTCTGGGCACCCCAATTCAAGAAAGATGTGGAGAAATTAGAGAAGGTCCAGAGAAGAGCAACTAGAATGATAAAAGGTCTGGAGAACATGACTTATGAAGAAAGGCTGAAAGAATTGGGCTTGTTTAGCTTGGAAAAAAGAAGATTGAGGGGGGACATGATAGCGGTTTTCAGATATCTTAAAGGGTGTCATAAGGAGGAGGGAGAAAACTTGTTCTTCTTGGCCTCTGAAGAGAGAACAAGAGGCAATGGACTTAAGCTGCAGCAAGGGAAGTTTAGGTTGGACATTAGGAAAAAGTTCCTAACTGTCAGGGTGGTCAAGTACTGGAATAAGTTGCCAAGGGAGGTTGTGGAATCTCCCTCGCTGGAGATATTTAAGAACAGATTAGATAGATGTCTATCAAGGATGGTGTAGATAGTGGTCGGTCCTGCCGTCGGGGCAGGGGACTGGACTCGATGGCCTCTCGAGGCCCCTTCCGGTCCTAGTGTTCTATGATTCTATGATCTGCAGCATATGTAGGGAGTGGGGTGGGGTGGGATCCCTTTAAGGGAGCATCTTGTTGGGGCTCCTGGAAGGCAATGGTGACCTGCGACCCTGTCTGCTGTGCTTCCAGGTGGCCGTTTTGCAGTAGAGTGGCCAACGAGTCTGGCCGCTCTCTGTCAACAGAGTGAATCCCTCTTTTAATCCGCTTTGTTTTCTGGATGTGATCCGTTGACAAAAGTTTTGTCGCAAAGTATCTTCTGACAAAAACTTCTGTCGACAAATTGCTCTGATCGAGACATAGCCTGAGACAGTATGCTAATCTGTTTGGGTTTTTTGTTTTTCTTTTAGACTTTTCCACATGTTAAGCATTTAGTATAGGAAACAGAAAGGCAACTGTTAGAGAAAAAGATAGAAATGGTTACATAATCGGATTTGCCTCAGAAGCTGAAAGGAGCTGATTATAATGCTGCATGGGTGGGTATTCTTTACACCCTTAAGGCAATGAATTACTGCCCATGTGACTAGGCTAAAAGAGAGCACATACAGCAGACGAGACAAATGCAAGGAATGTAGCAGGATATGAATTTCGTAGCAAATAGAAACTCATATATTGTTATATTTTTCACTGAATATGTTCATCACCCTTAAGTTCTGAGTTGTTTATTTTCACTTTGTTTTTTAATTTTAATGTATCTGAGCATACACTAAAGCAGTCAGCTACTTACAAAAAAACCCTCAGTGATCCAAGCCTGTGTTTAATGCGTTGCAGAAAATATTTGATAACTGCTTATTCTGGCATGGTTAAATGGTGGAATACTTGAAAAGGTACAGCATAGTTTTTCTCTTCAATTGAAATATATATCATCTGTCTTAAGAGCCTTTAAATTATAGTTATTGTTAGGTTTGCATTGTTAATACATGAACTGTATATGTATATCATATGTCAACACTTAACTTTCTGACACACACTTATATTCTCTCGTGGCCAAACTCTTTTACAAAAGATCACTATTCAGACATTTGTTCTTATTTTGTTTGCAGTAATAAATGATGGCTTGTGAAACTGCATATGAGGAAAATACAAATAATTGAAAAGTATGTGAGATGGCAAGGGAATGCTTTCTGTGTGTCAAAAACAAAATATCTGTCTTTAGTATGAGACTGGAGAGACTGCATTCTCTGCTTGACCTTTAGCGAGGTTATTTTTTGTCAGATTTTTCTTACCTCCTGGTGGAGAAAAACAGGCTTGTGTTTATGCTCACCCATATGGTCTCATATCTCCCCTATTTGTCTGACCTACAGCTTGAACAGGCAAGAGGAAAGGATTAGCATTAAAAAAGTATAGCCAAACCCCTCAGCGAGTTATATTCTAGGTCTGAGTGTGTTAGGCTTTAGGGTTATTCATATGACTTCTGACGGCAGATTGATCAAATAGTGCATGAATTTAATAAACATAACTCCACAAAGAAACAGTGGCTATGATGGATTAGAGCCTGATCCTGCACAGTACTGAATGTCATCTCCGGCTGACAGTGATGGGGAATGGAAGGTTCTCTCCAGCTTGTACATTTAAGACTCTTGTAAAATAGTAATTAAATATTTGGCTTTATATTTTAAAGAGATTGCACAAACATTAATCCAACCAACACCCTTGTGAAGCACATGAATGTTGTTCCCATTTACCAACTGGGAAACTGAAGCAGATGTTGTGACTTGCACAAGACCTCAGAGCAAATGGTGAAGAGTTGAATATAAAAATAAAGCACTAAGATTAGTTAATGAGAACAAAAAGCTATGCATTTGTAAGTAGCTGTGCAAAGTGCAGTCACCTTTAGTGTTAGAGAACTTCCTCGAGTGAATAGCTGGTTTACTAAACATTCCTTTACCAAGGTAATTTCTGTTTGTAAGTTGTTAAAATATGCAGTTTACAAATTCAAAGTTTTTTTTTAAATATTGTTGATAGTAGCTAATGAAGAATTAATGGGTTCAGTCCTCAGATATGTGCTCTTTATCCCTGAGAGGAGCTGGGGGCAATGTTCATGCTGTTTGTGTCTCCCCAAGCCTGGTCTCTGGCGCCTTTGCTTGCTTGTTGCTCAGAACAGCTCAAACCTGGGCCCAACTGGCCATACCCATAATGAGGATTAACAAAGTGCAGTGTGATGTGGCTGCGTTACCCATCTCTTCCACTCCCTCCCACATGCCAGAATGGCCCCAGCTGCACTGGGAGAGTCCTCCATGTAGGTTCCGTAGTGGAGGAAATCTGACTGTATTTGGATGCTTTGACACAGGAACGTTGCAAAAGGACCAGGGCCACGAGTGAGCTCAATGTGTGTTTGTTTGTTTTTTATTACTAATGAAAAAGAGAAGTTAATCTAAAATTAAACATGGCTTATCCTATCTTCAAAATCATTGCTTCTGTAAGGTTGGTCAGTGATCCATGGCCTTTTCTGTGCATAGAGCCAATGACACACCCATTGGTTCATGTTTCACATAATTTCAGACATTTCCTTCTATATTTTTTTAATCAATAAGTGTGTAGCTTCTGGGCATATGACTTCAGGATGAGAAAGACTCATGCCACCCACTTGGTTTGCTTTGATTTCAGAGTCTGAGACACAACAGCCTATACTGCAAACAGTTTTCCAAGAATGTTCACTGCCTGTGCTGTGCTATTTCAGAATCCTTGTTATAGCTACCAGATTTGTACATTGTACTAGGCTGTACATTGGTTTAAATTAAAGGGTCAGAGTCTGTCTACAGTTACTCTCTTTACACCTCATTTCTCCTAGAGAGTAAAGGTGGAATTTCCTGGTCCATTCTCATTTCAAACAGAAATGTGGAAAATAGCATGTAATAATAGACAGGAGAAATATAAATGATTACGTTGCAAATTTCTCATTTTTGACTACTAAATTATTTGTCTGGAATTGTAATTGAGGTGTTGAGTAAATGTTGCATATCATCACAGAATCCAACTACAGGTTGAACCTCTCTAGTCCGGCACCCTGACTAGTGCCAAACGAGAGAATTTGTCAGGCTACGGTTGGTAAATATCGTCTAGCAGGATTACCAATATTTGCACTGCTTGCTGGGCTCTTAGAAGACATTTAGGGATAAATTACAGCTAAATAACAGCACAGAACACCCAGAGCCAGAACTGGTGGCTGTAAACAAAGTTTTTGCGACCACCAGAAACTTGGCCACACTGTGATAAGTGGGCACCCAGCTAACTAAAATCATGTTGGATTATGGATGTTGCTGAACAAGAGAATGCTGGTCTAGAGAGCTTCAACCAGTAGTTAGTATAGTTATTTGTATAAACAGTTGCATTTTGAGACCCTAACTGAAATCATGGTCACATTGTGGTAGGCATGGTATAAAAACATATTAAAAGACAATACCTGTCCTGAAGACCTTAACTGAATAGAAAAGAGAGCAATAGACTAGGAGATGGTATCATCTCCATTTTACAGATGGGGAACTGAGTACTTGTCTACACTCAATTCCCCTGTCAATTTAACATACTCACCTTCAGCTACTCAAATAGCATAGCTGAAGTTGATGTACCTGCTGTGATGTCTTCCATGGGATGAGGGGCTACTTTCCCATTGGTTCTGGCTACCTTTCTTATCCTGGTAGAGTTCTAGAGACAACAGTAGAGCACTCGTAGATTGATTTGCTGCATCTAAGCTAATGCATTGTCAATCCACCATAGAGTGAAGACAAGCCCTCAGACACAGAGGCTGTGTCTGCACTTCAAAAATAACTTTGACATTGCTTACTTCGAAGTACAACTTGAAATAAGGAACTTCGAAGTTGAGCATCTACACACACCCTACTTCAAAGTTAAACTTTGAAGTAGAGCACAACTCCATTCTTGGGAATGGAATAAGACTTCGAAGTTGGGCTCCCTACTTCGAAGTAAGGGAAAATGTGTATAGACTGTCTGCTGGCTACTTCGAAGTAGTGCCTAACTTTGAAGTTAATTGCAAAGTTAGTTCCTAGTGTAGACACATCCAGAGAGTTTTAACTGATTTGCTCAAAATCATACAGGAAGTTAGTATTTGAGAGAGCTGAGAATTAAAGCCACATCTTCCCTGAGTTCCAGTCATAGGCCGTGTCTACACGTGCACGCTACTTCAAAGTAGCGGCGCCAACTTCGAAATAGCGCCCGTCACGGCTACACGTGTTGGGCGCTATTTCGAAGTTGAAATCGACGTTAGGTGGCGAGACGTCGAAGTCGCTAACCCCATGAGGGGATGGGAATAGCGCCCTACTTTGAAGTTGAACATCGAAGTAGGGCACGTGTAGACGATCCACGTCCCACAACATCGAAATAGCGGGGTCCGCCATGGCGGCCATCAGCTGAGGGGTTGAGAGACGCTCTCTCTCCAGCCCCTGCGGGGCTCTATGGTCATCGTGTGCAGCAGCCCTTAGCCCAGGGCTTCTGGCTGCTGCTGCTGCAGCTGGGGATCCATGCTGCATGCACAGGGTCTGCAACCAGTTGTCGGCTCTGTGGATCTTGTGTTGTTTAGTGCAACTGTGTCTGGGAGGGACCCTTTAAGGGAGCGGCTTGCTGTTGAGTCTGCCCAGTGACCCTGTCTGCAGCTGTTCCTGGCACCCTTATTTCGATGTGTGCTACTTTGGCGTGTAGACGTTCCCTCACAGCACCTATTTCGATGTGGTGCTGCCCAACGTCGAAGTTGAACGTCGACGTTACCAGCCCTGGAGGACGTGTAGACGTTATTCATCGAAATAGACTATTTCGATGTAGCGTGCACGTGTAGACGTAGCCATAGAATCATAGAAGTGTGGGGTTGGAAGAGACCTCGAGAGGTCATCTATTCGAACCCACTGATCTTTGTTCTAGTAATGTTGTTTTAGGTGCTACCAATTGAGAATGATTCAAAATTCATCACATTTGTAAATTTTGCCTGTTTCATACATACATATAAATAGTAAACAAATGTTAGCGTGATTACTGTATTTACTCAACTTGAAGCATCTAAGTTGTGGTAGGTGAAGCCAAAACTTGGGTGACCTTGGAGGCATTACAAATTATGAAAAATACATTTAGCTTTTTATATTACTAGTTACGGTATGCAATTTTTGTTGGTTTGGATTTTTGTGAAGTTGCACTACTAACATCCTGAATAAAAATATGTCTGTGTTTTAATATAATGATAATTCACTTGCAGATTGATTGTATTTTCTAGTTCAGATTTGTTGTTCGCTGCTTTGACCAGGTAATACATTTTAAAAATATTTTCTTGCAGGTCCATCTTTCCTATCCATTCTTCATTCAGAATAGTTGCTTTGGCAGAACCTCCTGTCATAGGAAGCAGCACAAAACAGTGGTTGGGCCCAGAGTTTCTAACTCTGTTTCTGTTCCATAATGTTAAGCCCTTAACCAGGAATGAAGAAATTCAAGTTATTAAAGAAATGGTAAGTGCTTGCCATTTGGACAGATATTAGTATTGGTTTCTATTTAAAATGTTGAATGTTTATGAACTGCAATATTTTAATATACAACAGATACTCCCTTTTCTTATGTGATGTGAAATCCTCCACACAACATAATTGATTTCTTGATTTTTAAGTCAAGGGTATTTTCTACTACAATTACTATACATTGATTGCAATAGTTTTCTATTATAGTATATTCTCATATTTTGTTACACAATTCCTTCTTTCTGGTTATTCAAAATAAATGTATATTCACTGCATATATGCATGCTGTGTCTAGGCAGGTGTATATATGTGTGCCTATGTAAATTACATATGCACACTAACATGAAATATATATGGGGGGGTGTGCACGTGCATGCACACACACTCACACACTTTCTTTTTTCTTTCACACAGATTCCAAATGTGCCCAAGGTTGCAGTGGAACAGTTGTTGTTATTAACACATAAGCTTCGGGAGACAAATGACCCCACGGTGAGTCTGGTTTTTCAGATTTGCATTCTACTTGTTGTCATTATGTGTATATCTGTTTTCAAAGTCAGTTATATCTCTGCTTAAGAAAGGAGTTATTTTTTCCAGCAATGTGAGGATGCGTCCTGTTTCCTAAATTTCTTGCATTATGCTGATCTGTCTTGACCAGTGGAGGGTGGATTGGGCTCAATCTGGAGTCCATCTCTTCACTTCTTGCATGGCCACAGTAATATCTCTTTATGCCTGCCTCAATAGGATTTGAGTAACAAGCCCTGGAAAGCCAACTCGGGTTTCTTGTGCTATATAATACATGTGGAAACTTTTCTATTTGTAATACAAAGGACCTGATTTAACAAATTATTTAAGCATGTGTATAATTTTAAACATGTGATTTCAAGTTCTAGTGAAGTCATGAGGTACAGGTTGAACCTCTCTAATCCGGAACTCTCTCGTCTGGCAACATCCTTAATCAGGCATGGTAGGTGTGGACAAATTTCCCACGGTCCTGTAACATTTGTTTACAACCGCCAGTCCTGGTTTTCAGTGCTCTGTGCTGTTATTAAGCTGTAATTTACACCTAACTGTGTAGGTGGTGGAAGTGTTGGTAATGTGCTAGACAATATTGACCTTCTGTGGTCCAGCAAATTCTCTTGTCTGGCATTGGTCAGGTCCCAATCATGCCCAGCGAGAGAGGTTCAACTTGTATTATGTATACGTTGTGGTCAATGTGTCTGAAGCAAATGCATAAAGCAGGAATGGGACTTAAAAGCATATGCTAAGCTGTTTTATTGAACAGGGATGGACGAAAGCAGTACTCCTCAACTGGTGTACCGTGGGACAGTGGTGTGCCTCACAGCCGCATGCTGGGAGTGCCGTCTGCTGCTCTGCACATGGACCCCACTGCTTGTGTGTGGTGGCAGCGGTGGCAGCAGAGGCAGCTCTGGGGCAGCGACAGTGGCAGTGGCAGCTCTGATGAGTCACCAGCATCGAGTTAGATGGGGAGGGGGCTAGGGTTGCCTGGCTCTGGGGGAGAAGTGGAAGATTGGGTTATAGTGGGGAGCTGGGAGTGCCTGATTCTGGAGGAGGAGAGGGGGGTTGGGTCAGAGCCAGGAGCTGGGGCTGCCTGGTGTTGGGGAAGAGGGAGAGCGCTGAGTTAGAGCTGGGTTTGGGGAGGCTGGGGGAGTGGGAGGGGATTGAGTTACGTATATTGGGTGTGCCATGAATTATAGCGAGAGATGAAGTGTGCCACAAGGTGATAATGGTTGCTGAGCACAGGACTGAAGCATGTGGTTAAGTTGTTTGCTGAATTATTTAAAATTACCTCCCTGTAAAAACTGCTGTTACATATAATCCAGTGTTTCAGTAATTGTAAATTTGATACCTGGATTTGTTTTGCGATTACTTGAGCAGAGAGGACTATCTAACAGTTAGAAAATGGAGACAGGGATGTAGGAAGTTGGAGAAGGGTCTCAGAAGTGTTAGCATTACTGTGGCAGGCAGTTCTATTAAAGCAGCAATGGAAAAAAAATTACTGGTACAAAAACTGCAGATTTTCTTTTGAAACTGATACAATCAACTCAGTTTTAAAAATTAATTTAAATGGCAAATGATGTAGTGTATCAATTTTTTAAACAAAATGTTTAAAACATTTTATTGGATTCACCTAACGTCAGTATATTACATCAGTGCAAAAGTAATATGTGTTAGGTTAAGTAGGTTGCACAGAGTAATCTACTTTCCTCAACTCTCAGGAGTTTAGCACTAGAAATAGTTTTCCAGCAAGTTAGTGTTTATATTTTTGATTGACTGCTTTACAGGAAAAAAATAAAGTACATAGTCCGCTTCTTAGCAGACATCAATTTTGTTTCCTATGAGATGAAATATTTTGTAGTCCATTGATAACAAAGGATGAGCTTCGTGATTAAATATTTTAAAATCAGCAGGGCTGTCTGAGTTCCATCCAAGGGTATGTGTACACAGCAACCTTATTTCGAAATAAGCTGTTCTGGAAGAGCAATTCCAAAATAGCTTATTTCAAAATAATGCTGCTACACGAAAATGCATTTTGAAATAGCACTTTGCTGTTTTGAAGTACAGGGTCTACACACACAGAGCCTGTTTTGAAATAAAGCCATTGGCTGCATTGTGGCTTATTTCAAAATAGACTCTATTCCCTGTCTTAACCTATTTTTAAATAAGCCAACCGCTATTTTGAAATTATTTTGAAATAGTGCTTGCCTTGTGTAGCTGCTAGGCTAGTTATTTTGAGCTAACTTCGCTGTGTAGACCTACAACAAGAGTCCTCAAAAAAGGTGACTGAGAAGCTCTCTGGCCTGGTACTGTTCATTTTTCGTAACTAATGGAATGTTGAGGAAATTCCCTAAGACTGGAAAAATTTTAATATTGGGCCAATATTCAAAAAGGGTACGTGGGATGACCTGGTAAGTATAGGCCTGACATCATTCCTAGGCAAAATAATGGAAAAGCTGATCTAAAATGAAGGTTAGAAGTATAATTAGGACCAATCAATGTGGTTTTATAGAAAAATAGGTCTATCACACACACGCACAAAGATTTCATTCTTGAATGAAATTACAACTTTGGTTAATAAAGTGCAGTGAGGTAATTTACTCAGACTTTTTGTCAGGCATTTGAGTTAACACCATATGACATTTTGATTAAAAATAGCATTATACAATGCCAGTGGATTGATAACTAACTAACTGACAGGTCTCAAAAAGAATTGTCAATGAGGGTGTCATCACTGAATAGGGGCATCTCTAGTGGGCTTCCTCAGGGTTTGGTTCTAAGCCCAGAGCTACTCAATTTTTTCACCAGTGCTCTGAAAGTAAATATGAAGTTTGTGCATAACAACGATTGACAGAATGATAAATATTAATGAAGACAAGGCAGTCATACAGAATGTTGTGAATTGCTTAGTTAGCTGGGCCCATTGAAATAAAATACAAAGTAGTTCAAAGTTAGTCCTCTAGGAACAAGGAATGCAGCTATAGCTACAGATCAGGGGACTGCATGCTATACGGTAAAACTCACAGTGACTCAACATGAGCTCCATGTGTGATGTGGTAAATAGAGCTAATACCATGGATATGTAAACAAAGGAGCAGAGAAGTGATTTTTACCTCTATATGCAGTGCTGGTGAGACTGATAGTAGACTTATGCTTTCAGTTCTGGTGTCCACATTTTTAAAGGATAGTTGAAGTTTAGTGAGGGTCCAGAGAAGCTTTTCAAAAGACATTTGACAGCCTGCATAAACATACATTGTGCAGTCCTGGGGGAATTCTGAAATTTTACTATGGCTTCAAATCTAAAAATTACAGAATTCCCCCAGACTAATTGTGGAATAGTCTTTAGTCCTATGGAATCCAAGCTAAAGTTGTCAGCAACATCTAGGCCATGGTGAGAGGTTAGAGGCACTCTGTTAGCATGAACAATCAGACAATAGGATGTTTTACTGTGAATACAGGCGTGAAATAGACCTGCATTTTATCTGTGTTGTCATTTGGCATTGCCATAGACTGGATAATGAAGAAGTTTGTTAATAAGACAAACATGGATTAGGACAGGTAGCTGGCATATGTTTAAAAGACCTAAATTTAGCTGATGATATTGTGCTACTGAGTGACTCTCACAAAAAGTTGCATTACAATGGCCATGTCTACACTAGCCCCAAACTTCGAAATGGCCACACAAATGGCCATTTCAAAGTTTACTAATGAAGCGCTGAAATGCATATTCAGTGCTTCATTAGCATGCGGGCGGCCGTGGCACTTCCAAATTGACGAGCCTTGCCGCCATGCGGCTCGTCCCGACAGGGCTTCTTTTCGAAAGGACCCCGCCTACTTCGAAGTCCCCTTATTCCCATGAGCTGATGGGAATAAGGGGACTTCGACGTAAGTGGGGTCCTTTGGAAAAGAAGCCCCGTTGGGATGAGCCGCGCGGCAGCAAGGCGCGTCAATTTTGAAATGCCATGGCTGCCCGCATGCTAATGAAGCGCTGAATATGCATTTCAGCGCTTCATAAGTAAACTTCGAAATGGCCATTTGTGTGGCGATTTCGAAGCTTGGGGCTAGTGTAGACGTAGCCAATGGCAGACAATTTTCCAGCAATAGCAAATCAAACAGGGCTCAGAATAGCTAAACCAAACTTGTCTGAAAATGCATACATCAAATAGTAACATCACATTAGAAGGCAAAAATATCAAGCAAGTTGAAGTACGTTAACTACTCGGGCAGCACCTTTCACAGTTTAGGTTAATTACACCTGTATTTCCCCTTTGTGGTCCAGTAAAGAAACCACCCCTACATTGCCAGCACCTCAGTCATCGCTTCTCTTGGTGGGAGGCCTGCATCTCTCTCCCACCTAACATCTCACTGCTTTGTGCAGCTCCCGTTGCTCAGGAACAACAAACCATGGCCCTGGAAGCTATGAGTGGCTGTGCCTGTAGACACTCCTAAACAAAGTATCTTATGGCCCACCAGCAGCTAACACTGATAAACCATTTGTGGCCCATGAGTCAAGAGTTTTCTCACCCCTGTTGAACCCCAGCCAGGGAGCCACTTCCAACTTCTGGGAGAAGCAAGCTTCTCCTGGGTCCTTTAATGCCCAAATCTGCCCAGGTGGCTAAAGACCTTGGGCCCGCAGGTTGGTCTCTGGCCAGAAACTCCTCCGTTCTCTATTTACGTCATCCAGCACATACGGCTCCATCTTGGACGCTATACTTCAACTTTTGGAACTTTTCAGACGTTTTTTGTCTTTGTTGCTAGATTAAAGTATCCATTAGTAGCTTAGTAACCATTCATTGGCCCTAGCCAACATAACTGTGCTGATCTAACCCCTGGTATAGACATAGCAGTGCGGATGGAAGAATGCTGCTGTTAACGTAGCTTTTCTTTTTGTGGAAGTAGTGTTTCTATACCAATAGAAAAACCTCTGCCATGATGGAGGCCATATTGGAATTATGGGATTATCCTTGCATATCCGCACCAACATAGCTATGACAGTATAGTCTCCATAGCATAGATGTACCCTCAGATGAAACAAGAACTTTGTGTGCAAATAAATATAGACTGCAATCAAGTTATCTCTTAACCCTTTGTTTGGTAAATTAAGCAGATTGAGCTCCTTTAGTAATCATTTTAAGGCATCGTTATTCCATATTGTGAATAATTTTCATAACTTGTGTTTGAATTGTTTCTACATTTCAATATTAATTTTAATATGTGGTTATCAGAACTTGACACACTGTTCCAGTAATGGCCTGCACAGTACTATGTAAGGTATAATATAGTCTTCCCCCGCCTTACGAGGGTAATTCGTTCCTGAAAAACTCCTCTTAGGGTGAATTCTTGTAAGTCGAAAATGTAATTACCATTAATTTCAATGGAAAAAAATTTTATGCATTCCTGAGCCCCAAAATTTACACCCACTTATGCTTACCTAGCAGAGGGCACAACTGCGCAGAGCAGGTGGCGGCAGCTCCCTAGCCGCCCAGGGAGCAAGCGGCAAGGGCGGGGCCAGGATGGACTGTGTGCCCAGCAGCCACATCTCCCAGAAACGCCTGGGAGCCTGCGGCTGCCAGCTGGGCCGGGGCGCACCACTGCTGCGGCGCTGAGGCAGAAACCAGACCAGCCCCAGCTAAAGGATGGGCTGGGGGCTCCAGGAAACTGCTGCCAGGTGGCAAGCAGCGCCTGAGGCGCAGCTGTGCAGGGTGGGCGGAGGAGGCCCCCTAGCCACCTGAGGAGTGAACAGCAGGGGCGGGGACAGGATGGGCTGACTTTGTCTAGCTGCAGGGTGTCCGCATCCCACTGAGGCACTCGTAAACTTGAGTAAATGCCTCATGAGGCGAAGTAATGGTTCTTAATCAAGCCGCTCGTAAACTTGAATTCTTGTAGCCTGAATGGGCATATCACGGGGTATGACTGTACTAGCTCTTTTTTGCTAGAGCATCACATGGGGAGCTCAGATTCATCTAGTAATAAATAGAAGACTTCAATTTCCAGGATGTCAATTCTGTTACAAATGCTAAATTCATTTAAAAATAATGGACACGATATCTTGAATCGGGATGCTATGTCTCTAATAAACGCAGAGGCATGTCATATTTGTTAAGACACTGCCATACACTGGTGCAAAAAACTTTCACATAAATTAGCTTTAACACACACAATTTAACTTTCACTTGTTTGTCATTTTGATTTAATTTATTTAATAATAATAATAGTAATAATAATAACAATAATAACATGTCTTGTGTAGCAATACATTTTTCTCCATGTTGGCTCATTAGTTGAAATTGTAGTGCTGACATTTTGGTGACCTACTAATTTCCATAGTAGTTGATTCCTGCAACAAACACAGAATTAAGACCTCTGAAGGATTAAGCAGTTAACACTGGGATCTGAGGAAAAAAGCAAGTGTTTAAGATCATAATTTGAAATAATTGCCTTCAGTGTAAATGGTTTTCTTCCAGGTTTGTTGCTTTTTAAAATCTAAGAGGACTGTTAATAAACTTGCCTTTTATTTTTGCAGGCACAGTCATTGGCATCATCTTTGTCCACACGACAGCTATTACGAATTTGTCGCCGTCTGTCACAGTATCCAAATGAAAGTCTCTACCATGCTGTCAATAAGGCCTGTCTTTCCAGGTAGCCATGCTAATTTTACGGTAACCGTTTAAAATTCCATAAAACAACTGCTAATAAGCTAAAAATGGTTAATTTTTTTTTTTTTAAGAATTAGGCATTAATATTAGCAAAGGTACTACTCTGATTCTCCCTGATCACAGCATGTTAGATGTCACTTCTGTGGAATTCCTAGACTTCAGACATTATTTGAAACAAATCATTCAGCACTTTTTAGTCTCTGTATGTGTTTCAAGTACTTGCTGACTTTAGAGAAATATGTTTTAAGAACTAATGATTGTCAACTTTGTGATGGTGTCTCGAAAAAGAGAAAATACTACTCTGGGTTGTATTAATGGAATACAGTCTAAAATGAGTGCCAGTTTGAGAACTGTATTTAATTTTAGGCTTTGCTTTGTTAAGACATTGTAAACAATTCAGATTTTGCAAAGGAAAGCTATAACAGCTATGAAAATTTTTGAGGAACATGAGTGATGAGTAGTTCTTCGAGGTACTGAGAATCTTGAGCTGTCGAAGCCTGGGGACTGTGTCATCTGGCATCAGTCAAAAAGAAAGACACAGCTTAGTGATCTGGCTCCCACTGACTGTGAAAGGAACTAGGTCATTGTTCCCATCATCCTAACTCATTCACCGTTACAGTTTCTTCAGTAAAATCCAACATAACAATGTAATTTTTTAAAAGAAGCATTTATATTAATATAATTTCGGGACTGAAGTTTAGATTAGATCTAAATAATACATGAGTACTACAACCTTCCTAATGTTAAATAGTAACAGAGAGAAAGCCGTGCTAGTCTATATACTATCAAAACAAAAAAGCAGTCTAGTAGCACTTTAAAGACTAACACAATAATTTATTAGGTGAGCTTTCGTGGGACAGACCCACTTCTTCAGACCATAGCCATATCAGAACAGACTCAATATTTAAGGCACAGAGAACCAAAAATAGTAACAAGGTGGACAAATCAGAAAAAAAATCATCAAGGTGAGCAAATCAGAGAGTAGACGGGCAGAAGGGAGGTGGAGTGTCAAGAATTAAATTAAGCCAAGTATGCAAATGAGCCCCTATAATGACCCAAAAAATTCCCATCCCGATTCAAACCATGTGTTAATGTGTCGAATTTGAATATAAAAGAGAGTTCAGCAGCCTCCCGTTCCAGAGTGTTGTGAAAATTCCTCTTCAGTAAGACACAAACTTTTAAGTCATTAACAGAAAGGCCTTCTCCATTGAAATGCTGGCTGATCGGTCTGTGAATCAGGAGTGTTTTTATGTCTGTTTTATGCCCATTAATTCTTTGTCTAAGAGAGTTTGAAGTCTGTCCAATATACAAAGCATCTGGGCATTGTTGGCACATGATGGCATATATGATGTAGTTGAGGAACATGAGAATGTACCCATGATTCTGTGACTAACCTGTTTAGTTCCAGTGATGGTATCTCCAGAATAGATATGTGGACATAGCTGGTAGTGGGCTTTGTTGCAAGTAAAAGTTCCAGCACTGATGTTCCTGCGGTATAGACTGTGGTTGTGGGTGAGAATCCTCATAAGGTTGGGAGTTTGCCAGTAGGAGAGAACAGACCTGTCACCTAGGGCCTTCTGGAGTGTGGCATCTCATTCTAGTGCTTCAGTCCTGGAACTTTTCCTTGAAACAAAGCCTGCTGCCAGCTTTGTCCACATATCTATTCTGGAGATACCATCACTGGACCTAAACAGGTCAGTCACAGAATCACGGGCACATTCTCATGTTCCTCAACTAACATCATCTATGCCATCATATGCCAACAATGCCCAGATGCTTTGTATGTTGGACAGACTTCAAACTCTCTTAGACAAAGAGTTAATGGGCACAAAACGGACATAAGAATACCCCGATCCACAAATCGATCAGCCAGCATTTCAATGGAGAGGGCCTTTCTGTTAATGACTTAAAAGTTTGTGTCTTACTGAAGAGGAATTTTCACAACACTCTGGAAAGAGAGGCTGCTGAACTCTCTTTTATATTCAAATTCGACACATTAACACATGGTTTGAATCGGGATGGGAAATTTCTGAGTCATTATAGGGGCTCATTTGTATACTTGGCTTAATCTAATCCTTGACTTCTCCCCCCCGCCCCCTGCCCTTCTACCCTCTGGTTTGCTCACCTTGATAATTTTTTTTCTGATTTGTCCACCTTGATTACTATTTTTGGTTCTCTGTGCCTTAAATATTGAGTCTGTTCTGATATGGCTATGGTTTGAAGAAGTGGGTCTGTCCCACGAAAGCTCACCTCATAAATTATTGTGTTAGTCTTTAAAGTGCTACTGGACTGCTTTTTTCTTCCTAGTGTTGTGATTGTATTTTTTTATGTACCCAGATACCTTTGGAATTAGGAGTTAATGATGTGGGGAGAGGAGTTTTCAAAGTTCCCAGTAGCGTGATGTCCCATTTCCTTTCCTAAGCACAGATAGAGTAGTTGAGGATTTGGAAACTGTTAGAGTGGGACAGGAATTGAGCATGTGAAGTCACAGTATAGTGTCACATTCATCTTGGAAGGCAAAAATAACTCTGAGAAAAGTAAAAACTGACCTTTTTTTTTCTCCCCCTTTGTTTAGATTTTTGCCAAACCTTGCAAGATCAGCTTTACATAAGAATCTGCTGGATTCAGGGATTGAGATAAACCTGGATGATATTCAGAAACAAGAGGAGAAGGATTATAGTTGTAAGCTTCTGTCACCTTTTGTTTTAATCTTTCATGAAGATTACTCAATTGTTTGAACACACAATGATGTATTAAATGTTCACTTAGTTAAGCGTGATTTGATTTAGGTACATGTCTTGGCCCTTATGTTGCTGAAAGATGTGCCTATATCTCTCTGTATATGTTCTCTATGTTTTCATAACTGCAAAACTTCCTAAACCCAAGTGATTCTTTAGTGTAGCCTGGCCCGCTTACTTTTATATGTGTTCTTTACATTTGTAAGTCTCTGGCTATGTCTACACTAGCCAAAAACTTCAAAATGGCCATTCAAATGGCCATTTTGAAGTTTACTAATGAAGCGCTGAAATATATATTCAGCGCCTCATTAGCATGCGGGCAGCCGCAGCACTTTGAAATTGACACAGCTTGCAGCCATGCGGCTCGTCTAGACAGGACTCCTTTTCGAAAGGACCCCGGCTACTTCGAAGTCCCCTTATTCCTATGAGCAGATGGGAATAAGGGGACTTCGAAGTAGCCGGGGTCCTTTCAAAAAGGAGACCCATCTGGACGAGCCATGCGGCGGCGAGCCGCGTCAATTTTGAAGTGCTGCAGCCACCTGCATGCTAATGAGACACTGAATATGTATTTCAGCGCTTCATTAGTAAACTTTGAAATGGCCATTTGCATGGCCATTTTGAAGTTTTTGGCTAGTGTAGACACGGCCTCTGAGATTAGTGGGTTTGTTCGTAGGTTTTAGTGGGTCACTTTGCTACCTTCCTCTGTTAGCACTCTTGACAACTACACCAGGATTATATTTTTTTGGGTAGTTGAGTCTTCTGTATATTTCTCCATTCTTCCACCTCCCCAGTACTCTATTCTTCCTCTTCCTCACTATGATCCAAATAAGCTGTTTTCTTTTGTTAACACATCTGCACAAGCCCTTGGTCTTCTATCACTCTGATGATGGTAATCTGGTTTTCCCTCTTCTGAGTGCTCTCTCTCTCTCTCTCTCCATACTATCTGAAATCCTACCATTATAGACAACTTCCTCTCCCATCAATCTGTAACATTTCTTTCTCTTTGTTAGTTCACATCTTTGAGTTTGTTTCTTACCACATGAATTTTGTGCTTTTTTTTGTTTGTTTTTGCATTCAATTTTGTATATATATCGTTTCTGCTTACATCTTTTATCTCATTTCCTGTGTTGTCTCACTCTCCAAATTTACTCATGTCTATCCCTGGGCCTTCCTGTTTTCTTTCTATTTTTTTTCTCACACTCAGCTTCATGCTTTCTGTCATGTAACACAGTCTGGCACTTCCTGTCCATTCAATCCTATCCGCATACTTAATTTCCTTGTTGCCTCACCAGTGCTCTCTTTGCTTTTCCTCTCCTGCACAGTTGTTAAGGGCTTTGTCTTACATGTGTTTCTCTTGTCTGCTTTTCTTTGCTGGGCCTTTAAAACAGAGGATATGTCTTAAAATATAGTTAGAAAATGGCTGCACCCAGTAAAAAAATTGCATTACTACACACAGTAGCTGAAGATGACTCTTTTGTTTCAAAACATATATGGTAGAAATTGGTGCCAAGTACTTAACTGGATATTTTAAATTATAGTGATACAACTAAATATTCAGTCCTGTGCTAACATTTAATTTTTTGCAAAGCTGACACTAATATGCCAACTTATACTTCTTTATAAATCTGTTTTGAACTTGGTTCATTATTATGTTCAACATTAGAACTGACAAAATACAGCAGATTTAGGAAGTTCAAATTACCAGCAATTTCATAACTCTGCCGTTTGCAAATTTAAACTAAAGAAATCAAAACAAACAATGGAGAGCAATTTCTCAGTATTACAGTTCAGGTTTATCCAACTCAACAGGATGTCTGAATAGCAGAAAAGGGCAAGCATCTGTGGGAAGCGGAGCTGACTATCTGGAACTGCTGTGTTGTAGCATAGTTACTTATATTAGACAGTTGTGGTTGCTCAGTACAGTAGTTTTAATTATTTTTCTCTCCAAACTTTTGCTGAAGGTTTCTCCAACAAATTTAGCCACTTTTCACCAGTATTTTACTTGTACCTATTTTATGGTGTTGACAAATTTGTATATAGTGTACTGAATGGAGATATCAACAGTGACTTTATCTTGCTTAAAGTTTAAAGGAAATGACTGAATTATTAGAGGAAGGGAGTACCACGTTAGGGCTTCAGCCAAAGCTGTTGTCATAGTCTACATACTCAAAGAGAGGTAGCTGTGTTAGTCTGCATCTTCATCAAACAAAAAAAACAGTCATGCAGCACTATAAAGATTAACAAAATAATTTATTAGGTGACAACCTTTCATGGATAGACCCACTTCTTTCTGGTATTTGTTCCCCTATCACCACCAGTTTGTCATATCTTTAAATAGTGCTCATTTTAAGCCTTAAAGTTTCACACACATCTTCTTTCTTCTGAACTACAAGAAACAAAATATTTCTGGATGCTTTACTGTTACCCATACATTTCAACAAATGTATGCACTGCCTCATTGTCAGTATGGTTGACTGCATATCTGCAGATCAGTGTAATAAGTAATTTCTTGTTTTTCATAAAATAGGTGAAGTAAATAATGGGGTTCTTAGAATTGGATCTACCACAATGCCCGTTTATAATCCCAACGAAAAAATGAAAGTGCCTGATGTTCTGTTTTATGAGAACACCCAGGTAAGTGCAGTTGTCTGACACTACAAGTGCAATAGAGTTTGATAAATAGTGTAATAATGACTTTTTAAAGAGAATGTTTTTGGAGTGGGTGCATCAGACTGAAACAGTGACCCTTAAACATTTTCATCTTATTGGTAAATGTGATTCTCATTTCAGATGATTGGAGATCAAGTTTCTTAACCCATCCCTTTATGAAGAGATTATATAAAGCCTGTAGAAATTAAAAAAAAAAATAAACAAACAGCTCTTGAACCTGTATTTTATTTATAGTGAATCAATAAAATACTGTGTTGAGAGGATTTACTATTGCTGGTTGCCTAAACCACTTTTGTTATAGGTGAACAGTTCTTTTTAAAGACCCTATTTTTGGAAGGTTGCAGCTTGAAGTTTTATTGCTTGCAGCACACAGTTTGGATTAGGAATTACAAGGATACCTTTTAAATACAAATCCAAATAAATTTTTGAAAATCTACCACTATTCATAGTAATTCTATATGTAACACTTTTTAATACACAAACACAGCATTCCCTGTAAGTTCAGTGCTGGGTCAGCTGCACATCAGAGATTCAGGTGCTGCCCAGCTGATTAGCAGAGCTCCCACTGCATTTAAAGCTGGCAACATTTATTTCTTCTGGTGGTGCACATTCCAGATGCCTTCGTACACACAACAAAATTTATTCTGCCCATGGATAGAAGAAACTTATAAGGAACCTTGAACAAGCAGTATGCTTCTCAACAGCTTACTGAGCCAAATCTGAGGCTGATGTGCTTCTGCTTAAATAATATTTAGTTATTATTCTAAGATAGAATCTCCCAATTAGAGTGCAGGAGTATGACAAGAGTTGCTGCAGCATTCAGTTTTCCTCCAGGTATATAGCCTGCACAGTCTCTCTGGTTCTGAGTGTCTACTGTATGGTCTTTTTAATAGACAT
The DNA here is from genome assembly GCF_033958435.1 of Carettochelys insculpta. NCBI lineage: Eukaryota > Metazoa > Chordata > Testudines > Carettochelyidae > Carettochelys > Carettochelys insculpta. The sequence continues at coordinate 67,944,393 of NC_134137.1, forward strand.
ATTATGTGCAAATCCAAGGATCCTAATTGGCTGACAGCCATTTTTTGCTAATCAGAGCTCAAGAATTGCTGAAGGACTAGGCTGTATATATGGAAATCTCTTTAGTATGTCTACTAATGGTTAAAACATAGATGGAGCTACTAAGAGGTGCTTGCATAACAAGTTAGAAAACCATTCCCAGAGAGTAATGATCGATGGTTCATAGTCATACTGGAAGAGTGTAACAAGGGGTGTGTGTTGGGATCAGTTCTGGGTCTGGTTCTTTTCAATATGTTCAGCAATGATTTATATCATGACATAGAATCCACTTACAAAGTTTACAGATGACACCAACCTGAGAGAGGCTGTGAGTGCTTTGAAGGAAGGAATTAAAAGTCAAAATTATCTGGACAAACTGGAGAAGTGGTCTGAAGTAAATAAGATTAAATTTAATAAGGACAAATGCGAAGTACTCCACTCACGACAGAAAAATCAGTTGCACATATACGAAATAGGAAATGACTGTCTAGAAGGGAGTGCTGCAGGAAAGGATCTGGGGGTTATAGTGGACTACAAGCTAAATATGAGTCGTCAGTGTGATACTGTTGCAAAAAAAAGGTTGGGGGGAACATCACTCTGGGATGTATTAACAGGTGTGTTGTAAGTAAAGAACAGGAAGTATTCTGCTCTATTCCACACTGATTAGGCTTTGACTGGAGTATTGTGTCCTCTTCTGGGCACCACATTTCAGGACAGATGTGGACAACTTGAAGATAGTCCAGAGAAGAGCAACAGAAATGATGACCTGAAAATATGACCTAAGCGGGAAAATTAAAAAAAAGTTTTAGTCTGGAAAAGAGAAGTTTGAGATGGGGACACACTAACGGTTTCCAAGTACATAAAAGGTTGTTACAAGGAGGACAGGAGAAGAAATTTTTCTTAACCTCTGAGGATATGACAGAAAGCACTCGGCTTAAACTGTAGGAACAGAAGTTTAGTTTGGACATTAGGAAAAACTTCCTAACTGTCAGGATGGTTATACACTGGAATAAATTGCCTTGGGAGGTTGTGGAATCTCCATCATTGAAGATATTTAAGAGCAGGTTAGACAAACACCTGTCATGGGTGCTTGGGTGCCATGAGTGCAGGGGACTGGACTAGATATCTCTCAAGATCCCTTCCAGTCCTATGATTCTGTGAAATCTCTGTTCTGATTGGCTGTTGACAGAAGTGTTGCCTTCATCCTCTCGCACTCTTCAGCTGATGTAGAGAAATTCCAAAAAGTTTATGAGGGGAAAGAGACTAAGAATAACAAAAAAGCAAAGAAGTAGGTCTGAGCTCATGCTGTGAAAGGAGAAGTGTTTTTCTCTAGCCTAGGCAGCTGAACTACTGTTCACAAGATAACATAGGCTTCTGATCACCACAGTGCTAAAGCTATAGCTTTCGGTCCCCAGGGCATGCTTGGCCATAGGACCTCCCCACTGAGTGAATCTCCAAAATGCTGTCCGTTACAAAGGCAACACAGGCAGCTAGAGCTCTCTGATGAAGTGTTTGCCTATTAGGCTTAGCTTTTAGAGCCTTGGCAGGGCCTATTCCTTAGGTACACGTTGCACCTCTGTAGTCTGGCAACATCTCTCGTCCAGCAGGACCAGCAATGTTGCTAAGCCAGAGGGTTGGGCAGGAGGGCAAGCTGCAGCCCGTGTCCTCCAGCAGCCCTGCCTGGGGGCTGGAGCTGACATCCCTGGGAGCCTCACAGTGGGCAACCTTATGGGTGAGGAGGCAGAGCCATACAGGACCCAGCCAGCCTCCCCTGACAGCTCTATGGCATTGGTGGCAGCCACTAGGTGCCAAAACCAGCTTCCCCCAGCAGCCTCATGGTGCTGGTGCCGTGTCCTGGCCAGCCCTCTGGGGCTGAGGCTGGAGGCAGCCCTGCAGGGCTGCAGCCACGTCCCCTGCAGCCTCACGGGGCCGTGGCTGGAGCTGGCTTCCCCTGGCAGCCTTGTGGTGGGCGACATAGGCAGGAGTCCCAGCAGCAGCACAGGCCAGAGTGCCCACCAAGCAGCAGAAGGGTGAGCAGCCAGGTGTAGGGGATACCAGCTTGGGGGCTGGAGGCAGGGAAAATCCACTGGTCTGGCGAACTCTCTTGTTCGGGGCCAGTCAAGTCCCAACCAAGCTGGGTCAGAGAGGTACAACTGTGCTTTACTTTCCTTCCCTTCATTTTTGTATCACCCCCCCCACACACACCGCTTCCTGTTCCGCTACAGAGCAATGAATGCAGCCTCCACTGCACGGGCCCTGTTGGCAATATGAATTTATGAGAATCTTGTTAATCTTTCTTACTCGGTTCCATGGTTTAGGTTTTGTTCTGTGCTGCCATTTCAGTAATGTTCTTTTAGTTCGGTGCTCTTACAGCTGAAATCCCTAAATCTTATATTGATGCCCTTTCCATCTTGTTTAAGGAGACAATAATTACAGTGATTACAAATTGAAAGCACTGAAAAAATGTGAACCTTATGGTAGAATATTTTTTATCTGCTTTGTTTAGGTGTCACTTTCGTTAGACATGTTGACTAGGTACGACAAAGTAGTTGTGGGGATTTTATTCCCCTGGTTAGGTTGCATGTGTTTCCTACTGTGCTGTAGTGACAACAGGTGTGTGCCTCAGTTTCCCTATGCACAACATCAATGCATAGTTGGTGATGGGAGTTTCACTGTGATGACTTCTTGCATGTAGGCAATGGGCTTCCATACCATTTGTAACCTAAGCAACCAAGTGACACCTTTCTTCCTTGGGAAACGGGACAAAGGAGGGAGGAGGGGCCTGGCTGGTTTGAAGTGTAACTGGGCAGTTGAGTGGGGCAGTCATGTCTGACGTGAAAGCAAGGAAGGAGGGCCAGGGCCCCAGCTCAGGAGCCCTCCTTGGTTCCCCTCTCCTCATGATATAATATTGCTTGCTTCTGATTTTGGTGCTGACAGGTCTGTTCAATGCTGGGTCCCTGGCCCTAAATAAAACTTATGTTCTACCTGCTGAAAGAGAGTTACATCTGACTGTGGATGGGGTGCAGGGCCCAGTGACCTCCATACTCCTTGACATCCGGTGACAGCTAACAACGATAGCAATGTGTTTGTGATTTTTTTTTTCCAAAAACAGTCAGAAAGCAGTATTTTAATGATTAAAATTAGTTTTCTTCTTTTTTCCTGTATTGCTAGCTCCCATCCCAGTATGACACACTAAAGTGTTCTCATGATTATTTCAGAACCATGAAAATCTGCTTGAGAATCAAACTGATTTATGAGCAGTAAAGCAATGTATATCATTTTTGTGTGCTGCGGTTTAAAACCCAGTATTTAGATATGCATGCTCAGCCCCAAAACATTTTGTATTCCATTTGGGTTTCAGCATTTCTGTAAAACTATAGCATGTTGCAACTGAAGATATAGGTCCAGCTGTCTGAACTGGTTTGCATATTGTGAGGCTCAAAAGAAGAACAATGATTTTTAGATACACACTAAATGCCCCGCTCAGCCTAGCTACTGCAGGAGGAGGATGTGTGTGAATAGTTCTTGCTAAGGCTAGTGGAATTTTGACATTTCCATTTGCCAATCTTTTATGTGAACATGACATGATTGTAAGCATTTGCTGTATATCTCAATACAATAATAGCTTGGACGTGATTGGTGGGAAAAGTAGACAGTTTCTAGTACTTACATTTATTGTGCAAAAACAGTTGTTTGAGGGAAACAACTTGATCACAGCTACTTCTGCAGTTTGGGATTTGTTTGTTTAAATAAAGAAATGTGAGGAAGTATTCACATGTTTTTAGCAAGTAACTCTGAAAGTATAATGGACTTGGCTTGCTGGAGTACAATCTAGACTAAAATGAACCTGGTCAGCCATAAATTTACGGTGTATGTATATGCAAGAAAATATAATAATTTATCCTGAAGGTTTCCCTCCTATTTAATGATGCATTTGAGAGTCTCTTGACATGACTAGATAGGATTTTGCGGTATTAAGCTTTGATTATCAGCATCATTAGAATTTTGTCTTTTGTTCTGGTCTAGAGAGATTTGGAAAACCAAAATAGATTTTGCAGTGTTATAAATTGAATATTTCTATATTCTGAGTATTGATACAGGAGTTACTGAATTCAGGAAGCAAATACTTGTGGCAGGATTATAATGTTGAAAAAAATAGTATTATGTTACATTTATGTAAAGATAGTCACTCCTTTTTTCTGAGTATCGTATTTGACCCATTTACAGGTGACCTATTTTCACTAAATACAGAGGATACACAAGATTTTTATGCAAGTAAAGCAGCCTGCATTTGTCATGTTTTCAAGCTCCATAAAAATGTTGCATCATCTTTATTTGCAAGAAATCTGTTTAGCTGGATTTTTGTTTTCACGTAATTACTAATTTTACGTGTTAAAATGTTTTAAAGCATTTAGTTACAATAAAATACAGGGTATGAAATACAACACAAGCATTTTAACAGTGACTTTGATTAGCTAGACTAGTTCAGAGAATTAGTGAGAAATTGAGAACTGTAGCGTGGCCCCAAACTTTTGATTTGGAATGGATTTTCTTTCTTTTTTCTTGAAAATAAATGTAATTGGAATAAACTTGTATTTGAGATCAGTGGCTCAGGTTGAAGTGATATAAATTTGTGTAATTATAAATACATTAGATCAAATTCATCTCTTGGCTTCAATGGAATTATACCAGAGAGAAATTTGCCCTTGTGGTCTACTGCAGTATTATTATTATTATTGTTATATTATTATAATAATTTGAATGTGCATCACATTTTATATGGTGGTAATATTCTGAGCTGAATAAATTTGAGGTGTGTACAGCAAAAAAGCACTCATCCCTGCATAATAGTTATCTGTTCAACAAGAAACATTCTCAAATAAAGTATTTGAAAATATATATGTATTCACATACTAAATGAGAGATGACAAAAACAACTGCTAAATGTTAAATTGTTTCTAATAATAGTAGTGATATAATTTAACTACATATTTAAATACAAATAATCTCTGAGTAGAAAGTCAACAATTATGTCATATCAACATGCACACCTGGCTCTAGCGGCATGCCTTGAATTTCAACAAATTCAAATTATTTTGGTCCAGTGCATGCTGGGAAAGCGTTCCAAGGTTGTGGTATTTTTTCACAAAGGTACGTTGACACTCAAAATGAAAGAATAATACGTAGTGCTTTTATCACCTTCCAAGTATGTTGGGAAATATTTTATCCAAAATTCCTCCAAGCTTGAGTTTTCGAAATTATCTGTTGCACTTGAATCATATTTTATTTCGAGTGCATGTTCTTGCAATGCTTCTGGCAATGTATCGACATCAACATTTAATGTATTGTATACTAATTTATGACAGAAAAGTTGTCTGGAAAATAGTGGATAGCAGACTCAATGAAGCTGTGCTGCCCTATCCTGAGCCGCATGCCAACTGCCAGAGCCTTAGTGCCCCCTGCAGCCCCAGGGGCCCCTTACCTCCTGCCAGACCTTGACCCTGCTGGGCTGACACCAGCCCAGCCACAGGCTGCGAAGGCTGGTTCCAGCCCCATGCTGGACATGGCCCTGGCCCTATGAGTACCAGCTCAATCCTGAATGGGCTGCTGGCATGGCCCCAGAGCTGCAGGAGCAGCCTGGGCCCTGCAGAGACCAGCTGCAGTCCTGGCCGGGTACTGGACACTGTGCTGGCCCCATCCCAGCCTGGAGTCTGACTGTAGACTGGCCAGGCTAACGGCACAGCCCCCACCTTTTGGGTTCCTGGTGCAGCCCCAGCTGGCCAGCCGCCTGAGCTCCATGCCAGCCGCCAGAGCTGCCCACACCAACTGCCCACCTGCCTCTTCTGAGCCGCCCGCCCATCCACCCGCCCGACACCGGGGCCAACTGCCCGCTTGCCAGCTGCCTGGGCTGCATACCCAAGCTGTGGGTCAGCCACCTGAGCCCCACACTGCCAGGGCCAGCTGCCCGCCCACCAGGCTAAGCAACCCGAGCTGGGGACAGCCACCTGAGCCTTGTGTGCCACCCATCCAAGCACCTACCCTCCCCCAAAGACAGGCACCACCAGCCCCCCACTGTCATGCCCCCCTTCCTCCAAGCCAGACTCCCCCAGCCCCTCATTTAACCCCATCCTCTTCCTCCCCCCTCCCACAACCCACACTCCTTTGCAGGAGATAGCTAGCTCCACTTGGGTCTTCACCGTCTGTCTGATTTTTATAGCAGCTGCGCCAGGATCCCCACGTAAAATGGCAGGGACTGAGGCAGAAGCAAAGGCTGTCTCTCTCTTGGAGTGGGGGGAATGACGGGTGGGGGGAGCTGAATTATCTCATGCCCCCCTGGAATTTCTTCATGCCACCTCAGGGGGACACGCCCCCCAGTTTGGGAAACCATGCAACAGAGAGATGTGCGTGATGTTCCGTGTGGACCATGCTGTCAGGCAGCATCATGTCGTGGCTTGCATGCAGTGAGGGTTCCAAAGGCAGGAAAGGTTTTTGGGTGCTTGCTGCCACCAAGGAGAAGTCTCTCCACATTGCAAAGATTTTCAGGGGTCCCACCCCCTGCCTGATCAAACTAAAGGGACCATTTCAACTGGCTGTTCAACCAACGACCCCACAACACCCCCTAATGGGATGGAGGGCTGGCCCCCTCACAGTCAATTGAGTCTGCCCTCCTCCCCGCACCTGAGCAACACTGAAGTGACAATGTCAGCTGGCTCTTCAACCAACAACCCCACACCCTACAATATCCCACTAATGGGCTGAGGAGGGGCAGCTCTGTCACAGTCACTCAGGGCTAGCCCCCTGCCTGAGCAATGCTGCATGTTGAAATTTGGTGATCCCCATCCCCCGGGTTGGACACCTCTGTATAGTCTAATGGGAAGCCAAAAGTCCTGCACCAAACATGTCTTTTTTCCTAATGTTTTCTATCCTTCTCTTTCTTTTAGTTTTGCATTGTTCCTGGAATATTTTCAGGGATGATGTTTCTAGAATCAAGAGGTGGGGGGACAGTGGCTGGAGGGCCAGTTGAAAAGACACAGACACCTGAGTGATCCCAGCACACAGAGTCATTCATGTATGTGTGAATTTGGTGAGCTCCATCCCCCCATGTTGGACATGTCTCTGTAACGAAGTAGGAAGCCAAAAACCCTGCATCACAAAATGTCATTTTTCCAAACCTTTTTTATCCTCCTCTTTCTCCAAGATTTGTAATGTTTTCAGGGATGATGTTTCTTTAATCAAGGAGGGGGACAGTGGCTGGAGGGCCAGTTGAGAAGACACAGACAGTTGCTGGGTTTTGTAAAATCTTTGATAATTTAATTATAAAAGCAAGATATTTCAGTTAATTTGGCAATCTTTGTTGATGCTTTCTTTCCAGTTTTGGTTTCTTTTGGCAAATTCCTTATCAGATGGCCTTCTTAAGGCAGGTTATACCATACCAAGCAGGAAAAAGTAGCTGAGGGACCAGTTGACATGGAATAGTTGTGTGGGTGAACCCAGAGCACATATACATCGTGATTCCCTACTTTTCTTTCTTTCCTTCTGGAAAAATGACAGTTTGCTTTCCATGAAAGGGGAATGAGGGCAATGCAATATGGGAAGATGACATCACTTACTTACAAGCACTTGTGGGGCAATTTTTCCCCCATACTGCACTATGAAAATATCCAGAATGCTATGGGGCTGAGGGAACTATTGAATGGGTTCCCACAATGCACTGCTGCAACAGTTGATGTTTGGCAATTGAGTGTGGCAGCAATAAGTTGACTTTGTGGGGCGGTGAAAATACTCAAATTCAAATTTATAAAACCCAGCATTACAAAATTGATTTTAATAAATTTGAATCTCAGTGTAGACATAGCCTAAATCTTATCGTTAGTGATTATAGAGACAAGGCAGGTGAGGTAATACCTAATATTGGGCCAACTTCTGCTGCCGAGACAAGCTTTCAAACTACTTGAAGAAGAGCTCTATATCTGAGGCCAGGTCTATGCTAAAAAAGAAAGTTGACTTAAGATATGCAACTCCAACTACAAGAATTGTGTAGCTGGAGTTGTCATACCTTGTGTTAAATTTCTGCCATGAACCCAGTGCAGGAGGTCAACAGGCAAAATTCTCTCATCGAGGAGTACCAGAGTCGGCAGGCATGCCCTCAACCTTTGATTTAATGTGTCCCCAGTAGAAACACTAAACTGAATCTCAGAAGATCAACCTCCAGAGAGTCAACCTTCACATAAATAAAGAGGTGCCTTGAGAAAAGTATTGAGCATCACAGGTAACTGAAGGATGGAACAGAACATATAATTAAGTAGTTAGCACATATTCTAAGGGACCACTGGAGGTAGTGTGGCTCTTTAACACATCTGCAGTGGTAGGACAAAAAGAGGTTAGTAGGTTACAGATTCTTGTAATAAATGAATCTATAAATCCAATGTCTGTCTTCAGTCCATGGTTTTTATTGTCTATTGGAGTTATGCATTTAAGCTCCCAGGTTCATCTTTTGCAAGATTGAGCTGATTTCTTTTGGGAATGAGGCCTGGCATGGTAAATCAGATAGGTAAAAATTGCTTTGTCAAAAGTGTTCATCCGCAGGTGGTAAGATAGTTTTGTCTTCTATCACTATCACATATGAGTTCATTCTAGAATGCAGTAGTTGTCTGGTTTCACTCACACAACTGTTATTGGGGCATTTAGTGCACTGAATGAAGTACGCCGCAGGTTGCGATAAACGTGTAGGATCCATAAATCATTCCCACTAATCTTTTCTATCTGTGCATGAGGGAAAAAATTGTGTACTATGAGGCATTTGAGAACATGCACCACCAGTAGAAATAAAACTTAGCCATGGGCGCTCTGCTGATCAGCTGGGCAGCATTTGAATCTCTCCTGAGTGGCTGCACAAGCACACACATCTTACAGGAAATGCTTGTGATAAGGGTTCTGGTGCAAAATAATTTAATTAATGATCTTGCCTTTATTTAATGTGTGTAAAAACGATAGTCAAAATTCTTGTTTCCTTGGTATCTAGCATATGATGGTGATGGAAGATATGCTAAAAGACTTTCTGTTGGGAGAACACCTTCTTCTTGTTGGAAACCAGGTAAGTTGAATATCTCTTTAAGTGCATGGACCAATTAACCATTGGTATAAGCAGGTGAAACTCTCGTTTGCTTCTTTCAAGTTGCATCAATTGTGACATTGATTAACCTTCAGTTTCATGTGCCTATATCTGAGAACATTATTGGAATCTAGTTTTATATTAAGAAAACAAATACAGAGAAATCTAAAACTGAAAGACAGATATATTAGTATCCAGCCAGCCTTATTGGAAAAGTACCTCAATTACTTCTGTGAAGCAACACAGAAAACTGATTGTATATCTGATTCAGTCACTTCATGTGCTCTTAAGAGTTGAAAAGGACACTTTTTCTTTTATCTGGTTAATCCTGCTCCGAATTGAGGATCTGAGGATTTTTGCTTCAGTTTTTTGTGTTGTATATGTGTCTGTACAATCCAGCTTGCTGATCACTTCCATCACAGAAGTTTAAGTAAGAAGAGGTTATTAATCCAGTTGACATATTTTTGTTTGTGTGTGTGGTTTTTTCACACTCCTGACTGATATAAGTTTTCCCAAAATATCTGCTGTGTAGACATATCCTTAGTGTCCCTTGTTCTCTAAGGCTATATCTACGGTACAGAAGTATTTTAAGATACTTTAGATATTTTATCTTATTTCAAAATACCACAGCTGCCCACAAAATGCATTTCAAAATAGTACCCAGCCCTTCAAAATAGCATTTCCGGACACACACAGCTATTTTGAAATAGCGCCATTGGATGTCATTACGGCTTATGTCAAAATAGCACTAGTCCATGTCTTAATATCGTCTCTTTTGAAGTAGGCATTATTCCTGCTCCATTGAGGTTTACCGATTTCAAAATAAGGCGCCTGCTATTTTGAATTTATTTCAAAATAGCATGTGCATGCTGTAGACTCTGGCAAAATTATTTTGGAATAACAGCTGTTGTTTCTAAATAACTCTATAGTGTAGAGGTGCCCTAAGAACCCTTCTTTGAATGCTCAATTAGTATATAGAAATGTTTCATAACAAACAATATCTGCTTTGGTACACAGGGACACTTTATTTTCTTCATTCAAATTCCTGTTTAAAATTCACCTTTGTCAGAATGGTTGTATGATAATCTTGTATCAGGTCATCCACAAGTGGTTCTGCCATGTGTTGAGAGCCATGGGACACTCGGAATCCACAAAACACACTTTGTGGAAAATGCAAAGTAGTCATGTTTTAAATCTTCTCTATCATCAAGTGCTCTCCCAGTTCTGGAATTAATACAACCTTACACTTACAACAAAACATTAATTTAGTAAACATAGATTGACAGGTGTGTTGTAAGCAAGATACCAGACATAATTCTTCCACAGTACTTCTCACTGGCTGGGTCTCAGCTGGAGTATTGTGTTTAGTTCTGGGCACCGAATTTCAGAAAAGATGTGAACAAATTGGAGAAGGTCCCGAGAAGTTTAACAAAAATGATTAAAGTCTAGAAAACATAACCTATGAAGTCATGTGCACAGTGTACTTAGTAATTCTCTACCTGCATATATCATCTGTAATGCAGTCCCTGCCATTGCGCAGCACAGCAGGTAGCATAGTAGAGAAAAGGGGGCATGGCCAGAGAGAAATGGAGTGGTTGTGTGAATATTCTCAAAATTATGGGTATCCTCTTCATTGCTCTGCCCATGAAGAGGACAGAAAACCATAACAGGAGTCAGGGTAGTTCAGGTGCTCTGTGTGAATAAGGAGTGGGACTCAGAGATGCATTGCAGGATGATCCACATCAGCCCTGCTCACCAGTGCCATTCCCTGTTCCTGACCACCAGGCACACATGCTCTCTGCTCCCTCCAGGCTCTGAATTTCATCACTCCATTGTAGTTTTCAATGCTAATAATTATCACATCATAGTTAGGGCCCAACCAAATTAAGATTCCATTTTGGTCAATTTCATAGTCAGAGGATGTTTAAAATCACAAGTTTCATGATTTCAGCTGAAATTTTAAGGCATTATGATTGTAGGGGTCCTGATCCACCCCAAAGGGAGTGGAGGGCTGGTGTTCAAAAGGTTACGATAAGGGGAGCTGTGATGCTGTTACTCTTACTTTTGTGCTACTGTGCCGGTGCTGCCTAGTTTACACTTACATGAAGCTTTTGCATCCAGGGATCTGGTCTACAAACACTTCATTAATCACTCTTGGGCTCCAGTGCGGTATTCCCATTTTATAAGAATATCTAAGGCAAACAGAGCTGGTGGCTTGTTCCAGAACAAGTCTGTGGGAGAACCAGGAATAGAATGAAAAAGCTTTTGACTCTGATTTCCCTAACCACTTTTTTCCAGACAAGGATTTTGTGTGGTACACCACAATATCTGTGCAGGAACATATTGTACTCCTTCAGGCAGCTAAGTTTAAAAGTTGACCAACTTTAACATTTTTATAATTGCTAGGATCTAGTGGGGAATGACTTTTCGTTTATGAATTTTATATTCACATTTTAAAAACACGTAATTATCACTGATGTAAAATAAAGCTACAAGAAAAAAGGGCCTGTATTTGATGAAACACACACACAAATTCTAAGGTGAAATCCTGGCTTTACTGGAGTCAATGGGAAGCTCCTGCCTACTGGCTTCATAGGGCAGGATTTCACCCTTAGTGGTATTTAGCTCTGTTCAGTCCATTTAGCATCAGCATTCTTGTGGAGGCTAAGCATCATTGTCACTGACAGCTTCAGAAGAAGTAAACAAAAGGCAACCGTGTTTTCCTGTGTTCCGTTTGAGAGAGATGGAGGAAACAACAGCGTTCTTTAGAAGTTGGGAAATAGCTGACGTGTGGGTGTATGAATTTCTACAACAGTATTACAGATAACTCACACTCTCTTGCCAAAAAAAGCCTTCTTGTAAAATATCCAATTTGATGTATTCTGTGCTGATTCCTTATGTTGATCAGTCTCTGTTCAGCTTGGTTTCTGCCACAATTGGCTTGCGACTCATTCTGAAAAAAATTAGACATGAAATCTGTTGGGGATTGGCACATAGGGACTGCAACTATCTGACATGGTTTATAGAGATCTTTTTAAAAATGCAGTATGCAGTTCTCCATCGGTGTAGCTGTGCTGAAACTAGATGGAGAATTTAGTGTATCAGCCCATTTATAAATTTTTAAAAAATCTCTCAGCAGTAGTAAAAGCAGCAAATGGGTATGTAAGCATCTCCATATGTGATATTACAAGTATCCAGCTATGTTTTATTTCTACCTGATAAAAATGTGTGTTCTTTAACTTTATAGAAATTAAGATTTCACTATATTATGTTTGGTTCCAAATACTAGAGGACTTTAGAAGTCCTATAATTTTTTAAGCATGTGATTACAGGATACTGGCAATTATTGAAAATAAAAATGCCACTAATATGAAACATATGTTATCCCCTTGTCACATCTGCATATAAAGCTATGACTACATTTACAGATTCTAATGGCAAGAAATCTTGAAAGATTTTATTTATGCATAAGTAGAATTTAAAGCAGGAAATATAGAGGTATTGCAGAATCATAGAAATGTAAAGTTGAAATGGATTGCAAAAACTCATCAAATCCAGCACCCTATCCTGAGGAAGAAATAAGTAAATTTAGATGATCCGTAAGAGATGATTTGTCTAACCTATTTTTAAAATTGTGGGGAATCCCTCAATGATAAGAATTCTGTAACCTTCTGTCTTTTCTCAAGACTAAATGTGCCCATTTTTTTTTAATTTCTCCTCAGAGATCAAGATTTTTTAAACCGGTCATCTTTTTTGTTGCTTTGTTCTGGACTCTTCAGAGTCACATCTTGCTGAGATGATGTATCAAGAACTGGATACAGTACTCCCGCTGAGGCCTCATGAGTGCCAAATAGAGCAGGACCTTTTACCTCCCATGTTTTACATAGGACACTTCCCTTAACACAGCCATAAAAATATTAACCTTTTCCACAACAGTGTCACGTTCCTGACTCACATTTAATTTGTGATCTACTATAATTTCCACATCCATTTCAGCCATCCTCTCTCTGCTTTTTATTCCCCATTTTGTAGTTGTGCCTTTGATTTAGTGAAATAGTTTGCATTTATCTTTATTGAATTCATCTTGTTAATTTTGGAACAGTTCTCCAATATATCAAGATTTTTTAATTCTAGTCCTATCCTTCAAAGTGCTTGCAACCTCTCTTAGCTTAGTGTCATCTGCATATTTTGTAAGCGTACACTCTACTCCATTATCCCAAGTCATTCCTGAAAATATTGGATAGTACCAGGACTCTGCTAGATATAGCCTTCCATTTTGACAGGAGGCAACTCAATGAGTGTGGTCTGTCAATCAGTTGCATATTAAGTTAATTGTAAAATACATTGTGGTTCTATTTGGTCGCCGGTTTTGGGGTTTTTTTAAATCTGTTTTTTCTTGGCAACCTTATGTGTTTCTGTGATCTCAATTGCTACATTTATGCAAATGTGTCTCAAATCTTCTTCTTTGTTCAGTTTTACATTTTCAAATGTCTCTTTAAAGTGTCTTAGATGTTTATCATAATCTCCTTATTTTCCAAAACTGTGAATTATTTTTCCTCCTGATTGCTTTCCTTTATTTTTTCTCTGATTGACAACTCTAGTATCTTTCGCATCTGTCATGTTTGTGACCACTATGTTATTGTCACAATAATAATAATTTCACCCTCTGAGTGAGAGATGGAGAAAGTTTTCACTTGCCTCTACTGTTATCTCATAGTCCAAGAGAAACAGTGGATCAACATGAGCCCTAACTTCAGTTATGGAGTTGGCACTTTTGCCACTAACTTAAGTAGACATTGAACAAAAGGCAAAGCTCAAGTCACATGCAGTTGCACATAAGTGTATCTCGTGACTACTATATTTACTACTCTGTTTTTAGTGTAAACCCTCCCTGACTGTATCTTTGACAAATGCTGTTTGATTACAGGGATTAGATTACTAGAAATTCACTAAATGGAGATGTAGAGTTCAGTCAACTAAATACTGATAACACAGACAAAGTATGGTTGTAGATTATATTTGCATTCCGTATTTGCTGTTCGCTTTTTCCTTTGCTTTGGGTACTAAATGTTATTCTGCTGTGTTTTAAATCAGTAGCACTAAATGGCTACGTCTACACTGGGACGCTACATCGAAATAGCTTATTTCGACGTAGCGAAATCTAAATAAGCTATTTCGACACGTAACATCCACACATCCTCCAGGGCTGGTGGCGTCGACCTTCAGCTTTGACGTAGGACAGCACTAAATCAAAATAGGCCCTGCAGGGGAGCGCCTACACACAAAAGCAGCCCCAATTGAAATAAGGGGGCTAGGAAAGCCTGTGGACAGGGTCACAGGGTGGACTAGCCCTTCCAGGGCAACAGCAAGCTGCTCCCTTAAAGGGCCCCTCCCAGGCAGACTCTGCCTTCACAGCACAGGTCTGCAGATCCCACAACCACTTGCACCCTGTGCATGCAGCATGGACCCCCCAGCAGCAGCAGCAGCAGACAGAAGCCCACACAGCCGCCCCCAGAGCTGAAGAAGATGTGCTGTCCTCCTCGGGGGATGAAGAAGCCACCCCAGACCATGTAGCTCTCCCGGCCTCCCCCCGCCGGATGCCGGCTATGGAGGTGCCCCACCAGCACAGAGTGGTGGGAATGGCTGGTGCTTGGGGAGTAGGACAATGACCGCTGGCTCCGGAATTTCTGGATGAGCCAGCAGACGTTCCTCGAGCTCTGCCAGTGGCTCACCTCTGCCCTGAAGCACCAGGACACCCTCATGTGATGTGCCCTTACCGTCGAGAGATGGGTTGGCATCGCTGTCTGGAAGCTGGCCACTCCAGACAGCTACCGATCCATAGGACAGCAGTTCAGTTTGGGCAAGGCCAGCATCGGAGCTGTCGTCATGGAGGTAAGGGGACCCCAGGGGGAGGGGTAGAGACCGGGGGAGGGGGGAGCTGGGCGGGAGGGGGAACCCAGGGAGGGAACGTTGGGGGGGAGCCAAGAGGGGAGCCCATAGGGAAGGAGGGACCTGGGGGGTGTCAGGGGGAGGGCCAGGCACAACTTGCACACCCCTCACGGGTGCTCATGTCCTTCCCCTGCAGGTGGTGCACACTGAATGCCCTGCTGCTCAGCAGGCTCGTTGGCTTGGGGACCTGGATGCTGCCATCGCGGGGTTTGCTAGCATGGGGTTCCCTAATTGCTTCGGGGCACTGGATGGGTCCCACATCCCCTTCCGTGCCTCGGAGCACAGTGGAGGATGCTTCCTGAATAGAAAGAGCTACCATTCGGTGGTCCTCCAGGCCATGGTGGACAGCCGAGGCTGCTTCTTGGACATAGATGTTGGCTGGCCTGACAGCACCCATGACTCCCGGGTGTTTAGGAATTCGGGCCTGTGCCACCGGCTGGAGGCAGGGACCTACATGCCCCAGCGGGAGATCCCTCTGGGGGACACCACCGTGCCCCTCTGCCTTGTCGCAGATGCGGCCTCCCCCCTCCGGCCCTGGCTTATGCGCCCCTACACGGGCCACCTCAATGCCAGCCAGGAGCGGTTCAACACCCACCTGAACTATGCATGCCAGGTGGTCGAGAGGACTTTCGGCCAACTCAGAGGCCGCTGGAGGTGCCTCCTTACCCACCTGGATGCAGGGCTCCCCAACATCCCCCAGGTTGTGGGTGTGTGCTGCGCACTCCACAACCTGGTGGAGAGCAACGGGCAGGCATTCGTGCAGGGCTGGGCTGTGGAGGCTGGCATGGCCTACGCCCAGCCGCCCGCCGCCCCCACTCGCCAAGCCGACCATGAGGGGATCCAGGTCCAGGAGGCCCTGCGGGCCCATTTTGACCAGGCTGCAGGGTGAACGCTGGCAGGGCCAGCTGGTGAGCCACCCATCGCCCCCCCACAACACTTCCTGCCCCCACGCCCACACCACTGAGCACCAAAGAGCACACACCACCACACGTTTGTTTTGTTTTAAATAAACCAAACCTTCTTGAAACAAAACGATGAACTTTTACGTTAATGGGGAAGTATGTACATCGAGGGCGGGGACAGCTACTAAAGGAGGGTGGGACAAGGCAACTATGTACAATTAATGGGGGGAAATATGTACAAAGGGAGGCCTGGGGGGCCCAGTCCTTGGCCTCCTTCACCCCTACTGTCCAGTGCCCGGCGTGAGGGGGACGTGACCCACGTCTGGGCCAGAGGCCCCGTTGAGGCTGAATGGGGGCTGGGAGAACCAGCAAGTATGGCCGGGCTTGTTCCTGAGCCCCGTGGTCCCCCTCCTCAGCAGGCTCCAGCAGGACAGGTGGAGGGCAGCTGAGAGGGATGGCGTCTGGAGTGGCAGGGGGTGCCATCTGCTCGGCGATCCATTCGAAAGTCCTCGTGAAGGATCCCCAAGCCTCCTGGCACCAGGCCAGCACTCACTCCTGCAAGTGGAGCCAGTGCTCCTCCACTTGCAAGCGGTGCTCTGAAACCTCCACTTGACGCCGGTGGGTGGCAAGGAGCTTGGGGGTCAGCGGTCGCCCAGGGCTGGCTCCGGCTGTGGCGGGCTCGTCCTGGGGCCGGTCCCTGCTCTGCCGCTGGGCTGCCCCAATGCGATGGCTCCAGTGGGCTGTCCAGCACAACAGATGCAGCACCCATGCTGTCGAGGCCTTCAGATGGTGCGGCTGCAGAATAGAGGGGGGAAGAGCGGAGACAGCCCACGTCCCCCCACCCCTCCGCTGGCTGGGTGCCATGGGTGCTGGGTGGTGGATCGGGACATCTGGAGGGCGTGCAGGCTGTGCATGTGTCTGTGCTGCTGCCTGCATGCTCTCAGCTTCCTGCCACAGGAAATAAGGGGGCAGGGAACTTTAAGGGGCTGCTGCACGTGGCGACCATAGAGCTCAGGGGCTGGACAGAGCATCTCTCAACCCCTCAGCTGATGGCCGCCATGGAGGACCCCGCTATTTCGACATAGTGGGATGCGGATCGTCTACACGTGCCTTACTTCGATGTTGGATGTTGAAGTAGGGTGCTGTTCCCACCTTCTGATGGGGATAACGATTTCAACATCTCGCCATCTTATGTCGATTTCAACTTTGAAATAGCGCTCGGCACGTGTAGACGCATCGGGTGCTATTTCAAAGTTGGTCCGGCTATTTCGAAATAGCCAGCTAGTGTAGACTTGGCTAATATGAAATAAAGCCTGTAGAAATAAGAACTACAAAACTAATAATCATATTTCTAAGCAGGAAATACAACTCATAATTTGAAAATTGCTGCATACCTATTTCTATTCAACTATTACTTGTATAATATATACTTCATAATATAATATTTTATTGGAGATATATAGTAGGACAGACAATATATGTAGTTACAAAGAATATAATTTCTCTCTCTTTTTCAAAATAAATGTTGGTGTAAACCTAATAAGATAGTATTGTAAATGCTATCATATAATTGTGTGAGATTTTGCTAGGTTGTAAAGGATTATGATCTTACACTCTTGACAATGCTTGGATGTTAAAACACTCCTCTTTGTTTGTAATTTTTTAAATATACCTTATGACAGGGCGTGGGAAAAAACAAGATCGTTGACCGATTCCTTCATCTGTTAAATAGACCTCGAGAATATTTACAGCTTCATAGGTAAGAATGTCACTTTATATGATGTGTTTATTTTAGTGTCCTCTTTATTTTCATTACTTAGATTTTAGCTGTTTACATCTGATATTCCTGAAGTCTTTTTTATTATTTATATTGTTGTAATACATAAGAGCCCTAATTAGACAGCAGCATCTGAGTAGACTGGCTGCTGCACAAACAGAAAAAAACATTTTCTTCCCTAAAGAACTTACTGTCTGCAGAAGGCGTATGGAAGAGTACAAGGAAACAATGATAAAATCATAGAACACTAGGACTGGAAGGGACCTCGGGAGGCCATCGAGTCCAGCCCCCTGCCCTAATGGCAGGACCAAGTACTATCTAAACCATCCCTGACAGACATCTATCTAACCTGTTCTTAAATATCTCCAGCGATGGAGATTCCACAACCTCCCTTGGCAATTTATTCCACTGTTTGACCGCCCTGACAGTTAGGAACTTTTTCCTAATGTCCAACCTAAACCTCCCTTGCTGCAGTTTAAGCCCATTGCCTCTTGTTCTATCCTCAGAGGCCAAGAAGAACAAGTTTTCTCCTTCCTCCTTATGACTCCCTTTTAGATACCTGAAAACCGCTATCATGTCTCCCCTCAATCTTCTCTTTTCCAAACTAAACAAGCCCAATTCTTTCAACCTTTTTTCATAGGTCACATTCTCTAGACCTTTCATCATTGAGACAGTACTGGTCACTGTGATAGATGGTTGTCTCATTACACCTGGCCCTGTCTGTTATCTGGTTTATTTTAAGCATCAGAGTAAAGGAGAGCCTTAAGAAAGGATTCAAAGGAAGGTGATGGAATACTTTGCAGATGTTTAGAGGGAGCTCCCCCCAAACAAGAGAAAAAACAGAAAAGTATTTGAGAATTTATCAACTGGATAGTGGAGGCTGGAAGTTGTAGCTAGTTTTCTCTTTTTCTTTTTACACACCTATTCCCCATCTCAGTCTATCCCTCCCTCACTTCCATCACAAACATACAGAGAAGGGGCATGGTGGGAGTATGATGCTTTCTAACATGCAAGCAATAAAAAACAAAACCCTTTAAACTCACAAACGAAAATCATTCAAAATCTACAACAGGTGGTAAATCTTTGAGATATAATGTCATATCAACAATTAACATGCTCAGTTTTCAGAAGTTAAGCTGCAGAGGTCCTGTCTGTTTCATCTGGAGACACTGGAATGATGGCTAGGACATCAGTAGTCCAATGCATTGGACTATCTGAATAAAGAAAGATTTTTGGATCAAATTGCATCCCTGTTAGCCTAGTTTCATACAGTGCTTAAATTCAGCCAGTCTGTTTTTGCTCCTGTCTGCCCCAATGTATGTAAAGCAGTGCTACTGAAAAGTTTCACTCCTGCCATTTGTCCACATAAGCCATTTATCACTACCCTCTCATTTCCCTTCACTGGCTTGATCTACTTACACATGAACGATAAGCTTCCTGTCCTAACAGTCAAGACTTGGTATAGTTCTATCTCCCTGTCTCTCTGCTGTCACCTTCCATTCTAAATGCAGTATTTATTACTTCTTATTGTTAGCTTTGTGCCTGCTTTCATGCCATCTCCTCTGCATGAAACACCCTCCTACTCCTGTGTATGAAACACCTCTTCTTCACAACTTGTTTTTCACAAATTTATTTTCTTTGTGACTGTCATAGCATATATCCTTTTGCATCTGAATTGCTCTGCTTTACTATATTATTAAATATTTATGCTGGGCTGGAAGCTCTCAAGGTAGGAGCCATGAGCCTGATTTTTAAAGATACAGTAAACCCCCAAAATGCATGGTTTCAAGTTGCACATAACTTGCTTTAATGTGAGGTAAACACAACTTGATACTGCTCTGCAGCTGTCCGCCTGCCTAGCTGCCTGCAGCTGTGGTCAGCTAAGCAGGCTAACAGCCCTTTCTCCCTGCCTTCCCCCAGCAGCACCGCTGTCAGGCTGACAGTTACGCGGCTGTGGAAGGCCAGGGAGAAGCAGACATAGTGGTGGGCTGGTCAGTTTCCCAGGTCCTGCAAGTGGCGGGGATCTGGGAACCAAGTGGCAGCGTAGTTCCTGGCTCCCCACCCTAGCTTGTGCAAAAATTTGAGTTATGTTGAGGTTGCAGGAAAGCAACCCCCGTGTAACTTGGGGGTTTTACTGTAAGTAGATGCCTACTTGCAGTGCTTTTTTTGTGCAAGTAGTTGCTGGTACTAACTACTAGCACCTCGGCAGCCCCAGCCACATGCTTTTGAGTACACTGAGGTCTTCCAGAGGGTACAGCAACCCATATAGCTTTTGGATTAGTTTTACAACAGCCTACATAAAAAACTCTAGCAAAGTCAGTATAATCTAAAAGTTCATTCAGACAATGACTTTCTTCTAGTGCTTCATATGCCTCAAGCTGAAATGTAAGTACAGTATTTCTAATTCCAGTTCATTCATCTGATAATAAGTTGGTAGAAAGTCAGCAAGTTTTCAGTAGAAGTCTTCTGTAATATTTGTGCATTTTTTTGTAAGTAGTTTTTGAGAGAGGTGTATCTTGGTGGTATGCAAAACAAATCTTACTCCTGAAAAGGGTACAGTAAGATGGGAAGGTTGAATGTCACTTGTTTTGAGACCTCAGATTACCTTAGGATCATGTTTCTCAACGGATGGAACATGTGCCCTTAGGGTACACAAGAGAACTCTGGGGTATGGTTTTTGTTTTTGTTTTTTGAAAGGGATACTCTATATAAAAAAAAAGGTTGAGAAACTCTGGTTTAGGCTATGCTGTTGCAGTGGTACAGCTGTAGCTCTTGAGCAGTTTTAATACTTTCAGTGGCATTAAGGGCTTATTCACATAATTATTTAGGCTACAGTTACACTAGCAAGTTTTGTCAGCAAAACTCGTGGAGCATGCAAACACAAAATGGGATTTATCGACAGTATCTTGACAAAACACAGCACTTTTGGCCGGCAGCATTCTGCCTCAATGCTTTGAGGTGTAACGTAGATGTTGACAGATTCTATCGACAAAACAGCTGTGTAACTGCCTGCACCCCCCCACGCCCCCACCCCCAAGAGCTTCTCTCAACAGACGGAGCACCCACAATGATGGGCAGCCCTATCTGCTGTGCTTCTGGGTGTCTATTTTGTCAAGAGAGCAGCCAGGCAGCCCGGCTGTTCTGTCGACAGAGTGGAGTGCTCTTCTGATTTGCTTTTGTGTGTGGCTGCACTCTGTCAACAGAAGTTTTGTTGGGAAATCTCTTCCAACAGTAACTTCTGTTGACCGAGTGGTATAGTATAACCATAGCCTGAGTTCTCAACAAGCTAGCATGTGACTCTACCCCAAACTAGCATGCTGAATACGGGTATGTCTGTTCCATAGCAGCTACAGCAGTATAGCTAATGTGCTGCAGCTGTGTCATGTAGTATAGATACTTCTTACATTGATGGAAGGGATTTTTCCATTAGTATAGGTAATCCAGCTGAAGCTAGGTTGATGGAAGACATTCAGTGGATGTATTTGCATCTATGGAATAAGATGACCTAACTAAGATGCATAGAGTGAAAAAAATTTTGTAGTGTGAGCAATGTAGGTAGGTCAGTCTAACACTTATTTATATTAGGTGTCTGTATAGACCCTGCTAATGTGCAGTAACTGTGCATTAAAACTCTTTGATCTGCTCCCATTGGAAATACACTTTGTGCAGTTTAACTAATCAACTTCAAATTCACCTCTTCTGTTAATTTAGATTAACTTTCCTGGATGCACCCATGTAGACACACTGTAAGACAACTGTTGAAAATTTTACTTTCCGTTAAGTGGGAAATAGAAAAAAACACTGTAATATGCCTTGTTATAAGATGTAAGTATATGTTATGTAAGAAATCCCCAACTCTTTTCTCAGCAAATGGGCAGCTATGCAGCTAAAAGTGCTGTTGAAATATTTGTTTTTATTTCATTGGTACGATAACATAAAGAGTTCTAATGATCTACCAGAAGTTATTTTACATAATGTAAATTGAATTTTGTGTGATTATGTAAATGATAGAGTATCTGTAATTCCATTCTAACATCAGAGGAAACTTTCCTAATGAGAGTCTGTGAGCTGATACTAGGAGTAATTTTAAAGTCACATTTCATAAATACATTGGTTCATGGGAACGATGAGGGAAACTGAAAGGCAGAATAAACAGGATCCCTTCTGACATTTGGGTTTATTTGTATTGTTTCTGATTCACATGCAAGGGGTAGCACAAATAAATCATAAATAATTCTTCCCAGCAATTCTTACAGTTCTTAACCAAGTCTTCCTAATTTCCTGAGTATTTTATGTATTTTTTTATTGTCAGACACTAAAACTGGCACACATGATTTTTTTTTTAGGGGAGGTGTAGATTAAATTAATGGGGAAGAACCTCCAGAACATGTTTGACTAACAAAATATCACTTAAACTGTTGGCCACATCAACCCCAAACAGGGGTGGTGTGGTGTTATCTATGGTAAAATTTGCGTGCAGCTATTAAATGACATGCAAGAATGCCTGGCTTTGAACTCATAGAATAAGTAAGGTTGAATTAAGTATGGGAGACCTCCAAGAAGAAAATCATTTGTAGTTAATGAATATGGTTAGTCATACTGTTGCTTCTGAAGCAATGTTGAGGCTAATCAGCAATTATGCTTTAAATGAGGGACAGCTTTGAGATCCTGACCATTCATGGTCATTGAAGATTCCATGACATTTTTATTTACAAGAGTGAGAAGTCTTATGTGAAACCCTGTCTGGATCATTTTTTTAGATATTACGTTCTGGCTTTAGTTTCAGTTGCCTGTTTTATTGTTTTACTTACTCTCCTAAACTGTTCTTTAGTGTTGTGTGGTGCTGTTGAATTGTTGTCACTTGTCACCCTATATAAGATACTACTTAATTTATGGCTAAACTGATTCTTACACAGAGGGGAAAAAATCCATTAGTGAAGTTTATGAGGAACTTTGTGATTCCACTAGATGAAAGGTTTTTATGTGTATAAAATGTAAATTCAAAATCAAGTACAGATAGTCCCCGACTTACGAACAGGTTACATTTTGAACACCTGGTCGTATCTGGATTTGGTCATAAGTCGGAAATACCCTTATACTGTAGTCCCTCCAGGTATGTGAGGGTTGCATTCCACACAACCCTTGCTTACCTTGAATTTCACCTAAGCTGGGGAGGGCTTGGGTTGGCGCCCTGTTAAGCAGGGGTGGTGGGAGGGCGCAGTTGATCTGGGGCTTGCAGGGGGTTGGACCCGGGCAGCAGGGGGTTGGGGCGGTGATTGAGCCCAGCCAGGGGTTTAGAGCCAGGGCTGCGGAGGTGGTGGGTAGGGAGGTTGGAGCTGGAGCCCCATGCACCGTGGGCTGGAAGCTCGAGGCATGGGTTGAAGCTGAAGCACCCCCCCACCATGCCAGGGAGTGAGAGCTGGGGCCTTGCGGGATTGAAGGGGTTGAACAGGGTGAACTGGGACGGGGAGGGGGGTTACCTGGCGGCAGGGTACAGCCTCATGCACCTGCAGTGGCTAACAGCTTGAGCCCTGTGTGCGCTGGCAGCTGACAGCCCAACATGTGCTTCTGGCGGGTCAGCTGGGGATGGAGCATTGAGCCTGGTGGAGGGGAGATTGAATGGGGGTGAACCAATGTGGGGGTGGGTTGACCTGGCAGGACGGATAGAGCCCCTGCACATGCCACCAGCGGCTGACAGCCGAAGCTTCAAGCACGGGGGGGTGGGTGTGAGCTGGGGCCACAGGAGGGAGGAGTTGAGCTGGGTGGGAGGGTTGAATGGGGGGTGTACTGGGGTGCGGTGGTTGAGTGGAGAGTGGTGGAAGCTCCACCAGGGAATGAGAGTTGGAGCCCCAGGCACAGGTTGAAGTTGGAGCCCCAGGTGGGGGGGTGAGTTAGTGCTGCAGGGGCAGGGTTAGCCAGGGGAGGGGTTGAACGGGGATGCACCGGGGCAGGGTGCTTGAGCGGGGGCAGGTTGGAGTCCCATGCGTGCTGATCTGGGGCCAAATGGGGGTTGGGGAGGTTGGGTCCCAGGTCCGCAGGGGTTGGAGGGGAGTCCCAGGCATGCAACTGGAGCCCCCCGCTGGGGGAGGTGAGCTGGGGTGCATGGAGGGGGTGAATTGGAGGTTGGTAGTAAGTACGAATGGTCAGAAATCGATGTGTTCATGAATAGGGGACCACCTGTATTTAGGGTTTTCTTAAAGTTATAAACTATTGTTAATAATGTTCTTTTTTTGACATTGCTAACTTCTGATGTCTGTTATATTAGTTGTTAAAAAATTGTCATCAGATGAGGAGAAATGAAAAAAATGTGTATTAAAAAACTGATGCCAAAGTTAGGAGAATAAATTACTCTAAAAATATGGTTTTATTTAAATAGAGGCTGGGGCGGGAGGAGATCAGGAAAAGGGAAAGCCTTCAGAGGTTTGAAAAAAATAAATGTGACAACACTTACTTAAAATTTACAAAGCCTCTCATGGCAAAAAGATTCTGCAGTGGAAAAAATGTTAAACCTTTTCAGAAGACTCAAGAAAACACATATGCCTTGTTAGACTATTAAACCCTTCTTAGCACTGAGAGCAAAAGATAAACGTGAAGATGCAAGCTGCCAGCTGCTATAGAAAAGCTACATAAGAAGGTATCATGGAGCGCTGTCTGCTGGTTCCCTTGATGTAATAAAATAGAAGAGAATCATTTTGCTTCTCTTCTACTATCACATTAGAAGGCAATTATATATTGAAAATGGCTTTTGCTGAAGGGCAGATATCTTCTATTATTTAAACATTTAGTAATGTATCAATGTGCTTGGAAGGATTAGATTTGTCAGTAAGTGTAAAGCTCTATTTCACCATATGTACTCTGATAGTTAAAAGTATTACTTTTGATGATGATCAATATTTATAGGTGGAAGAGTATCGAGAGAATACTCCCTAAAACAAGGGTGAGCAAACTTTTTATGTCAGGCCCTACTTTTTGTCTCTGCAGTCAGCAGTTAGGCCCCGACAACCTGTCTGATGTAATCCAAACCAATGGAAATTTTGGTTATGTTCAAATGCGAAAAAAAAACCAAAACCTTTTGGTATGTGTAAGAAAGTAAGTATGCAGAATGTAAAAACTTTATTAATTGGTATGTAAAAGTGAATACCCATACATCAAAACAGTAATGATAGATAAGCCTGAGACCCAGCAGCCAATCATGCTGTGTCCTTTTCAAAATTTCACAGCCCACCTCCCACTTTGGGCACCTGTGCCTGAGAAAACTGAAATGAGTTGATGCCTATAAAAGGGGGTGGGGGGTCACACTGAAAATCCTAGCTCTTGCCTTTACTTTATGAGGCACAAGTTGTTCTCTACGCCCTCCTCTGGAAGACTGAAACTGGCTGTGAGAATATAGATGACTGTACCTTTTCATGGAACTAGAGTTTATAGAATCTCTTTTTTAACTGAATAGATATATAGAAGTAGCTTTAATCAGGGTGATCTCTCCTCTTCCCCTGCACTGTTTATATCTGAAGTGCTGAAGTGTATAGTGGCTTTGCTGGTAAATTATTTTACATGATATTTTTATCAATGGTAACAAAATACCAATATTAGAGGGATGCAGCAGTGTTAGGTGTTTGGTAGACTTTCTTACTACTATTAAAATTATTTTCACTGATTTGCTGCTGGGCTTTCCTATTTTTGCTGTTTGCTTCTTTTTAGCTGAGAAACTGTAATGTACAGCTGCACCTCCCTGTCATAGCTACTATATTTGTTTTAGTGATTGATAATTAAAGGGATTATATTAATTTCTGTTTAGAAAAGCTATACAGGGTGTCTTGTGACTTTTCTCCTTCACTGATAAATTACTGAATTGTTACAGTTTTTAAAAGAAGAAACTGACTTGACACATGCTGCCCTTTTCAAAATAAACAGGATTATTTTGGGATCTTTAACAATCAAATGAAAGTGGGAGGGGGAACAAGGTTTGGTGTCCCTACAAGCAATGGCTAGTGTAAATTGTGTGTTAATCTTTTTGATAATTTTCTTTCTGCTCTTTGCAGATCACATAATCACTCTAAAATCTAATTGTCTGTATTCCCAGTTGGGATAATTTAAAATTACCCTTCAAATACGACTTCAGGGCTTTTTTTTTTTCTTTTTAAATTTTCAGTTAAAAAGTTGATTTAAGAAAGAAGAGATTTAGTGATCTAGGACGGCTTATATAGTACAATTAAGACATAGTATCGGAGGGGTAGCCGTGTTAGTTTGGATCTGTAACATCAACGAAGGGTCCTGTGGCACCTTATAGACTAACAGAAAAGTTTTGAGCATGAGCTTTCGTGAGCACAGACAGGATGAAGTGAGTCTGTGCTCACCAAAGCTCATGCTGAAAACTTTTCTCTTAGTCTATAAGGTGACACAGGACCCTTCATTCCAATTAAGACATAGTTTTTCTTACAAACTGATATTTGGTGGACATCTTTCTCTTACTCTAATAGACTCTACGACAGAAGGGAACAATTTAAATGGCAAACTATATCTGCATGCTTACTTGAGTTTGGCAGGGGTGCCCATTTTACAAGTACCATTGGTGAGGAAACAAGCTTTCAAGCCATAAAGAGCAGTTCTGTGTGGCTCAGAAGCTTGCCTCTCACACTGACAGAAGTTGGTTTAATAAAAGATATTATCTCACCCGTCTTCTTTCTTATATTCTGGAACCAACAGGGTGGGTGGTGCTCCGGGGCTATCCAGTTCTAGTCCAGTCATGGGACTGGCTGACCCTAGCAGGCTGTGGGACGGTCTGTCATGGCCCTCTGATTCTGCAGCTGTAAGGAGAAAGGGGAACATGGGGAGTCCCTCCTGCCACACGGCCCCCAAGGGCATGTCTCACCACCCACTGTGAGTGGCAGCCCCTGCCACACAGGAACGTGTCAACCTGCTCCAGCACCTCCACCCAATGAGGCTGTGGCCCAGAGGGTGTATGACTGCTGAGGAGTGCCAGGGTAGATGGTGAACGAGCAGCGCACACGGCGACCCTCCCCCTGCCACAAACACATGTGTGGCCCAGGGTGCTGTCCACTGGTGAGAGTGCTGCCCCTGCGTCTGACCTGTAGCTTCCACCTGCCCACCCCCCACACCCAGAGTGTGTGTCCGTGTGGTACTCACCTGATCCTTCAAATAGGTCTGAGAGTGCCCTGGAATTTGCCCAGACTGCAGGGAGATTATCAGGACCCCCTTGCTTGAAACATTGGAGTCTTCCTGGGCGGTGGGTGCCTGCTGGGGCTCTAGCTCAGGCTGTGATGGGGGGACACCTCCCCTGTATTCAGAGTGCGCTTGCAAGGGGAGCCATCTTCACCCCCAGGAGCTGGTGAACTCCTCCTAAACGGGGTATGTTGCTGTCACTGCACCCAACTGCCACCTCATGTCCTGGGTCCTCATATAGCCCTGGCGGAGCGCTATCACCTTTGTCCGCCCTTGCTCCAAAGTGCAGGCATTGTGGCCACGCTCTGCCAGGGCTTCAGTGACGTGGGCATAGCCCAGTGCGTTGCGCCACTTGGCTGACAGGTCCAGCAGCTCGGCCTTGTCTTCCCACAGGGCCAGCTAGTCCTTGAGTTCTGCCCTGGACCAGGAGGGCACCAGCTCTTTTGTGGCCTGGCGTGGCTCTTGCGATCCCTTAGTGGGGTTCCTGGAGGGCTTGGGAAGCCCAGGGGGCATGCCTCTGGCTGCCTGTACCGTCACTCTGGCTGCTGCTGTTAGGTGCTGGGGTGCAGCTGCCAACAACTTAGAGCCTGGGCAGCTTCCACGCTGTCCGCTTCCTGGAACAGGGCTCCCTGTGCTTTAACGGTCCTCCATAGTCACAAGCCATAGAGCCCTGTTTCTGGGGCCTCCTGGCTCCAGCTGGCTGACATCATGGAGGACCTGTCTGTCAACGGAGGGGGCCCAGAGTGCCTACCTTGTGCTTTTGTTGACAGTGCTCTGTCAACAGAAGCGTTATTCCTCAACACAGAGAGGGATGAGGCTGTTGAGGAAAGTGGTCTGTTTTGTCAAGAGACTGTCCACAAAACACATTTTGGGTGTAGACGCTCCATGAGTTTTGTTAACAAAAGCCCAGTTTTGTTGACAAACCTCTGTAGTGTAGATGTGGCCTAGGTGAAAAAAAAAAATCAATCTGGGCTAAATGCAGCACCAGCAGCAAATCACATCTACCAGAGGGACAACTTGCCTAGGTAAAACAAGTCCAGTTGTGGGATGGAGTAAGGAAAAAATTGTCAACAAGCATCTTGGAAACACTGTCATGATCCCAGCAGAATTTTGATACAGAAGAGTTTTGCTTTTTGTAGAAGTAAAAATAAGCCAGTAGGAAATGACGCTATGTCATTTTTGGAGTCTGCTTTTAATAGGACAGAACAAATTGTCTCAGTTAAGCAGGATGACAGTTTTTTCTCACCTGCTCCTATATTCCCACTTCCTTGCTTATGTGAGGAGTATAATGAGGCTGCAAGGCTCTGTGAGATCCCACATAACGTTGAGTGATATTAATTAGTAAACATAAACTAAGGAAACTGAGAGTTAGGGCATGTGGTGTGAATGTGAAATTTTGCATTTGGGTGATAAAAATGCTAGTTATTTATAGTTTTAGCTTAAAAAAACAATAGTCAGCAATGTTGAGAAGTCTTTCAAATTTAGCATACAATAGAACCTCAGAGTCCTTGGGACTGAAAGTTGTTAATACCTCTGAAATGTTCATAACTCTGAACAAAACTGAGATTGGTCTTCCAAAGTTTACTGTTGAATATTGATTTAATGCAGCTTTACAACTTTACCACAAAGAGAAAAAATGCTACTTTTTCTTTACGTTATTTTAGAAGTTTAGTAGTTTCTGGGGAGGGTTTTTCTTTTTTGGTTAGTTTTGTTTTGTCTGCTGCTGCCTGATTGCATATTCCAAATAAGGTGTGTGTTGGACTGGTCAGTTCATAACTCTGTAACTCTGAGGTTCTGCTGTAGTCACTTGGGCTATGTCTACCCTAGAGGGTTTTGTCAACAAAACTGGTGTTTTGTCAATGAAACCTGGGGAGTGTCCAGATTCCCAAGGCATTCAATAGACAGTAAATGGACAGAATGCAGCACTTTTGTCGACAGTCTTATCCTACTCCCCAGGAGGCATGGTGCCTTTGTCTACAGAGATCTGTTGACATAAATCTGGTCTGGATGTTCCTAAGGGCTCTCTGTTGACAGACTGGGCTTCTGGGCAGCCCTGTCTGATGTGCTTCCAGTTGACCATTTTTTCGAGAGAGCAGCTGGGCAGCTCATGTGCTCTCTGACGACAAAACAGATCGCTCTTGCCATCCACTTGGCAGTTTGACCACAATCCATTTACAGAAGTTTTGTTGGACGGTGTCTTCCAACAAAAACTTGTGTCAGCAGATTGCAGTAATGTAGTCATAGCTTCAACGTGTATGTCTCTAAGTAGTTCAGCACAAGCTGAAGATTTTCTAAAAGACTCAGCTTTGTGTATCTTTTCAGGCATTTAATCCACACTCTACAGGTTGAAGAAAAGTGGAAATTACCAAAATCTAACTGCATATTTTATGTTTTTATTAAAGGAGTCACGAAAGCCAGCAGAATCAAGCAGGTTGTTAATATCTACTGCACCTGATACTCTAAGCAAATATTGGATTTTGGCAATCAGTTGTAGTGATCTTCAGGATGGGAGAGAAATCATGGGAATTAGTTCACATATCAGAGGGATAGCCATGTTAGTGTGTATATCCGCAAAAACAAGAAGTCCTGTGGCACCTTATAAATTAATATCTGATGAAGTGGGTCTTTGCCCCCCCAAAGTTTGTATTCGAATAAATCTGTTAGTCTATAATGTGCCACAGGACTTCTCTTTGTTTTTTGGGGGAATTAGTTCCAGGCTAGGCCAGACATTTAGATTCCCTAATTAACTGCAAGTCCTCCAAATACTCTTTTGCAAATATTGTGCTAAGGGAAGGAATGGAGAATAGCCAGGGAATTGAGAAGGGATTTGAAACTGCTTTGTGGCTTCCCTGGATAGTTTCTAATTCCATGCAAACTGTTTTTCTTCAGATTTACTGCACTTCTATGAGGAGGTATTGGAATTTGTTATGCATATGCTGTAACTCCTGCATGCTCGCAGGAGCAATTCTACAGTTATTTTGCAGGCTCTCTGACAATTAAAACATTTCTGCTCTTTGGTTACATCTACACTACAGCGATCTGTCAACAGAAGTTACCTCACTTCTTTTCTGTCTGCAGTTTCCCTCCCTTTTTTTATGAAGATCGGTCTTAAAAGCCTTCTGTATCACCTTCCTCTGTACCTCATGTTCTGTCCAGGCTTTCTCCGTGATTGCATCATTTGTCTCCTCTCCCCCAGTCCTCCCATATTTGTGCTTTTATTATGCCCCCATTAATATTTTGAACAGTCCTGTTAGTACAGGAACAGTATCTTCCCTTGAAAGACTTGAAAACTCATTTATTTCTGATTTAATTGATCGCTGGATGAGTGTCTTCTAATTTTTGATTGGCATGGTTTATGTATCAGAAGGTGTGTGTACCCTTAAGGCACTATGGATTTGGACTAAAGATTATAACATAAATGGAATTATGCCAAATTATAGAACCTGAGAATTTGGTATATATAAATAATTAGTGATCAAACAAAAGAAAGGGGGTTTTATAACATGTCCATGGTTTAGGTTGTTGCTGTATCTAACACTGAGTTCTCTGGGCAAGATAGAACTAGTGTTGTCTAAGATAGTAGGAAAATGATGTTTCACGTTGCCTTTATTTGCAAAAAATACCCCACTGTAAAAGTTTAATCAACAGTTTGTATTTTTATTATCTTGCTTGGGGTATTTTCCTAGTTTTTGTTTTTACTGGAGACTTTGGGGATGGTCAGTTGTGACTTTTATTAAGCAAGGCTTTAGTTGAGGGGAATATAAATGCTACTAACAGGAAATAAAGGAGAGTTTGGTGTTGACTACGTCGAGATTTCAGCTAAAATTAGAAGCTGATCATTTTACATTTTGTTACAAGCAATGCTATGTTTGATTTTCCTGTGTTTTTGAAGCCAATCTGAATTCTTGCTGGTTTTTACAAACATGTGACGAATCTGAAGATACATGTAATGTTGAAGTTTTGAGTGATGCATAGCCTTATTAAGCAAGCAACACTGATTTAATAGATGGCTATAAAGGCAAATGTGATTTTTGTTAAATTAAGTCTCATAATAAGATTTGTGGTTTAAACAGATAAAGATCTATTGTGTTTGACCTTTCTCATTCTTCATTTGCTGCACATTTAGTTTTAATTGAAGTTGATTGTACTAAATGAACCTATGGGATGTACGCTCCCCATGCTTTCATCAGACTGTTTTTTTTTAACTTAAAATGTATCTTGTTTTGAAAAGAAAGAAACACCACGCCATTTAAAACCAAAAAGCCCAACAACTAAATTTAGCACTTTATCATAAAGTGCTGTAGCAAGTGCTAGTAAAATAGTTATTCCATCCTGGTGCAGTTAAAGTAGTAAAGTTTTTAAAACAAATTATTTTCTTATATCACTTTCTCTTAGAGATACGAGTATGAAGTCAGGCAGTTAAAATATTTACTGGACTTCAGTTTCACACAGCTAAGAAGTTTGCTTTACCTCAAGGGATTCTTTGACATTTGGGAATGTTTTCTATAAAATTTATCATTTAAAACATGCATTGCTATACCCAGAACTAGTGGGAGAACACTGTGTACTTCCATACATGAGAGGTGGGCTTCAGCATTTAGATTTCGCACTTCCAGATTCAAAGGACTTGGAATTGCTATGAAAAACTTGAGTGAAGAAGAGGAATTGCTGAACAGTGGCTTCTCTGACCATATGGGGATCATGGAGGTGGATGGTCTAACTATCCTCTGTCTGGTTTTTTTTTTCACACTCTTAGAAAGCAGAACGGAAAAATGATGCTCTCCCAAGCACCTGTTACTTTGAAAAATATCGTAAACCCTCTATTTAATGGACTAATGGGGGAAGGGGTGTCTGTTAATGTTGAAAGTCCTTTAAATCCAAATCTGCAGGAGTGGAGGCACCTTGCAAGATGCACTAGGGAGTGCTCCGTCCGAGGCTTGGGAGGAACACAGCAGGCTCAGGAGAGAGCTCAGCAGCGGGCTCATTGCAGTGTTTACAGAGCAGAGCTTCTGGGCTCTCCTGCCATGAGCCGCTTGCTCATCACCACCCAAGCCTCTGACAGCCCCAGCCACTCTGGCAGCTCCTCTAGCCCCAGTTGCCCCAGCTGCTGCAGTGGCCCTGGTGGCCCCAGCCACTGTGGCAGCCCCTCCAACTCAGGCAGTCCCAGCCGCTGCAGTGTCCCCAGCAGCTCCTCAACCCCTGCTGGCTCCTGCCTCTCCAGCAGCCCCAGGGGTGATGGCAGCTCCAGCTCAAGTGGCTCCGGACAGTTGCTGTCATTTATTTGGGGTGGGGTGGGGTAGACAGCATCCATTATTTCTGACTTCCATTAAATCAGGGTCTGTTGAATCAAGGGCTTAGTATAATTTAATTGAAATTTGAATTGAATTGAATTGAAAATGTCATGCATGACATCTCAGTGACACTCAACCCTGTAGGCTGGCTACATGAATTTCTGCACTCTGGGTATCGTTGGCTCAAGGTGCGTGGACTTTGCCGTTATCATTGCTTTCCGTCTTACAGGAGTGAAAGTTCCACAATATTGATTCCAAATAGGGCTTTCAGTTTAGTTTTTTCCTTTAAGTTTGTAATTATTGGTCAGTTTTATTTTTGATGTTTCCAATTCTTTTCTTTTTTAATTTCAGGGATACCACTGTACAGAGCCTTACTCTGCAGCCTTCTGTTAAGGATGGACGTATTACATATGAAGACTCGCCACTGGTCAGTAGTTAAGCTATGTTTGTAGATTTGAAAATCTATTTTCCTTTATAAAATTACGCTAAAAATATATTGGCGCCTCCTGAAATGCCAGGGAATTCTGGGCTAAGCTATAATATTATTATTCATGTGGTCTGGGTGCTGTAATTTTTCACAAGAATATTATCATTCAGAAGCAAGAATCCAAAGTAGCAAGACAATGGCAGTTTTGGACAACTTACTGATCATTTCGCATATATTTCCTGTGACACAATCCAGTCAGTGTATTATTCTGGGGTCCTGGTGTAAAGAAAAGGAACATATTATTTAACTCTGGAATTACTTGATACTCCTGATATGCTGATGCACTGAAATTTTCCCATGTCTCTCTTTCAACTTCTAGACACACATCCTATATAACCAGTGAATCAGCCTCCTAACACTTATGCCCTACTCTCTAAACCCTGTACTGCCTTCTGCACCATCCTCCCAAGCAATCAGGGCCCAGACTGCTTGTGTTAGCTTCAGTTTGCCTCAGACCTTACCTCCAATCCTGACCACCTCCAGTACCCCGTTCCACCCAGTTCTGCTCTACCAGAATAACTCTTGCCTGTCATGTCAGCTTCACCTCACCCCAGGGCTGTTGCATCTCTTCATCCTCCTGTAGAATCCCCTCCTAGTTTCACTACCACCTGTTGCTTCTCCTTCCTGCACTCCATTGCATTGCATGTTGGCAAAGCCTTTTCCATTTGTACACAGACCATCAACAGGCATGTTGTGTGCACATATGCAAGAGAATCTTGTGGTTTCTGTATGTTGTGCCATATACTGAGTTTAGCTTCTGCTGTGATAGATGAGGCTGCCTTTTCCAGCAGTATTTGCCCTACATGAACTCCATTAGCTAGACAGAATCCAGAGGCGAGTCATCAATAATATATGTTAAGATTTTTTTTGTTTACATGGGAGCCTCCTGTTCAAACACCAACATCAGCAGTCAGTTTTTCAAAATGCTGAACACTCTACAGTTTTCGTTCACCATCTGGAAGGATAATGGAAGTTAGTGAGAGCTGCTGAGAGTTCAGACCACTGATTTAAGTGCCGGAACATGGATTTAGGAGTCTAACTTTAGGCATCCAATTTTGGAAATTGTGGCTTTGATGTATAATTTACCTATTTTTAATTAAAAATGCAAAGGAAAACAAAACGGGTTCATACACAACTAAAGTATGTTTTAATTCAAATTGCTGTGTTTGTGTATGCACATTAATTAATGCATTATTGTTTTAATGAGTGTCATCAGTACGGACACATGTCCTCTGGAATAATAGCCAAAGCGTGAAGGGGCATACAAATGTTTAACATTTTTGGCATGTTAATACCTTGCAGTGCCAGCTACAAAAGTGCCATGCGAACACGTGCTCTCACTTTCAGGTGACGTAAATAAGAAGGGAGCAGCATTAACTCCTGTAAATATAAACAAATGTGTTTGTCTTAGCGATTGGCTGAACAAGAAGTAGAACTGATTAGACTGGTAGGCTCTAAAGTTTTACATTCTTGTGTTTTGAATGCAGTTAGGTAACTAAAAATCTATAGTTTTAAATTGCACATTTAATAAAGAGATAGCACTACTGCATTTGCATGAAGTGAATTGAAAAATACTATTTTTTTTGTTTATCTCCTTTGCAGTTAAAATATTTGTAATGAAAATAATACTATAAAAGTGAGCACTTTGTATTCTATGTTGTAATTGAAATCAATATATTTGAAAATGTAGAAAAACATGAAAAAATACAATACATTTCAATTGGTGTTCCATTATTGTTTAACTTTTCAATTAAACTTCTGATTTATCATGGTTATTTGTGTTATCGGTGATTGACAGCTGTAAGGAAAACACACTTTCTTCTTCGAGTGTCCCCGTGGGTGCTCCACATTAGGTGTCGGGCTTGCCCGGCGCCGCAGATCAGATCTTCCAAGCAGTTTCTGCCGGACTGCGCATGCGCCAGTGCGCTCCGCTCCCTTGCGCGCTCCTGGCCACGTGCGCGATCCGGTCCCCGCCAGTGCCTCTTAACCGCCGTCGGCTGCAGACGGAATCCGACTAGGCTATGGCCAAGTTAGCGTATTCAATGGTTTTAGCTGTTTTCTTTAAAGTTTTGAAGTTCTTAGTCTATTGTTAAGTTAGCTAGTTGTTATTTTCAAAAAAAAAACAAAAAAAAAAACAAGAAACAACAAGCGGGACGGCATTCAGTCCAGTCCTAGTAACAAGCGGAGCACCGGAGGCCAGGAGCCTAGGGCCATTAGCCCTCCTGCCACGGCAGGCTATCTGAGAGTGGGAAAACAGCACAGAGAAGGTGCTAAGTACCCCATTAACAACTAAAGGACTCACCAACAATGTCGTCTTCAGGATTCAAGAAATGTGAGTCTTGCCGAGAGGCAATGCCAGCGTCTGATGGGCACAGTCACTGTATAAGGTGCCTTGGGGAGTCCCATGTCACGCAGAAATGCTCCTTCTGTGCAAAATTAACAGCCAGAGCAAGGAAGGACAGAGAGATGCGGCTTAACATGCTGCTATTCGACAAGGCCATCCAGCCAGACGTGCCGGAGCGGCTGCAGCAGGAGGGACACTCCAGGGCCCATAAAAGGAAAGCCGCCTCCCTCACCCCATCAGCGCAAAAACGGAGGAAAGTCTCCCCAACCCGATCCCTGCCGGCAGCAACAGCGAGCGGGACGGGAGGAGCGCGCAGCCCCCAGCCGCAGCAACAGCTGATCGGCGGCGGCACAGAGAGCCACGTGGAGGCGGCTCAGCCTCCGATGATCAAACAGCCGCCCCGCACCGCAGGCAGGGCGGCGGCTAAACAAGCGCCGGTACCAGCGGCACCGCAGGCAGCGGCACCGACCCCTGGGGAACCGGCGGTGCAGAGCGCGCAGGCACCGGAGGACACCGCCCATGAGCATGCCGAGTGCGGTGCGGACGGGACCTAGATCCCCTGCACGTCAGGGGGCGGAGCCGCCCCCTCAAGGGAGGGGGACGACTGCACAGAAAACAAGGCACCACAGCCCCTCTCCAGACAGGGCTGCAGAGTTGCTTTCTCTCAGCCCTCCGCTCATGCTGCAGACTCCAACTAGAAGGCAGGGGTCCCCGCTAGCCTACCCGGAGCCCCCGTCTCCATTTTTACAACCAGCCTCACCCTGGCTGGGACCACCTTCACCCTTCTTGGGGTTTGAGCCGCTGGAGAACTATCACAAATCGCTCTCTCCAGTGTCCCAGGTCTCTCGACGATCTCGCTCCCCCAGATGCAGTGGGTATGCACCAAGGGAGTGGTCCAGATCACCTTCCCAAGAACCATGCCCATGCTGCCATGGTCGTCCCTATCACGCGGGGCGTAGACACCACCGGCAGTCTACCAGGGAAAGATCCCCACAGACGGTCCCGTATCCCCGAGGGCAATCGCGAACGGGGACAGAGACTCAAGTATCTCAGGGGGAACTGGTTATGGAACCCCAAGATTTTCCCTTGCAAGCTTCCAGCGAGCGGATGTACCATCACCAACAGGAACCAGAAGGGTCTAGAGAGGCGTATCCTAGTGGTTCCTCGCTCTCCTCCCCGGACGAGGCTACGACCCCGGGGGACGTCCATCTTCCGGACGATCTCAAACAGTTTCAAGAGCTGTTTAAAAGGGTGGCCTTCACGCAAGGCATCCAGACAGCAGAGGTGCAAGAGAAACACCATAAGCTCCTCAAAAATCTGAGCCCTCCGGCCTCCTCCAAAATAGCAATACTGCTTGACGAAGCAATCTTGGAGTCCGCCGCTATGATATGGCAGACCCCTGCGACTATTCCGCCTGTCCACAAGAGAGTGGACAAGAAATACTTCATGCCGGCGAAGGGCATGGAGTTCCTGTTCAGCCACCCACAACCAAATTCCTTGGTGGTAGAGTCGTCGCAACAAAGATCAAAGACATCTCAATTCAAGACAGGGGGAACGGACAAAGATGCCAACAAGCTAGAGCTGTTCGGCAGAAAGGTCTTCTCCTCCTCCACACTACTGTTGCGAATGGCAAATTACGCAGCGCATCTAGCGAACCACAATTTCGACAACTACACTAGGTTAACCTCCCTCATGGACTCGCTTCCAGAGGACAAGAAACCGGTGCTCAAGGCCATCGTACAAGAAGGCTACGTGGCCTCAAGGACGGGAGTTCAGATTGCCCTGGATGTTGCGGACACAGCAGCACACTCCACAGCTACGGCAGTGGTGATGCGAAGGGAGTCCTAGCTCCAGACTTCGGGTATACCGAGGGATCTGCAGGCAAAGATAGTCGATCTTCTCTTCGACTCGCAGAAGCTGTTTGCTGAATCAACTGACTCGGTCTTTCATTCCAGTAAAGATTCAAGAGCCACACTTAGGACCCTGGGGATTTACACCCCTCCATACAGAAAGAAAAAGTACTACCCTCAACAAAGACGGTACCAGTACCAGCAACAGCGTCCCCAGTACCACAGGGGTTACGAGCAAGGGCGACATCAACAGCACCAGCAGTACAGAACTCCCAGGCGACGTTCCCAACAGAGCCGTGCGTCCTCGGGGCAGGGCCAAAGGCCACAAGTTTGACACACAGATCCAGGGCTGCGCCATCACTACCATTGCACAAGGTCATCCAAAGCGGTTATTCCACCGTCGCCGCCGACCATTCTACGACCAGTGGCAAAGGATCACCACAGACAAATGGGTGCTGGAGATCATAGCCACGGGGTACGCCATCCCCTTCCAGTCGCTCCCACCGCCACGACCTCCACCCAGGCCCCACCTCCAGGAGGCCTCCCACGTAGCAAGGCTCAAGCAGGAGGTAGACCATCTCATGCTCATAGGGGCAGTGGAAAGAGTGCCGGAGCAACTGCAAGGGAAAGGGTTCTACTCGAGGTACTTCCTCACGGAGAAAAAGACAGGAGACTGGAGGCCCATCTTAGATCTTCGAGGCCTCAACCTGTACCTGCGCAAGCAACGCTTTCGGATGATCACAATCGCCTCCATCCTTACGGCGCTAGACGATGGACATTGGTTTGCAGCCCTCGACTTACAAGACACGTATTTTCACATAACTATCCATCCGGCTCACTGACGATTCCTCCGGTTCATGATAGGCAAAGAACATTTTCAATACAAGGTCCTACCGTTTGGCCTCTCCTCGGCCCCCAGAGTCTTCACCAAGACGTTGGCAGTGGTGTCAGCCTACCTGCACAGACGGGGTATTTATATTCCCGTATCTGGACGACTGCCTACTCAAAGGGGCCTCGAAGGAGGAGGTACTACGCATGATACGCGTCACAGCAGGCACGTTCTCTTCGCTCGGCCTGGTTATCAATCTGGCAAAATCAAAGATAGACCCCACACAGGACATAGAGTTCATAGGGGCACACATAAATTCTATTACAGCGAGAGTGTATCTACCAGAGACACGCTTTCGGGCCATTGGCTCCCTCGTGCAAGTCATCACCTTCAGCCCTACGGTGCCAGTTCTGACGTGCTTACAGCTGCTGGGCCACATGGCAGCAGCAACGTTCGTAGTACAGAACGCCAGGTTACACATGCGCAGCATGCAGCACTGGCTGGCGAGCGTATACAAACCGGCAGCACACACCGTTCATGGGGTGGTGTCGCTCACAACAGAGGTGCGCAAATCCCTGCAATGGTGGGTAAACCCCAAGAACTTGCTAACAGGGGTACCCTTCCACCAACCACAAATATCGGTTTTTCTTACTACAGATGCGTCCCTCATAGGGTGGGGAGCACACATGGGCGAAGAGGTGACGCAAGGGCTGTGGTCCTCCACGGAGCAGTCACTGCACATAAATATACTGGAGCTCAGAGCAGTGTTCAACGCCTGCAGACACTTTCGAGACCATATACAAGGCAAAGTCGTCGGGATCAGTACAGACAATACCTCCACCATGTTTTATATAAATCGGCAAGGAGGAGCTCGGTCCTGTGCCTTATGTGCGGAAGCAGTCCGGTTGTGGAACTGGTGCATCGCCAACAATATAACCTTGAAAGCCTCGTACTTACCAGGCACTCACAGTGTGAAGGCAGACCAGCTGAGCAGGTGTTTCGCACTCACGCACGAGTGGCAGATCCGTCCCGATCTGCTACGACCGATTTTTCACACATTGGGTTTTCCCCAGATAGACCTGTTTGCCACTCAACACGACAAGAAGTGCCCACGATTCTGCTCCAGGGCTGGACTGGGACGGGGGTCCCGGGGGACGCATTCGCGATTTCCTGGAGGGGCCCCCTGCTTTACGCTTTTCTTCCCACAGTGCTGATCCACAAAGTCTTGCAGAAAGCCAGGAGGGAAGGAGCCCGAATGATCCTGATAGTCCCCACGTGGGATCGACAGCAATGGTTCCTCCTACTCCTGCGCATGTCGGACCGTCCACCAATGCCCCTTCCGGTGGCACCGGATCTGCTCACGCAAGCCCAGGGGTCCATAGTGCATCCGCACCCCCAAGGCCTGCGACTACAAGCGTGGTTAATCCATGGCTCAGCTCCCTAGAGAGCACATGTATGGAGGAAGTGCAACAAGTCCTAGAAAGTAGCAGGAGGACTTCCACCAGGAAGACCTACAAGCAGAAATGGACTCGCTTCACGGCATGGTGTTCTACTAAACAGCTAGCCCCCTTTTCGGTGCCTATACCTGTAATATTAGAGTATTTACTGGACCTCAAGAGAG
The DNA here is from genome assembly GCF_033958435.1 of Carettochelys insculpta. Lineage (NCBI taxonomy): Eukaryota > Metazoa > Chordata > Testudines > Carettochelyidae > Carettochelys > Carettochelys insculpta. The sequence goes on from NC_134137.1 coordinate 67,983,753, forward strand.
GAGGACTCTCACTACCCTCGTTAAAGGTCCACCTTGCCGCCATTTCGGCATTCAGACACGAAGAGGAAGGGCACACGGTGTTTGCCCATCCCATGATTACCAGGTTCCTCAAAGGCTTGGTAAACCTATACCCCCCTCGGAAACCGCTTCCACCTTCGTGGAACTTGGACCTGGTGCTTAACGCGCTAACGGGACCACCGTTAGAGCCTTTGGCCATGGTTTCCCTCCGCCTCCTTACGATAAAGACGACCTTTCTTCTCACAATCACGTCAGCTCACAGGGTGAGCGAGCTTGCAGCAGTTATGGCAACGCCACCCTGCACTGTTTTTTCCAAGGAGGCGGTAACCATACGGCTGCATCCAGCCTTTGCTCCTAAAGTTTCTTCTGACTTTCATATTAACGAACCTATTGTTTTCCCCTTGTTTTATCCAAAGCCTCATAACTCTAACAAAGAGGCACGCCTACACCTCCTGGACGTGAGGAGGGCGCTAGTCTTCTATATAGACAGGACCAAGTCCTTCCGGAAAACGGATAGACTCCTAGTCTCTCTCGCTCCCAAATCGAAAGGAGAAGGTCTCTCTTCGCAGAGAATCTCGAAGCACATCGTGTCCTGCATAAAAATGTGCTACGAACTCAAAAAGACTCCTTTACTGGCCACGCCCAGGGCTCATTCCACTAGGGCGGTGGCGGCATCAACAGCCTTTTTCAAGGGCGTTGCGCTAAAAGACATTTGCAGAGCGGCGAGCTGGTCATCCTATGACACCTTCGCCAAACATTACGCCCTTCACAGGGTATTCCAAGAGGATACCCGTCTCTCGACAGCGGTCCTCTCGGGGACAAGCTGCACATAATCCGATTACCCACCTCCTATCTTGGGTTACTGCTGGGTAGTCACCTAATGTGGAGCACCCACGGGGACACTCGAAGAAGAAAGAGAGGTTACTCAGCTTAGTAACGGTGGTTCTTCGAGATGTGTCCCCGTGGGTGCTCCACCACCCGCCCATCCTCCCCGCTTCGGATCTCTGTTTAGTATTTTGCAGGAGCATCCGAGGTGGTTGGTCAAGGAACTGGCGGGGACCGGATCGCGCACGTGGCCAGGAGCGCGCAAGGGAGCGGCGCGCACTGGCGCATGCGCGGTCTGGCATAAACTGCTTGGAAGATCCGATCTGCGGCGCCGGGCGAGCCCGACACCTAATGTGGAGCACCCACAGGGACACATCTCGAAGAACCACCGTTACTACAGCGAGTAACCTTTCTTTTTGGTATTACTAGTGCCTTTTGTTTCTGTAGTTTATTAAACAACGGTTTATCACTGCTTTAATATTGTTACGTTAGTAGTCGCTTACTGCTTTTTTTGTTTTTCTGTGTTAACTAACAGAGGTCAGATGCAAGTTGTTACCACAAGGAACTGAGAAATCAGTACTGCAGTTGTGTGTGTTTGTATGAAAGTTAATTTCTTCTGTCTTTTAGGTGAAAGCAGTCAAGTTGGGGCATATTCTGGTTATCGATGAGGCAGACAAAGCACCTACAAACGTTACCTGTATTTTAAAAACTCTTGTGGAAAATGGAGAAATGGTTCTGTCAGATGGAAGGCGCCTTATTGCCAGTAAGTTGCTTTTATAGCCTTTGGTAAGACATAGTGTGTTGCCATATTGCAGTAATTGTTTTTACTGAGCCATAGCTTCGAAAGGGCTTAGTGGTTGGAAAAAAAATGTTTGCTGTGCAAAAGTTAGCAATTAAAGAGTATTAAGTTTGGTACTTCTCTGCAGAATAACTCCATAAACTTGTCTGTGGGACACAATGTTAAGTATGTCAGTTACTGTTATGGAAAATTTGTCATTTTAGGAGGGAAAAAAGAGGTTTTTCCTACTTGGCAACCAAATTAAAATGAGCTCTATCTTCATCACTTCCAGTAATAAGGAAGCATTTGTCCAAGTGCCTTTGGTTACATCTGTGCAGTACTATTGCCTAGAGCATATTTTAGTCACTGATATCTTAAGGTTTCTGAAGATACCTGTCTCTTAAGGTTTTGGATCCCAGTTTTTTTCAGGGCTGGCAGTTAGCAAAAATCATTGTGTGTGTGGCTTTTGTTATTGCTATTGTTGTTGGTTGCGGAGGAGTGTTATTTTTGCTGTTTTAGTTGTATGCTCAGGAAATGTCATCATTAAAACTTCATCATGTTAATCATTAGAGGAAAAAATGAAATATTTTGCAAGTTTTACAATTACTTGTCAGAGCGGGACTGTATTTGAAGTGTATGTGCAGTTAGTCAATACTATGTTATGTGTGGTGAAAATGGAGGTGTTCTCTTTCTCTTATACAGATTGAGAGCACTGATACAATTGTGAATGAAGTAATTATTCAGTGTTCAAATGATTCAAAACTAAAATTGTGCTGCATAACCACAAATCTCAAGAGTGTCATTTAAGAGGAATAGTGTTTGGCTGCTTAAATTAATATCTTGATTATGTAATCATGAGAAGACTCCTGTGGTATCAATGCAGGTATGCTGCCAAGGAGCTGATGGAGAAGCTCAGCCTAAGGCAGTTTGCACATTTTCTGTACATGTGGCTCTGGCTCCTCGCAGAGCTTGTCTCCACTACGGAATGGATTGATGCTGCAGTGACTGATCCACTGCCGGTCGATTTAGCAAATCTAATAAAGACCCACTAAATTGACAAGAGAGTGATCAGCGGTCAACTCCAGCAGAACAAGACGAGTAAGGGGAGTTGACAGGAAAGTTTTTCTGTCAGCCGCCTGCGGCATGGGGCCCACTATAAGTAGATCTAAGCTACATCGATTTACACTACTAATGTAACTCAAATTTTGAAGCTTAGATCTACCTCTTATTTGCAGTGTAGTCCTGCCTACAGATTGCCAGCATCTTCAAGTTTGTGGATGCAGTTTTTTCTATGAGGACAAGCACCAGATCTCTTCTCCTTGCACGGGGCACACAAGACAGTGTGTGGAAATCTCAACAAGGGGTTTCTCATGGATATTTCCTCTACCAGACGTCTCCCACAAGGTTTACTAAAGGCACAAGTAGTTCTGGTCCTGAGATACTCAATTCATCATTGAACTTGGAACAAATTATTTGTCTAGGGTTAAAGTCCAGCACTTTATGAAACAAAATAATTATAAGCAAGTGCCTAGAGCTGTCATAGCAGAGCAGCATGCTGATAAAGCCCTTGGTGCTTTTTTGAAGATGTGCACATTTCTTGTGTTTGGTTCATAAATTGCAAATTGAAAACATTTTAAAACATCTGTTTTTGCAGATCCTGCTAACGTAGATGGGAGAGAAAATGTAATAGTAATTCATCCTGATTTTAGGATGATAGTTCTAGCAAATAGACCGGGATTTCCCTTTTTGGGCAATGACTTTTTTGGCACACTAGGTAAGTCATTTGTATTAAATGGGAGCACTGTAAGTCAGGTACACAAAATGAGGTTGAGTGTGGGAGAACACTGGCTTTCTTTGTTTTACTTCATCTCATGGTATAAGGAAGCAAAGGGTGGCTGGGGTGGTAAGAAAATCTCTGAATCGACTGCTTCCAAGTTCAATGCAGGATGCTCATTGCTTCAAACATGACCCTGTTTGGGATCGACAGGATAAGTAAGTTCCACATATTTATGGTGGGCATGGGCAATTCAAGACTCTTCCAGGGAAGTGATCCTCAAGAGCAATGTAATGCTGCCCTAATGGAGTTGTAGATCCTGTGCATTTTTTGTGCTGGTACTTGCTGGTACTGAGTACTGGCACGTTGGCAGCCCCTGCCACAGGATTGACTGGGGTGTAAGGGTGGAGAGTTGGCCGAGTACCATCTCTTTTTACAAAAAAGGCACTGTGTAGACCTGTTCTATTGAAATTTACCCAGCAACGCTCGCTCAGGATATCTTTACCATTCCACAGAACTTTCCCAGGGTAACTATTTCTTCTCCTCCTGCTCACATGGACACTACCCAAGAAACGCTAGCTAAAGCTTAGTTCTGCCTTTTGATGCCCTTTCTAGTGCTCAAAATTGCTCTTCTTTCATGAGAAGATTTCCATTAGCAGGACCCACTAGTTGGTTTTGATCACTATGCCCTAAGCCTCTGAGGTTTGGATCAGAGCACTCCCGAAAGAACTGATCTTTCTCCACTACTCATGTAGCTCCTTGATGCCTTGCATGTCTTATAAAAGTGATTTTCCTCAGGTTTTGTGATCTTCTGTTCAACCCTCTTGTAAAACCATATCTTGTCCCCAGTCCATTTCTGTGACACTTTCATTTCCCAAATATGGTAAAACCCCAGTAATCCAACATAGTCAGGACCGAATGATGGATAATGGGGGAGCAGGGGGATGGAGAGGGGTGCTGCCAGGGCCCCTTCAGAAATTATGGGTGTTGGATCGCTCGGGTGGGCTGCAGGATGCCAGCCATGGGGGAATAGCTCCCTAGGTGCGCAGCCACTGCTGGTCCCAGGGCACTGAACCCTGGCTGATCCGAGGGCTGGAGCCCCAGCCAGCCCAGGGTAGGAGAGCCCTGGCGGATGGAGCATGGAGCCCAAGTTGCCACAGGCGGGCAGCCCCCACCAGTCTGAGGCGGGCTGCTAGCTCCCCCCAGTGGCTGGGGAGTGGAGCTGTCGCCAGCCCCAGGGCGTAGAGCCCTGGTGAGTGAGGCGGGTTGCCCCAGCTCCGTCTCCCCTAGCCAGCTCCCTGGATGGGCAGCCTGTGATGCTCTGGGCAGTCAGATGGTGCTAGCCCTAGGCTGGAAGCCCGACCCATCCCCTGTGGGGCTGCTGGCTGCCCAGACTGGGCTGTGTGGTGCTGAGGGAGATTATCAAACCCCCCTGATTATCCACCATTCCGTTTCATCTCACACTGCCTCAGACGGTGTCGGTTTAAATGGGGTGTTGCATACCTGGGGTTAGATAAGTGCTGTTTGCCTATATAAGCAAAAAGAACAAAACTATTTCTGATCACACTATGGGGTAGAGCTTTCTGAGGACATTACTTTTTGTCTTTCAGTTTCTCCTGCTTCAAGGCCTAAGGATTGTCCTGTATTCCTTTAAGAGAGTACCTCCTAAGGGCTTTTTCTCTGAGGCTCTTTTTCCTTTGTGTTTCAGTACTGGGAGCCCACCTTAATAATTGGGAGAATATGTGCTAGCACCGAGCAGATGCAACTCCTTCCTTTCCTGGGACCAGCCAGTCTTCAGTCAGCCAATTTGTGCTGCTTATTGTTGACAGTAATTTCTAGATATGATGTCCTTAGCCAAAACAATAGTAGAATTCTCTGTACTTTCCTGCAGCTGCCAGTATTGGTTCTTTGTAGTACCAAGTTGGCCCTTTCTACTTGTCCAAGTTTTTGCCAAAAAGCTTGCTCCTGTTCATGTAAACATTTCCCTTATGATTTTCCCAATTCTGAACCAGGAAGGGAAAACGGCTTATCTCTTTGACTTCAGAAGCACATTTAAAGTTCATTTAGAAAGGCTAGAAACAGGATAATAGATCTCTTTTTTTCATTCTCTTCAAGAGTTCAAGGAAAGACTTGCTACATGGTGGCCAAATTGATCCGGTCTAGTTTCCATGGGCCTTCAGAAATGATCTGTGTACTGAAGTTTACTGTCCATTCCACTTTGTTGACTGAGGGATGGTGATAGTGGACAAGCTTTGTAAAAAGCTACCCCCTGGGGCCTTTCATTGGATGCTAACAGTTAAACAGCCAGCCAGGCATTTGTGGAGATAGCAGTCATCTGCAGAGTGCTTAAAACAGAAATTCATGAAGAAGTTTTCCTTTCAGGGGAACTGTGGTGCAAGGTCAGAGGTACCTGTTTATCGCCACCCCCTTACAACCCCATGCCCCCCAGTCTTGTCTTATTTCTAGTTCAGTTTTCAGATTCTTTATTCAGGAAAAGTGATTTAAAATTTTGTGTTTTCAAAGGTGTATAGTGATTTGTGAATGCCTCATTTTTGTGTGACCAACATGAGATGACTTCAAGTGACCTGATTTTTCAGTGGGCGGGTGCTCAGTATTTTGTGACAGCTTTCAGGGTTTTTCAACTATATTTGGTGGAATACTGTGTAAGATTTAAGTATTTTATTAAATCTTTTTTATAAAGGCTTAAATTCATGCTCTCTCTCGCGCTCTCTCTCTCTCTCTCTCTCTGGCTATGTCTACACTAGCCCCAAACTTCGAAATGGCCAGGCAAATGGCCATTTCGAAGTTTACTAATGAAGCGCTGAAATACATATTCAGCGCCTTATTAGCATGCTGGCAGCTGTGGCACTTCGAAATTGACGCGGCTCGCCGCCACGCAGCTCGTCCCGATGGGGCTCCTTTTCGAAAGGACCCTGCCTACTTCAAAGTCCCCTTATTCCTATCTGCTCATGGGAATAAGGGGACTTCGAAGTAGGTGGGGTCCTTTCGAAAAGGAGCCCCGTCGGGGCGAGCCAAGTCAATTTCGAAGTGCCGCGGCCACCCGCATGCTAATGAAGCACTGAATATGTATTTCAGTGCTTCATTAGTAAACTTCGAAATGGCCATTTGTATGGCCATTTTGAAGTTTGGGGCTAGTGTAGACACGGCCTCTGTGTGTGTGTGTATATATATGTATTTTTTTCTTTTTATTATAGGTGATATTTTTAGCTGCCATGCAGTTGATAATCCCAAACCACAGTCTGAACTGGCCATGCTTAGACAATATGGTCCACGTGTTCCTGAGCCAATCCTTCAGAAACTGGTGGCTGCTTTTGGAGAACTGAGAAGCTTGGCTGATCAAGGAATTATTAACTATCCTTATTCAACCAGAGAAGTTGTAAATATAGTAAAACATTTACAGGTACAATATCCTTTATCTTGAATTCAAAGAAGTGGAACAAATTAAATGAACAGTCATGCAGTTTACTTTTTGAAAAATGTATAAATATAACAATTTAAAAAAAAAAAAAAAGTGATACATCTAACTTTTGGGTGGAAGGATTTATCCAATAACTGCATTTTGAAAAGGGTAACATGACCTAGATACTCAGATAGCACAGGGATAGGGGCCTTATGTAGTTATATTTTTTGAACATTTACTTGTAAGTGAGTACAATGCATACAGTACGTTTTTATCTTTCATTGTGCTCTTTGTTGTGAGAGAAGAAGGGAGCCTATTATGCATTGTTCATATTGGTGTATCTGATAGATTTCCCTGTGCTTTGTAAGAATAATATAATATAATGATTTACACTGTTCCCTGCTGTTTTGTTTTTGATTTACAATGCCTTTATGGGAAATTGAACACTGTTGCTTAAGAATAATAGATCAAAAATCGAATTTTATTGTCAAAATTATACATGAATTTGCACTTGGCAAACAGTTGGTCATGTAACTTGACTGCCTCACAAAGGCAGTTTTAAGTGCAGTCTCTTGAATTCTGATGAAATAGTAAAATTAAAAGGTTAAAGGTGGGTTCTGATATGTGCTAATAAAAGAATAGCTTTATAATTTGATGCATATTTTTGCTTATTTGGAATGAGGGATATTTGTATTTTTAAAATCTGTGATGTAGGTAATTTAAATATTTTATTGCTGGTCCTTAGATTTAAGATGTTAAAGGCTAAAAATATATTTCTCAGAAGTAGGCTTTTAATAATTAGTTTAATATAATGTCTTTTATTTTCAGTTCTTTGGCACAAGTGCTTTTTGTGCCTATGTGTTCATACAGTAAAATGGAACTGCAGGGTGGTGGGCCAGGGGGTGGAGGAGTGCCAAATTTATGTGTGTTTGTGACTAGGTTATTAAGACTCAGAAATAATATGGTATTTTTTAAGTTACAGTGACACTTATACCTAGTAATTCTAGACTTCTGGAGCAGGAACTTTGTCATTTTGCAATCTTAGTTGTTCCTAAGACGATAGTTGTTTAATGTAGGTGAGGCCATTGCTTGATATTGTAATATAATAAAGCATCACAATGCTGATAATTTAAATGTTTATGAATTAATAACTATCCTGGGATGAATAAACTACAGGTCTAATAATTGAGATCTTCCCATCAAATAAACTTGAAAGTGGGAATACCTTATTGGCAAGGGTATAGTGATGTACTAAATTAATAGAAACTACTCCCATGTTGTTAGTAATATTTTAAAACAAATAGTGAAATTGAAGTGAAAGAGGGAAGAAGGGGCAGCCAAACTGCTGAAAGGAAGACTTGTTGAGAAGAAAAGTAACCCTTTTGTTTTTTCCTTCCTAATGCTATGGCCCCAAATATTGTATAAATAGCATATATTTTGTACTGATGGGTGTCACAAAATGACATGGTTACACAGCTTTGTAAGGGTTTTTTTTGTAGTGCGCAATAAGGCTATGTCTACACTACAGCACGCTTTTGGAAGGTAATCTTTTGAAAACCACTGTTTGCCTTTCGAAAGTATGCATCTGCACAGAAAAAGCAGATCAAACTTGCAATTTACCCCTTCGAAAGACTTGCCTGCTCTTTCAAAAGAGGGCGTCCACACAGCTCTGCAGGCACCCTTTTGAAAGAACGGCCCTGGAAACACTGCAGAGGGGGTAGCGTGGTAGACAAGCCCTTCCAGGCCCCGCAGCCAGCTGCTCCCTTAAAGGGCTTCTCCCAAGCATCTTTGCCCCGCAAACACTGAGACCTGCAGAGCTGTCACAAACCCTGCAGAGTCTGACGGTGCCTGAAATCCATTCCCATGGACATCCAGCAGCAGCTCCTCCTCGTTGAGCTGGCCATACTTGGCTCCGTGCTCTGTCAGTTGACCACAGTGCTCATGGCCACCCTCCACCTCCTCTTGTGGGCAACCCCTCTCACTGGGGCTCTGGAGCCCCTCAAGCCTGGATCCAACCCCCTTCCGCCCCCGAGCACCCCGCCATCTCTGGAGCCACCCCAGCAGCATGGACTGGTGGGAGCAGCTGGTGGTGGGAGACTGGAATGATTCCAGGTGGGTGCAAAACTACCGCATGAGCAGGTGGACCTTCAAAGAACTCTGCCACTGGCTCACCCCCACCCTGAGACAAAGTTGGCCTCCAGAACATCCCGCAGGGGGTGGGCACCTGCTGTGTCCTCTGCAACGTTGTGGAAGGAAAGGGCGAGGCATCCCCCCAGCGGTGGCTGGCTGAGTCTGACCCCCGCCCCTGAACAGCCAGTCCCTGCCCTGACCTGCCAGGCCCAGCAGGACAGGAGCTGCATTAGGGAGGCCCTCTGGGAGGCCTTCACACATGGGCTATGGGGACTGTCCACCCACAGCACACCTTGGAGGCCCCTGCACATACACTCCTCACCATCCCACAAACATTCACACATACAGATACACCCTCCACCACCCCCACTAACAGGAACATGGGACACAGGGCTGATGCAAAAATAAAACTTTAGCTTTCACTATCAACTTCATGAGGTCTAATAATACTGCAACAAAACTAGCTACAGCAGGGAGCAGGGGCAAACTATTTACAATGAGGGGTCTGGGCAAGGAGGAGACAGAGCATCTGAGGGGGGAAGGGAGGGACCTCAGCCTGGAGGGAAAAGGGGGGATCTCAACATGGAAGGGGAGGGGGCACTACTCCGGGGTGGGGGTTGATGGCCGCGAGCCACATTGGCACCAGGTTCCTCTCCCACCCCTGGTCCGGAGTCTCCAACAGGGCTGGTAAGGGGCATTCAGTACGGGGAGGTAGGACATTGTGGGGACAGACACAGCAGGGGCAGGGGCAAGGGGGGCTCGGCCGGGGGTGTGGGGACCAGGTGGTCCAGGAGCCCTGAGTGCTCCTGTTGGACCACGGACGTCTCTGCAGGCGGCCCAGCATGTCACCCATGCAGCCCTCCGCCATGCATGGTGTGCCTTGTCCATGCAGAGGCACTGCTCTGCCAGCTCTGTCTGGCAATGGGTGGCATCATCCTCACCAGCCTGCCGTCTTGCCCTCCTGCTGTGGGCCTCTCGTGGTGCAGCCGGGGGTGGTCAGTGGCCCCCTTTCTCTGCCGAGCTGTCTAGGGCCATGAATGGGTCAGGGCTCTCCCAGCCCTCCTGTGGCGTGGCTGCAGGGATGTAGAGGAGGACGCAATCAGTCTCATGTTATGGTACGAGGGCCATGGCCCCCTCTCCCCAGGCAGGCACCTGCCCCCGTCCAGCCACAGGTGGCCATGGGGTATCTCACTTGCCACAAGGGTCCTTGCAATAAGGGGCTGTCCTCGGCCGTGGTCCGTCGTCATCCGCCACTCCTCATGCATGCAACTCACAGCGCCATCCAGAGGAGTGGGTGCTGGATGTTGCTGGTGGCTGTTATGGTATTCTGGGAGCCACGGCCACCTGTGCTGTGTCCGGCCCAGGTCTACTGGGCATGTGGGTGGGTCACTGGTGGCTGCGCTGCCCCCGTCCTACAGGCCAGGGTGTGTTCCTTGCCAGGTACTTACCTGAGGGTCCCTCACCACAGTCTGGTGATGCCTGGCTGCCCATCGCCCAGCTCAATGACCGGGATGGGAACCCTTATCACCAGGTCCCCTTCCTCGTTCAAGACCTAGGTGGCAGCCTCTGGCTCCGGGTGCATGGGGTGTTGTGCAGGAGTGGACTCCTCCTCATCCTCAGGGTGCAGTTCATCCGCCACTGTGTCGAGGACAAAGGGTTGGGGGGAGCTGTCCCTAGGCCCCAGGAGGCAATGGAGCTCCTTGGAATAGGGGCAGGTCATGGGACCTGCTCCTGAGTGTCTGGCAGAAACTGGGTCTGGGTGTATCCCTGCCACTGCTCCTTCACTTTGCTGCATACTTGGTCTGGGGTGCGGACAGGTTGGCCTCAGGCAGACAACCCTTTGCCAGGTGAGTGAAAGCACCTGCATTCCACCTCTTCACCCCCATCTGCTCAAGCACCTCCTTCTCCTTCCAGAGCCTGAGCAGATCTCTCAGCTCAGGCTCGGTTCATTAGGGTGCCCTTGTTTTTCAGGGGCTGCCTGGAGCGCTGTGAGCCCTGTGAGGGTTCTGAGAGGGGACCCTGGGTCTCCTGGGGTGGCTGGCTGCTGGCCATCCATGCCAGTTGCTGCTCTGCGGCTGCAATGAGGGCATGCTGCAGGAGCTTGTGCTACGGCTGCTCCTAGCACGCTGTCAGCTTCCTGCCACAGAGTGTCTGGGTCCATACAGCTTTAAACGCAGTCAGACTCAGCTACTGCTGGCCGGGGCGTCTGCATGTGCCAGCTGGCTGGTGCCATGGAGGACTGCCCTTTTGAAAGAGCAGCCCACACAGCATCTACACGTTTCCTTTTGAAAGAGTCTATTCCTCTTCGAGTGTCCCCGTGGGTGCTCCACAATAGGTGTCGGGCTCGCCCGGCGCCGCAGATCGGATCTTCCAAGCAGTTTCTGCCAGACCGCGCATGCGCCGGCATGCGCCGCTCCCTTGCACACTCCTGGCCACGTGCGCGATCCGGTCCCCGCCAGGTCCTCTTAACTGCCGTCGGCTGCGGACGGAATCCGAACTAGGCTAAGGCCAAGTTAGCGTATTCAATGGTTTTAACTGTTTTTTCTTTAAAGTTTTCAAGTTCTTAGGCTACTGCAAGTTAGCCAGTTGTTATTTTCAAAAAAAAAAAAGCGGGACGGCATTCAGTCCAGTCCCAGTAACAAGCGGAACACCGGAGGCCAGGAGCCTAGGGCCATCAGCCCTCCTGCCGTGGCAGGCCATCGGAGAAGGGGAAAAACAGCACAGAGAAGGTGCTAAGTACCCGTTAACAACTGAAAGACTCACCAACAATGTCCTCTTCAGGATTTAAGAAGTGTGAGTCCTGCCGAGAGACAATGCCAGCGTCTGATGGGCACAGTCAATGCATAAGGTGCCTGGGGGAGTCCCATGTCACGCTGAAATGCTCCTTCTGTGCAAAACTAACAGCCAGAGCAAGGAAGGACAGGGAGATGCGGCTTAACATGCTGCTCTTCGACAAGGCCCTCCAGCCAGACGTGCCGGAGCGGCCGCAGCAGGAGGGACCCTCCGGGGCCCATAAAATGAAAGCCGCCTCCCTCACCCCATCAGCGCAAAAACGGAGGAAAGCCTCCCCAGCCTGATCCCTGCCGGCAGCAACAGCGAGCGGGACGGGAGGAGCGCGCAGCCCCCAGCCGCAGCAACATCTGATCGGCAGCGGCACGGAGAGCCACGTGGAAGTGGCTCAGCCTCCGATAATCAAACAGCCGCCCCACACCGCAGGCAGGGTGGCGGCTAAACAAGCGCCGGTACCGGCGGCACTGCAAGCAGCGGCACCGACCCCCGGGGAACCGGCGGTGCAGAGCGCGCAGGCACGCAGCCTGCAGGCACCGGAGGACACCGCACGTGCGGCACCGCCCATGAGCGTGCCGAGCACGGCGCGGACGGGGCAGAGATCCCCTACACACCAGGGGGCGGAGTTACGTCCTCAAGGGAGGGGGAAGACTGCACACAAAACGAGGTACCGCAGCCCCTCTCCAGACAGGGCTGCGGAGTTGCTTTGTTTCAGCCCTCCGCTTATGCTGCAGACTCCAACCAGAAGGCAGGGGTCCCCCCTAGCCTACCCGGAGCCCCCGTTTCCATTTTTACAACCAGCCTCGCCCTGGCTGGGACCACCTTCACCCTTCCTGGGGTTTGAGCCGCTGGAATACTATCCAAAATCGCTCTCTTCAGTGTCCCAGATCTCTCGACGATCTTGCTCCCCCAGACACAGAGGGTATGCACCAAGGGAGTGCTCTAGGTCACCTTCCCAAGAACAGTGCCTATACTGCCATGGTCACCCCTATCACGCGGGGCATAGACACCACCAGCAATCTACGAGGGAAAGATCCCTACAGACGATCTCGTATCCCCGAGGGCAATCGCGAACGGGGAAAGAGACTCAAGTATCTCAGGGGGAACTGGTTATGGAACCCCGAGATTTTCCCTCGCAAGCCTCTAGCGAGAGGGTGTACCATCACCAACAGGAACCGGAAGGGTCCAGAGAGGCGTACCCCAGTGGTTCCTTGCTCTCCTCCCCAGACGAGGCTGCGGCCCCGGGGGATGTCCATCCTCCGGACGATCTCAAACAGTTTCAAGAGCTGTTTAAGAGGGTGGCCTTCACGCAAGGCATCCAGACAGCAGAGGTGCAAGAGAAACACCATAAGCTCCTCAAAAATCTGAGACCTCCGGCCTCCTCCAAAATAGCAATACCGCTTGATGAAGCAATCTTGGAGTCTGCCACTACGATATGGCAGACCCCTGCAACTATTCCGCCTGTCCACAAGAGAGCGGATAAGAAATACTTCGTGCCGGCGAAGGGCATGGAGTTCCTGTTCAGCCACCCACAACCAAATTCCTTGGTGGTGGAGTCGTCGCAACAAAGATCAAAGACATCTCAATTCAGGACAGGGGGAACAGACAAGGATGCCAAGAAGCTAGAGCTGTTCGGCAGAAAGGTCTACTCCTCCTCCACTCTACTGTTGCGAATGGCAAATTACGCAGCGCATTTAGCGAACCATAATTTTGACAACTACACTAGGTTAACCTCCCTCATGGACTTGCTTCCAGAGGACAAGAAACCGGTGCTCAAGGCCATCGTGCAAGAAGGCTACGCGGCCTCGAGGACGGGAGTTCAGATCTCCCTGGATGTTGCGGACACAGCAGCACGTTCCACAGCTACCGCAGTGGTGATGCGAAGGGAGTCCTGGCTCCAGACTTCGGGTATACCGAGGGATCTGCAGGCAAAGATAGTCGATCTTCCCTTCGACTCGCAGAAGCTGTTTGCTGAATCAACTGACTCGGTCCTTCATTCCAGTAAAGATTCAAGAGCCACACTTAGGACCCTGGGGATTTACACCCCTCCATACAGAAAGAAAAAGTACTACCCTCAACAAAGACGGTACCAGTACCAGCAACAGCGTCCCCAGTACCACAGGGGTTACGAGCAAGGGCGACATCAACAGCACCAGCAGTACAGAACTCCCAGGCGACGTTCCCAACAGAGCCGTGCGTCCTCGGGGCAGGGCCAAAGGCCACAAGTTTGACACACAGATCTAGGGCTGCGCCATCACTACCATTGCACAAGGTCATCTGAAGCGGCTATTCCACCATCGCCTCTGACCATTCTACGACCAGTGGCAAAGGATCACCACAGACAAATGGGTGCTGGAGATCATAGCCACGGCGCACGCCATCCCCTTCCAGTCGCTCCCACCGCCACGACCTCCACCCAGGCCCCACCTCCAGGAGGCCTCCCACGTAGCGAGGCTCAAGCAGGAGGTAGACCATCTCATGCTCATAGGGGCAGTGGAAAGAGTGCCGGAGCAAGTGCAAGGAAAAGGGTTCTACTCGAGGTACTTCCTCATGGAGAAAAAGACAGGAGGCTGGAGGCCCATCTTAGATCTTTGAGGCCTCAGCCGGTACCTGCGCAAGCAACGCTATCGGATGATCACAATCGCCTCCATCCTTACGGCACTGGACGATGGAGATTGGTTCGCAGTCCTCGATTTACAAGACGCATATTTTCACATAACTATCCATCCGGCTCACCGGCGATTCCTCCGGTTCATGGTAGGCAAAGAACATTTTCAATACAAGGTCCTACCGTTTGGCCTCTCCTCGGCCCCCAGAGTCTTCACCAAGACCTTGGCACGTTCTCTTCGCTCGGCCTGGTTATCAATCTGGCAAAATCAAAGATAGACCCCACACAGGACATAGAGTTCATAGGGGCACGTGTAAATTCTATTACAGCGAGAGTATATCTACCAGAGACTCGCTTCCGGGCCATCGGCTTCCTCGTGCAGGTCATCACCTTCAGCCCTACGGTGCCGGTCCTGACGTGCTTACAGCTGCTGGGCCACATGGCAGCGGCGACGTTCGTAGTACAGAACGCCAGGTTACACATGCGCAGCATGCAGCACTGGCTGGCGAGTGTATACAAACCGGCAGCACACACTGTTCACAGGGTGGTGTCGCCCACAGCAGAGGTGCGCAAATCCCTGCAATGGTGGGTAAACCCAAGAACTTGCTAACAGGGGTACCCTTCCACCCACCACAAATATCGGTTTTTCTTACTACAGATGCCTCCCTCATAGGGTGGGGAGCACACATGGGCGAAGAGGTGACTCAAGGGCTGTGGTCCTCCACGGAGCAGTCACTGCACATAAATATACTGGAGCTCAGAGCAGTGTTCAATGCCTGCAGACACTTTAGAGACCATATACAAGGCAAAGTCGTCGGGATCAGTACAGACAATACCTCCACCATGTTTTATATAAACCGGCAAGGAGGAGCTCGGTCCCGTGCCTTATGTGCGGAAGCAGTCCGGTTATGGAACTGGTGCATCGCCAACAATATAACCTTGAAAGCCTCGTACTTACCAGGCGCTCACAATGTGAAGGCAGACCAGCTGAGCAGGCGTTTTGCACTGACGCACGAGTGGCAGATCCGTCCCAATCTGCTATGACCCATTTTCCACGCATGGGGTTTTCCCCAGATAGACCTGTTTGCCACTCAACACAACAAGAAGTGCCCACGATTCTGCTCCAGGGCAGGACTGGGATGGGGGTGCCTGGGGGACGCGTTCGCGATCTCGTGGAGGGGCCCCCTGCTTTACGCTTTTCCTCCCACAGTGCTGATCCACAAAGTCTTGCAGGAAGCCAGGAGGGAAGGAGCCCGAATGATCCTGATAGTCCCAACGTGGGATCGACAGTAATGGTTCCCCCTACTCCTGCGCATGTCGGACCGTCCACCGATGCCTCTTCCGGTGGCGCCGGATCTGCTCACACAAGCCCAGGGGTCCATAGTGCATCTGCACCCCCAAGGCCTGCGACTACAAGCGTGGTTAATCCATGGCTCAGCTCCCTAGAGAGCACATGCACAGAGGAAGTGCAACAAGTCCTAGAAAGTAGCAGGAGGACTTCCACCAGGAAGATCTACAAGCAGAAATGGACTCGCTTCACGGCTTGGTGTTCTACCAAACAGCTGGCCCCCCTTTCGGTGCCTATACCTGTAATATTAGAGTATTTACTGGACCTCAAGAGAGGAGGACTCTCACTATCCTCATTAAAGGTCCACGTTGCCGCCATTTTGGCGTTCAGACACGAGGAGAAAGGGCACACGGTGTTTGCCCATCCCATGGTAACCAGGTTCCTCAAAGGGTCGGTAAACCTATACCCCCCTCGGAATGTGCTTCCACCTTCGTGGAACTTGGACCTGGTGCTTAACGCGCTAACGGGACCACCGTTCGAGCCCTTGGCCACGGTTTCCCTCCGCCTCCTTACGATAAAGACAACCTTTCTTCTCGCAATTACGTCAGCTCGCAGGGTGAGCGAGCTTGCGGCAGTTATGGCAACGCCACCCTGCACTGTTTTTTCCAAGGAGGCGGTAACCATACGGCTGCATCCAGCCTTTGTTCCCAAGGTTTCTTCTGAGTTTCACATTAAAGAACCTATTGTTTTACCCTCGTTTTATCCAAAGCCTCATAACTCTAACAAAGAGGCGCGCCTACACCTCCTGAACGTGAGGAGGGCACTAGCCTTCTATGTAGACAGGACCAAGTCCTTCCGGAAAACGGATAGACTCCTAGTCTCTCTCGCTCCCAAATCGAAAGGAGAAGGTCTCTCTTCGCAGAGAATCTCGAAGCACATCGTATCCTGCATAAAAATGTGCTACGAACTCAAAAAGACTCCTTTACTGGCCACGCCCAGGGCTCATTCCACTAGGGCGGTGGCGGCATCAACAGCCTTTTTCAAGGGCGTTGCGCTAAAAGACATTTGCAGAGCGGCGACCTGGTCATCCTATGACACCTTCGCCAAACATTACGCCCTTCACAGGGTATTCCAAGAGGATACCCGTCTCTCGACAGCGGTCCTCTCGGGGACAAGCTGCACATAATCCGATTACCCACCTCCTATCTTGGGTTACTGCTGGGTAGTCACCTATTGTGGAGCACCCACAGGGACACTCGAAGAAGAAAGAGAGGTTACTCACCGTAGTAACGGTGGTTCTTCGAGATGTGTCCCCATGGGTGCTCCACTACCTGCCCATCCTCCCCGCTTCAGATCTCTGTTTGTATTTTGCAGGAGCATCCGAGGCGGTTGGTCGAGGAACTGGCGGGGACCGGATCGCGCACGTGGCCAGGAGCGCGCAAGGGAGCGGCGCGTGCCAGCGCATGCGCGGTCCGGCAGAAACTGCTTGGAAGATCCGATCTGCGGTGCCGGGCGAGCCCGACACCTATTGTGGAGCACCCACGGGGACACATCTCGAAGAACCACCGTTACTACGGTGAGTAACCTTTCTTTATGGGATCGGAGGAATTCTTTTGAAAACAGTGCCCAGTTCTTTTGATTTCGTATCGAAAGAGTGCATTTTGTCCGTAGGCGCTCCATGTTTCGAAAGAGTGCAGGATTTTCCGAATGTACAGCTTAAAGTGTTTGATTTTTGAAGAAGCACTGCTTTATTTTATGGTGCAGGTTTGTTTGGGAACATCTGTGGCCAATAGTTGGTCCTCTTCCTCCGTTTTGCTCATTTGGGTCAATTATGAATGCAGAGTTAGTTTCTGGGACAAGGGTACTGGTATGTGAGCTGGAATTTCTGAAAAACCAGTTTGCCTCTGTGACTTTCTTGCCCACTTCAATGGAAAGACTAGTGTGTGTAGCGTATTGCTCTAAGTAGATAATGCACATTGCATCACTGAGGTCTCCTCCATGGAAAACCTATCTTCAAAGCTCTGATATCTGCTACTGCTTAACAAAGGGGCAATGGTTTACAGTAAATTGTGTTTCAAAACTGGCAAGTAAAAAAGGAGGTGGGATTTACCTACTGTAAACAATCAGTGTAAACAAAAACATAGTTATTCCTGAGTAAGGAACTTGCAGGTAATCAGTGAGGAGGGAAGGAAGGAGGGAAATGAGTCAATGAGCATGGCTGGCCTGTAGAAGGGAAAGCGGGAAATTAGTCATATGGGTAAACAATTTCCTTTACAGCAGTTCCACAGCCCCACTTTTTTTCTAATGTTGTTTTCTTTCATGTAGTTCAGAGATTTTTCTGCATCTGCTGAAAGGAGCTAGAAGCTAAAACATTATCTTTTTTTGTTGGCAGAAAACCTGAAAATGTTGAATGTATGCATCGCAAGTAATAGTGCAGTGATTATGCAAATCTCTGCATTCTGGCTTTCAGTCAAAGTAAGGTGGCATGCGTACTCTGATTATGGAGACACAGCCTATAGAGATTATGAAAATAAATCACCTACACCCAGTCATATTACAGGAACTGCAGAAAAGTGTTAAGCTGTGTTCCAATAACAGTTCAGGATCTCTGTGCTCCTGCTGAGAAAACTACTTTGGTAAAATGTTTTAGGTTCAATAATAGAATGCAGGACTAACAGGTTGCTCCTGTGCTTGCTATTTCTTCAAGAGAAGCATTTTAACAAAGTGTTTTGTAAGATGTCAAGTTACATTGACTGCAATACTGATGTGAACAGAAAATCTATCTAATCTTTATTTTTTCCCAAGCCATATGTTGTAATGGCTTTAAGCAAAAAATACATCCCCTATGGTGCTGCTAAAACCAAAAACTGGAGTTTTTGGAATCTAGGAGTAAAATGTTAAAGTACTCCAAGACTCTCATAGAAATATTATTTGTAACAGAAACACTCAGTGAATGGGAACTTTCTGTATTGATGGGGAATCAATATTTTGTCTGCTAACCTGGCTTTAAAAATCATTAGGTAAATAATTTTTAAAGACATATCTGCTCATGTAATGTGATGATTGAGGCTAGTGACCAGAACATTAATGAGAATATTTGGTGTGGGGGAGGGGGCTTCTTCTAATATTTGTGCATGCATTCTTTGACTCTTTTTGAAAAATCTGTCTTAACAGTTGTTATAAAATTATCCCCCCGATTTCGACAATTATTCAAATATGACTTGCCTTAATAATATGTCCATGGCAGTCATCTGGGGCCTGATTGTGAGCTCTTTATACCACTGGTGACCAGTTACTTGCACAAGTGGGACTCTTATGTGAGTAACTGCTACCAAATAAGAGTGATGGCTTCACAAGTATGCCCCTTGGGAACTTTTTGTCCCTGAAAATGCTAATATGTGTGCATAACCTGACTACTGTGAATAATCTCAGAATGGTGGGAAGATGAAGCAAGTGCAAGTTTCTTAGAGGGACCTAGAAATAGCAGAGGGGCAACAGCATCACCCAGGCTGCCTCTAAGAAACTGAGATTATCAAATAAATTGATAAGGAGACAAAAGAAAACAGCAAGCCCAGGTGTTTTAAGGGCTGATGGTCTCAATGTAGGTTGAGAATTTGTGGTCTGTTTAAATCGAAGGGGACAACTGAGGGGACAGCTGGAACCCCTAGAGAGAGCACCTAGAGCAGCCAGCTGTGGAATTTTCAGAAGTATTCAGTGCTGACCTGCCTCAGCTATTATCAGCTTCAGAGTACGAGCTGAGTTAGGCCAGCCCTGGGAACCTTTGCAGCTCTCACCCTAAATTAACTTCATTATCCATTCTTTATTTTTAAAAAATATTTATAAATTGCCAATAATTTGTTCGGTGTTATACAGACCACGGTCCTTGCCTTAAAGATCATACAGTCTAAATAGACAATATTTAAAGAATGAGAGATATAACAAAAAGCAAAGCAGTGAATTTTGGTGTGCTGCTTGTTCATTCTGAATTTTTTTCATTAGTTTTTGTTATATTCTATCTAGCAACTCTAAGACGCTGAACGCTGGTAATCGTCATATTCAGATGCATGAATCTGATGTTTCATTTGGTTTAATTTAAACAGAAGTCATTATTCCAAAAAATAAATATACCATTTGTTTTACTGCTTCATGACAAATAATAGCAAACCCTCTCAACTGACTGTAGCAGTTTAACTGTACAGACTGACTGGAGTATAAAATGTTTTACTGTGTACAACAACAGTAGATGTATGTAATAAGATAATTGTTGGGTTTTTGTTTCTGTGCAGAGATTTCCAACAGAAGGACTTGCAAATGTGGTTAGAAATGTGTTCGACTTTGACTCTTACAACAATGAAATGCGTGATATTTTAATCAGCACTTTGCACAAACATGGGATACCTATTGGAGCAAAACCCACCAGTATACAGCTGGCCAAGGAGTAAGGCTCACCTAATATATATTAACAACACTTGTCTTTGTCAGCCTTATTTTGCTTTTATCTTGCTGCTAACAACCCGGGGTACTTGAAACTACGTATTCTTATGATTGAAGTTTTGCTTTCTGCAAATAATGGACAATTATATTTTACTGATAAGTTTAGCAGTTATAAATTAGTAATAATTTATCTCTATTTAATGTTTATATACATGCTGATAGTATGTCTTGAAAACAGATACAAATAAAGGGAAATATTTGTTTCTTTCTCCGTCTGTGTTTTTTATTGGATTACTACAGATCTTTGCCTATATACCATTAAATTAAGAAGCAGAACAAATCCTTTTGTCTTCAGTGGGAGCAAGAATTGGTCCTTAATCCTTTGATCTATAAAAATACATGATCACAGCATGTCAGAGTACTTAGCTTTCCATGCAGGCAACAAAAAGGGTTTTAATTTTATTTGCTTGTATCCAAATCCCCATTATTGTTTAATTGTTGTGACCGTTGACTGAATTTACTATATTGTATACTATGTGAGAGATCAGAAATATAAATAACCAATTTTAAAAGAACCTAAATTATAAAATCACAGCTAATTTAGCTCATACCTTTGCACTTCACATGGATGTTGGTCTTTTTCTACCTTCCATTAATATAGTAAATAAAGATAATGAAGAGCAATGTTTTAATGTCTATCTTTTTAAACTTCCTCTGAGATGTTTTGAAAAATCTTATGCATCTTTAAAGGGTTCTCAGAAAAAACAAACTATTAAACCAGTCAAGGAACTGCTTATAAAGAAACAAATATTTCCTTCTTATCATAAAGCGAAGAATGGGGGATGGAAAATTGAGTTTTGCATAGGGGTGATGATTAATCCTTCGAGCTCCAAATGTAGCATACAGCCTCCATAGTCATTCTCCATATCTTACAATCCTTGGCGATAGTCTTGATTTGATCCCATGTTAAGCAAGCTGCTTTTACTTCATCCGGGGAGCTTCATCGCCATGTTTGTTTGGGACATCCCTTCTTCCTCTTTCCCTTTGGATTCCATTCTAATGCTTGTCTTGTGATACATTCCTCACAGTCCTTACACAGGATCTGGCCTGCCCATCACCATTTTTTCTTTTTGATCTGGGCCTCCATTGGCTTCTGGTTTGTTTTGGTCCACAATATTTCATTTGGTATTCTCTCATGCCTCTTTAGCTGGAGAATGAGTCTAAGGCATATGTTGACAAATATCTGAATTTTCTTAGAAACAGAGAGGGAGCCATGCTAGTCTATACACTATCAAAACAAAAAGCAGCCACGTAGCACTTTAAAGACTAACAAAATAATTTATTAGGTGAGCTTTCGTGGGACAGATCCACTAAAGTGGGTCTGTCCCACGAAAGCTCACCTAATAAATTATTTTGTTAGTCTTTAAAGTGCTACGTGGCTGCTTTTTGTTTTGAATTTTCTTAGAATTACTCTGGACAATGTGCCACCTATCCGAGCCATACAGCAGCACTGATTTCACATTGGAAGTGAAAATATGTAGTTTGGCTCTTGTTGAAATGGCTCTTGTACACCAGACTTGTCGTAATATGGCAAAGGCTTGTTGCACTTTTCATATTCTCTCACTGATGTCCTCTTCTGTGCCCCCATTTTTTCTGATAACACTCCCAAGCATACAGCTGGTCCACAACTTGTACTGCTTTTCCTTTGATTGTAATTTTGCTTTCCTGTCTCTTATTAATGCGAATCAAGTTGGTCTTCTCCTAACTGATCTTGAGGCCCATTTGCTCAGCTGTTTCCTGTAGGTCCTGTAGGGCATCCATCTTCTCTTGTATAGGCTCTAGTTTGTTTGCAAGCAGGGCTAAACCATCTGCGAACTCTAGTTCTTCAAGATTCTTGGTTTGGGTCCATTGGAGTCCCCATCCTGTGTCGGCATGTGCTGTTTTGGTGACCCAGTCTAGGATAATCAGGAAGAGTAATGGAGAAAGAAGGCAGGATTGGCATACACCTGTTGTGACCTGGAATTTTTTGGATGATTTTCTATCATGGATGACATGGCAGAAGTATTCTTCATGCATTTTCTTGATGATAGTGATCAGCGTGCCTGGGACTCCATAATGTTACATAATGGTTCAAATGGACTGCCTGTCCACACTGCCAAAGGCTTTCATGAAGTCTATCAGGTGATGTAGAATGGTGCTTGCTATTCAATTCATTTTTCTACAGTGATCCAAAGTGTTACTATGCAGGATCGTCCTCTCCTAAAACCTGCCTTCTCATAGTTTTCAGTCTATGGCATCTTTCATTTATTCCAGGAAAACTCTGGTTGGTACTTTTTTTGGAATAGACAGGAGGGTGATCTCCCCTGCACTTTTCACACAGTGACAGATCTCCGAATATAGGGAGTTTCACAAGCAACCCTTTTCTCCATCCCTTTCTCTTCTGTTTTCCATATCAGATTTAGGAAACTGTGTAGCTGGTCCACTATAACATCTCCTCCTCCTTTTAGTACTTCAGGTGGAATATTATCAGGTCCTGCTGCCTTGCTATTCTTTAAATTCTTTATTGCCTTGGGGACTTCTTTTATAATTGCACCAGTGTTGATGTCTAGGGGTTCTCCTGCTTCTAGTTGTGGTGGGTTTGTTGGTGGTGGTCTGTTCAATACTTACTCAGAATGCTCCTTCCATCTGACTAGCTGCCCATCCACTGAGGTAAGTAGCTGAAGATCTTTGTTTTTGACCAGTCTGTTTGGATTTCTTTTCCTTCCTCTCCAGACTCATGTTGTAGTTTTGCATAGGATTATGCTACTTTTGTGTTTGATAAGAAGCAGCTAAGCTGACTCTACTGACAAAAAGTCGTTGTCAGTTGTCAGAGTATAGATTTCTGCGTCAGGAGCACCCCTATAATCATGCCTAGAAACCTACAAATATGTTTTGAGGAAGACAGGCACTCGGATAATTATGGCATAATATTTCATCCTGATGCCTGGGGAATCACACGTGTAAGTAACTATATGCCTGAATAACTGCCATATACATCAAGATGACAGTATAACCCTGAAACTGGTGCCACGGTCTCCATAATTTACTTGCTAGAAACCATTTGCTGAATTCAGTTTTGAAGGATTATAAAGTGAGTCTGAGTTAGAGACATTATATTTAATAAGTTGGCATTTCATTTAATTTAAATAGGGATTTTAGAAAAATAAATATATGGTTTGTTTTTATTAGATATGATCTTAGCCATGAAGATTGTAAACAGATTCCTGGGTGATTAGATTCAGGGCTCAGCCCATGAGAGAGAAGAATAGCTTATTTGAACTTCCCCACAGCTCAAAAGTGTTCCTATCTAGGGTTTTTGGTCTCAGCCTGCTTGTATTGTAGAAATATTTTGCAGGAATTTGACAGAGACTTCCATGCTAATTTTCAGCTGTGACCTGAATCCATGGTTACAGGTTTTTGCATATAATTTTGGAGCAGGTTGTCAAGCTTAAAAGAACTGGGAGCCCTCAAAGAAATTAGTGACATTCAGAGGCCAGCAAATAAAATTATAATCTCCAAAGGCTGCTTCTCCACAAGATATTCTGAGTAGGTGGTCACAGGTACTTTTGAGAAAATGCACCTAACTATGCATTACTTTAATTTGGAGAAAATTCATAGTTCTCCAGTTGGTTTACCACTGGCCCATACAATATTTTCTTAACTAATTTAACTGCAGGTATTTTTCTTCACATATACACATATATGAACTACCTAGCCAACTTGTCATGGGAAGAAACAGCTTTTAGAGTTGTCTTCTAAGACCATTCTGGACATTGGTCCACTACTGACATGGGGGAAGATAACTACTTTGCCGAGTCATCTAGTAGCATATTTTTCTTTGGAATGTGCGCCTTTCTGAGTAAATAGGACTCTTCCTACTTTGAGGTCTTGCGTGACAGCAGTAGAATATCATTTAGGTATGAGATCCGTGTGTTGCTTTGAAAAGGTATTTTTGCCTTTTAAATTTCACCATAATATTTTGGAACTATTAAATCAGAATACCCAATTGGGCTTCTTTAAGCCATTCATTATTTTGTCAAATCTTCTCTAGATGTCTGATTTTTCCCATCTAAAAATTGCATAGCTCATTCTCATTTTAGAATCATTTGAACTTTTTTCTAATTTAGCTGGTTTAAAAGTACTCTTCTCTTTTGAATGACTGGTCAGGCTGTTCCCGTAAGGGGAAGAGAGAGCAAGGAAAGATGGAGAGAACCATTTAATTTTTAGTCTTCACTCCTCAAGTGGAGGCCAGGGCATCTTCAAGCTACAAGAAATTTCTAATGTCTCTTTCTTCCCTTCTCTGTCTCATGGATAAGAAATAGAAATGTTATTAAACTGAAATTTTAAATAACACGAATAATGACTTTAATCAAAAGGTGTTTGGTTGAAGTGCCGTTATCAGATTGGTAAAGAGCATAATGGCCATTCTGAATCAGATCACGGGTCCATCTAGCTCTGTATCCTGTTGTCCAATAGTGGTCATTACCCGGTGCCTCATAGGGAATGAACAGAACAGGTAATCATTACGTGATCCACCTCTGTCAGCTGTTCCCAGCTTCTAGCAAACAGGCTAGAGGCTACGATGGACCTATCCTCCATGAACTTACCTAGTTCTTTTTGACCCATGTTATAGTCTTGACCTTCACAACGTCCTCTGGCAAAAAGTTCCACAGGTTGAATATCTGCTGTTTAAAGAGTGACAGAGAGATCGCCATGTTAGCCTGTATGCTATCAAAACAAAAAAAGAGTCATGTAGCATTTTAAAGACTAACAAAATAATTTATTAGGTGATGAACTTTTGTGGGACAGACCCACTTCTTCAGATCAT
Organism: Carettochelys insculpta; assembly: GCF_033958435.1. NCBI lineage: Eukaryota > Metazoa > Chordata > Testudines > Carettochelyidae > Carettochelys > Carettochelys insculpta. Next base: position 68,008,683 of record NC_134137.1, read on the forward strand.
AGCCTTACCAGAACAGACTCAATATATAAAGCACAGAGGTCCAAAAACTGTTAACAAGGCCTGGGGTTGGTTTCCAGCAGGGAGTAAAGAGTTAGATAAAACATCGAAGTATGTAAAAGAGTCCTTATAATGGAACTACATGCATTTAAATTTCTCTGAGGGTACTATTAACTTGGTAACAGTAGCATCAACTTTACAAGTTTCATAATTATGACTATTTATGAAATTTACAATTTTCTTCAGCCTTTGTAAAAACTGCATGCTGCTGTAGAGAAGCAATGAGGACCGATCAACTGAGAGATATAACAGACCCGTTTGAAATTGGATCACATCGTGAAGAAAGCATCAAACTCTAGATCCTTTGCTTTAAATCCAAGAATTAGATAACACACGAATATATCTTGAGCTCATAAATCCTTTTCTTCCATATCTCCTAAAAATCAATTAAACGAATGAAAATCTGGTAACTCATTTCACTCTAAATTCAAAACAAATTTCTCACCAAGTGTAAAAAGGAAAAAAGGAAGCGTTTTTTCACACAGAATACAGTCAACCCCTGGAACTCTCTGCCACAGAATGTTGTGAAGGCTAAGCCTATAATAAGATAAAAAAAAGAACTAAGATAGGTCTATTAATGGCTATTAGCCAAGAAGGGCAGAGATGAAATACCATGCTCAAATTGTCCCTAGCCTCTGTTTGCCAGAGGATGGGAATGGGCTTCAGTAGAGGATCATTTAATCGTTCTGTCTAAAGCACTTGTCATTGTATCCTGTCAGAAGACAGGATAGTGGGTTAGATGGACCTTTAGTCTGATCCAGTATAGCCATTCTTATGATAGGAAGTACTGACAAAAGCGTGAGAAGTAGTTGGCACTTGTGAGTTGATATGTGGGCTGTGGCTGAGTAGAAGTCATACCCAATCTTCCTTATTCTCTGGAATGATAGTCTACCATATTAAACAGCAACAAAGTGTCCTGTGGCACCTTATAGACTAACAGAAAAGTTTTGAGCATGAGCTTTTGTGAGCACAGACCCACTCATATTAAACAAGAACTATTACTCACGCTCATGATCAAAAGCTAAATTTTTTTTATTTTCCCTAAGTGTGTCACTTTTACTATCACAGACTCAATATATAAAGCACAGAGGTCCAAAAATAGTTACCAGAGTTGACAAATCAGAAATTTTTCATCAAGGTTGGCAAATCAGAAGAGCAGAGGGATGGCAGGGTGTGGTGGGGGGGGGAGTTAAGAGTTAGACAAAACATCAAAGTATATAAAAGAGTCCTTATAATGGGACTCCTGCCCCCAAGCTGGATCAAACCCAGGAACTGGTCGAAAATCATTTTGAAATCTAAAACAAACATTGTAGTGCAAAATTTACCAACATGTAATTCTGATAACTGATTCTATACTTCTGCGTGAATAACTGCATCTGTCTTGGAGTAATAGGTGCATAAAAGAGTATACCCTGAATAATTGTGGTGATTGTATGGCATGACATAATTTAAGATGTATTATACTTGCATTTCTTTTGGCTGTGGCTTAATTTTGACTTCTGATGTAGGAGAAAACTGGCCAGCCTATTTAGGAGACATGAAAAAAGCTAAGGCACTGAATAGATTGATCAAAAAATATTCACCTTTTTCTGGTTGGTATTAAAAGCAGGACTCACACTGCAAATAGTTTAACAAGATAAAGTTGAAAATAGCAAGTGATTACAAAAATTATAGTTTCAAACCTTGGTATTGACTGATGTTGTAAACAGGTGCAGGGTCATAAAAACTGTCTTCTCAGAGCTGGTTAACTAGGGAATTAAATAGAAAACACAGTCTGGAAAGCTGATTTAAGTTCAACCCCAATTGCATCACCAAAAGTCTTTACCATTTTATGGCTGAACACTGAAACTAATTTGGGGGTTCAATCCATTTCCTAATTCAATGTCACAAAACCTGCCTTTGACAACTTTGAGAGTCTCAACAAATGGGCCAAGAACTGAATAGATGTGGGAAACCAACCTATTCTCTCACTGCAACAAGCGGCCCTTGCAGATTAATTAAAGTACCTGGGCAGAACAATTGTTAGAATATTATATTTTTCTTGTGCTGTTCAGAAAGATTAGAAAGTATAATTGTCATTCCTAAAGTTTGGAATATAGAGCAATTTTTAACTTCTCCAACATTCAACGATGCTATGAATTTGATCTGAGCCCTTTTCTAATAGAAACAAACCTGCTTTAATTGCAGAGCCTGTTATTTTAAATAACTCTAACTGTAGGAACAGACATAGACAAATAGAACAAGAGAGATCAAGCACAGACTTAATAAACAGTTTGGAGAACTTACTTAAAATAGACTTCAGAGATGTATTTTGAGAAGGAGGGAGAGGGGATATCTTCTGTTCTCATGCCAAGTTTTGTAGAAGTGCAATAACGTAAGAAGTTTAAATAGTGTTTAGAAATATCTTACACATGCTTTCAACATTCTTACACTAAAAGCTAATTAAATACATGCTGTATGCCAACTAGTCCCAAATCAGACCAAAAGAAAGTTTTCTGGTCCTGTATCTTAGCATGTCGGTTCATTAGTTTTACTTAATTATTCTGCATTAGCAAAACTTTACATTGTTTTATTAGTAGTTGAAAATCACTTGGGTGTGTGAGTAGAGGAAGAACTAAAATATGTATTTTCAGTGCAACTAGTTTATGATATACCAATATTTTCATTTACTGCAGAAATCACTGATGACTAGAGGCCCAGATGTGCTCTTCAGGTGTGTCTACACTTAACATTCCTCTTTTGAAAGAGGCATGCAAATCAGGGACATCAAAAATTCAAATGAGGTGCAGATTTGCCTATCTGGCACCTCATTTTTATATTCTTTTTTCAAAAGAAGAAGAGCAGCATAGACACGGCTCTTTCAAAAGTAAACCCCATCTTCGAAAGAACCCATCTTCCCATAAGAAAAGGGAAGAAGCGTTTTTTCCGAAGATGGGGTTTACTTTCGAAAGAGCCGCGTCTACGCTGCTTTTCTTCTTCTGAAAGAATATGCAAATAAGGTGCCAGCAATGCAAATCTGCACTTCATTTGAATTTTCGATTTCCCTCATTTGCATGCCTCTTTCAAAAGGGAATGCAAATGTGTAGGCACAACCTTCCTGAATGAAAAACAAATGGAAACAAATGAGAATATCATTCAGATTTTAGGTAAATAAACCCCACGTTTCCAGCAGGTTTGGCCAGGGTTCTGTTGTGTGCAGGTAAACATGAACAGTGGTGGAGGCTAACCATCCATGAGAAACTTTGCACCTGCCATACAGATATTCTTAACAGGCTATTCAGAAGGACCATCCTTCTGCACTTTCTTTTGACACAGTCCAGTGTAGGCAACTAGCATACAGCTATTTTCTGCATTGATGTAGCCCATTCAGTGGTGTTAGAGAACATACAACAGCAATTAGTGCTGCTTTCTGCATCAATAACCTGACGTAAAATTCACCACACTCATTATGCAGTCTTTCTTGAAGAACTCCTTAGTTAGAACAGCTCCTTCCACTCATTCTGGTATCCTCTTTGACCTGAATTAAATTAATCTCTGAGTATGCTTTTCTGAATAACTGAGACAATTGGCTTTTCAAGTTTTTCTTTTCACAGCATGGTCTTTTAGATCCTGAGATTACTTGTGTTTCAAAAAAATGAAATTTTTGCCATTTAAAAGAAATTGAATGTTCCAGCAAGGGAGCATTTGCAACAAGACAGTCTTCAGCCTGTTTAAAAACTTTATGGTTATATGGCATGTTCTTTGTTCATTGCAAATTAACAAGGATAAATGTTTCTTGTTCATACGTTGTTTGACAGGTTACCATTGCCGGAGCATAAATTTGTGGGCTATTGGAGAATCAGTCAGTCAGGGAATGCACAGCAAAAACTACTGTGCCCAACAGAAACTCATCAGTTAAATGTAAAGGTTTGTATTTTTTTAATGCTGAAAAATACTGATCAGTTGTTTTTTCATTACAGCAATATAAGATCATCCTGATTGATTCAAGAAATAGAAATTATCACTCATTTCCTGCTGATAATCTACATTGATTTTTCTAATGAAATAAAAGCATGTCATTTGCATAAACTTTAAAAATAGACTTACTTTATGTATTATGTATTAAGCTGAGTTGCATTGGGGACCTATTTTGTAATCCCTCCATATGCAGGACATAAGAAGCATGGACAGCTGTGAATAGGGTGAGGGGACGTTGCAAGATGGAGTTCAGAATCTATTGCAGAGTTCTCTCCGTGAAGATGACAATGTCATTTTTAGAGAAGTTCAGAAACAGTCTTGGATGCATTGAGAGATCCAGTTCCAATGCCCAGATCAAAATTCATGAGGATGGGTTCTGAAATGAAAAGGAGCCTGTGTTACAATTTTGTTTCATGTGCAGCTGAATTCTAAATTCCCCCTCACCCCACACCTTAAATCTGAATCTTTGATCTGACTTGGCCCCCATCCTGAACCTAATACACATCTTCTACACACCCAATTTCTTCTGCTGTCTTTATTAATTTTATTTCAGTGCGTGTCGGGGGGCACCTGCTCATATAAGGTTAAATTTGATATTTCAAACCTTGCATAATCAAGAAATACAATTTTAGGTTTCTTTGCACATTTGCACTGTGCTTCAATCTTTCAATATTGATCACAGCACTCTAGACAGTGTGGCCTCTCCCCCATGGGGTTAAGGGTCATGGTGCCAAGTTAAGTTCCACACATTCCCGCTTGACTAGATGGATGTAGTAGTTGAAATATATAACTCTCAGGGGAGGAGGACATCATGGCTTATATTTTGTGGGGAAATGGTGAAAAGATCTTAATAGCTCCAGCTGGGATGAACAGGATTTACAGAAGAAGCCATCTACTTCCTTCCTTTCCTCTTTTGTTATTAATGCTTAGTCTGGCATACAGTGCTAAAAATGATAGAAATGTTTAAGAAAACTTGAGCTTATAAAGGTTGGTGAATGAAATAAAACACCTCGTGCTCATGGTTTTGGCTTTCTCTTAGGGTCCAGTATATTTAAATGTTCAGGAATTCCCACTGGAGCGTCATGAAGCCAGGTCCCTCAGTTTCACAGAAGAACTTGCTTTTTGGACACTGCCTTTGCATGAGGTTAATTTAGTCTGTGATGTTGCTGTAGCAGAAGGTACAGTAAAATATATGTAACTTTTGTAATAATCCTTGTTATAGTACAATGTAGTATACAGTGGAGGCAATGAAGAGTTGGACAGATCAGATCGTAGCTGTTCTCTAATATTCAATATAATGTAATCTGTATTCTCTTTTCTGAAAAATGCAAGAGTAAGGTCATATTTTGGTAGTTGCCATGATAAATAACTCTTGAAATTCTGTGCTGAGTGTATGTACATGCAGTAACACAGAGCACGCATTTCTGGGAGCCTGTACTGTATGTGAGAGAGGAAGAATATTACTTAGAGGATTCAGCAGAGGGCAACAAAAATTATTAAGGGTCTGGAGCACATGACCTTTGAGGAGAGGCTGAGAGACTTGGGCTTATTTAGTTTGCAGAAGAGAAGACTGAGGAGTGATTTGATAGCAGCCTTCAACTTCCTGAAAGGGGTCTCGAAAGAGGATGGAGAGAGACTATTCTCAGTGGTGACAGATGGCAGAACAAGGAGCAATGGTCTGAAATTACAGAGGTTGGATATTAGGAAAAACTATTTCACCAGAAGGGTGATGAAGCACTGGCATGCATTACTGAGAAAGGTGGTGGTATCTCCATCCCTCGAAGTTTTTAAATCCTGGCTTGACAAAGTCATGGCTGGGGTGATTTAGTTGGGGTTGATCCTGGTTTTGGCAGGGGGCTGGACCAGATGACCTCCTGAGGTCCCTTCCAGTCATAGAGTTCTATGACTGGTACTTTTTCTCTTCACAGCATATAGGTATTTTTAAGTCAAAGATATAATGCAAAGCAATTGATCGTGAAAGGGGACTATGTTAAAACAATGGTTCTCAATTTTTTTGGCCCATGACCCACCCACTCAACACAAACCTTTCTGTGGACCACTAACCAACCATCCATGATGACAAAACAAAGTCTTATCTCTAAATACCTCAGATACTGAGTTATTATATTAGGCTACTGAAGCATAAAACCATAAATACTCAACATAGGGGGTGTATATTTAGATGTTATGGTATATATCATATTAGGTTACCAAATTTCATTTTAAATAAAGTAAAATTATTAATTTACATTCAAAACAAAAAGGGTTCAATGTTGCCTTTATTTACAGCAGGGGTGGGGAACATTTTGTGGGTTGGGGTCACTGACCCAGAGAAATATCCGGTAGTGGAGAAGCAAAAAAACAACCGAACAGTGCCAATCCTCACTGATGTGGGCCCCAATTTAGAATCTTACTTGCCTTGCATTCCAGCCCCATGGGTTACAGGGGAGGGAGGACCGGGTTCAGGGCTTCCCAAAGCCAGATTAACTCTTCTGTGTTCCTAGGGCTGTTAGATTTGGTGAGTCCCCTAGGCTCTGGGGTGGAGCCAAAAATGAGGGGTTCAGTGTTTGGGAGTGAGTTGCTGGGGAGTACGGTAGGGATGAGGTGCTGTGTGTGGGTGTGAGGTGGGGTGCAGGAGCTGGTTAGTGGGTGGGGGTCTGGGCAGGAAGCAGGGTTCAGGAGGGGGACTGAGGTGGGGGCCTGGGTCAAGGAAAGGTGCAGGAATGGTCTGGAGGTGGATGGGGACCTGGGAGGGGAAGGGAGGAGAGCATAGATTCAGGAGCAGGGAGAGATGCTGCAGGATGGGAGGGGGTTGCAGGTGGGGGTCTGGGTGGGAGGAAGGGAGGGGGAGGCTACGGGAGGGAGCCGGGGATGAAGTTCTGGGCAGGCAGGCAGGCAGGCAGGCTCAGGAGAGGGCTGGAGGTGTGGCTCTGGCCTGGAGGTAGGGTACTGGAACACATGGGGGTTGGGGGGTGGATGTGGCAGGTACTCTTACCTTCCCATCACTATTGGAGCTGAGCCACATTCACCCTGATTTAATTAGCACTGATGTCATACCTACACCTCTGCATCCCTTCTTCCACTTCCAGCATCTGAGGGGGTGAGTCGTATCTCACAAAAGCTTGTGCCCAAATAAATTTGTTAGCTTTTAAGTTGCTACCAGCATCCTTGTTTACTTTAAATAACTTCCTGTATTCCCACAGTAATAAAATTCAGTTTCCAGTTAATCTGCTGGTTGACATGAGTTTGGACCATGACAGAGTCTTTTTACTTTCATTAATTTTGCCTTCTTTTCTTATTTCAGAAGATGAGACTGAAAATATGCTTTATGTGGCTACATGCAATCCAGTTTCCTTATATTTCATGAATGTATCTAGCAAAAAAGGATACGTTGTGGATTGTTATGACATCTTCCCACGAACTGCCGGAAGTGCGTGGCAACCCTTTTTGACTGTCGCACCTCTGGGAAATCCACTCAAAGGGCAAGTGATTCTCCATGAAGAGCAGGTACTATAGATAAATTGATACCCTTCTGTTACATCTTTGATTGTGCGGATGTGAATACTGCAAGAGCAGGATCCATAGGGTTTCTTAGCCTCTGTGAGTAGTGAGATACTTTGGAAAAATATGCACACTTCTGGATATTTAGTCTGACTGCACTCCAAGCGTTTAGAGAGGATCCCTCAGCTCTGTTTTTGCGTGCAGTGTTTAGGCTGCTTTTATGTACTTTTATCATTAAGGCTAGGGTTGCCTGTTTATCCTCTTAGTGGTAAATGTAAACTGAGCACTGCTGGAGGAGGGAAAAGAAGACTATGATTTGTGTTCGAGAGTCTCACAGCAGAGGAAAGATGTAAAGTCTAAAGTACCCTATTTTAGGGCATTCAGATCCAAACATTGCTCATCCCTCTAGTCATTTTTGAACTTCAGTAAAAAATAAATGCCTTCTGAATCACAATTGCTTTGATTGGCTCCTACCAACACCGTTTTTTTTAAACTTATCATAGGCTGTGTCTATACTACCTCCTTACTTCGAAGAGAGGATGGTAAGTAGGGTGTTGGGAGTTTATTAATGAAGTGATGTGGTGCGTATGCAGCACTTCATTAAGCAAATTCCCCCCTGCAGCAACTCCGAAGTGCTCAACAGGGGACTTCAGCTCTCCAGGGCAATGGCTTGGTGGCAGTACTTCTTGCTACCATCCCACTCAAAGTGCAGGGCAACCCTCCACCCAACAGCCCAAGCAGTTCCCGTCTGTATGGACCCAGTGCTGCTGGCCAGCCTGAATGGTTACAGAGAGATAGTAGGCAAGTTTTGTGGTGCATAGAGGGTGAAGAAAATCTTATGCAAATTACTTATCTGATTAACATATTTAGAACTAATGTAACAAACTTTGTGCTGGTAAAAGACGTTGACTTCACAAAATTTTGAGGAGTAAAGGGACTTCGAAGTACCCTGGACTCTTCAAAGTACCAGCAGGTTAGGCACAGCTACACTCAAGCCGGCACTTAGAAGTTTAAAACTTCAGAGTTGCCGCAGGGGGGAATTTGCTTAATGAAGTGCTGCATATGCACCACAGCACTTCATTAATAAATTCCCCACACCCTACTGACCATGGTCCCTTCAAATTAGGGAAGTAGTGTAGACAAGCCCATAATGTTTTGCTTTTCACAACTTGAGTTTTCTGGGAACATGAAACAGAGAATAGGCTGGATGGGTAAAACAATATGGTGGTATAAACCAGATTGTAGATGTGGATGAGAGTGGCAAAGTTTGGATCTGAGTTCTAACTTTCTTAGTGTCGGATCTGTTTGGTTTGGGCCTGTCACTTCCGTATTTTTATTTGGAACTGCTATTAGAAATTGATTGGAACATTTTCAATGTAATACCTTTTTAGAGAGGATGGGAGAGCAGTTTCAAATGCTGACATCAGTAAAAAAGAATAAGTATTAATATGAATAATAATTGCAGCCTGCAATAAATAGGATAATGCCCCATTAATACATGAAGGTAGACACCAGGAAGAAGAAAAGCTGTTTAAGCAAAACAGAAATGTTGTAACAAACACAAATGTCCATGTGTGATGAGGTAGGAAGATGCCATCCTGTGTGGGGTGAGTTCACACCATCCTTCAAGGTGCCCTCTGCCTCAAAACCATGAGGCCTGAGGGCAGTTATCCATGGAAATGTGCTGATGCACAGGGCTTTGAGGTCCAGTGGCCAGAATCTGTGGAATAGGCATGATCCACAGGGCAGTAGAGTCACGTGGCCTAGGTCTGGGGTCACCATTCTCTGCCAGGCAGTAGGGCTAATGGCCAGAGTCCACAGGGGTGATCTGGATTTTAGAAGGAAATAAGGCCCAGTGGCCAAAGTCAATAGAGACCCCAGCTCTTCAGGGCAGTGAGGCCTAGCAGCCAGAGTCTGTAAAAGTGCCCTTTAGGAAGGGATCCTCACAGCAGGAGCCACTAGAATAGCCTAGCAGTCGGAGTCTGTACAATCTCCCTGCAGGCAGGGCTGCTTTAACTAGCAGCCTGAGCCAACGGGTCACCTTCAGGGCACAGTTGTATGGCCTAGCAGCAAGAGTCAGTGTGCGTGTACAGGGGATTTTATCCTCTACTTTCCACCCCCCGCTCCGCATGTCAATGACCCCACATGGGCCAGGGAAAGGGCCTTGAGCAGATGGGGGACTGTAGTTAGTACAGGGTCCTCGCAGTGGTAACAGCGGCTGGCACAAGAGCTGTTTGGAAGCTTACTCCGCCCACCTGCCTGTCGACCCCGGCATGGTAAAGTGAAACTGACTCTCACAGTCATGCTTCTTCCCCCCACTGCAGACATTGCAGAAGGCCAGGGGGTGGGGCGGAGAACCTACCCCTCACATTTCCAGCTTTCCTTTGCTCTTCGTCTTCCTGCCACCTTGCTCGGTGCCCCAGCTAAAGACACCTTCATTCTTGTGGTTGTTGCTCTGCTGGGTGAGCCGCTCATGAATAACTGAATTTGCAAATGTTAAACTTGCAAATGTTAAAGTCACAAATGTCATGACCTTGCTGTAGTGGCAAAATTAGAAAGACAAAAGCAAAAAGCAAGCGCAGTCTAGCTACAAACTTAAAGGTATGAAGAAAATATTGTACAAATATATCAGAAGCAAGAGGAAGACCAAGGACAGGGTAGGCCCATTACCCCAAGAAGAGGGAAAAACAATAACAGAAAGTGTGGAAATAGCTGCTTGATCATTTCTTTGTTTTGGTTTACACCAAGAAGGTTGGTGGTGATTGGATGCCTAGCATAGTGAATTCTGTAAAAAAGCAGATGGGTTCAAAAGTTTAAATAGGAAAAAAACAAGTTAAAGATTATTTTGGAAAGTTAGATGTCTTCAAGTCACCAGGACCTGATGAAATACACCCTACACTATTTAAGGAGCTGATTGAGGAGGTATATGAGCCATTAGATTAGATTGTCATCTCTGAAAATTCATGGAGGATATGAGAGATTCCAGAAGACTAGAAGCAGGCAAATACAATATCCATCCATGAAAAGAGAAATGAGGACAACCCAGGAAACTACAGACCAATCAGGTTAACTTCTGTGTCAGGAAAAATAGTGGAGCAAATATTTAAGAAATCCACCTGTAAATATCCAGAAGATAGTGAGGTGATAAGTAACAGTCGGTATGGATTTGTAAAGAAGCAAGCCGAGAGCTTTCTTGATAGGACAACAGTCATTGTGAGTAAGTGGGAAGTGACAGATGTAGCATACCTAGACTTTAGTAAAGCATTTGATAGTCATTCAAAATCTTCTTATCAATAAACTAGAGAAATACAATGTAGATGAGGCTTCTATAAGGTGAGTGCATACCTAGGACAATCATTCTCAGAGAGTAATTATCATTGGTTAACAGTCATGCTTGAAGGGCACAAACAGTGGCATTCCACAGAGATGAGTTTTGGGATTGGTTCTATTCAATGTCTTCATCAATGATGTAAGTAATGGTGGACAGTACACTTAAGAAGTTTGCAGATGAGATAAAGCTTGGAGGTGTTGGAAGTGGTTTGGAGGATAGGACAAATACAAAGTACTCCACTTAGAAAGGCCTTATCAGTTGCATGCATACAAAATGGGAAATGACTGACTAGGAAGGAGTACTGCAGAAAAGGATCTAGGGGTCATAGTGGACCCCAACCTAAATATGAGGCAACAGTGTGACACTGTTGCAAAAAAAGCAAACATTCTGGGATTAACATTAATGGGAGTGTTGCAAGCTGGACACAGGAATTAATTCTGCTCTAGTCTGTGCTGATTTGGCCTCAGCTGGA